>NC_090440.1:433376261-433993208 GCF_031143425.1 Pleurodeles waltl | reverse complement strand
GAAACAATGAGAAATACCTGGTAGTTATGCAAGTTGCTCCAATACTGTCCATTGCGCTGTGTAAAACTTGAAAGAGCCATGGCCACTATAAGCGCTAAGGAAAAACAAAACAATGAGAGGTAGCAGGAAGTCATGCAAAGCAATCCAATACTACTGATTGACTTTGCACTGTGTAAGAATGGAAAGAGCCATGGAGCGCGAAAGGGAAACAAACTAAACAATGTATAATGTATAAAGTTTATAGCCAAACAAGCTTCACTGTTTTATTATTCTATCAGAGGCCACAAATATATTTTTTATAATATAGGGAAACAGTATTATGGAAACTGAAAAACCACATCTTGTGAATATGATGGTTGTTCCTGACTGGAAACACAATAAAAAGCATGTACGTGCAAACATATTCAGGTGTATCTATATAATTTTCTATAGACTGTATCATTGTATCATTTTTTTTTTATATATATATTTTTTATTGTTTTTGTATAGCAGATATATAGTACATGCGTTTGTCAGAAGTACTTACAGGATCACAATTATCTGTTTAATATTTCGTTTGAACAATTAAACCCCCCGTTAACACACTTAACTAGCCATTATTGCATACAATGATAATATTCCTACTGCATGGCTCATATTGTTGCGCTTATGCTAGAAATCAGAGAGGCTCCCTTTTTAATTGCTGTAAGACGCCTACTATTTATGAACGCACCCCTATGGGGAACGTAGGTGTGCTTTCTTGTCTTTATTGAAGGTAGGTGTGGGTGTGCCTGATTTCCAGGTGTCTTTACTCATGCTCCTATAGTTGTGTGCTCGCTCGGAGTTCTCCCATTTGGGGGGAGTGAGGATGTGTACCCCTACGGTCGTTTACTTATCGTGGTCGTGTTCTGTGCTGTTGTGACTGGTTAGGCTTCTGGTGTATGCAGTTTAAGTGTTGTATAGTCCCCTTCATGGAGGTTTGTCGTCATTTTTTGCTTCGAGTTTAGATACCATTGTTCCCCAGGTGTTGCACCCAGTGTGTGTCTGACCTTCTCGTGTCAGTTTTATAAGGACCTGATGTTCTGTGCGGGCCCACCGCAGTGTGAGGGAGTGCCAGGATTTCTGGTCTGGGGCGTTTGGTGCTTTCCAGTGCATTGCTATAAGCCTTTTATACATCACAAAGGCTAAGTCTATAAATTTGTGTAAGTGTCTGTGCTTTTTTGTTCTTGTCCTCACTCCCAATAAACAAGATCTAGGGCCTGCTTCCAGTTCTAGTCCCGTCCAGTCTGATAGCACCTTCACTATCCTATTCCATTCTATTTGCACCCGTGGGCATTCCCAGACCATATGATAAAAGTGGGCAGCTGCTTCCATGCATCTAGGGCATGTCGGTGCTGTGTCGGGGAACATGCGTTTCAGCCTGGCCGGTGACAGATAGGTCTGGTGTGTAAAGTTGAACTGGGTGTAACGGAATCTGGGGTTCCTTGATACCCCCCGAGCATGTAACAATGCTTTCGACCAGTCTTCTTGGAGGATCGAGACGGGGAGGACCTTGTTCCACCTCTCCCTAGCTCTCTCTAAGTGAGGTTCTGAGGGCTTGGCAAGTATTTTGTATAGGTTAGAGATTGCTTTAGTTTGGGCGTCGTCCTGTAGCATGTGGTGTATTGTGAGGGACGTCTCTGGCTCTTGGGCCCCCGTTACCCATGCTTTCTTAATTGCATGGCATATAGTGTGATACGATAGGAATTGACCCGGGCTCACATCTGTGCGAGCCTGGATGGCCTCAGATGGCATTAGTTTACCATCTTCAAAACAGTCACCCACCAGACGTATTCCCGCCTCCGACCACACTAATGCAGTATGCGGCGCGATCCTCTGTTGCTCAAGGAGACACTCCAGCGGAATGTGCGGGGTGTAAGGCAGTGTTCCATGTCCCTTCTGGACATACCTCCCCCACCATGCATATGCCACTGCTAGTAATGCATTGATGGGTTCACTTTTGGGGTGTTTGTTTGACAGCCATGTTAACAGGTGGTCTCCTTTTAACTGAGTCTGCATCCAAACTGCCTCGGCTGAAAGCGGTCTGTGGAGCCATAGTTGCAGCCATTGCAATTGTGCTGCTGCGTAATAAAGCTCAAAGTTAGGTGCCCCTAGTCCACCTGAGTCCACCGGTCGCTGCAGTGTGGGTAAGGCCACCCGTGCTCTGCCTCCCCCCCATATGAGCTGTGTCAGCATTGTGTTCAGATTATTAAAAAAGCTACGTGGGAGGACAATTGGCAGTGCCGTGAAGTAATATAGTAGTCTGGGTAAGATCAGCATGTTTGCGATCGCTACCCTGCCCGGTGGGGAGAGCGGTAATTTATTCCAGAAGCGTAGAGAGCCCTTTATGGAAGTTAATGCTCTCCCCAGATTACCGTCTCTGAGGTCATCTGTGCTGTGGTAAATGTGGACCCCCAGGTATTTAAATGTTTCAAAGCACCATTTCAGGCGCCCGTGTGGTGCCACCTCCTGTCTTCCTGGTGGCCATCGGGTCAATGGGAACACACACGATTTGTCCAAGTTTACTGCTAGGCCAGATATCCTACCGAACTCCGCTAGGAGTGTCATTATGGAGGGTATCGACTCTGCGCCTTTCCGAGTGTATATAAGAGCGTCATCTGCATATAGCGAGATTACGTGGTGTGTTTTATTCCTAATTAATCCCCATTCGTCCACCCTGGAGCGCACTTTAGTTGCCAATGGCTCCATTGCAATCGCAAACAATAGTGGGGAGAGGGGGCATCCCTGTCTCGTACCCCTTGTTATAGGGAAACTGTCAGAGATCACTGCACCCGTCTTCACTCTGGCTTGTGGTTTTGAGTATAGTGTGCGGATCCAGCGCACATGGTTAGGACCTATTCCCATCTGTCTCAATGTAGTCAAGAGGTAATCCCATTCCAGGGTATCAAACGCCTTCTCTATATCTAGTGACAGCACCATTTCTTCATATGCGTCAGAGGGGCTATCCCCCATTACACTCAGAAGCCTGCGGATATTTAAAAAGGTGTTCCTCTTCGGGATGAAGCCGTTTTGGTCTTCGTGGATTCGAGTATGCATAATGGGTGCGAGTCTGTTGGCCAATATTTTACCCAATATCTTACAGTCTAAGTTCAAGAGTGAGAGTGGTCTGTAGGATTTTACGTCCGTGGGGTCGCGACCCAGTTTGGGGAGTACTACTATCATGGCCTCTGTCTGGGACGGGGGTAACTGTACGGTGGTCCAAGCTTCCTCAAACACCTTCAGTAGTTGGGGTTTCAGGTGGGACGAGAATGTAGAGTAGTACTCTATTGGGAGGCCATCTATTCCCGGCGATTTATTCCTGGGCACCTGTGTTAAAGCTAGATCTATTCCTCCCGTTGTGAGAGGGGCTTCTAGTGTGTCCCTGTCTGCTTGAGATATTTGCGGCAAGGGGGTGCCCCCCAGGAAAGACTCAAATTGTGTAGCCGTGCACGAGGTGCTCTTCGTATATAAGTTCTTGTAATAGTCTCTAAACTTTTCATTTATCTCTGCCTGTGTGGTAACCGTAGTGTGAGCATCAACCTGGATGACACCTATGGGAGAGTGTTGTTTGTCTTCTCGCAATAACCAGGCCAGCATTCTACCTGACCTGTCGCCCTCTGTTTGCAAGCGCGTTAAGTAGTAGTTGTAGTCGTGGCAACGCAGTCTACTGTCTACTTCGTTATATTTTATGCGGGCTACTTGTAGTGTTGAGTAAGGGGATTCCCCCCGTGCGGCTGCTATTTCCGCTGTTCTTAGTTCCTTTTCCAATTTGACAATTTCGGTATGTAATGTGCGCCTTACTCCCCAACTTGTAGTGATGCACTGCCCTCTAACCACAGCTTTATGGGCGTCCCATTCCATAGTGCGTGAGTTTGCAGTTAGGTCATTTATTTCCCAGAACTGTCGTATTGTGGTATTTAATGCGTCTACAAGTGCCTGGTCCTGCAGCGCGTCTACTTGTAAGCGCCAAGTTGGGATCACCCATCGGCTCCTGCCCCAGTCCAGTGACACCCTCAGCGGCGAGTGATCCGAAATTGTCTTCGCTAGGTATTCCGTTCCAACTACCAATGTGGCTATGTCCTGTGTGCCCCAGATTGTATCTATTCTAGTGTGTATTCTATGTGGGGGTGAGTAAAATGAGTATTCCCTCTGATGGGGATTTTTTGTGCGCCAAATATCATAAAGCCGCAAATCGCCCGCCCAGTGTTGCAGTGGGGTTATGATGTTCTTCCTCGCTACTGCGCTCGTTGGGGCACTGGATCTATCCAAGGTGATGTCTGGTATGCTATTAAAATCCCCACCCCAAACAGCCGGGGCTGATGGGTTTGCTAGCAATGCCGGTGTGAGAGTACCCAAGAATCCAGCTGTGCCTCCATTTGGGGCGTATATACCGACTATAGAGAGTTGTCTGCCATCTAGCTGGCCTTCCAGCACCACAAATCTACCACCTGGGTCTATTCTGTGTGCTGATTGGTTGAATGGGACTCCTCCTGCAATCCATATCAGTACCCCCCGTGCGAACGCAGAGTATGTTGTGCCTATCAGTTGTCCGCCCAGCTTTGCGTGTATTTCCTGCAGATCTGGTTCCAGTAAGTGTGTCTCTTGAAGGATAGCGATGTGTGTTCCCAGTCGCTTGAGGCGTGCATGAATACGAGATCTTTTATTTGTTGTGCCCATTCCCCTCACATTCCATGTCATTATATCGTATTGATTACTGTTGCGATTAGTTTGTGGTGCCATGGGAAAGTGTGGGGTGGTTCAGTTCGTCTGCCTCAATCTTGCCCACTGGTCTTCCAATGTGCTGCCCCTCTGATAACACTGTTAAATATATCTGCTTGTTCCAGCAGTGATTGCATGTTTGCGGCGGCTCTATAGTGTGTGTTTTTATTAATTTACTACTGCCCACCCCCCAACTATACCCCACTCACTCGTGCCTACTAATATAAAACTACTTAACTTGTGAATATAAAAAGAAAAAAACCTGTATCCTTTTGGATTTCCATGGTGGTGGTAACATAGCGGTCTCATGTGGCTCATTTGCGGGGCTCACACCAGACCGCAGACTACGTCTGCAATTGTTAGTGGACGCCCCCAAGGCGTGTACAGCCCCCCCCTAAGAAACGCCCCGCCAGCACTCGCATTGCAACCCCGCCATTTGAAAACAAGATTATGCAAAAGATACACATTTTGAAGGTTGCTCATTCTCCATGTGCCCACGGCGCACCAGGGGACCTCTGGGACGTTCAGCCCACTCATCCCCTAGCATCCGAACCTTGAGCAGCTCCGCTGGGCGTGGTCAGAGATCGTCAGCTGTTCTGGGGGTGACCCTCGGGCCTTTTGCATCGTCCAGTATAGTAGAGACAGAGCTGATCGTATCCGAGTCCGAATTGATCTCAGGTAGCTCCCTGATTACTTCGAAAGTGGTTTGTGCTAGCAGAGGAGTTTCTTTCAGAACTTTTGCTCTCTCTTCCGCTACCTGTTGGGCGGACGGTTGGACCCTAGTGCGTCTTTTGGAGCGTTTCCTTGACGTCGAGGTCGACCACTCTTCTTCTCTCTCCACTTCATCGGCCATGCGCGCGAGGCCTTTGGTGTGTAGCCATGTCCAGACGTCTTCCGGGGAGTTGAATAACTGGGTGCGATCATCTGAGATCACTCTCAGCTTGGCGGGAAAGAGTAATGCGTATTTAATGTTGAGTTCTCGCAGGCGTTGCTTAACCCTAACATATGAGTTGCGTTTTCTTTGCACCTCTTGAGTGAAGTCTGGGTATGCGTTAATGATTGATTCCTCATAGTTAAATGGGCCTTTGTTGCGGAACTGTTGTAGGATTGCATCGCGATCTCGGAAGTTTAGGAATCTGGCGATCAATGGTCTGGGTGGTTGACCAGGGAGCGGAGGCCTACCCGGAATTCTGTGCGCCCTTTCCACAGTAAATAGCTTGGATGGGGCCCCGCCTAGCACCTCTTTGATTAGCCATTGTTCTAGAAATAATTCTGTGCTTTGTTGTTGCATATTTTCGGGAAACCCCAAGAATCGGATATTATTCCGGCGCGATCTGCACTCAGCCTCTTCCGCCCGTTTCCATAGTGCCTTCAGTTCCGCGTCCATGCGCTGGATCTGTTTTTGGTTGTCCTGAACCGTGGGGGATAACTCTGTCACCCCTTCCTCCACTGTTTTAACTCTTTCCGCTAGCTTGCGGTGATCTACACGGAGTAGGTTCAAGTCCTGCGATACTGCGTCGATTCTGCTCTCCAGGGAAGTTTTAGTATCCATTATTGCTTGTAGTACCCTCTCTAGTTGCGCAGATTGTGATGCGAGTGTACTCTCCAGTGATTGTAGTGACGGGCTTGTCGGTTGGTCGGTGGGTGGCGGGCCTTGCGTTATTCGGTCTTGGTTCTTGGCTGATTTCAGCCTACCCGCCATTGTGTTCATTCATTTGGGAGTCTTGTGGGTTGCGATGAAGCACTACCAGGTGCAGTGATGTGGCGAGAACACCCCCCCCCCTTTTTTTTTCTTTTTTTTTATTCTTTTGTCCCACTACTTTGACTCAGTTTGTGATCCCCTTTCGTCCAGTTCCGCATCTGGGAGCAGGTTTCAGCTGGTCCCGGTGCACAACTCTGGTATCCTTGGTCTTGCCTTTGCTTGCTTTCAGGGTGTTGAGGGGGCGTCGGAGCCCAGTGGTCCCCTTTACTGGAAAAGAGTATCTGGAGCAGGTTGGCTGGGGACTAGTTGGGCCAGCCTTTGTTTCCTCTGACTCCCGGTCCGTACGCTTGGGCCCTCAGTTCAAGCCCCTGTCCACGACGAGTCCAGCGCCAGGGGGGGGCGCTCCGCCAATCGAACACGGCTGCGAGGGGGTGGGGGGGAAGGGGGTGCGCGGATCCGGCCACGCCGGCCCTACTGTAGTCAGTGGGCCCCTAACGATATTCCGGGACTCCTCCCACCGCTGCACTCCGTTATGCGGTGCTATCTTGCAGCATGTAGGGGAGCGAATCCCTAGTCAGCTGTCCCTGTTCCTGTCAGTCCAGTCTGCGTGATCTGTAACAGCGCCTCTCTAGTGCTGTGGGGGCCAGGAGATGATTGCCCCCACCTGTATTTACCGTGCCCAGGGCTTCCAGACTCCAGCGCCGGCCGTGTCCCTTCAGGCAATCATGCGGCGTGGCCCCGGTCCCGGGGAGTCTCCGCGCGGGGCGCTTCACAGGCTTAGGGTGCCCTGCGGCATCCTCTTGGCTCACGGGCCGGTCCCACGTGCCGCGGCCGCATACTGCTGCTTTGTTTCAGGTTGGTGAGCGCCCCGCGCTCCAAACCTCACTCCGAGAGGTGGGCTCGGGTGGTGGCCCCCACCCAAACAGATGCGTGTGGCGGAGAGCACCTCACGGCCTCTCTCCGTCGCATTCTTCAGGGCCTAACAGGCTCGGGATGCCCCGTCGGGGCCACAGGTCCACAGACCAAGCACCAGCGCCCCGGAGCCCCGGGCAATGCCTCCAGTCTCTCCGACCTCAAGATGGCGGGCGTCGCGCATCCGGGACTCCGGACCGGAGGAAAGGCACGGATCAAAGGCCCCCACCTCGTCGGTACCAGGCTCCTCTTGCATCCCCGATTAATCGGAGGTCGTTCCCGCCTCCCCGTCACCACGGGGGAGTCCTTCAGGATAGTTGTAGCGGGGCCGGAATGGAGCGCTCGCACTAGCCGTCCATCCCGGTCGCCATCTTGGCTCCTCCCCACTGTATCATTGTATCATACTTACTATCATCGTATGTCCGTGGGTTAAATAATTCGTTTTTTACTTTCATATTTCCAGGGGTTTGGTGGCCGTTGTGTTGAATGAAGAGGAACACCTTCTGATATCTATAGAAAGGATATCATATTGAATGTTGTTTCATATTCTTGTCCAAGTAAAGGGAACATTTACTTTTGCATCATCAGGCACCAAGGGGTTTCTTCATTCACACCAGCTTTGTGAGTCCACAGTCTAAAGATCCATCTTTATTCATAATAAGTGTTGTTGAACAGTGTCTGCGGTTTGAATGTGTTCCAAAATGATCCATGTTAGTTAATTTGGTTTGAGTTTTTTTCTCCAAAAAATGATTTGTAAGTTTGGTCAAAGTTTGGCTGCACCTGAAGGTGCTTAAATTTTTATTGTTTCTGGTCTTTGGGTTTGGCAGTCATCCCAAGATTCTGTAGGTTGGAGGGACACCATATGAGTTAGTATGTCCCTGGTTAATTTACTTTTCATGGAGCCCTAGGTCTATTTGCTTTGCTATCATCATTAATATGCAGATATTATTGTTCCTGCAAGGAAAGTGGCATGTTATCTGTGGTGGATCCCAACTTGATGTGATTCATTCCATTTTCTTTTCCTGTTGTGGGTGTGTTTGAATCAGTTGGCCCCTCATGTTATCTGAACGTTTAAAGACAAATAGAGGTTTATGTCAAGTTAGTTTCCCTGTGTTCAGGATGTTCCATTTTTTATTTACTTTTTTTATATCATTAGATCTCAAGGAATAAGTAAAGACACACATAATTTTTTGATTTTCCACTTTAGTAATTGTCTCTAAAAGGGATTCTTTGCTATTATTTCTCTCTCTTTTTTGTGCAATCCAGATGATTTGATTCAGATATGTTTTATTTTGGAGTGTCTTGAGAGTTCCTGCGCTTGAATGTCACATTCCTTAATTTTGCTACAAGTGCATCGTAGTTGCATAAACTGGCAATATGGAAGATTCATCTGGAGTGTCCTAGGATGGTGGCTATCATAATATAGCAAACTGTTATGATCTGTTGTCTTGAAATGGGTCTTTGCTCTCAGGGAGCCCTCCTGCTTTCTGACTGAAAGGTCCAAGAATGTGATTTCAGTTTCTGAGATGGTGTGAGAGAATTGTAGGAAAGAGTCCTGATTGTCAGTCCATTCAAAATTCTACTTCTCTCCTTTCGATATGATTAATATGTCATCAATATATCTCTGTTATTCCTGGATGTTATTTCTGAAGGGGTTTTCCTCACAAAAAAATATTGTGTTTTTCAAAATAGTGTCTGTACAGACATGCTACACTGGGAGCAAATGTGGTACCCATTCAAGTCCCCTTTACCTGGAATATCTTCAAACTGAAAAAAGTTCTCTTTCAAGTCTATGGTCGCACATTCTATTACGAAGTTTATTGGTGTTAATGAGTCCCATTCAATGGTCCTCATTGCCACCTCTATTATCTCTATTATCTGGTGCACAACGCCTGCACATCCACGGTGATCATTTCACTGGGTCCCTCGTCATTTATGCTGTTCACAAGGTTAAGTACTTCCTTGGTGTCTTTTAAGGAAAGAGGGTGTGTTTGCTACTAGAGGTCTTAGGAAGAAATTGTAGAACTTTAATAGTGGTTCAAGTAGGGAACCTATGTCCGATACTATAGGCCTTCCTTGTGATGAGTTTTAACTTTTCTGGATTTTCTTGAGGATGCAGAGTTATGGAATGATAGGGTATCAATTCAGGCAGAAATCTGCTTAATTTTTCAGGATCCATCCATGTGTTTCTGCCGCTTCTATCATGATCGTGATCAATCTGCTCAGTTCCTTAGTTGGATGTTCAGTTTTCCTCCTATAACATGTCATTTAGAAGGCAGACACAGTTTTATCTGTAGTCCCCTGTTTGCATATTCACAACTGCCCCACCTTTGTCAGCTGGTATTATAACAATTGTTATGTCTGTGGAGAGTGATCAGACCTTGTTACATGTTGATATGGTTATTTAGGTTTCAGATTCTGGAACACCTTAAGAATAGCATGTTGAAAATTTAGTTCAATATGGGCGATGTTGGAGATTGAATTCTGAAGGATTCTTAAGTCTTGCATTAGTTGATACTTCTTCCAATTCTTTGTCGGCAAAAAAAGGTTTCAGTCTTACCTTGAAAACATTTTGAAAGTTCTCATTGCAAGGTAAATGAATCCCCTTTGGGTGTAGGTACAAATCTGAGACCCTTATTCAGAATCATGTCTTCTTACTTTATCAAGATTGTGTCTGAAAGGTTGACTAGCAATTGTTCTTGTTTGCTTCCTTCCCCTTGTTACTATTTGTATTTATTCTGCTGGCTATTGTACTTGTTGTTCTTTGCCTCCTATATAGGATGCTTTGTGACCTCTGAGAAGCATTTGAACACTCAAAGTGGGTCTTGCTTCCCATAACTATCCAAACAGCACACTCAGGGGCATACTTATACTCCGTTTGCGCCAAATTTGCGTCGTTTTTTTCGACGCAAATTCGGCGCAAAATTAACGCCATATTTATACTTTGGCGTTAGACGCGTCTAGCGCCAAAGTAGGAGTAAAGAGCGTCATTTTTTTGCGTGAACGCCTTCCTTGCGTTAATGAGATGCAAGGTAGGCGTTCCCGTCCAAAAAAATGACTGCGACGCAAATGCGTCGTATTTATACTCCCGGGCAAAAATCACGCCCGGGAGTGGGCGGGTCAAAAAAACCCGCATTTGCGCCGCTTTTTAACGCCTGGGTCAGGGCAGGCGTTCAGAGACCTGTGGGCTCAAAATGAGCCCACAGCTGCCCTCCCATGCCCCCAGGGACCCCCCCTGCCACCCTTGCCCACCCCAGGAGGACACCCAAGGATGGAGGGACCCACCCCAGGGACATTCAGGTAAGTTCAGGTAAGTATAAATATTTTTATTTTTATATTTTTTTTGTGGCATAGGGGGGCCTGATTTGTGCCCCCCTACATCCCACAATGCTCAATGACCATGCCCAGGGGACAGAAGTCCCCTGGGCATGGCCATTGGGCAAGGGGGCATGACTCCTGTCTTTACTAAGACAGGAGTCATGTAAATGGCGTCTGGGCGTCGTTAAAAATGGCGCAAATCGGGTGGAGGCGATTTTTTAGCGTCAACCTGACTTGCACCATTTTTAAGACGCCCTAACGCCATTTTTCCCTACGCCGGCGCTGCCTGGTGTACGTGGTTTTTTTCCACGCACACCAGGCAGCGCCGGTCTGCTTGCGCCGGCTAACGCCATTCAATAAATACGGCGCCCGCATGGCGCTTCAGAATGGCGTTAGCCGGCGCAAAAATTTTTGACGCTAAACTGCGTTAGCGCAGTTTAGCGTCAAAAAGTATAAATACGGGCCTCAGTTTATATAACTACTCTAATCTAAACATGAGGTGGGATGGTGCTGAGACCGAAACAGCACAGCATATCCCTTGCTGATGCCTGAGAGACCCCCTGGTGCAAAACCAAGGACAACAGGCTACATCACAGGCACTGACACTATCTTCATAAGGTTAGAGGGCATTTCGGACATGATGACACCAACGCCACACTGGCATCTCTGGTTGGTCTGTCCAGCAACAGATGCTTCACTGTTTGGAGGTATGTGGCGGGAAGGGGAATATGTTCTTGTTATTGCTTTTTACTTGTGGTACTGGCACAATTGTTACCCTTGACAGACATTGGTGCACACACCGCCTAAAGATTTACTCCCCTTTAGATGCATGATATCAATTAAGCAGCTCCAGAGGACCACATCAGGCTAATGTCCTGGAATATGAATGGTCTGCTAGACAAAATCAAGATGACAGCAGTTCTTCGCACCTTCAAATGGCTACATGCTGATATCATATTTCTCCAGGAACCCCATTTTCTGGGGAATAAAGTTCCCTTGTTAGCTCAATACGGATTCAAACATGTTTTCCACTCTGACTTCATGTGGGTGTCTAGAGGTGTGGCCATGCTAGGGAAAGGTTATCTTCCATTTTGATGTTAAAAAGCCATGGTCTGGATCAATGGGGCAGATATATAGCAATTACTGGCCTCCCTTCACAAGGAACCATTGACACTGGTAAATGTCTACGCCTCACCCCCTTAACCACATTCGTTCTAGAGGTCATCCCAAAACTTATAATAAAACTTCAGCGGGACCCCCTAGTACTGAGAGGAAGCTTGAACAAGGTGGTGAATGAGACACAAGACAGAATTTGGAGCCGGGACAGAGCCAGCAGAGACATTTCCCTACTGTGGCCATTCATCGAGGCATTGGACCTCTCCAATGTGTAGCATCTATTCCATCAGCAGGAGAGAGGCTACGCTTTCCATTCTGGGGCATATGGCACTCTTTCTCATCTTAACTATTTCTTCCTTCCCATGACAGAGGCACACAGAGTGACAGATGCACAAGTTCCGTCCACTCACCCATAACAATCTGTTTATGAGTGGGTCGCCACAGGGCTCCTCTGTGTTGGAGACTATGTACCTGATACCACACTAGCCTCACACAAAGTAGACACAAGAGATACCTATTTTACCCATAATCAAAAGTTTGTATTTCTCCAGGACATACTATGGTAAGCTCTTCAGGCAATACACTAAACAGAAAACATTAGCTACTCAACAGGGGAAAAGCAAAGGAAAGGGCAGACAGCACCACCTAGAGACAGAGATCTAAAATCTGTAAGCATAGTATAATTACCATCCAGGACTGAAGTTACACAGGGATATCACCCAGGCTCAAGCGCAGCAGCAACAGATGAAGCCAAGACTGTATGGCTAGCCTCACAATCATGCCTCCACCAATGGGGAGGTTAGTCCAGTAAACTACTTCACTATCTCTGCTCTACTCTTACACATCATACCCCAATCTCATACTTTCTTGACCTGACGGACAACAGATTAGTGGTGATACAGCCATCTCCTTCCACTTTGCACAATACTATGCAAGTGTATATGCTTGAATCAATACTCTACCAGAGACACTAATGTGTAGCTTCTTTTCAAACTTCTCTGGACCTTTTCCGAAACAGAGAGGCAGTCATTAGGAGAGGACCTCTTGTCTGAAGAGCTCACAGCGGCCTTGGACCATCTACAATTGGGGAAAATGCAAAGCCTCAACAAATGTCCTAGCAAATTCTTCAAATTATGTATTCACAAATTGCAAAGGTCCTAAAAAGGAAGTTAATAGCACCAATTTCCACAGAGCAGAAATATGGTGATCCTCAAACCAGGGAAATCCACAGACTTGAGCTCCTCCTATTGCGCTATTTCCCTCCTGAACACAGATGTCAAAATCATTGCCAGGGCACTAGCAGGCTGTCTGCTCTGGGTCATATCCTGATTGATCCACCCAGACCAAGCAGGTTTTATGCTTAAATAATCTACTCACCACAATATCAGACAACTGTATAAAGCAATAGCTATAGCAGATAGACTGAAGTGACCAGCGTCAATATTGGTGGCATACATTGAAAGGTCTTTGACTCAGTGGGTTGCATATACCTATTCACCCTTCTCTGTAATCTCAACTTTGAGCCTAAATGTATTGTCTATGTCAGACTTCTGTATGCTGACCTGACAGCTCACGTCTGGATAGGGACTCAGCTATCTGAATCATTCCCATAGGAAAAGGCATGCAGCAATACTGTTATTCTCACTTTTATTTTCCATAACCATAGAGGCCTTGGTAGAATGGCTCTGGATTGATGTACAGATAACAAAATTCCAGTGGGGACCAGGGCTCTCAGACAGACTCTCAATATATGTGAATGACTCACTCATTTTCCTGACTGATACTGTGGGCACTCCACATTCTCCGAATCTTTGGGAGAATGTCTGGCCTCTCCATTAATCTGAATAAGTCCCCTGTCTTTCCAGTCCCTTCCTACCCTCAGATCCTATGATGGGCATCTGACATACCAGTAGTCTTGCAAGGCTTAAAATTCTTGGTAATATACATGATTCCAAACACCACAACAGCATGGACAAGAATATCCAACCATTGGTAGACAGACTGACTGCAGACCTCAAGGTATGGTCCACAATCCACTCTCTCTCAGTTAGTGGTCATTAATGACTGGTTGTAGGGCACTCAAGGGTACACAGCCTACACATCTGAGAAAGGGAAACTCCAAGACACCACAATACAACACCTACTATACAGATGGAAAGTGTCATCATCACTTCCCCAGGCAACACAGGTGGTGATCCAGAGGTGCAGAACTGCGTGAAGAGTAATTGGATAGGAAAGCTTACATGCCAGACACCACTATGGGAAGGTTTACATCAGGTTATGGCACTAGAGGGCTTTCACAAGTGAAACATCATAGGTATTTCCATCTTAGGGAATCTGATGGTCAGCACAACACTAAAAACATATCAGACCTTCAGAGGAAATATGACTTACATCATAGTCAGTTTAATTATACCTACAATTCGACACACACTAACATCACACATCACAGGGTTAGACATACTTCCGGACTATAACCCCCACTGGAGGCAAAACTACTCCATAGGGAACTGGGAGACCACACTATAACACAGGTCTACTGCTCACTGATACACCATGTGCCAGACATCTTTGTGGTGCAACAAACTGGCTGGGAGCAGGACCTGGGTGCCCTCACTGATGAAAAATGAGCGAAAGCTAGGGCAGCCTCAAGACAATCAGCGACAGTGACACTACTCGCCTCATCCAACTAAAATATTTCCATGGATCATACCTTTTGAAGTGTAGGTTTTGAAGGAAGCCTGCAAGGCATTACGCTGGAAGGGGACTTCTCACACATGACATGGGGCTGTGCAAACCTACACTTCTACTGGGAATGTGGACTCTCCTGTCCATACCAAATGACCCCGCATTGATCCTCCTCCACATTACCACTGACTTTGAAATGAGTCATTATAAATTGGAATAGCTCTGGCTGGGCTTAACTATGGTTAAAAGTGACATCACACATCAGGGGAAAGGGATGCTCCTACCTTGATTAGAGAGATGAAAAGAGGACTGGACTGATGCTCTATTAGGGAATAACCAGATTATGAGGCTGGAGGATGCCCTCAGAAACCCCTAGACACCAAGGATTGGTGTGTATGTGTGTGTTTTGTTTGGGGGGGCAGTTGGAATGGTGAGGGCTGCACATTTTTGACTTTGGGACGCTGCCATGTAGAAAAATCCACAAGACCTAGACACATCTGAAAACTAAACATCTGGTTGATTTCAGGGTGGTGTGCTTCAAATGCACCGAACCATTTTCTTACACACAATGCCCAGCAAACTTCCAACTTTGCTGGACATCACACATTTTTCCCACATTTTTGTGATGGAACCTTCTGGAATCTGCAGGAATCCACAAAATTCCTACCACCCAAAATTGTCTCATCTATATCAATAAAAATTCTGCTGCCCTTTTCAAACTGCCCTTTTGAACCCGCTTTGGTTCCCCCTCAATTTCAACATGTTTTTGGCTCTTCCCTGTCGCAGGCACTTGGTCCTCCTACACAAGTGAGGTATCATTTTTAACGAGAGACTGAGGGGAACGTTGGGTGGTAGGAAATTTGTCCCGGTGTGGTGATCCCACACAGAAATGTGGGAAAAATGTGATTTTTTTTTTTGTGCTAAATTTGAGGTTTGCTGAGTATTCTGGGTAAGAAAACATTGGGGGATCTACGCAAGTCACACTTCCCTGGACTCCCTCGGGTGTATAATTTTCAGAAATGTCTGGGTGTGCTAGGTTTCCCTAGCTGGTTGCTGAGCCCAGGACCAAAAGCGCAGGTGCCCCCCACTCAAAAACAAGCAGTTTTGTCTTTGGTAATTTTGATGTGTCCAGATAGTGTTTTGGGGTATTTCCTGTTGCGAGCACTAGGCCTACCCACAGAAGTGAGCTACCATTTTTTTCAGGAGACTTGGGGGAATGCTGGGTGGGGGGAAATGTGTGTCTCCTCTCAGATTCGAAAACCTTCTGTCACCGAAATGTGAGGAAAACGTGTTTTTTTGGCCACATTTTGAGGTTTGAAAAGGATTCTGGGTAACAGAACTTGATGAGAGCCCCACAAGTCACCCCATCTTGGATTCCCCTAGGTGTCTAGTTTTGACAAATGCTCAGGTTTGGTAGGTTTCCCTAGGTGCTGGCTGAGCTAGAGGCCAAAATCCACAGCTAGGCACTTTGGCAAAAAACAGCTCTGTTTTCTTTGGGAAAATGTGTTGTGTCCACGTTGTGTTTTGGAGCATTTCCTGCCATGGGTGCTAGGCCTACCCACACAAGTGAGATACCATTTTTATTGGGAGACGTGGGGGAACGCTGGGTGGAAGGAAATCTGTGGCTCCTCTCAGATTCCAGAACTTTCTGTCACCGAAATGTGAGGGAAAAGTGTTTTTTTGGCCAAATGTTGAGGTTTACAAAGGATTTTGGGTAACAGAACCTGTTGAGAGCCCCACAAGTCATCCCATCTTTGATTCCCTTAGGTGTCTAGTTTTCGAAAATGCACAGGTTTGGTAGGTTTCCCTAGGTGCCGGCTGAGCTAGAGGCCAAATCTACAGCTAGGCACTTTGTGAAAAAAATACGTCAGATTTCAATGCAAAAATGTGATGTGTCCATGTTGCGTTTCCTGTCGTGAGCATTTCACCTACCCATGCAAGTGAGGTACCATTTTTATCGGAAGACTTGGGGGAACACAGAATAGCAAAACAAGTGTTATTGCCCCTTGTCTTTCTCTACATTTTTTGCTTCCAAATGTAAGACAGTGTGTAAAAAAGACATCTATTTGAGAAATGCCCTGTAATTCACATGCTAGTATGGGCACCACGGAATTCAGAGATGTGCAAATAACCACTGCTTCTCAACAACGTATCTTGTGCCCATTTTGGAAATACAAAGGTTTTCTTGATACCTATTTTTCACTCTTTATATTTCAGCAAATTAATTACTGTATACCCGGTATAGAACGAAAACCCATTGCAAGGTGCAGCTCATTTATTGGCTCTGCGTACCTAGGGTCCTTGATGAACCTACAAGCCCTATATATCCCCGCAGCCAGAAGAGTCCAGCAGATGTAACAGTACATTGCTTTAAAAAATCTGACATCGCAAGAAAAAAGTTACAGAGTTAAACATGGAGAAAAATAGCTGTTTTTTTCACATCAATTTCAATATTTTTTTATTTTAGCTGTTATTTTCTGTAGGAAACTCTTGTAGGATCTACACAAAGTACTCCATGCTGAATGCAGAATTGTGTCTACTTTTCGAAAATGTTTAGCTTTCTGGGATCCAGAATTGTTTTCACACCCATTTCTGTCACTAACTGGAAGGAGGCTGAAAACACAAAAAATAGTAAAAATGGGGTATGTCCCAGTAAAATGCCAAAATTGTGTTGAAAAACTGGGTTTTCTGATTCAACTCTGCCTGCTCCTGAAAGCTGGGACATGGTGATTTTAGCACTGCAAACCTTTTGTTGATGCCCTTTTCAAACAACAAACAACAAGCCTTCTTCTGCAGCCCTTTTCTCCCACTTTTTTGAAAAAAACTAAATTTTCGCTGTATTTTGGCTAATTTCTTGGTCTCCTTCCGGGGAACCCACAAAGTCTGGGTACCTCTAGAATCCCTAGGATGTTGAAAAAAAGGACACACATTTAGCGTGGGTAGCTTATGTGGACAAAATGTTATGAGGGCCTAATCGCAAACTGCCCCAAATAGCCAAAAAAAGGCCTGGCACCTGAGGGGGAAAAGGCCTGGCAGCGAAGGGGTTAATGCTTTGTCAATGGTAGAAACTGCTATGCAAATAAAAACAATTATTACAATAACGTACAAAATATAACACTACTGGCCCACACTAATATTAATATTATAACACTCAGCTGGCAGTCTTTTATTGTTCATGCAGGCTGTAATAATTATTACTGTTTGACACTCTTACGTGCTCATAAGAAAAAAATGCTATGGGTCATATTCATTAGCCAGTAATGTCTCAGTTTACTAAATAAATCACCTATCACCACCTGAACAGGCATGAAACAACTGAAGAGATCTGTTAAATGCTGCTGGCCAACAGAGGACTTTCAGTCCGCCACTGCAGGTACCTAGAAACTGGGGAGCATATTTACAAGGATCTGGCGCATCAGCTACGATGATCCAGTTTCTTTGCGTTGCCCTGCACCCCCTTAACTTCACCATGGTGGAGCTGTATTTACAATACAGCGCACATTAGAACAATAGAGTCGAAATTTTTTACGCTGTTTTGGTGCTTTGCTGGACTAGCACGAAAAATGTTGATGCTACTCCAGCAAAGCTCGGGGAGGTCCTTAAGAAATAGCCTAGCATCACTTTAACGCCTGCCCTGAGCAGGCGTTAAAAAATGACGCTAGTATGGCGCAAGGCTTTACAAAGTGGTGCAATGCTCGCATGGTTACCCCACCTGCACTTTTTGCCTGATATCAGATGTTAACTTGACTGAGTGTGTGGTGGGAACCTGCTAATCAGGCCCCAGCACCTGTGTTGTTTCCCTAAACCGTACCATTGCTTTCCCAATTGGCACAACCCCGGCACACAGCTAAGCCCCTTGTAAAAGGCACCAGTGGTATCAAGCTCCTTGTGAACAGGGAGTGTCTTTAAGGGCTGCAGCATGTATTGTGCCACCTTAAGGGACCCCTCACCAAACACATACACACTGCAATTGCAGATTGTGTGTTGGTGGGGAGAAAAATGTAAAGTCGACATGGCATCCCTTTATGGGTGTCACGCCCACAAACCACTGACTGTGGCATAGGTAAGTCACCCCTCTAGCAGGCCATACAGCCCTAAGGCAGGGTGCACTATACCAGAGGTGAGGGCATAGCTGCATGAGCAATATGCCTCTACAGTGTCTAAGATAATTCTTAGATATTGTAAGTGCAGTGTGGTCATATTGAGTACATGGGCTGGGAGTTTGTCAATACGAAGTTCACAGCTCCATGATTGCTTCACTGAAGTCTGAGAAGTTCAGTTTCACACTTCTCAGCTCAATAAACCCACACTGATGCAAGTGTTGGATTTATTGCAAAATGCACACAGAGAGCATCTTAGAGATGCCCCTATAGTTCACCCAACCCTCTAGTGTGAGGCTGACCTGTCTGTGCCAGCCAGCCACTAACAAACAAGTTTTTGACCCCATGGGGTGAGAGCCTTTGTGCTCTTTCCGGTCAGTGACAAAGCCTGCTCTGGGTGGAGGTGCTTCACACCTCCCCCCTTGCAGGAACTGCAAAACTTGGCGATAAACCTCAAAGGCTCATGCCTTTTGATACACTGCCTCAGGGCACTCCAGCTAGTGGAGATGCCCCCTTTCCACCCTCGGACCACACCACACTTTTGGCAGCAGGTCTGGCAGAAAAATTAGTAAACTCAAGGAGGAGTCACCACCTCAGCTGGGACCACCCCCAGGGTGCCCAGAGCTGAGGTGACCCCCTCTTTGCAGAATCCTCCATGTTGTTTTGGAGGAGGATGGCCAATAGGGTTAGGAATGTGCACCTCTCCCAAAAGAGAATGGGCACAGAAAGGGGGTAGCCACCTTCAGGGTTCAAATATGAACCAGGCAACTTAGTCATGTGGTTACGTGCAAATGTTTCAGTTTATGGCACTGCATGGGGGCCCTAAAAATAATGTGCAACACAGATAAACCTATAAGGCTGAACACAAATGTACTCTGGCTACTGCTTTCTGACCCCTGTTAAGCCCCAAAATCTAGTATTTAGGGGCATCACTGAACCTTGATCTTCAGATTCTTGGTGACCTGAAAGAAGAAGGACTGAGGAGCCGCACCAGCAGAGAAGACTTCAGATGACTACTGTCTTGGTCTCTGCCCTACCGGCCTGTCTGCAGCTTCAGGACTCCTGCTACAAAAAGGTGATGCATTCTGTAGGACCAGCAACCTCTACAAACCCCCAGAGGAATGCCTGCCTAACCAAGGACCAAGATCTCCCGGGGACAGTAGCCCTGTCCACAAAGAAACCTCCAAGAAGGACTCTAGAGCCACCCTGTTTCCGTGAGGCCTGCCCACTATGCACCAGACACCCACAGCCCATGTTCAGGTGGCCCACTGGTCCAGAGAAGGTTCCCAGGTAATTCCGACCTGAAGTTCACCCTGAGTTGACCCCTCCTGACCAACAGGATGACGCCTGCAGCCTAAATCCAGAGGGTCCACCTGACCGCAACCGGCTTAAAGGTACCGTTGCACCTGCAGCCCACTGGCCTTAAGGAACTCAACCGACAGTCCAGCAATGTCCAGTGGGCTCTCTACTTCCCTGTCTAGTTGTTAGTTCTCTTCAGCCAGCTCCCTGAACCAAGCCTGCGGCCTCTTTGGGACCTCCGGGTTCCTCAATTGAAAAACATTGGGTGCCTGATGCAGTGTTTGCACCCTGCACCCAGCCGCCCTCGTGCTGCTGAGGGTGTGTTTGGTGCTGACCTGTGCCCCCCCAGTGCTGATCTAAATCCCCCCCAGATCTGTGCCCTGAAGTCACGGGTACTTACTTGCAAGCTGTTTCTTTCTAACTGTTCCCTGTCTCCATAGGATTCCATTGGGTGACAAACACCCAATTTGACCTCTGCACCCGGCCAGCCCTATGTTGCTGGTGGACACCCTAATCCCCGAAGACTGGGATCATAAGTCAAGTACTTACCTGCAAATTGTGTTGCTACTTTCCCTCCCCTAGGACAGCATTGTTTTCTATGAGAACTGCACTGTCTATGTTTGAAATGTAAAAGTATTACTTACATGTAAACTGTTTTACCTGTGAATTCTAAACAAAGTGCATTTGATACTTGAAAGTGATACATTCTTGAAACTGTACTTACCTGCAGCAAAGATCCTTTTGTTTCTAGAAATAAAGTAACAAAGTATATTTTTTAAAACATAAAGGTGGTCATTACTACCCTGGCGTACGGTGTTAAAGCTGCGGAAATACCGCAAACAGGCCGGCGGACAAAAAAAGGGAATTACGACCCTGGCGGAAACCGCCAACAAAGACAGCCACTTTAACACACCGCTCGCCACGGCGCTACAGACAAGCAGCGCATCGGTTACCGCCAACAGACAGGCGGGAGACAATGTACCGCCCACAGTATTACAACCCGCCAATCTGCCACCTTTTCCGGGGCGGATTCACCGTGGATAAAAACACAGCGGAAACAGCTTTTGCTATGGGAAAACGCTCACCTGAACACATCCCACGAGGAAGGAGGCCACCATGGAGCCGGAATTACAAATACTCCCTGCCCTTGTCTTTCTGCTCCTCTACGACCAACAGCTACGTAGGCGCCAAAGACACCGGTGAGTACTGCACCTACGACACGGGGGAGGGGGGAGGCAAAAGTTAGGGGGACACCCACCAAACACCCCCACCCTCGCATATTACAACATACACACCAATGCATTCACAAAAAATCACAGTAACAACCCACAATCCCCCCGGACGAATGAATAGACAATGCAAAATTCGGTCAAACATTATAATGTGCCAATATACATGTCATACAAAAATATTCAGATATATATTTCAAAATCATTCATAATTATATATACAATGTGAGAAGTAGTGCAGATATGTACACAACAATGTCTGTGCACCAACAGTCCAAAAATGCATGGGCGAGGCCCACAAACGATACCTGACCACTATCGGAGAGAACACTGCCGGGGCATCAGATCGAAATACTACAGGCACCTCAGGGGGAAGGGAAGGGGGGGCACCTCAGCCAGATGAATGCAAAGCCAGATCCACGACGGGGCTCCATGCCCATTGATGTATCCTGGGGAGTGCAAAGCCACTGTCTCACAAGTCTCTACAGTGGGTGGGTTGCCCACTGTGCCATCCTGGGGAGTGCAGAGCCACAGTCTCACAAGTCTCTACAGTGGGTGGGTTGCCACTGTGCCATCCTGGGGAGTGCAAAGCCACAGTCTCACAAGTCTCTACAGTGGGTGGGCTGCCCACTGTGCCATCCTGGGGAGTGCAAAGCCACAGTCTCTCAAGTAGATGCAGTTCTCTAGTGGTACTGGGTGGGACTGGTGCCCAGACTGGATGAGTCTCCCCGTGAAAGTTCATGTCCTGTCACTGTCCCAGCTGCACATGGGATAAGGATGCCTGATGTGGTGGCCTTTTCATTTCTACACGGTGCTTGCCCTGTTCAGCGGTCTTCACCATGGCGGTCTTTGTCCTGTTCAGCGGTCTTCACCATGGCGGTTCAGGACTGTTCAGCGGTCTTCACCATGGCGCTCTTTGCCCTGTTCAGCGGTGCTTTGCCATGGCGGTTCTGATACAGACAGTGGTGTGTGGCATGACGTTCTCTACACTGGGCATTGGTGTGTGGCATGATGTTCTCTACACTGAGCATTGGGGTGTGGCATGACGTTCCATCATTGCCCAGCAGGGCTGTGGCAGCCGGGGCCCTCCTGGGCTGTGACTCTGGCGGTGGTCTCTGGACCAGTGATGATACTTATGCCCTCCTGGGCTGTGACTCTGGCGGTGGTCTCTGGACCAGTGACGATACTTGTGCCCTCCTGGGCTGTGACTCTGGCGGTGGTCTCTGGACCAGTGACGATACTTGTGCCCTCCTGGGCTGTGACTCCGGCGGTGGTCTTTGGACCAGTGACAATACTTGTGCCCTCCTGGGCTGTGACTCCGGCGGTGGTCTCCTGACCAGTGACGATACTTGTGCCCTCCTGGGCTGTGATTCTGGCGGTGGTGTCTGGACCAGTGACGATACTTGTGCCCTCCTGGGCTGTGACTCCGGCGGTGGTCTCTGGACCAGTGACGATACTTGTGCCCTCCTGGGCTGTGACTCTGGCGGTGGTCTCTGGACCAGTGACGATACTTGGGCCCTCCTGGGCTGTGACTCCGGCGGTGGTCTCCTGACCAGTGACAACGGTGCTGGCGGTTGTGTCTGGACCGCCGGAAATGATGGCGCACTTTTCCACTGTGACACTCACAAGAGGCTGGGCAGACTTCCTCTGGACCTTCCCCACCTTTGTTGGAGTCACAGCTGATTCACCAATCCTCTTCGAACCCATGTCAGTTGTTGTCCCACCAGGAGTCTTAACACGGTCCCGTCGTCCACTCTCCAATTTTGGAGCCTTTACAGGGGGTGGGCTGCCAGTGCCTTGGCTCCGGGTCCTACTGCCTGCCCTAGTGGCCGGTGCACTCCACAAGCCTTGAACAGCCACCACTGGTATTGGAAGCTTTTTGGCTGAGGCGCTACGACAGGACTGGTGAATTGGAGGGGGGTGGGGGCAAAAAGGTCAATTTTACAGAGGGACAGTTTCTGATGAACACTGGGATGGGTAGCTGGAGGGGGTCTGGGAGTGGAGGAAGAGGAGGTGGTTGTCGGAGGTGTCACTTTAGCTGTTTTGGGTGCAGGTACTGGAGGCTGTCGTGAGGTGGATGGATGTTGGGTGAGTGATTGCCGGTGTTTGTGTACTTTGGGAGGGGGCGTCACAGACACACTGGGAGAGGACACAGGGGATGTGTAAATGGCAGTGGAGGTGGTGAGTGCAGGTGAGCGGCATGGGGTGCTGGGTCTCCTTGTGCGACTCATGGTGCCTGTAGATGTGGTGCATGCAGGTGTGTGTGTAGATGAGACTGGGAGGGAGGAGGGAGAAGAGGAGGAGGGGGACACAGTGGAGACAGTGGATGTTGCTGTGTCTGTATGGGTGTGATGCTTGTGTGAGTGCCTGTGGGATGTGTGGTGCCTATGTTTGCTTGTGCTACTTTTGTGTGTTGACTTGTGTGCATGCTGGTCTGTAGGTGTGCATGGGATGGGCTGGGGTACAGGGGATTGGGTCTGGGTGGAGGAAGTTGGAGGGGGGAGGCTAGACACAGGGACAATGGCTGCCATCAGTGCTGAGACCAGAGATTGCAGGGTTCGCTGAAGGACAGCCTGACCAGAATGAATGTCCTCCAGGAATGCATTACCGTGTTGCAACTCTCATTCTACACCCTGGATGGCATTCACAATGGTAGACTGCCCAACAGTGAGTGACCTGAGGAGGTCAATGGCCTCCTAACTGAGGGCAGCAGGGGTGACTGGGGCAGGGCCTGAGGTGCCTGGGGCAAAGGTGATGCCCACCCTCCTGGGTGAGCGGGCACGGGGCGAACGCTGAGGGGCTGCTGGGAGGGCGGTGTTGGTAGGGGAGGTGGCGGCTGTACCTGTTGAAGTGGGGGGCACAGATGGTGCCGCCACCACAGGGGAGCTCCCATCGGCGGATGAGTCTGGGTCGCTGGTTGGTGATCCGGTGGCCGACGTGAAGCTCCCCTCGCCCTCCGTCCCACTGGTGCATTCAGAGTCCGTGGTGTGGCCCTCCATGGCCATGTGGGATGCAGCTCCCTCGTGCTCCGGTGCCACTATACCTCCGTCTGTTGATGCTGATGTACAAAAGGCCAGGGAGAGCAGGAAAAGGGGGGGAGACAGAAGAAAGAGAGTTTTAGTGCATGGCATTCCACTACCGTTGGCGGACAAGACAGACGCAGCAGCCCCATGCATAACGCCGTGCTCCTGCCCTCTGCAAATGCAATTTCTGGGTTGTGGCCTACATGGCAATGGTGGACATCTGCACACATGGATGCCACAGGGGCAACTATACCTCGACTTGGCACTCTGCTGAGGTGGGGTTGAGTGCCACATGGCCTACATTACGGAGGGGCCTTGCCTACCTAACTCGCCCTGGCCTAGGGACACCCACAGCCCACAGCCCACCTCCCCCACCCAGACACCTCCACTGCACGCAAAGTCCGCAGAATGAGGTTGTACTCACCCCCTTGTGTCTGCTGTGATGTCCTCAAGAGCCCATCCAACTCCGGGTAGGCCACCGCCAGGATCCGGAACAACAGGGGGGTCATGGTGCGACAGGCACCCCTCCCACGTTGGGAGGCCATCCCCAGCTGAGCCTCTGCCGTCTTCTTGCTGCAGCGGCGAATGTCCTCCCATCTCTTCCGGCAGTGGGTGCCCCGTCTCTGGTGGGCCCCCAGGGTCCGGACCTCCTTGGCGATGGCACGCCAAATGTCCCTCTTCTGGTGGGAGCTGACCTACATGACATGCACAAGGGAAGAGGAACAGTCATTACCAACTGCACCGTCAATGTGAGTGGCCCCCTCCCTACTCTTGCCATGTGGCCCATTCATTCCCATGCATTAATGTTCTATGAACTCTGCCCCCTTCCCTCTTCCACCCAGACCTCTCCACCCAGGCCTAGCCCATACAACGTGCTCCCTGTGTACTAACCTGTTGGTCTGGAGGACCGTAGAGTAGCGTGTACTGGGGGAGGACCCCATCCACAAGTTTCTCCAACTCCTGTGCAGTGAAGGCAGGGGCCCTTTCCCCAGACGCAGCAGCCATCGTCGCTTCCAGACCGAGGTCACAGCAGCACTAGCAGTGTAGGTCCTCTCCTGTCGAAGGTCAGGTATCTAGTGATTGAACAGATAGAAAATGGCGATGACGTCCGCGGCGGTGACGTCCGCTGCGGGGCGCATCATCACCGCCTGCGCACCTGTTCATTGGCTCCTGGGACCCATAGGGTCCAATGTTAACCAATGCAGCATTGCACCGCGGTCTACGACCGCCTACCGCGACGGTGTGCAACGCCAGCGCTGTTACCCCACTATCCCATTGTCCCAGTTTAGAGGTCAGGCAGCCACCATTTCAGGGGCCCACATGGCTTCATTTACGACTGCGTCACACATAGCTAGGCCTACACTCAACACAAATACAGGAAGGGTTTTGTGTCTGGTGTAGTCTTGTGTGTAACTGTGGGTACATACCTGGAGGAATAGTGACTGGTTCTTCGCTGTTGTCCTTTGTAGGCACCGTCAGCTGGGACATATGAGAAGATGGCGAAATCCTCCGGTGTACCGACCTCTGGTGGACCTGTTGACAATGGAAGAAAGACATGTCATCGCCACCTACCGGTTTGACCGTGCCACTATCCAGGAACTATGTACCCAGTTGGAGCCAGACCTGATGTCACCAATCAGCCATCCGACTGGAATCCCCCCTGACGTGCAGGTGCTGTCAGTGCTCCATTTCCTTGCAAGTAGGTCATTTCAGACTACTGTGGCCATGGCATCAGGGATGTCCCAGCCTATGTTTCCAACGTCTTGGCCAGAGTGTTGTCTGCCCTGCTGAAACACGTAAGGAGATACATCATTTTCCCTCAAGTGGAGGATTTGCCTACAGTGAAAGGTGACTTTTATGCCCTTGGACATATCCCCAACGTCATAGGTGCCATTGATGGGACCCATGTAGCTCTGGTCCCCCCCCACAGGAGTGAACAGGTGTACAGGAACAGGAAGAGTTATCATTCCCTGAATGTCCAGATGGTCTGTTTGGCAGACCAGTACATCTCGCAGGTAAATGCTATGTTCCCTGGCTCTGTGCATGACGCCTACATCCTGCGGAATAGCAGCATCCCTGATATGATGGGTCAACTCCAGAGGCACAGTGTATGGCTATTGGGGGACTCTGGTTACCACAACCTTTCCTGGCTATTGACCACAGTGAGGAATCCCAGGACCAGGGCAGAGGAACGCTACAATGAGGCCCATGGGCGGACTAGGAGGGTGATCGAACGCACCTTCGGCCGCCTGAAGGCCAGGTTCAGGTGCCTCCATATGACAGGTGGATCCCTATTCTACTCACCGAAGAAGGTGTGCGACATCATCATCGCCTGCTCCATGCTCCATAATTTGGCTTTGCGACGCCAGGTGCCTTTTCTGCAGGAGGATGATCCAGATGACGGTGTTGTAGCAGCTGTGGAGCCTGTGGACAGTGATGAGGATGAAGCTGAGGAAGAAGAAAACGACAACAGGGAGTCAGTCATACAGCAATATTTCCAGTGACACACAGGTGAGAACATTTTCTGGTTTAACATTACATTAACTTTCACACGTCTACCTCTATCCTGTTCCTCCATTTCAATCACTATTTGTTAACTGAGTTGTACCCTTCCATTTCAGTTTCACAGGTGTGGTAACCTACGTGTCAACTGCTTGCATCCTTCATGGGCTTGTGATGTGTGACATAGGTATGGTAGCCTTACAATGGTACAGCCATTATGACACTGTCATTGATAATACAAAGTACCAAATCATAGACTGACTCCAGATTGTTTTGTGT
This sequence comes from Pleurodeles waltl, assembly GCF_031143425.1. Lineage (NCBI taxonomy): Eukaryota > Metazoa > Chordata > Amphibia > Caudata > Salamandridae > Pleurodeles > Pleurodeles waltl. The sequence continues at coordinate 433,966,303 of NC_090440.1, read as the reverse complement.
TTCAAGGGTGTTTATTTAAGTGCTCAAAAAATGAAGGGGGGTTGTAAAATGGTGATGGGGGATGGTGGAGGAATGTCCATGGCAGAGTCCAGTCTATTAGTCTCACAGATCCACTACCCATCTGGGCATAGGAAGTGGAGCTGGGGCAGTTCGAATATGGACAGGGTAACAAAGTGGGACAGTGGGAGGACAATCAGGGTGGTCTTATTTCCTGGCGGGGGTCTTGCCATCTTGCTCTGTCCTGTTCCTGGATCTCAGGGACCGCTTGCATGGTGGTTGTCCGTCTGCAGGGGATGGGGTGCTTGTGTGGTGGTCCTGTGGCGGGGCGTCCTGTCCACTAGCGCCGGCGAAGGTGGTGGGCAGTTCATCGTCGTGGCTGGTGTCAGGGGCCCCTTGGAGTGCCACGGTGTCCCTCAAGGTCTGCTGTATGTCCTTCAGCATCCCTAAGATGGTCCTGAGCTCCTCCCTGAACCCCAAATACTGCTCCTCCTGCAGGCGCAGGGTCTCCTGCAACTTGTCCAGGACCGTCGTCATCGTCTCCTGGGAGTGGTGGTATGCTCCCATGATGGAGGAGAGGGCCTTGTGGAGAGTAGGTTCCCTTGGCCTGTCCTCCCTCTGTCGCACAGCAGCCCTCCCAGTTCCCCTATGTTCCTGTGCCTCCGTCCCTTGGACCGTGTGCCCACTACCACTGCCCCCAGGTCCCTGTTGTTGTTGGGGTGGTGGGTTACCCTCGGTGCCCTGTAGTGGTGGACACACCGCTGATTGACCTGTCCTGGGTAGGGAGGTTTGGGCCCGCTGGGTGGGTGCTGTGCTGGTGTTACCAGAGGGTGGAAGGTCGGTGTTGGGCTGTGCCTGTGCAAGGGGAACCGACTGTCCTGAGGCCCACGATGGTCCGGGCTGGTCATCAAGATCCAGTAGGGCAGAGCTGCTCTCGTCACTGTGGGCCTCTTCTGTGGGTGGAGTGGTGTTGTCTGGACCCTCTGGTGTGGTAACGGTCCTTCGGGTTCCTGCAGGGGCATAAGAGCATGATTATTGCATGTGTGTGTGTAATGGTGTGCAATGGGTGGGTGTGCGTGAACCCCAGTGCAAGCATTCCTGTGTGGGGGCTTGTGTGATGATGGTTGGAGGGTGTTCTGGGTATGTGCAGTGAGCATGCTTTAGTGAGGGGTGACCATGCTTAGTTGTGTCATGCAGGGCTTGGTGTTGAGATGGGTGGTTTGTGTTATGGGTACATTAGTGAGGAGTTGGAGTGATAGGGGAGGGTGTGAGGGTGGGGGTGTGTGATAGCATGCAGGTAGGGTGGGGATATGATAGTTAAGATTTGACTTACCAGTGTCCCATCCTCCACCGACTCCTCCGAGGCCCTCAGGATGCAAGATGGTCAAGACTTGCTCCTCCCATGTTGTTAGTTGTGGGGGAGGAGGTGGGGGTCCGCCGCCAGTCCGCTGCACCGCAATGTCGTGCCTGGAGACCGTGGAACGCACCTCCCCCCGTAGGTCGTTCCACCTCTTCCTGATGTCCTCCCTATTTCTTGGGTGCTGTCCCACGGCATTCACCCTGTCCACTATTCTGCGCCATAACTCCATCTTCCTGGCTATTGATGTTTGCTGTACCTGTGAGTCAAATAGCTGTGGCTCTACCCGGACGATTTCCTCCACCATGACCCTGAGCTCCTCCTCGGAGAAGCAGGGGTGTCTTTGGCGTGCCATGGGGTGGTGTGGGTGAGGTGTGGGGTGGTGTATGTGGTGGTGAGTGTAGTGGTGTGTGGTGTTTTGTGCGTGGATGTTGTGTGGGTGATGGTGTTGTGTGCCTCTGTGTGATGGGGTTGTCAATTGCTGTGCTGTCTCTCTGGCCTTCTTTCAGAATTTCTGGTCGTATGGGTTTGTGGGTGATGTGGGTGTGTATTTTATATTGTATTGGGTGTGTGGGAGTGGTGTTTGTATGTGTATCAGGTGTGTGTATTTGGAATTGTCCAATGTGGCGGTGTTTTGTAGATGTGTGTGTATTTTGAGCGCGGCGGTGTGTACTGCCAATGGAATACCGCGGTTGAAAGACCGCCGCGTGGATTCGTGGGTCGTAATAGCATGGGCGTGTTTCTGTTGGCGTGGAGGTGGAGGATTTGTTTCCGCATGTTTATCACTGACCTTTGGTGTGGCGGTGTTGTGTGGGTGTCTGAATTTTGGCAGATTCCGAGATGTGTGTCATAATAGCTGTGGCGGTCTGCCGCGGCGGTGTATTGGCGGTCTTCTGCACGGCGGTAAGCGCCTTTTACCGCCAATGTTGTAATGACTCCCAAAAATTGGCTTGGAGTAAGTCATTGAGTGTGTGCCTCATTTCTTGCCTGTGTGTGTACAACAAATGCTTAGCACTACCCTCTGATAAGCCTAACTGCTCTACACACTACCACAAAAGAGAGGATTAGCATTATCTACTTTAGCCTCTGTAAAGCTTCTGGGGATCCATTGAACTCTGTGCACACTATACCTCACTTTGGTATAGTATATACAGTGCCAGCTTCCTACAACATTGTCTTGGGTCTTGCTTCTTGACCTGTCCTTTGTGCCTGAGCTGTGGTCTCTCGAAACTGGCAAAGAAATGGGCTAATAGTCCTCCTCTAGAAGGGTGGGGGAAAGAAAATTAGATACAAAGACATACATGTCACTGTAATATATTCGCACAGATAAAGGTGGGGACATAGTAGTCTTCAAGTTCACAGCTGCTGCAAAAATGTGCGTACAACGTAGGCCTGTTGCTCTGCCCTCCACTACCTATATCTATATAATATTGTACCTGTGCAAGTGATATCATTTATTTATATAGTTTTAAAAGTATGAACCAGGCAAATCACTGTGCAAATGTTCTATAGTGCAATAATTTTAACTTATCCTCATTACAGTGTAGTTTAGCCATTTTTAATATAGCTTTATGCACGTTTGCTTAATGTATTAGGCCTCTGTGCACTTTGCCCTAGATGCATTTTATTTAACCTTGCACTGTTATTTTACAATAACCAGTTTCACGGTCTTGTTTTATTTCATTCTATCACACTGTTTAGCTTACTTTAGCACTGTGTTCTCAAACAATACATTCTTGCTCGCTCTGTGCTTCATTCAGGGATACAGTCTGGTACATTGCCGATAGATGTGGTAGAAGTTTGGTCTCTAGGGTTCGTATAAAGTACACATTCTTACGTAGGGACGTTTCTTAGAACATCGGCGTGTTAGTTATAAAAACACTTTCTAGTCCTGGTACACGTAAGAGGGAGATTCCGACCAGGAACCCACAACTAGATGCTGACTGCCCTGTTGCAGATGCTGATGCAGATTACAGGCCTCTGCTCAGGTATGAGGGTTGATGTCCTCCCGGGGGAACCTGAAAGGCAGGCTTAGAGCTTCATAGGCTGTGCTCAAAATATAACTTAGAGAGAACATAAATTAGTTGCACTATGATAGCCTTATTCTTGTGTTTCACTCTCCTCGTTACTATTTCAATCCTACTGTGTTGTATAGTTCTAGTCGTTTTATTAAACCAATCTTTAAAACTCAAACTGTCTTTGTCATTTATATGTGAGACCGCACTGTGTATGAGAGAACCGGTTGTGACCTGAGTGACCATAACTTTCCTGGGAAGTACTAAGATGTCATGCGCTCGGCTGCCCAATTGTCTCTTCCCTTTGGGAGAGATGAGGCACTGCTAGTTAGCCGGAGCAAAAACCGGGTTTGGGGTGACAAGGGTCCTTCACCGTGGGTCAGACTTAGTCCCCCACACTGCGAACAATCTTGTTGCCCAAAAATCCAGTAGTCTTATTAGGATAATGAGAGCCTACGCGACAACAGCACTTCTCTCTGGAAACAATACATACAGGAGTTCTACACAAAATGGTATTGTTTTACATAACTGTTAGAAATTGGGTCTCTAGTTGGCAGACATTTTCACCCTGTCTAAGTAGGGACCACAATCATAGTCAGGTCTATGCTTAGTACAGAGCAGTCAGGCTTAAGAGAAATGTGTAAAGTATGTGTAAAGTATTTGTGCAACACACACAGTAACACAATGGAAACACTACAAAAAGACTCCACGCATATTTAGGAAAATGGATGAGGTTTATCTGTGGTATAAGACCACAGCAACAAAATTCTAATATGTATATCAAGAGATCTTCACTTTAGAAGTACATCGAAACAGCAGTGCTTTATATGGGGCTCATGTTAGTGCCTTTACGATATTTGGAAAAAAAACATTTAGCCCACTGCAAGGAGCGCAGTGAAGAAATGTCAGGACCGTTCAAGTCCAGCTTGGGTAGTCAGACCAAATAAAAAGTTAACTTGTCCCGAGCTGTGAGGAGTGCAGGGAATTCCTCAAGACAACTTGGGTCCAAGCTGAGCCACAGATTGCACTGCTGGGGGCACAGGCCAAGACAAAAGGAAATACCTGGTGAGTGACACGGTTGCAGCGGAAAGCGGAATCGGTCTGGAGTGTGGCTCATAGCTCCGGTGAAGTGCAGGCATTTACAGTGCATACCTATAGCCTGGGTAACCGGGCAGGGCACCTCTGACAGCAATGGTGCAGTCAGCACATCAGCCTGGTTCTCGGGGCCAGGTTGGCCTTGTTAGATGCAGTGCATGGCGACGTGCCATACTCCCAGGAGGATCGTCGCAGTAACAACAGTCCACCCTACCTGAAGAGGGATGAACAGAGCAGGGGTGCACTGATCTCCGACTCCGGCAGATCACTCAGGAAGGCTCTCCCAAGTAGAGAGCAGGTCTTTGATGAACATTGTGGCAAGTTCAAATTGAACCGCTTATGAAGTCTGTGATGATTTGTGCAGCAAGTTCCAATTAAGCTGCTTACAAGGTCTTTGATGTCCCTGAGACCTTAGGGAAGAACAGGGCACAAGTCAGAAAGCACTTGGGCCCATATTTATACTTTTTGACGCTAAACTGCGCTAACGCAGTTTAGCGTCAAAAAGTTTTGCGCCGTCTAACGCCATTCTGAAGCGCCATGCGGGCGCCGTATTTATGGAATGGCGTTAGACGGCGCAATCAGACCGGCGCTGCCTGGTTTGCGTGGGAAGAAACCACGTAGACCAGACAGCGCCGGCGTAGGGGGAAAATGGCGCATGGGCGTCTTAAAATGGGGCAAGTCAGGTTACGTCGAAAAAATCGTCTTAACCCGACTTGCGCCATTTTTTAACGACGCCCATCCCCCATCAACATGACTCCTATCATTGTAAAGATAGGAGTCATGCCCCCTTGCCCAATGGCCATGCCCAGGGGACTTCTGTCCCCTGGGCATGGTCATTGGGCATAGTGGCATGTAGGGGGGCACAAATAAGGCCCCCCTATGCCACCAAAATAAAATATAAAAAATAAAAAATAAAACTTACCTGAACTTACCTGAATGTCCCTGGGGTGGGTCCCTCCATCCTTGGGGGTCCTCCTGGGGTGGGCAAGGGTGGCAGGGGGGGTCCCTGGGGGCATGGGAGGGCACCTGTGGGCTCATTTTGAGCCCACAGGCCCCTTAACGCCTGCCCTGAGCAGGCGTTAAAAAGTGGCGCAAATGCGCCGTTTTTAGCCACGCCAACTCCCGGGCGTCTCTTTTGCCCGGGAGTATAAATACCACGTAAAGGCCTGGGAGTCATTTTTTAGACGGGAACGCCTCCCTTGCATATCATTAACGCAAGGAAGGGGTTCACGCTAAAAAATTACGCACATTCCGGGAACTTTGGCGCTATTCGCCTCTAACGCCATAGTATAAATATGGCGTTAGTTGGCGTTAGTTTTGCGTCGAAATTGCGTCAAAAAAAAGACGCAATTTCGGCGCAAACGGAGTATAAATATGGCCCTTGGAGTCACTCTGGGGTAGTCCTTGATCCCTTTCTGTGAGGCAGAAGTCAGCAGGCAGCAGGGCAACAGTTCCTTGAAACAGTCAAGCACAGCAAAGTGCACAAAAGTCACAGCAGCCTTTGCTCCAGCAGGGATTCTTTCAGGTCCAGTGGTGTACTGATTTTAGGGTGTCAGAGACCCAGTACTTATACCAAAAAATGCCTTTGATGCTGGGGATGACTACAAAAGGTTTCTCTGAAATCCACAGGTCCCCCTCCTTTCAGCCCAGCCCTGGCTCTAGACTATCAGTAGGAGGTAAACAGTCCATTTGGCAGGCTCAGGTCACTACCCTTTGATGTGTAAGTGTGAGCCCTTACCAACCTTCTCCCCAGGAAGACACATCAATTTGCAGATTAATGCAGATACAGGTCTGTATCCTGTATTGTGGGTGTCTGAAGAGAATACACAAGTGTAGCTGTCACCCAGCCCATGCTAAATGTATATTGGAGCCAGGCTGTAGGCACACAGGGCAGTGAGAGCAGAGAAATTGGCAAGTGGCATTTCTAAAATAGTAATAATAAATCTATAATAATAATAACTTTGCCTTTACCAGTGAAGGGGAATTATTATTACCATTCCAATGATGCCAAACATGATCAGCTATTCCTCACTGATCAGGAATTAAAGCTTAAAAGTATTTTAAGGAATCCCCAATATCAGCTTACAAGATGATTCACCATGCTGCTGAACTACCGGCCAAAGCATTTAACCTGATTATATCAGGGCTACGGATCCTTAACTTTAACATAGGAACACACCAACATGTTTTAAAAAGGACTTTAAACAGTTGGCTCATTTTCATGGAACGATCTAAGACCTTCCTGAAGCCATTAGATGTAAAATGTAAAAAAGTGGTATTATTAACAACACACCAGTGCTACATGAAATGGAAGGCGAATTGGTACATTCATTCATTAACACAAACTTTATTCGATCAATGGATCATCAAAGCGAATACACATTAAATAATAGAATCAAAAAAGATATAAAATACAGTTCCAATAAAAAAAAAAAACATATTAACAATACACGAAAAAGAACAGCACCCCCACTGCATCATTTAAAAGAATCTCATCCACTCATAATTAAAACATATTGCTGATAAAAGAGTTACGTATACGCCATGCTGCTTGTAAATACTTGCTAACAGCATATATTAGAGCTTTAGAACAGTGACTTTTTAAAATCCTCAGGGCAAAGGCACATTCCCTTATTCCCATTTCCCGGCAAATATAATGAATCCACTTAGACCTAGGAGAAAAGTATGCGGGACAGAAAAACATAAAATGTTCAACTGTTTCAGAAGTTATACCACACGCGGGACATATATCAACTGCTGTTTTTGTACCCCATCTACACATCAGAGTCTTCAGCTGCAAGGTCCTAAAGCGGAATCTAGCATATAAGCTTTTGCCAAGAATATCGGGTATAATGTCTAGATATAATTCGAACTGCGGGTACCACTTAAGGTCGATGAAAAGCTTTGTTAGGCAACCATGAGATCTACGGGTAATATAATCGTTCCATACATAGGACTAATATACACGCTTCAGCACTTTTTAGTGGGCTTTCTCAAGATTGTGGGATTTCTCCCAAAAGTCTCCTAGGCCCAAGTTACTAAACCATCTAGATACTTGTTTGACCCAGGGGATAGAGACTGAATTAGGGCACTTTAACAGATCTAAGAGTGAGGTCTTATAAACATCCAGTTCTGGGATGGTCCAAAGCCTTACACAATATAAAAGTAGTCTTAGAATAATTAGGTCGGCTATCCGTCTCAGGCCCAAATCTAAGAACAATGGAATCAGCGGAGTACTAGGAGAGCAAGCACATAAAAACTACGTAACATCCTCTGTAAGGGCATCATACACATATTTTAATGAAAAAAGAAAACTACAAATGGACCTTGTTTTTAGGGTCTCAGAATTAACATATTAAAGTAGCAGTGCAGTGCGATCATATTAGACTGAATGCAACAGGTTTGCATGGCCCCTTCATAATGTGTGTCGTGCCTTTACAAAATGATGGCTTTCAGAAAGGAATATTCAATATATTTAGGTGGTCATTACAACATTGGCGGTATAAGGCGCTTACCGCCGTGCAGAAGACCGGCAATACACCGCTGCGGCCGCGGTAGACCGCCACAGCTATTATAACACACATCACGAATCCGCCGAAATTCAGACACCCGCACAATACCGCCACACCAAAGGTCAGCGATAAACTGGCGGAAACACATCCTCCACGCCAACAGAAACACGCCCATGCTATTACGACCCACGAATCCGCGCGGCGGTCTTTCAACCGCGGTATTCCATTGGCGGTACACACTGCCGCGCTCAAAATACACACACATCTCCAAAACGCCGCCACATTGGACAATTCCAAATACACACACCTGATACACATACACACACCACTCCCACACACCCAATACTATATAAAACACACACCCACATCACCCACAAACCCCTACGACCACAATTCACGAACGAAGGCCAGAGAGATAGCACAGAACAGACAACCCCATCACACAGAGGCATACAACACCATCACCCACGCAACATCCAAGCACAAAACACCACATACCACTACACTCATCAACACATACACCACCCCATGGCACGCCAAAGACACCCCCGCTTCTCCGAGGAGGAGATCAGGGTCATGGTGGAGGAAATCGTCCGGGTAGAGCCACAGCTATTTGGCTCACAGGTACAGCACACATCCATAGCCAGGAAGATGGAGCTATGGCAAAGAATAGTGGACAGGGTCAACGCTGTGGGACAGCACCCAAGAAATAGGGAGGACATCAAGAAGAGGTGGAACGACCTATGGGGGAACGTGCGGTCCACGGTATCCAGGCACCACATCGCGGTACAGCGGACTGGCGGCGGACCTCCACCTCCTCCCCCTCAACTAACAACATGGGAGGAGCAAGTCTTGTCCATCTTGCATCCTGAGGGCCTCAGAGGAGTCGTTGGAGGAACGGACACTGGTAAGTCTAATCTTAACCATCATAACCCCCACCCTACCTGCATGATATCACACACCCCCACCATCACACCCTCCCCTATCACCCCAAATCCTCACCTATCTACCCATGACACCAACCAACCATCCCAACCCCAAGACCTGCATGACATATCTAAGCATGGACACCCATCACCAAAGCATGCCCACTGCACAGACCCACAACACCCCCCAACCATCAGCACACAAGCCCCCACACAGGAATGCCTGCACTGGGGTTCACGCACACCAAACCATTGCACACCATGAAACACACACATGCAATAATCATGTACCCCGCAGGAACCCGAAGGAACGTCACCACACCAGAGGGTCCAGACAACACCACTCCACCCCCAGAAGAGGCCCACACTGACGACAGCAGCTCTGCCCCACTGGATCTTGATGACCAGCCTGGACCATCGTGGGCCTCAGGACAGTCGGTTCCCCTTGCCCAGCCACAGCCCAACACCGAGCTTACACCCTCTGGTAACACCAGCACAGCACCCACCCAGCGGGCACAAACCTCCCTACCCAGGACAGGTCAATCAGCGGTGTGTCCACCACTACAGGGCACCCAGGGTAACCCACCACCCCAACAACAACACGGACCTGGGGGCAGTGGTAGTGGGCACACAGTCCAGGGGACGGAGGCACAGGAACACAGGGGAACTGGGAGGGCTGCTGTGTGACAGAGGGAGGACAGGCCAAGGGAACCAACTCTCAACGAGGCCCTCTCATCCATCATGGGAGCATACCACCACTCCCAGGAGACGATGGCCACGGTCCTGGACAAGTTGCAGGAGACCCTGCGTCTGCAGGAGGAACAATATTTGGGGTTCAGGGAGGAGCTCAGGACCATCGGCTCTGCCCTGGGCACCATCGTAGGGGTGCTGACGGACATTCAAAAGACCTTGAGGGACACCGTGGCACTCCAAGGGGCCCCTGACACTAGCCACGACGATGAAATGCCCACCACCTCCGCCGGCGCTAGTGGACAGGACGACCCGCCACAGGACCACCACACCAGCACCCCATCCCCTGCAGACGGACAACCACCACGCAAGCGGGCCCTGAGATCCAGGAACAGGACAGAGCAAGATGGCAAGACCCCGCCAGGAAATAAGACCACCCTGTTTGTCCCCCCACTGTCCCACTTTGTAACCCTGCCCAAATCGGAACTGACCTAGCTCCACTTCCAATGCCCAGATGTGCAATGTACCTGTGAGACTAATAGGCTGGACTCTGCCATGGACATTTCTCCACCATCACCTATCACCACTTTACAACCCCCCTTCATTTTTTTACACTTAAATAAACACCCTTGAAACACTAAAAAAAAATGGAGTCAGTCTATGATTTGTAAATCTGTATTATCAATTACAGTTTCATAATGGGTTACCCATTGGAAGGCTAACATACCTATGTCACACATCACAAGCCCTTCAAGGATGCAAACAGTTGACACGTAGGTTACCACATTTGTGAAACTGAAATGGAAGGGGACAACTCAGTTAACAAATAGTGAGTGAAATGTCGGTACAGGATAGAGGTAGATGTGTGAAAGTTTATGTAATGGTAAAAATTAAAATGTTCTCACCTGTGTCTCACTGGAAATATTGCTGTATGACTGACTCCCTGTTGTTGTTTTCGTCTTCCTCAGCTTCATCCTCATCACTGTCCACAGGCTTCACAGGCTCCACAGGCTCCACAGCTGCCACAACACTGTCATCTGGATCATCCTCCTGCAGAAAAGGCACCTGGCGTTGCAATGCCAAGTTATGGAGCATGGAGCAGGCGATGATGATGTCGCACACCTTCATCGATGAGTAGAATAGGGATCCACCCGTCATATGGAGGCACCTGAACCTGGCCTTCAGGAGGCCGAAGGTGCGCTCGATAACCCTCCTAGTCCGCCCATGGGCCTCATTGTAGCGTTCCTCTGCCCTGGTCCTGGGATTCCTCACTGGGGTCAATAGCCAGGAAAGGTTGGGGTAACCAGAGTCCACCAATAGCCATACACGGTGCCTCTGGAGTTGACCCATCATATCAGGGATGCTGCTATTCCGCAGGATGTAAGCGTCATGCACAGAGCCAGGGAACATAGCATTTACCTGTGAGATGTACTGGTCTGCCAAACAGACCATCTGGACATTCATTGAATGATAACTCTTCCTGTTCCTGTACACCTGTTCACTCCTGCGGGGGGGGCGGCAGAGCTACATGGGTCCCATCAATGGCACCTATGACGTTGGGGATATGTTCAAGGGCATAGAAGTCACCTTTCACTGTAGGCAAATCCTCCACCTCAGGGAAAATGATGTATCTCCTTACGTGTTTCAGCAGGGCAGACAACACTCTGGACAAGACGTTGGAAAACATAGGCTGGGACATCCCTGATGCCATGGCCACTGTTGTTTTAAAAGACCCACTTGCAAGGAAATGGAGCACTGACAGCACCTGCACGTCAGGGGGGATTCCAGTCGGATGGCGGATTGGTGACATCAGGTCTGCCTCCAACTGGGCACATAGTTCCTGGATTGTAGCACGGTCAAACCGGTAGGTCACGATTAAATGTCTCTCTTCCATTATCAACAGGTCCACCAGCGGTAGGTACACCGGAGGATTCCGCCATCTTCTCATATGTCCCAGCTGACGGTGCCTAAGAAGGACAACAGCGAAGAAACAGTCACTATTCCTCCAGGTATGTACCCACAGTTACACACAAGACTACACCAGACACAAAACCCTTCCTGTATGTGTGTTGAGTGTAGGCCTCAGTATGTGTGACGCAGTTGAAAATGAATCCATATGGGCCCCTGAAATGGCGGCTGCCTGACCTCTAAACTGGGACAATGGGATTGTGGGGTAACAGCGCTGGTGTTGCACACCGTTGCGGTACACGGTCGTAGAGCGCGGCGCAATGCTGCATTGGTTAACATTGGACCCTATGGGTCCCAGGAGCCAATGAACAGGTGCGCCGGCGGTGATGATGCGCCCCGCCGCGGACGTCACCACCATTTTCTATCTGTTCAATCACTAGATACCTGACCTTCGACAGGAGAGGACCTACACTGCTAGTGCTGCTGTGACCTCGGTCTGGAAGCGACGATGGCTGCTGCGTCTGGGGAAAGGGCCCCTGCCTTCACTGCACAGGAGTTGGAGAAACTTGTGGATAGCATCCTCCCCCAGTACATGCTACTCTACGGTCCTCCAGACCAACAGGTTAGTACACAGGGAGCACGTTGTAGGGGCTAGGCCTGGGTGGACAAGGCTGGGTGGAAGAGGGAAGGGGGCAGAAGTCATACTACAGTAAAGCATGGGAATAAATGGGCCACATGGTCAGAGTATGGAGGGGGCCACACACATTGATGGTGCAATTGGTAATGACTGTTCCTCTTCCCTTGTGCATGTCATGTAGGTCAGCGCTCACCAGAAGAGGGACATTTGGCATGCCATCGCCAAGGAGGTCCGGACCCTGGGGGCCCACCAGAGACGGGGCACCCACTGCCGGAAGAGATGGGAGGACATTTGCCGCTGCAGCAAGAAGACGGCGGAGGCTCAGCTGGGGATGGCCTCCCAACGTGGGAGGGGTGCCCGTCGTACAACCCCCCTGATGTTCCGGATCCTGGCGGTGGCCTACCCGGAGTTGGATGGGCGCTTAAGGACATGACGGCAGACACAAGGGGGTGAGTACAACCTCATTCTGCAGACTTTGCATGCAGTGGAGGTGTCTGGGTGGGGGAGGTGGGCTGTGGGTGTCCCTATGCCAGGGTGAGTTAGGTAGGAAAGGCCCCTCCGTAATGTAGGCCATGTGGCACTCTACCCCACCTCTGTAAATTAGCAAGTTGAGGTATAGTTGCCCTGTGGCATCCATGTGCGCAGATATCCACCATTGCCATGGAGGCCATATCCCTGAAATTGCATTTGCAGAGGGCAGGAGCACGGCGTTGTGCATGGGGCTGCTGCGTCTGTCTTGTCCGCCAACGGTAGCGGTATGCCATGCACTAAAACTCTCTTTGTTCTGTCTCCCCCCCCTTTTCCTGCTCTCCCTGTCCTTTTGTACATCAGCATCAACAGGCGGAGGTACAGTGGCACCGGAGCACGAGGGAGCTGCATCCCACATGGCCATGGAGGGCCACACCACAGACTCTGAATACACCAGTGGGACGGAGGGCGAGGGGAGCTTCACATCGGCCACCGGATCACCAAACAGCGACACAGACTTGTCCGCCGATGTGAGCTCCCCTGTGGTGGCGGCACCATCTGTGCGCCCCACTTCTACAGGTACAGCCGCCACCCCCCCTACCAGCACCGCCCTCCCAGCAGCCCCTCAGCGTTCACCCCGTGCCCGCTCACCCAGGAGGGTGGGCATCACCTTCGCCCCAGGCACCTCAGGCCCTGCCCCAGTCACCCCTGCTGCCCTCAGTGAGGAGGCCATTGACCTCCTCAGGTCACTCACTGTTGGGCAGTCTACCATTGTGAATGCCATCCAGGGTGTAGAAAGGGCGTTGCAACACGGTAATGCATTCCTGGAGGGCATTCATTCTGGTCAGGCTGTCCTTCAGCGAACCCTGCAATCTCTGGCCTCAGCACTGATGGCAGCAATTGTCCCTGTGTCCAGCCTCCCCCCTCCAACTTCCTCCACCAAGACCCAATCCCCTGTACCCCAGCCCATCCCAAGCACACCTACAAACCAGCATGCACACAAGTCAACACACAAAAGTAGCTCAGGCAAACATAGGCACCACACATCCCACAGGCACTCACACAAGCATCACACCCATACAGACACAGCAACATCCACTGTCTCCACTGTGTCCCCCTCCTCCTCTTCTCCCTCCTCCCTCCCAGTGTCTTCTACACACACACCTGTATGCACCACATCTACAGGCACTAGGACTCGCACCAGGACACCCAGAACCACACGCCGCTCACCAGCACTCACCACCTCCACTGCCATTTACACGTCCCCTGTGTCCTCTCCCAGTGTATCTGTGACACCCCCTCCCAAAGTACCCAAACGCCGGCAATCACTCACCCAACATCCATCCACCTCACGACAGCCTCCAGTACCTGCACCTGCACCCAAAACAGCTAAAGTGACACCTCATACAACCACCTCCTCTTCCTCCACTCCCAGACCCCCTCCAGCTACCCATCCCAGTGTTCGTCAGAAACTGTCCCTCTGTCAAATTGACCTTTTTGCCCCCACACCCCCCTCCAATTCATCAGTCCTGTCGTAGCGCCTCAGCCAAAAAGCCTCCAGTACCAGTGGTGCGTGTTCCAGGTTTTTGGAGTGCACCGTCCACCAGGGCAGGCAGTAGGACCAGGAGCCAAGGCACTGGCAGCCCACCCCCTGTAAAGGCTCCGAAATTGGAGAGTGGACGACAGGACCGTGTCAAGACTCCTGGTGGGACAACAAGTGAAATGGGATCGAAGGCGATTGGTGAGTCAGCTGTAACTCCAAAAAAGGTGGGGAAGGTCCAGAGGAAGTCTGCCCAGTCTGTTGTGAGTGTCACAGCGGAGAAGTGCGCCATCATTTCCAGCGGTCCAGACACAACCGCCAGCACCGTCGTCACTGGTCCAGAGACCACCGCCAGAGTCAGTGCCCAGGAGGGCCCAAGTATCGTCACTGGTCCAGAGACCACCGCCAGAGTCAGTGCCCAGGAGGGCCCAAGTATCGTCACTGGTCCTAAGACCACCGCACAAGACACAGCCCAGGAGGGCCCAAGTATCGTCACTGGTCCTGAGACCACTGCCAGAGTCACAGCCCAGGAGGGCCCAAGTATTGTCACTGGTCCAGAGACTACCGCACAAGACACAGCCCAGGAGGGCCCAAGTATCGTCACTGGTCCTGAGACCACCGCACAAGACACAGCCCAGGAGGGACCAAGTATCATCACTGGTCCTGAGACCACCGCCAGAGTCACAGCCCAGGAGGGCCCAAGTATCGTCACTGGTCCAGAGACCACCGCACAAGACACAGACCAGGAGGGCCCAAGTATCGTCACTGGTCCTGAGACCACCGCCAGAGTCACAGCCCAGGAGGGCCCAAGTATCGTCACTGGTCCTGAGACCACCGCACAAGACACAGCCCAGAAGGGCCCAAGTATCGTCACTGGTTCAGAGACCACCGCCGCAGTCACAGCCCAGGCGGGGCCAGGATGCCACAGCCCCGATGGGCAATGATGGAACGTCATGCCACACACCAATGTCCAGTGTGGAAATCGTCATGCCACACACCAATGTCCAGTATGGAGATCGTCATGCCACACACCAATGTCCAGTGTGGAAATCGTCATGCCACACACCAATGTCCAGTATGGAGATCGTCATGCCACACACCAATGTCCAGTGTGGAAATCGTCATGCCACACACCAATGTCCGTATCAGAACCGCCATGTCAAAGCACCGCTGAACAGGGCAAAGACCGCCATGGCAAAGCACTGCTGAACAGGGCAAAGACCGCCATGTCAAAGCACTGCTGAACAGTCCAGAACCGTCAAGTCAAAGCACCGCTGAACAGGGCAAAGACCGCCATGGCAAAGCACCGCTGAACAGTTCTGAACCCCCATGTCAAAGCACCGCTGAACAGGGCAAGGACCGCCATGGCAAAGCACCGCTGAACAGTCCTGAACCCCCATGTCAAAGCACTGCTGAACAGGGCAAAGACCGCCATGGCAAAGCACCGCTGAACAGTCCTGAACCGCCATGGCAAAGCACCGCTGAACAGGGCAAAGACCGCCATGTCAAAGCACCGCTGAACAGTCCTGAACCCCCATGTCAAAGCACCGCTCAACAGGGCAAAGACCGTCATGTCAAAGCACCGCTGAACAGGGCAAAGACCGCCATGGCAAAGCACCGCTGAACAGTCCTGAACCCCCATGTCAAAGCATCAAATCAAATCATTAACATTTATAAAGCGCGCTACTCACCCGTGCGGGTCTCAAGGCGCTAGGAAAGCGGAGTGGTCCTGGGTGGTCCTGAGGCTGGTGGGGAGGGAGTTCCAGGTCTTGGCCGCCAGGAAGGAGAAAGATCTCCCACCCGCCGTGGAGCGGCGGATGCGAGGGACAGCAGCAAGTGCGAGGCCAGAGGAGCGCAGGTGGCGGGTGGGGACGTAGAAGCTGAGGCGTCTGTTGAGGTATTCCGGTCCCTTGTCGTGGAGGGCTTTGTGTGCGTGGGTGAGAAGTCGGAAGGTGATCCTTTTGCTGACTGGGAGCCAATGCAGGCGTCTCAGGTGTGCGGAGATGTGTCTGCTGCAGGGTACGTCTAGGATGAGGCGGGCCGAGGCTGAACAGGGCAAAGACCGCCATGGCAAAGCACCGCTGAACAGGGCAATGCACCGGGTAGGAATGAATGGCCCACCACATCAGACATCCTTATCCCATATGCAGCTGGGACAGTGACAGGACACTACCTTTCACGGGGAGACTCATCCAGTCTGGGCACCAGTCACCCCCCAGTACCAGTATGGACCTGCATCAACTTGAGAGACTGTGGCTTTGCACTCCGCAGGATTGAACAGTGGGCAACCCACCCACTGTAGAGACTTGAGATACTGTGGCTTTGCACTCCCAAGGATGGCACAGTGGGCAACCCACCCACTGTAGAGACTTGAGAGACTGTGGCTTTGCACTCACCAGGATGGCACAGTGGGCAGCCCACCCACTGTAGAGACTTGAGAGACTGTGGCTTTGCACTCCCCAGGATACATCCGTGGGCATGGAGCCCCGTCGTGGATCTGGCTTTGCATTCATCTGGCTGAGGTGCCCCTCTTTCCCTTCCCCCTGAGGTGCCTGTAGTGTTTCTGTCTGATGCCCCGGCAGTGTTCTCTCCGATTTTGGTCAGGTATCTTTTGTGGGCCTCGCCCATGCATTTTTGGACTGTTTGTGCACGGACATTGTTGTGTACATATCTGCACTACTTCTTGGATTGTATATGTAAATATGAGTGATTTTGGAATACATATATTTGTATATTTTTGTATGACATGTATAGTGGCACATTACAAAGTTTGCCCGAAATTGGCATTGTCTTTGCATTCTTCCGGGGGAATTGTGGGTTGTTACTGTTATGCTTGTGACTGCATTGGTGTGTATGTTGTAATATGCGAGGGTGGGGGTGGGGGTGTTTGGTGGGTGTCCCCCTAACTTTTGCCTCCCCCCTCCCCTGTGTTGTAGGTGCAGTACTCACCGGTATCTTCTGCGCCTACGTCGCTGTTGGTCGTGAAGGAGCAGAAAGACAAGGGCAGGTAGTATTTGCAGTTCTGGGTCCATGGAGTCGTCGTTCCTCGTGGGATGTGTAGAAGGTGAGCGTTTTCCCATAGCAAAAGCTGTTTCCGCCGTGTTTTTTTATCCACGGTGAATCCTCCCCGGAAAAGGTGGCGGATTGGCCTGTTGTGATACTGTGGGCGGTACATTGTCGTCCGCCTGTCTGTTGGCGGTGACCGCAGCGCTGCTTGTCTGTACCGCCTTGGCGGGCGGTGTGTTAAAGTGGCTGTCTTTGTTGGCGGTTTCTGCCAGGGTCATAATTCCCTTTTTTTGTCCGTCTGACTGTTTGCTGTATTACCGCATCTTTAACACAGTCCGCCAGAGTTGTAATGACCCCCTTAATGTTTTATTAACTAAAGAAAAAATTAAAAAATATGTATGCAAGAGATCTTCTCGATTTCAGGGTTCACTGCTTTTATAGTCTGGTTTGACAGCGCAGCTGATGCCAGACAAGTATGTGATCATCACTAGAGAGGTGCTTTACCTCTGCCCACATGTTGGGAGCCAGGGGTACAGATTTTGATTTTGCAGAAGTAGTGTGCTTCCACCAAAAAATGCTTGCCCTTAACAGCTGTGGTCATTTTGTTTATCCAGCTGTCTAAGCTTCATCTTTCAGGGTCACAAACATGCACACTAGAATTATATTATAGTCCCTTAGGTAACTAGATAATTTATGTTGTTTTCCTCTAACAGCAGCAGAGATTGGAGGAGGGCGGTCATTAACCTACAGGACTTTTAGGTGTGGCTTGTCTTTGAAACTGTCATCTGACCTTTTACACCAATATTATTCAACAATTCTTTGCTTCCACATAAATACATGTATTTCTCATGCTACTTAATTGTAATGCTTCACATTACCGTACACATTCTTTAAAGCCAGTTCTATTGTAATTACCAATGCCTTTTTAATGTAGATGCTTCTCCCATCCTCTTCGAAAAACAACTGGAACTTGCTCGTCACAATTGTGGTCTGAAGTCAAGAAGTTCCAAATGGCTTCCCTTAATAGCAAGTTCTTTGACTTGTTCCAATACTCGAGGTATTGTACCGGGGAAAATCAAGATTATATCTACCAGGCTGCAGAAAACACTGGCTCTTCTGCAATCTCATATACCTTCGGAGAGACCACATACAAAGATGTGCTGAGATCTCAATATAACCGTGAGGACCCAGACACAGATTTATACTATGTTTGCACTGAATTTGCATTAAAAAAATTACGCAAATTTGGCGCAAACCTAACTCCATATTTGTACTTTGGCACTAGACCTGGAGTTAAAGTCATTTTTTGCTTGCGGGAAACTACCTTACCTCAAGAGATGCAAGGTAGACATTCCCGTGCAAAAAATAACGGTATGGCCTTAGCGCCATATTTATCCCCAATGCTAAAATCAAGCACGGGGGTCCAGGGGGCCTTTAATAATGGCGCTAAGCTTGCTTACCGCCATTATTTAACACCTGGGTCAGGGCAGGCATTAGGGGACCTGTGGGCCTATTTCCTTGGTCATAGACCACAGAATGGGCCCACAGGTGTCCTTCCCTAGTCCCAGGGTCACCCCCTCCCACACCAAAGGGACACCAGAGGACAGGGGGACCCCATACCAGGTAAGTAAGGTAGGTACAGGTAAGTATTTTCAAATCTTTTTTAAAGTGCCATGGGGGGCCTAAATTGGGCCCCCCTACATGGCACTGGGCCCAATGACATATGTCCCCAGGGCATGGTAACTGGGGTGGTGGGCATGACTCCTGTCTTTACTAAGACAGGAAAGTCTTGTCCATGGGGTTGTATGTCACAAAATGACACTAGTCTGGTTTGAGGCATTTTTATGCGACTAACCAGGCTAGCATCATCCTTTGACGCACAACCTCCTGTTCCCCCTAAGCCTCCCCCACCCAGCTAGTGTCCTTTTTCACAAAGCTAGCCGGGCCTTACCGCCAGCTACCATCATTCCATAAATATGACGTCCGGCAAGTGTCTTGAAATGGTGCTAGCTGGATGTATACTTTTTCACACAAAACTGCATTTGTACAGTTTTGTGTGAAAAAGTATAAATTAGGGCCCAAGAGTCTTAGGAAACACCAAGCTTTCATGTAGAAAATTGATTAGGTTTTCTGAATGATCTGTGCTCATAACGCTTTCACCGCATCAAAGCAGACTCAAACTATCCATGAATTATAAAACTGCAGCAATCAGACAATGACACCCAGTTTTCTATTGTGCTCTTGTAACTACTGCTCCTTGATTAGTCAGTGAAGGACAGTACTCAATGGAACACAGAAATGACCAGCTATTGCTCAACTGGCATTTCCCCAGTATAAGGCACACAACATTCATCCAGTGATTTAAAAAGCAGCAATAGGCTTAGCATATTATTTTTGCAGATGCTACACAGCTTCAGCAAAATGATGCTACACAACATAAAAAACAAAAATGTTTTTTGCAAATGCGGTATAACAGCATCAAAATAAGAAAGAAAAAAAGACGCTGGGACACAACGAGCGCATGAGTGTGTATGTGTCATGATGCTACTAGCAACCGCATCATTCAATAGGCACTCATGCATGATGATGTATGTTCACCTATGAATGACGTGCCTCCTGAATGATAAGGACACCATTTCATTTTTTTTATTTTTTATTTACCGATTCAAGATAGTGGACACCTCAGTAAATAAATTAAATACATTTTAATCGCACTTAAGAACATTTCTGCAAGTGGAAATGCCCATTAGCAAACTGGAGCTGACAGAACCTCCCAAAAATATAAGTAATGTAAAACAAGCATTTGCAATGTAATGGGTCTCGCATTTGATCGAGTTAGAACTATTAGCCCTTAAATTCCTAACAGGGCTTTTCGTGCCACATAAATTGAAATGAAAACTAAAACAGTTGACATAAGTGAGCTGATTCAAATCGCCATGAGCGCGAAGGAGAGCCACAAAAGCAAAAGAAGTTCTCTCACAGTCAAACGTATCAGCAATCGTGCAATTATCCATGTAAAAGAGGCAGTCTACAAAGCGGTAACAAAACCGCCCCAAGGAGGGACAAACGTAAAGCATTTACCAATGATAACAAAGGATTTTTGAAAGGCAAGACCACAAAGGAGTGAAAGTGATGGGCGTGTGGTGGGCATGTTTAAAAGCTCACAATACTTACAACAGGTCAAAGCAATTGCGCACTTGACTTAAAAATAAATATTTGAAGCACTGTGAGAAGTGGGTGAACAACAGAAGACCAAGCAAATGAGACTGACAATGAAGCTAACCAGCAGAAAGCAATTGTCTGGCTGTAAGTCAACTGTACATTTTTGTTATGGTCCAAATGCGGTATTTGCCTAAAGAGGGCTATAAGCTGTCTCGTAGGGGAGACCCAAAAGAAAAAAATCTTACTTTCTCCACACAAGTTCTGCTCGCAGTTGTTTTAAGACACCATTAGTGCGTGGGCATGTACAGCCTTATATTTCTTTTGATATTTTATTTATAACGCGACGCATATAGGGTAACGATCAATTACCCTTAAAGGTCAACACAAATCTTTGGACTCAGATAGGAGTGTGATAACAACCTAACAGACAACATTAACAATCTCAAATCAATAAACATCAATTTCAATTTGTAGTCAGTGATTTATACGCACCATGACCTATGTGGCCACAAATCACCACACCAGTTTAATAAAGTTCAAACATTTATTGCCCTTTAGATTAACAATGCTAAGATCATGTAAATCAAATGCAAGACCAAATGATAAAAGTACAGAAATAATACAGGCTGACCAAATCTTCAAAATAATATTAACCTAGACAGAATATATATCATTAAACATTCAAGAACCACCATGCAGAAAAACAACAATTACAGATGAATGATAGAAACGGAATACATTTAGTTATCGCAGATCACTTGTTTACAATCAAATTGTATGAAACAGTCAAATTTAGATTTTGGCATCCTTAACTATTACTCCAATATAATAAGCATGTTTGGGCTCCATGCAAAAAGAAAAGAAGACAAAAATTAATTTGGAAAACATCTAACTAGGGCACTAACCAAAAATAGTGGTTGGGATTTCTAGAGAGAGAAAAACATAAACATCTGCAAGAAAGACAAATGCACATTTAGTTATACCCCTCCTAAGTGGATCACCAAGCAGCGATGTCTTCATCAGTGGTACATCTTCTGGTCTTCTTCATTGGTGAATGGCATGATTGGGAACAGTTCAGTATAGTTTGCCTCAGTGCATCTGAACTATCAGAATCATAGACAAAGAGCTAAGATACAGGAACACATCAGTTCACTAGCTTAGAAAGGAGGAATCTCTACTTCCATCACATAAGTTTTGCTATATTAAATCCCTAGATAGCAACTAACTAAGCTTCCATTGGTTGGACTATGGGGTGGTTTAGGTCAGAACCAATTACAATTATTCCACGTTCTCAGAAGTATCTTTTCTTCAGTTTCTACATTCAGGATTGGCTCAACTTCTCTCACTGCAGTCACTAGTTTCCGCGGTAGAATAAAATTGATGCAGGTTATACATGAGCACTGAAGACTATTGTTCCTGGGTACACATTATCTCAATCCTAGGATGACAGACGTAACTTTTACACAGTGAGCAAGTCACTTATTCCCTGTGATAGATAATTTGCAGAGTTGTGATGCTTAAAGATACATAATTTGCAGAGTTTAAAAAAAAAAAAATTGCCTCTGGACAATTACTAAAACGTGAGGCCCTTTTAAAACAAATGCTAAAGCATGAAGAATAAAACATTTCATGATATTTAAACTATTAATCCTTTTATTACATATTCATCTTTCAGTACATTTGATTATGAATAAACAAAATACATTTACATTAGACAGTTATTTTTCATATTTATACATTGTTTATGTTGTCCACCATATAAGTTACACGTTTTTATTTATTAATACACAATTTCAGTTGAGTTTTTTAATACATTATTTCACTATGTTTAAGTGACATAATTTTTATTAATAATATTTGCACTACAAGTGTGACAGGAATGCCAGCAAGTGATCAGAAAAGAAGTTGGCAGACAAACTGAGCTGCAAGGCATCTTTCTTAGGAACCTCACTTTTCTTTGAGGGTAAATGCAAACAAAACAATATCAGACATGTCTCTCCATACGCCCACAGAAGAGAATTTGCCGTCCCGAATAAATTTAAGCCATCTTGTATTTGAGCTTAGCTAATTGGAAATAACACACAATTCCCTATGTGTCTTCAAAGTACAAGTTATACAGACTTCAGAATAGTTTTTTCTTAAAACCAGAATCAACACATTACAGACTTTAAATAGCAGCAGGCGTCTTGGCATCATCTAGAGATTACTCTAGTACTGTAAATCTAAATGTTTTTTAGCACACAAGGTAACTTGACAAGTATGGCAAGCCGAGTCTCGAATTTGCACTATTTGATCTGAAGTTTATTGTATTTCCTTTACGAACTCTGGCCTTCAAATAATGTCCCACGGACAAGGACTCCACATCTTTGCTTAACTGAATTCACTTGTTTTTAACTTATTTTTGGTCATCTAAACTCTATACTTTTGCCTTACAACCGTTATTTGTAACTGCTATTAAACTCTAAGAGAAAAAAAACAGTCGTAAATGACACGTATACCCACCCCAGCTTCTCAAGTCAAGGATTTTACAACTGCCCTTACCCCCCGGTCTTTCTTCCGCCCAGGTGTATGGCCACATCAACGGATGTTAAGATGATTACACATTACTCCATGGCCTTGAGACTCTCGTTGTAGCCGAAGTAACGTAAGAGGGTTCTGAACTGGCACACGTGTAGTGACATCATATACGCATTTTACCGTGTCGTTTTTTCAGTTTGTTTACCATTAATAATGAAAACAATCTTGCATGATAGAGCAGAAGCGGATTATTTATTTTGATCGGTGGCACACGGTGGTTCAGATAAAGCATCTTATTCTGCTTGAAAAACCTTACCTGAAATAAAAATCTACTCAATATGAGAAAATGTTGAAATACAAAAGTGGCACCTAGTGGTCAAATTGTGATATTCGACAACTCGTGTCCAACAAGGCCTCCATTCATAGTTTCCGCCGAAACATTTGAATGTTTTTACGCCTCAAAATACACCTTTCAAAATTAACTTTCAGATGGTAGTACAGGGCTATCTTTCAGAGAAACACAGAAGACGTTTACAAGCTCAGAAGAAGTGGTACTATTTAAAAACAGAATGTGTGGATTTCTGTAATCTTGAACATCTTGCCACCTCTGAGAGGAAATTCATTAAAACAAATGAAAACCATTGCGCGTTAAAAAAATAAGTCTGCTTATAAATAAGTAGTTGTGTGGCATAGCGTGAAACCAGTAGGTGTAGAAAGGCTGCTATGAGCACTATTTCAAGTAAAAAAAAATGCCCACCCCAATCCTAGTGATTAGGTATTAAACAAAAAAAACAAAAAAACACGACCCTAAAATTAGGGGTGCCGTAGGGTCAGCATATTCCTGGGCACTAGCACCTGATAGCAACGTTCCTGTTCCCCTGCGTCATATCCGGAATATCTAAAGCCCCTCCTTCTTTTCACTTTCCCCTTTATTACTCCACCTTTCACTCCCTCCCACTACCTTCGTATCTGTACACTCCTCTCCTATCTGATGGCCATACTCCTCAGGGGTCACTTTCTCTTGACATCTCCACTGTCCCTTCTTACTCTGTCCACTTTCACTTTACCCTATTCTACCAGTGTCTACAGATCTTTCCTTGGATATCTCTACTCTGCCCTCCCTTTGCTGCTTTTGTATCTCACACTTTTCACCTGTCACTCCTCCATTTTCACCAGTATCTCTCCACTTTCTTACCTCCTTCAATCTCAAATTATGTTTTCCTACGGCACCTAGACTCTCATCTTCACCTTTCTTTTCTCTAGTCTCTTTTTACCTGACCCCCCTACCTTCTCTCCCATCTCATCACTTTCTCCTACATTCTCCTGTCCCTTGTATGTCGGTATACATTTGAACGTAGCTAGTTTACTCCACGCCTAATATTTAGGCTCTTTTTTGACTCATACAATTCTCCCAGTATCTCTACTTCCTTTCTTGTATATCTCCTCTCTCTCCTATATCTACTCTTCACCCTCCCTCCACTCTCCCGCATCTCTCTGATCTTCCTCCTCTATGTTCTTTTTATTTTGACTTTTCCTCCCATCTCTTCCCACCTTTTTTCCTACATCTTAAGCTAACCCCTCTCGATCTACACTCTGTATCATTCCATTCTCCCATGCATCTCCAAATCTTCCTATTTACTTTCCTATGTGCTGCTTTCCATCCTTTCATCTACTTCCCTCTGCATCTTTCTTTTCTTCACTCTATCTCACCACTCTTCTTCCCCTTGATAAGACCTCCATAGAAAAAGATTTATAAGTATGAAGAATTCGCATAAGATCTAACCGCTAGGCCCGAAAAACTGCCATTGCTTAACAAATCTTCCATAACCTCTTTCTGACCTTCACAACGATATCTATCTTTTAAAACAACGGAATCTGTATTACTTACATTTTTACCCTTCTACTAAACAGCTTTGCAATGTGCTGGGCCATATTAATAAGGAACCACGGCAGAAGTAGCAACATTAACACTTGCATGATCAGTGGGAACCATGTGGGTGTCTCCCTTACCCGTGAAATTGCTCTTTCAAATATATAAAATGGACATGGAACCGGATGAAACTAAAAACCCCTGGGTCAAATCAGAAAATGCATTGTTATACTATATTTAATGTTTCATAATTGTATCAATCAAAATGTTATATAGGTGTCCTAGAGAGAGTAAGAGGGGCTTTATCTCCCTGATGCTGGTTCAGTGTGATGCTGAGAATCCTAATCCGATGCTGAGAGCCTTTGAGTACTGCTTCCAGGGCCACCCCTTCAGACCATAGTCATTGTTGAAGCTAGGAGCTATAGGTGAATATATGTATAGATATAAAGAGTGTTAGGCAATAATGCGTAGAACAGTATTGTAAAGAGCTTTTAGACAGAGTGCCTCATTACGAGTGTGACCTTCTTATTACCGCCACACCCACGGTGGCGGTCTGGACCGCAGCATATGCAGCAGTCCGACTGCCAAATAGCAACTCTGGCGGTCTGACCGCCAGTGAACCACCAAGTTCGCCAGGATCTTGGATCCCGCAGCACTGCCCTGTGGAATACAACCTCATTCTCCGACAGTCTTCATTGCGGTGAGGCTGGCGGAGAACAGGTGCAGGGAGCCACAGAGGGGCCTCTGCACTGCCCATGCACTTGGCATAGGCAGCGCAGGGGCCATCCTGCCATTCACAACACATTGAGAGGGTGCTGGTGCACCCTGCTAGCTACAGCATTGCCACTGGTGCAATATTACAAGCCAGAGACAATGCTGTAGTCTGTTTCCTGCTAGGCTGGTGGGCCAAAAGCTAGGTTACTGCCCTCCAGACTAGCAGGAAACTCTTAATGGGTGCAGCGAGGAGGTAGCCAGTGTGGCTGCAACCTCCCCATCAGAATTTCGGTAGATGGCGAAAACCGTCTGCCGAACTCCTAATCAGGTCCAAAATCTCTTTAGGCATAACAGAGTTATTCATTCCATTGCTAGTTTGCATTGTGTCCTAAAGAGTTGATCATTTGTTTCAGAGAAACCTTGATAGCTTTAAGCACATGAGACCAATAACCGTGAGAAAAGTCTGAAAGGTATAGATTGACACTCCATTCTAAACTTTCTCATACTAAAAACTGTATTAAACCAAGAAATGCTGTAGTTGGAGGACAAGATTGACTGAGTATGGACAGATTCAGGACATTCTTTATGCGTGTTACTGAATATTGATATTTTGAATTAACAAACTAATTAAGACATATATATATATATATATATATATATATATATATATGTATATATATACATATATATATATATATATATATATACATATATATATATATATATATATATATATATATATATATATATATATGTCTTAATTAGTTTGTATATATATATACATATTAAACATTTTAAAACTAATTAACATTATCTTTATTGACTCTAAAGTCAACATAATAATGAATTGACTGTTGTTGCAGTAACTGAGATTTCCTTTTGCCACTCTCATAAAAGATTCACATAAAGTTAATAAATAAAGAGAGATTTTAGGATGATGCACCCAGCAAACAATTCTGGTAGCAGAGGGATGGTTGAGTGCTAAGAAAGGAAAAACTTGATTAATTAAGCTGCAACAAACTTTAAAAATACTAGAAATTCATTAAAGAGAATAGAAAACAGAACTCAGGATTCTACTTCAGGTGTCAGCAGAAAATCAAAGGGTGGCTGATGTTGGTGGTCACATGTGGCAGCAGCAGCTGAGCGGTGAAAGTAGGTAAGAATAGGGCTGTATGTTGCTGAAATTTAGAATAACATTTTGTGCTAAAAGAGATTATTAGACTCAGAGATAGTCTGAGATCCCGGGATAGATATTTGAGTTGTTGCGTCTGCTACGGAAGTGTAATTTGTGAGGTGTTGTCGAATTACACAGATTAAGAATTAATTGTTGTTTGTGTGAGTGTACTAAAAAGTATTGCCGATTGAATGACTTCATGCGAAGAAGTGACTCGTCACTAATAAGGTGATTTCCCGCTGGTCACAAGATCACTCGGGTAAAACTCACTGAGAGACTTTCTTTTGATTTCTGTAGAAAAGCAGACAAAGATTTTGTATCAATTTACATTGGTAAAGTTCATGTAGAACGAAGAGAAATTGTTGCTGCATGGAGTGAGTTGTGATGTAACGAGGTGCTGCTCTGTTATTGATTGGTTGGTGAAGGTACATGCTGGGATTGGTGGAAGTTCACCAAAGAAGACATTCTGTTTGTAATTCTAAAACTAACCCTCATCTAGATTAAAAAATGTAGATTTTAAAAGCAATACGAAGGGTAATAAGAGGAGATACAGCAATTCCAGTTAGGGAGGGAGAAATCACACCTCCGGAAGGAACACCTGGTTACCATATTATGATGGAAAGGGAATTACATACGTGATCTGGCTTCAAGAATGGAACCAAATTACAGAAAAAGAAGGTAGTTTGAGCTTTCCAAGATGGGGATCATTTAATTTGGCAATATTAAGACATTTGAGTCAGTTACTGACTAATTTAGAGCCTCCTGCTAGACCCACCCAGTTTGAAGCAATATGTGAATGGGAAAGGATGGCCTCAAAATTTGATAGGGAACAATACATTAAAAGAACAAAAAGGGCTGTGAAGAATTATGAAGATACAATTTGGGATCAATAGGCACAGAGATGGAAAAAAAATATAGCTTAAGGGGCAAAACTATTCCCTATATGTTTAAAGTATGAACAGAAAAGGCCTAGGAAAGATGATAGACCAACTAAAAAGAAGTTTAAAGGGAAAAATAAGAAACAGGAAGAACCACAAATAGAGACAGATTCAGGGGATTAAGAGAGGGTTAGTGAAAAGGTTATCCACAAGCCCTCCACCTTATGCTGAAGCTTTTTGAGAAAATGCTGGGGACAGTTCGTCAGAAGCTACTGCTCCTTAAGACCCTGCAATTTTACAGCTGACAAACCAAATGCAAACTTTGATGCTTGTGAATGTACAACTACCGGTGCAACAACAGCTTCAATCACATTCATTAACAGATCAACCGACTATTCCACAGACTGTTACAACACAATATATAACATAAAAAGCTATTGTTAGCACTCCTGCTCAAGATATAACTGCACAAATGGTGCCTCCTTCTGAGGTGTCATAGCAAACACAACCTGTACAAAGAAAATCCACTACAGAAATACAACAAACCTCTGGAGACACTCTGGTAAATAGGTTTGTCCCAACCTCACAGAATTCACATCTTACAATTTGGCTACACTGGTTCAACCCCTTTTAATAATCTAATATCTGATCCCGTAGTATCCCAAACATCTGCTTTCACCTTCTCAATCAGCCCCTTGGGCAAATGATTTAGAATTAGCATAGGAAAAAACTGAGCATTTTCTCTCCATCCTGGTCTGATTTCTACATTTTCATCATCTTGAATTTGCAAAATGACTCCATCAGGATTACAACTATGAACAGGGCTTGAATTACACATGCCACATTGATGTGTGACTCTAAAAGATCCTATCCTTACAGGGACTGCTTCAGAGATGTGGTTTGTAACCATTTTGTTTGCAACACCTATTACTTGTATTATTTTTCCCAAGAGGGGTAGGTCTGGCATTTCTGCTGTTCCTACTGTGGAATGGGGAGCTTCAGTGTCAATCAAAAACACCATGGAGTGGCCATTCACAACACCATATAGATATGGTCCACTCTGGTCTACCACTAAGATTGCACCAAGTATGCAATCTGCCTCCCCTCTCAGGCACAGTCATTGTGATGTGCCAAATTTTGATCTTCATGAAACATTGGGTAATTGCGTTATTAGCTCAGGATTTTAGGTTGCATTTCTGGTCACTCAGGGCAACTGGTTCTGATTAAAGTGTAGTCCATTCACATTAGGTATCAAAGGGGCTGCAGCATTCCCATTAACTGATTCTGATTTTTCATTTGGGGTTGCATTTGTCTTGCAGGAACCATCAGCAATGCTACAATGATACAATTTGGAAACTGCCACATAATGTTATGACATTAGGCTAGGGAGCTCGGTTTGTCTTCACAACAACACATGTTCAGGCTGAGGAGACATTAAAGGCAGGATGGTCCCCATAGTGGATACAAGAGTTTATCAAGAAGTGTGGAAGGACAGAGAAGGTTGAGGAGTAAGTACTAGTACTATTCTGGACAGTGCCGAATCATTAACATAATCTTCAAAGGAGAGACAAATTGATATTCCAAAGTAGGTTGTTTAGATTCTGAACATATTGAACATTATCAAGAAAAAGAAGTGCTCTACTTACGTAAATAAATTAATAGAAGGGCAGCTTAAATGCATGACAAGTTGACACAATTGGCAAACAGATATGCTTTAGAGTGGATGATAAATCTATTGAAAATATGTGCACATCGGGTTTGCGAACGCATCATACAGAACTAGGTAAATACATCTGCAAACAAAGTGCAATGGAAAAATACAAAACAAAGTGGGCATAAAAGTTGTAAAAGAAAAAGAAATTAGCTGAGGAAGTTGAGGAGCAAAAGGAAAATGAGGAGCAGTCAAGAAAGAAGAAACAACTACTTCTTACCCATTAAGAGAGACCCCCGAGTGGAATATACATACATGTGCCATGGAGCAGAGGTGATCTTTTTTGCATTTACTAACAATTTCCCCAAAATAAGAGATAGTCCCATGCAATGGTACACCCAGGCTGAGAGGTTTGTGAAATTGTCAAAAGTCTTGTGGGTTGACATAAATACTTTCGTTGATATAGATGTGCCAAGTGATTTAAGGGCCGAATGTAAAGTAGCTGTTCAATAGCCAACTACAGAACCCCAGAGAAAAGTTGTTACAAATGCACCATCTCCTATAGTGATGACTAAATATAATGAATTGATTGACTTTCTAAAGAAGAGAATACCTCCGAAAGATTTGAATTACTCGAAATTGAACAAAATGCAGCAAGAGATTAAGGAAACTGTGCATGAGTTTTTATGAGAGACTAATGAAAGCATTTCAGCAACATACAGTACAGAAGCATATAGATCTGGGAGATATGGGTTTTTTAATTACGTCTTTATTGCTTGTTTTGCAACCTGAAAGAAAATAGAGGAGATTATTTGTTTGCAGACAAAATATCTAGATGAAATATTGAAATATGCTCAGTATTGTAGCGAAGAACAAGAAATGAAGCAGAGAAAAATAAAGGAGAAATTTAAGCTAGCACAAACAAAATTGGCATAGCAAGGGTTTCAGAATGTGGATAGTATGCCTGCAATTCAAGGGATGAGAAAGGTTATGCAGACAGGAAACCAAGTGATGATGGGGAGGGGAAAAGGAGTATCTAATGAAAGGAATACAAATGCTGATATAGCACCCTTTAAAAAAATAACTGCCTGTCATATTTGCAATAAGATAGGGTACTGGAAGTGCAAATGTCGATTTAATCCTGATAGGAATCAAGAGAATCAGATTCAGGGAGCAAATCAGAACGCATTGCTGATGGTTCCTGCAAGACAAATGCAACCCCAAATGAAAAATCAGAATGAGTGAATGGGAATGCTGCAGCCCCCTTTGATACCTAATGTGAATGGACTACACTTTAATCAGAACCAGTTGCCCTGAGTGACCAGAAATGCAACCTAAAATCCTGAGCTAATAACGCAATTACCCAATGTTTCATGAAGATCAAAATTTGGCACATCACAATGACTGTGCCTGAGAGGGGAGGCAGATTGCATACTTGGTGCAATCTTAGTGGTAGACCAGAGTGGACCATATCTATATGGTGTTGTGAATGGCCACTCCATGGTGTTTTTGATTGACACTGAAGCTACCCATTCCACTGTAAGAACAGCAGAAATGCCAGACCTACTCCTCTTGGGAAACAATAATACAAGTAATAGGTGTTGCAAACAAATTGGTTACAAACCACATCTCTGAAGCAGTCCCTGTAAGGATAGGATCTTTTAGAGACACACATCAATGTGGCATGTGTAATTCAAGCCCTGTTCATAGTTGTAATCCTGATGGAGTCATTTTGCAAATTCAAGATGATGAAAATGTAGAAATCAGACCAGGAAGGAGAGAAAATGCTGAGTTTTTTCCTATGCTAATTCTAAATCATTTGCCCAAGGGACTGATTGAGAAGGTGAAAGCAGATGTTTGGGATACTACAGGATCAGATATTAGATTATTAAAAGGGGTTGAACCAGTGTAGCAAAATCGCCTCTTTTGACATGGTCACCTCCCACGTTTTGCCTGGTTTCTGGTGCAATTTTGACTGAAAGTGCACTAGGTCCCTGCTAAACAGGTCCCCAGTGCCAGATCTCTTTCCCACAAAACTGCTCAACCGTTTGGCCAAATTGGCAAACCTTTAGCTACCACTTTAAGTCTCTAGTAAATGGTACCTAGGGCATGGGGTATTAAAGGAAGACCCCTGAGTGCTGCACCATGAACTGTGCCACCCTCAGGGGCTCTGTCACTAAGTGCACACAGTGCTGCTTTCGCAGGCTGCATGTCTTGGTGCAGAACTAAAATGAAAGCACAACATGGTACACAGCCTGTGTGCCCTGTTCCCTTTACACTGCATGCAATATATGTAAGTCACCCCTCTAGCAGGCCTTCCAGCCCAAAAGGCAGGGTGCATTATATTACATGTGAGGGCATACCTGCATGATCAGATATGCCCCTGTTATATCTGTTGATTCTGAGACATAGTGAGTAAACAGGGAAGCCATTTTAAGTATATGTGCTGGACACTGGTTATTACGAGTTACCCAGCTCCATGGTGGCTTCACTGAAGATAGGAATGTTTGGTCTCAAACATCTCCCATTAATAAATCCTTACTGAATCTGGTGATGGATTTATTAATACATACACTCAGAGGGCACCTTATAGGTGCTCCCTGAAAACATACAAACTCCTAGCATGGACACTAACTTGTCAAAACCAATGCAGCCACCTTAGACAGAGTTCTGGCCCCCTTAGGTGAGAGACAACATTCTCAAGGGCTCATAGCATAGGCCTGCTCTGGGCAGAGGTGTGATCTCCTCTCCTAGACAGAATGGACATTCCAAGGCGGGGAACTTCAAAGGCCTTGCCTCCTTTGTAGTGTGACCCAGGTCTCTCCAGATCGTGGAGATGACCAACCTCTCTGTCCTGACCCCACTTTTGGCAGTAGCACAGGTGGGAAAATTAGTTAAATTAGGAAGATAGCCCACTTCATGCCACTCCAACCCCTAAAATGGAAGAACTGAAGTGGACATTACATTTTAAATTCCTCAATCTTGTTTGGAAGGAACTAGACCACTAGGGTTAGGGTTATGCCCACTTCCCAATGGAAGTGGATATAAAAAGGGTGTAGTCACCCTAAAGGAGAGTAGATCATTGGCTACCGCCTGTCAATCCCCGTAAAGGCCCTAATTTCAGCATTGAGGTGGCACCCCTCAACAATATAGAATTCAGATTCATGATGACCTAAGAAGAGCCGGACACTACAGAGTAACGCCAGCAGAGAAGACTGCAGACACCAACTGACACGGCCCAGCGCTACCAGCCTGTCTGCAGCCCTCGAAGATCCTGCACCAAAAGACGACCTGTCCTGCAGCCCACTGACCTCCAAATTTTTGGTAAGACCGCCTGCCTTTGACAAAGATCAAGATCTCCCAAGAACAGAGGACCTGCTCAAGAAGAAACCAACTTAAAAGAAAAAGACCTCTGTCCTGAGGAACCGTGAAAATGACTCCAGATCCAACTCTGCACCTGACACCCGCGGCCTGAGTCCAAGTGGCCCACTGGTCCTGTGAAGGTTCCCCAGTGATTCTGAGTCCAAGTCCTCGATGTGCTGACCTCTACTGGACACTACCTCAAAGCCTACAGCCTCAAACAAAAGACTTCCCCTAACTGCAACCTGCATGGTAAGCTGTTCCTGATGCCAAAGGACACCCCTGCACCTGGAGCCCCTGGGCCTTGGGGAGCTTGACCATTGGTGTCCCTACGTCCCCTAGCATCAGAACCTACCTGGGAAGCTGTGGGGTTCAGCCTCCTTGCCCAAGCCTGCAGCCTTTTTCCAAAACAGATCTCCCCATTGACTTGCATTGGGCACCCAATGCTGTGTTGGCACTCTGCACCCTGTGCCACTGAGGATGTAAGTTTGGTGCTGCCTTGTGGTCCTCCTTGTGCTTACCTCAACTCCAGGAGATTGACTGCTGACCCCTGCATTACTCAACTCTAAGCAGCACATTTTTGGTTACCCCATGTTTCCATCGGTTAACATTGGGCGCCCAATGCTGTGTTGGCACTCTGCACCCAGCTGTCCCTAAACCACTGAGTGTGTAAGTTTGGTGCTGCCATGAGGCCCCCTCCAGGGCTTACCTCAACCTTGAAAGACTGACCCCAGACACTGCTTTAGTCACCTGTGAGCAGCGCATCTTCATTCACGGCCAGTCTCCATTGCTTAACATTCAGCACTCAACTCTGAATCTGACCTCTGCACCCGGCTACCCAAGTGCCGCTGTGGGGGCACTGTTGGTACTGATTTGAACCTTGCCTGGTGTTGACCTAAAACCCCAAAGACTGGATCTGTTAATCGTGTACTTACCTGCAAAGCTGCAATCTTATATTACTCCATTAGGTTAACATTTCTGAACTTAAAATTTGCACTGTGTTGATTTTTTTTTTTAAACTGCAAAGTATTTATGATTGAAAGCCTACTTACCTGATTACGTAGTTCTTGGGTTTGAAACATATATAAAAAGAATTGTTATTTTTCTAAATTGGTCTTGGATTTATTCTTTGAGTGTATGTCTGATTTATTGCCTCTGTGAGTACAACAAATAGATTGAACTAACTGTTTGCCCATACCACCCCAAATAGAGCATTAAAGCTCTGTGTTTGCCTCTGCAATACCAGTTGGGGATCCACTGGACTCTCTGCACAGTGTATTTTATTTTAGTGCACTATATAAAGAGCCAGCTTCCTACAACCAGTGAGAGTAAAAATAAAACCAGGTGCAGTATTCCCTAAAACACCATCATACCCAATGACGCCAGAAACAGTAGCAGGGATGCTAGAAAAAGGAATCTTAATATAACTGATTGGGAGTCCATGCAAATCACCAAACATGGGATTACGCATACCAAATGGCAAACTCATAATAGTACAAGATTTGAGAAAAATAAATAAAACCGTAATCCCATGTTGTCCTGTGGTACCGAATACTGCCACCATATTTTACCAAATACCGTGCACAGCTGAATGGTTCTCTGTGACTGACCTTTGCAATGTCTGTTTCTCCATACCATTACACGAGGAAAGCCGTGTTCAAAGAGAAGGTAATCACTTGGTGTTGTGTCACGCAGGGGGCGTATGGAAAATCCGTTGCTTTTCAATCAGAGTTTACAGAAATATCTAGAACCCCTAAAGCTACCAAGTAGTTCAGGTTTGATCCAGTACATTAACGACTTACTGAGTACGGAGGAAAATTGTCAGGAAGATTCTATATCATTATTAAGTCATTTGGCTGAAAATGGACACAAGGTGTCACCTCAGAAATTGAAGTATTGTCAAAAAGAGGTCCAATATTTGGAAAATATAATTGAGAAAGAGACAGGGAAAGAGTCAAAAGACAGAACTGAAAGGATACTGAAAATGAACACCACAAGATCACAAGAAAAGGTCAGAATGTTTCTCGGGATGGTTGACTACTGTCGACAGTGGATACCCAAATTTTCCCTGGTGGCAAAACCATAGTTAAGAATGACTCACAAGGACATTACTGATCTGTTTAAAAGCATTTCTAGAGTTAAGAGAATTTTTTTGTAGTGCACCTGCATTTGGAATGCCAGATTGGACTAAAATTTCATTTTGTTCTGCAGTGAGAGAGAAGGGTGCGCTCTCAGTGTTAACCTAAGTTCGCAGAAATTACAAAACACCAATTGAATATTTTTCTGTAACTCTTTATCCTATGGCAGCCATGTTACCTGGTTGTTTAAAAGCAGTGTCTGCAGTCAGCACAAGTCTAGAGAAATGCAAAAACATTGTAATCGGATTTCCTTTGACTGTAATGGTCCTGCATTCGGTTGAGGTGTTACTACTAAAACTCAGCACCTCACAAATTCAGGACTCACAAAATATGAACAACAAATTTTGCCTGGAAGCAACATTGTGTTAAAAAGTACGTTGTTGTCAAAACCTGAAGAGGGAGATTCTGATCTATATGAACATGATTGCCTTGATATCACTGACATGTGCACCAAACCCAGACCAGGCATAAAAGATGAGCCTTTGATAAATCCTGATTATGTGCTTTTTGTTGATGGCTCATGTTTAAGAACAAACAAGGGTTGCTTGAGAGCAGCATATGCCGTCTGCATAATACAAGAGGTAGTTGGAGCATCACGGTTACAGGGGATTGCATCTGCACAAGTTGTTGAATTGCTCGCTCCTACTAGAGCCTGCAACACTTCCTGATTTCATTCAGGTGTGTTCCACAAACTCATCAGGACTAAGGGCAATGTATCTGACCATTTTAAAGATGTGGATGCACAGACTTTAACAAGTCTTGATTTATTTCTACCATTGATTTGCTCAACAATTGCTGAAGCTTCTGGACGACAACTGCAATGGAATTTCACATAAATTCTTAATGCTGCACACAACATGTTTATATTCTCACTGCGAAAGTAAGTACCTTCATCTGATTCCAGAGAAACAGGTATAACATACCTTGGTATTAACTCTCCAAGTATTAATTTTGCTACTGCAAGACTGTCATTTCTTCCTGTAGGGTAAGCCTCTAGAGGGAATTCACAAACAGCCCCGCTGTCAGTCTGACCCCAACATGGATTCCACAGGTAGGCAGAGGCACAGAATGGTGAAGCAAGAAAATGCCCACTTATAAAATGAGCATTTTCATACAGACAATCTAAAACCAACTCTACCAAAATATGTATTTTAAAATTGTGAGCTCAGAGACCCCTATTTCTATCTCTATCTGCTCCTAAAGGGAAACTGCACTTAAAAAATATTTAAAGGCAGTCCCTATGTTGACTTATGGGAGAGATAGGCCTTGCAATAGTGAACACCAAACTTGGCAGTATTTCACTATCAGGACATGTATATCACACCAGTAAATGTCCTACCTTTTGAATACACTGCACCTTGTCCACAGGGCTACCTAGTGCCTACCTTAGGGGTGACTTACATGTAGTAAAAGGGAAGGATTGGGCAGGTCGAGTTGGCAGTACAAGACTGCACACACACGTACACACACACACACACACACACTGTAGTGGCAGGTCTGATACATGTTTACAGGGCTACTCATGTGGGTGGGCACAATCAGTGTTGCAGCCCCACTAGTAGAATTTGATTTACTGGCCCGGGGCATTTCTGGTGCACTTTACTAGGGACTTACAAGTAAATCAAATATGCCAATCAAGGATAACCTATCATATTCACAATTTATACAGAGAGCAGTTGTACTTTAGCACTTGTCAGCAGTGGTAAAGTGCCCAGAGTATCAAAAACAGCAAAAACAGGAAGCAGAGGCAAAAAGACAAGGGAAACCACACCAAGGATGCCAAGTCTACCATCGAGGTTTTGGGCTAGATGTATCAAAGATTTTGCATTAGCAAATGGTGTGAATCAGTAAAATCTACTGTTTGCTAATGCAAAATCTCCTTTCACAATGTATGGCATTCGCAGTGCAATTTTAAGTATTCGCAAAAATAGCGATTCCTTAAAATTGCGGGTAGATTTTGCAAATCGCACACTGCGATTAGCAAATACCAGATCACAATTCAATCTATCAAGCATTCGTAAATTGCGATTAGTCGCAAAATGTACAATTTACCACAAATTGAAATGAGGTGGTAAACAGGTGCAACCTATATAAAGAGGCTCAGAATTCATCAGCTCTTTTCAACAATGGCTGCACTCTACATCATGGCAAGGAGGATGAGGATCCTGGCAGGTTTAAGGAGAGGGAGGAGGAGACAGGAGCACATTTTTAGAGTGTGCATTACCCTATCAGAACAGACAGAGGAGGAGATTTTTTACGAGTACAGGTTGAACTCTGCCATAATACTTGACTTGATAGCTGATTTACAACCCCTACTGCAGCAACACACACACAGAACCAATGCCATACCCACTCATGTGCAGGTATTATGCTCCCTGCACCTCTTAGCCTCAGGAAGCTATCAAGGGGTCATAGCAGCAGCTGGAAGTGTATCTCAAAGTGCACTTTCACATTTCTTTAATACATTACTAAATGCAAGGTCAACCAAAATCCATCTGACATAAAATTCCCCAACACCCCACAGGATTTGCAGAAAAAAATGTGATTTCTGCCAGGAAGCCCCATTTCCACATGTCATTGGCTGCATTGATGAGACACATGTAGCAATCTGTCCACAATCTGCCCCATAGTATGTTTATCGGAATAGGAAGAGTACACATTCCATGAACATACATGTCATGTGCAATGCCTCCAACATAATAACGGATCTTGTGGCCAGTTACCCAGGTAGCACACATGATTCCTACATCTTTAGGCACAGTGGAATACACATAAGACTTGTGGCTGGGGAGTCTGTCGAAGGATACCTACTTGGTAATGTAAAAGTGAACAATGTTGCATAACGTCTATGTGATGTCACAGATAATTTTACTCTCCTGTCATTCTAGGAGACAGTGCATATGCAGTGTGGTCCTTCATCTTAACACCATATCTCAATCCTGCCACGCCAAGTAAAAGGAGATACAATGCAGCACACAGGAGGACAAGTAGCACAATTGAGAGGACCTTCGACCTGCTGAAGAGTCGTTTCCGATGCCTGCACAATGTGGTGGCGCACTGCAATACAGTCTGGAAAACACCTGCCAAATAGTGGCCACATGTGCAATGTTGCACAACATCGCAATGATGAAAGGCATACCAGTGGAACCCGCAGAGCCAGACTCCAATGAGGATTATAATCCCTTTCCACCCCTTCACCCAGCAGACAAAACCAATGCAGCAGAGGGAAGACAAAGTTGTGCTGAGATTACCCGCAACTATTTCTGATGTAAGTAATGACAACACCACATCTACTTTCATTAATTGTTGTAGGTAGCACATTTATTGCCCTGACTTCAGCTAATATATGTGCAAATAGGACATAGGTATACAGAATACACAATCAGGTCCCAGTTACAGTGTGACATTATTGACATCATAGTATCAGTGCATTGCTACATGATATGCAAGTCCCCTGTACTTCTCCACATTACTTTTTACGTCCACACACTTCACTTGAATGCTCAGTGGTCTCAGTGGCACCTCTTGTTGCGGGTTCAGAGACAGTACTGTGTCTGGAGCTGTGACGGTTAGGATCCATCACAGGGGCTGTGACAGTGCTGTGGCTAGAGAGTTCCTCACTATCCCCACCACCCAGTTCACTGTTTGTAGCACTCCAGGCTGTCTGCATTGTCTCCCATACATTGGCGATTTGTACTAATCCTCATGCAACATCCCGACTGCAATGTGCCATCTCCACTTGC
Source organism: Pleurodeles waltl (assembly GCF_031143425.1). NCBI lineage: Eukaryota > Metazoa > Chordata > Amphibia > Caudata > Salamandridae > Pleurodeles > Pleurodeles waltl. The sequence goes on along the minus strand of NC_090440.1, from coordinate 433,927,945 downwards.
ATGCCCACAGCACATTGTGACAACAAAGCAGTTGTGGTAGTGAGCCGATTGACAAATCTGCTGAACCCATCCAACCTGCCATTAATTGGTGATGGCGCCTACGGTGGGTGACATGCTCCTACTGCATTACAGTGCAGAGTTCCCTTATGGCATTTGTCATCTCCTTACGTGTTCAGCTGTAGCTTGATATCCCTCGTGCAGCTTGCACGTTGTTATTGAAAGACTCCAACTGCTTGTGCACTGATCCCATATTGTGATCAATAGACCTCAACTGCCTGTGCATTGATCCTATGTTGTGATCGATAGACGCCAACTGCCTGTGCATTGATCTCATGTGATTACATTGCAGGCGCTGCACTTTCAGCATGGATGCCTCAAGGCCATCAAACAGTGATGGGTCCTCACCTTCCTCAGTGCACTCTCGGCCTTCTTCTCAACGCCTCCTGAGGGGAGTGGGCTGACGCTGTAACAGGGACTGCTGTCTGTCGGTGCATCTAACCTCTGGAGCTGGTGTGGGTACATCTTCCGGCAATTCATCGGAGTCCAGGTAAACTCAGGGAGAGGTAGCACTCTTGCCCTGCATCTAGTTGGTGCTTGTATGATGGAGTCACTGGTGTTTGAATCGCACTGTGGCTGACTTTCGTCATTCCCCCCATTTCCACTTTCTGCTGCATTAGGGCCCAGAACATCTGCAACAGCAACGCGCAGCATTTCATTCATGATGTTCACCTTGGATTTGTAATCTCACGGTTACTTTAATGATAAACATTTCCCCTGGCATGGTGTCTCTAATTGTCTGTTGTGTTATTTCTCTGTTTGCTTTTACACTATCTTGCTATTTATGCAGTAGGTGCATTTTAGGGGTATTTACTACCACTCCCATAGGGCATTGTTGTGTTAAATGTAATATGTGGCATGGACTACTTATCACTGTGCATAGTGCCATTGAAATTTTGTAAGGGGCATTTGTGCATGCACATATGGTGATTCAAATCATTACTGCCCTTACCTTTGCTGGTGCCGGGTGTGCTTGAGGTGACAATGTCAGTGGCACCACTAACAGCTTCAGGCAGCAGTGTTGACTCCACCATGTCTTCCATGGGGGTGGATGGTGTCTGGGTGGGTGGTCCTCCTCCAGTGCTCCTTGCCTCCTTCAGCCTGCTTGCTATCGACTCTTTGGCATGTGATCGCAAGTCGTACCAGCGCTTGTGTATCTCCTCGATGGAACGCTGCGCAACACCTACGGGGCATATTTTGGTCTGTACATCAGTCCACATTTTCCTCTTCTCACTTTCTGGGACCTGTAGTGAGTGTTTGCTAAATAACTGGTCATGGTTCTTGACAACCTCTTCTCTGAATTTCACATTATGCTTTCTCTCTCCTTTGTCCTTCCCATTCCCATCAATGCGAAATAGTTTTTTCTGGTCCTGGCTGATTCTCCTGAGTGCTTCCCCGGTGCTGTGCTGGGTCTCTCTTCCTGCTCCTGTGGCTTAGGCTTCTGGAAACAGCATGCACTGACTCACTTCCTGGTTGTGATGTCATCAAGCTGCCCCAGAATACAAAAATCACAATTTGCGATTTCGAAATATCGATTCGCTATTTTACCAAATTGCTATTTGCTACTCGCTATTTGTGAATTTTAAGAAATTGCAAAAAGTTTGCAATGGTTTGGCTATATCGCATTTTGCGAATCCCAGTTAGCGATTCAATAAAGATCACTATTTGGTATTTGTTAATGCTAACCTTGATACATCTGGCCCTTTATGACCTCAGCTGGAACACCTATTAAAAATGGGCAACAGGTGAAAGATCTATTGGAGGCTTTACAAGAACCCATGGAAATAACTACTGTAAAATGTGTGGCACATAGAAGTGACTATAGCTATGTCACCATTGGTAAGAGGTATGCTGATGAAGTGGTGCGTTACTGTGCAACTATGTTGTGCACTTGCCATGGTTCATTCATGACTGGAAATCAAGATGGGAGCCTAGGTACTATGATTTTGAAAACAGCAGAAAATTGGGAAGAAATGAGACCAATGTGTTGAAAAACAAGGATGGGTAAAAGCGGGTTGTGGAATTGATGACAAAGGTGTGTGGATTTCATTGGAGGGTCAGTTAGTACTGCCAGATAGTTTGCTCATTCGAATGACAGAACATTTACATGGATAGGCACATTTAGGTAGGAATGGTATGGTCAGAACATTTAAACAAGATTGGTACAATCAGAAATTCAGATCCCAAGCAGAAGAGGTTTGCAGCAGATGTGTTGAATGTCAACAAATGACTGTGAGGGAAAGAAGACACATTATACTAAGCCATGTGGGAAAATCTGCAGGTCCTTTTAACAGAATGCAGATGGATTTCTTCAAGATGCCACCTCATAATGGATTTAGGTACATTTTGGTGATTGCATCTTTTCCAGGTTGGTGGAGGCTTACCCTACAAGAAGAAATGACAGTCTTACAGTAGCAAAATTACTACTTTTACTGTTTCTCTGGAATCAGATGGAGGTCCACAATGAGAATATAAAAATGTTGTGTCCAGCATTAAGAATTGATGAGAAGCTTCATTGCAGTTGTCGTCCAAAAGCTTCATGAATTGTTGAGCAAAGCAATGGTAGAAATAAATCAAGACTAGTTAAAGTCTGTGCATCCACGTCTTTAAAATGGTCAGATACATTCCGCTTAGTCCTGATAAGTTTGCGGTACACACCTGACCGAAAAACAGAATTGTCTCCCCATGAATTGTTGATGGGAAGAGCCATGAGACTACCTGCAGTTCCAGCAAATGTACTTGTGAGTATAACAGATGACATGGTACATGATTGCTGCAAAGGCCTGGCTGATGTAGTCCGTTCTGTGTCGAAACATGTTGAAACTGCAACTAAAAAGTCAAGTCAAGAACAGTGCCACAATTTGAACCCTGGAATTTGGGTTTAACTTAAGAAACATGTGAGAAAGTCCTGTTAACATCCATATTGGAAAGGCCCCTTTCAGATAGCTGTGATCACAAATACAGCATTGAAGTGTGCTGGACTACCTCGTTGGATTCATGCCTTTCACACTCAGAAGGCAAGAAGGCCTGAAGAAAGAATAGAGCTGAGTGCTTTGGTGTACGTGCCACCGAACGTTGCACGAGAAGAAAACAGTGGTCAGAAATAGCAAGCTAATTGGGGTGAAGAAACTCTAACAGGTGAAGTGGTCCAATTGCCAGACATCTCACGAAGTGACGAAGACTACAAAGTCCAAATTGTAATTGTCAGAGACCCAGCTGTAGATGAAAACACAGAAGCACAAGGAGAACCTGAAGACCTAGGAAAGTGTACAAGTTTCAATAACGAAAGGTCAGTGACTGTGATTTTGCCCAGAAATACAAATAAGAAACAAAGACTGAGTGCAAATACATCTATAACACCACTAGCAACCAACCATCAAAGAAGAAGAAGAATCAAGTGGTGCTAGTGAAACAGAAGGACTACCACACTCACCAAGAAAATCAAAAAGAACACAAGTGCCTTGATGAAGATATTGTTTGCCTGAGAGGACTTACTATTTAGGGCAATTACTGAACGTACCAGTTTCTGATATTCCTGAATGGAGCACTGAGAAATCTGAACCTCAATGAAAAACACTCTTAAAAATAAAAGCATTATGACTATAAAAACTAAAAGCAAGAAGAAAATAATTTACCTAGGGCCAAGATTAAGAAGAATAAAACTAGGGATAATGAGAGAAGAAGTAACAAGAAGACTAGGGATTGTCCAACAAGGAACACTACCAAATCACCTTGAAAAAAATAACGTTGTATTACTTACACTTTTACCCTTCTACTAAACTGCTTTGGAATGTGCTAGCAAGTATTAAAAAGTAAACACAGCAGAAGTAGCAACATTAACATTTGTATGATCGGTTGGAACTCTGTGGGTGTCTCACCCATGAAATTGCTCGTTTAGATACATAAAATAGACAAGGAACCAGATGAAACTAACAACCCCTTGGTCAAATCAGAAGATGCATTGTTATACTATATTTAATGTTTCATAATTATATCAATCAAAATGTTATATAGGTGGTCCTAGCGAGAGTAAGGGGGGCTTCATCTTCCTGATGCTGCTAGATGCAGGTGCGGTGTGATGCTGAGAATCCTGTTCCACAGCTAAGAGACTGTGAGTGCTGCTTCCAGAGCCACCCCTTCATGCCAAAGTCCCTGCTGAAGCTAAGAGCTATAGGTGAATATATGTACAGACAGTAAGAGTGTCAGGTAATAGTGAGTAGACTTAGTCAGAACAGTATTATGAAGAGCTTTTAGTCAAAATCTTTTTAGGCACAACAGAGTTATTCATTCCACTTCTAGTTTGTACTGAGTCCTAGAGAGTTGATAATTTGATTCAGAGAAAGCCTGATAGCTTGAAGCACATGAGACCAATTACCAGAGAATATTCTGAATTGTAACAGATAGACACTCCATTCTAAACTTTCTCAGACTAATAACTGTATTAGACAAAGAGATGCTGTAGTTATAGGACAGGATTGACTGAGTAGGGACAGATTCAGGACACTCTTTATGTGTGTTACTGAACAATGATATTTAGAATTAATAAACTAATTAAGAAATGTATATATATATATTTGAAATCTACTTAACATTCTCTTTATTGACTCTAAAATCTAAATATTGATTCATTGATTGTTGTTGCAGATTTCCTTTTGCCACTCTCATAAAATATCCATATAAAGTTAATGAATATAGAGAGATTTTAGGGTGGTGCACCCAGCATCCTCATAGAGTAAACAAAAAAACAGGCCATAGGCAAGCACTGTAAAAAAAAAACTATGCTGACAGCCTGATAAACTGCCACTGATGTAGAATAGGCTGGTCCCTCCTCCTCTCTGCTCCCCGGTGTCCCTGCACCATCTTCCTCACTGATACATACCCCTTTGCTTCAAATGAACTTTCAGTAAAGGATAGAGCCTGAAAGACCTACAGAAACGTTGTGAAGCAACAAAGCTACAGGCGATAGTGACAGGCTAGTGAGTGTACATTTACATAATAACATTGATTATTTTTAAACCGTAACTTCTCTAAACTACTGCAACATTTTTGACTTTGAAAGAGCTATGCTGCCATACAGATCTGGGATGCAGCTATCAGTAGTTCAGCAGCACTGTGGCCCAGCAGTTTGCAGAGCCCACTGAAATCAATTATTGCTCAAGTTTACTACACAGGTCAGGGGGCCAATTTTTCTTGCTTGCACTGGGGCCCATGACACCCTTGGGCCGGCCACTGATACAAGTGGTAGAAATACTCCCCCCCAAAAATTCTTAACTTAACATTAGTTTATACTCAATTCAGTTCAAACAAGCCCTATGGAAACAAAACAAATAGCTATTGTAGGGAAAAGGAATGCATGCGTATGGGACAGTGCAATTACAGTTTTGATATGAGCTGTGGCTGAGCTCCCATAGGGAAAAGGTATGCTAGCGTATGGGTCAGTGCAATTACAGTTTTTATATGAGCTGTGGCTGTGCTCCCACAAAGTCAAACATTTGAACCACAGAGGCAGACTGGTCTTTGTTCTGCACCAGGGCTGGACTGGCCCAAAGTCCACTTTGAAATTCACCATTAGACTGCCATGTAGAGCAATCTCCGAGAAGGCGAGTAAGGTATTTGTACAATTAGCCAATCCAAGATTGCATTAATGCAATTCATCTGCTGAGTTGGTATCTCCTTGCTGATTGAAACCCAACTCATATAAAAATGAACTATATATGAGACTGCAGCATCTAAATGTGCAGTCAGTTCAATCATGGGTATAAGCTTAGATTCATCATCCAAGTAGTTATATACATGGGTCTGTTCTCTGCTGAAGGTGACATTTGAGGGTAGGAAAGGCAATTACATTGGAAGGGAATTGCATCCTGAAGACCTAAGGAAATTCACTCTTGACTCTGAATGGTTTGAGAACCAGATTTCTCAGAAAATAGTTTAAGAAACAAAGGGTAAGATGATGCAAGCCTCCTCTTTAAAGTCTTCTGGGTCTAGGGCAGACAAGACCAAAGCCAAAGTGAGCATCTTGAACTTCTCCTTTTTGAAGAAGAGACTGACGGTCTGTAGGGCTAGAATAGGGTGAAGACCCTTGTTCTTTTTGGGCATCAGAATGTAGCGGGAAAAGCAACCACTGCCTATTTCTGATATCGGGACCCTTTCCATAGCTTTCTTGGACAAGAGAGCCGTAACTTCCTCTTGGAGCAAAGTCATGTGATCCTCCGCCAGGAGAGGAAAGGATTGGAAAGGCAGGGTGTAGCCCTTCTGAATGATGTGCAGAACCCAAGCGTCTGATGTAACAGACTGCCAGTGGAGGAGATGACATTGAATTCTCCCTCCAACTGGACAAGCGTGGTCCTGCAGAATCAAACTAGGAGGGCTTGGAGGGAGCAACTGCTGGGCATTAGGACGTAGACATCTTGTGGCTTCCAGACCCTTTAGGTCTGAAGGCACCGCACTCATATCCTCGCATAGCTTGGGGAGCTTGCGTAGGAGGGTGGCTGGCATGGGGCTGGCGCAGTAGTACGCCCCTTCTGTGGCGACGAAAGGAGCAAAAGGCAGACGGTGGTTGAGGGGTCACCGAGAGACCCAAGGACTTGGCTGTAGCCCAAGAGTCCTTAAAGCACTCCAGGACCGTGTCTGCCTTTCCTCCAAACAAGTAGGTTCTGTCAAAGGGCATGTTTGCCTGGACATCCCCCTAAAAGCCAGTTCTCAGCCAGGTGTGGTGAAGTGGGGTCATCGTCGATTAAACCACTCTGCCCAGAAAGTCAGTTGTATCCAAGCCACACCTAATGGTGAACTTTGCTGCATCTCTCCCGTCTTTCACTGCTTGGGAGACGATGGCTCTGGCTTACTCTGGGACCTGTGGCAGCACTTGCACAACTTTATCTCAAAAGGTATGTAAGAAACATCCCAATAAGCCTGAGGTGTTCACCGACCTCAATGTCAGGCTGGTGGAAGAAAACATCTTCTTCCCAAACTGGTTCAGCCTCTTGGATTCCATGTCTAGGGGGGGAGGAAGGGCAGAAGCCATGGGAAGTTGAGGCTTGGACAGCCAAGCTCTAAGGGCTGGGGTGTTGGCTGAGGAAACCAGGGTCGTCTGATGATGGCAATGGCGGCAGGCAATAGTTCTATTTACAGGAGCCCCTGTGCTGGTCTTGGAGCAGGTTCTCAGCAGGACGTTAGAAAGTACTTTATTAAAGGCCAAAAGAGGTTCAGAAGTGGAAGCCCCAGGCTGAAGCACTTCTGTCAAGAGGGCAGTTCGAACTTGAGGACCTCCGCTCCCCCCTCTGTAGCCACAGTGGGGAGAGAGCAAGCTAGAATCTGGAGAGGTGTCCCATCCAATTGCCTCTCCTAGTTTCTCATACCAGTCCAAAGATCATTCTAACTGGTGTTCTAAATGGTTCAGTGACCCCTCCCAATCTTCTCCCATGCCAGGCAGTTGAAAATAATGCTCAGGCAACGCTCTGGCACTCACAGGTGGGTCAACGCTGGAATTGGCATCATTGCCGGAGAAGGTTGCATCAGGTCCCATGCCTCTGAGCCCACTGTGCATTGGTTTTGGCCATATGGAGGAGTCTGACCACATGGTTTGTTGGTGACCTGCATTTGGGCTCTGTCGGGGTCACGAAGAGCTCCAATTTCCATCAGATTAATGCATGCCGTTATAGAATGCAAGATTTAACAAGCATTTGCAATGCAATGAGTCTCACGTACACTCAAGTTAAAGCTATTAGAGTTGTAAACTCCTAACCGGACTTTTCTTTCCAAATAAACTGAAAAGTAAAACAGTTTCACCTTAGCGAGCCAACGGCCACCATTACCACAAAGCAAACACACAAAAGGAAACAGAAGTTTGCTTGCATCGGCAAAAGTGCAATTATCCATGTAACCAGCAAAAGTGCAAATATCCATGTAACAGGGTCGATGTCATGTAAAAGCGCTCTAATACTGCCCAGGAAGATCGCACTGCCTACTAAATAAAGAGAAAAAATAGTGCAGAAACCATATGGAAAACATGGAGCCTCGTATGTTTTCAGTAGTTGGCCGGTGCGCTCGAGGCGGGCTAAACACGGGAAAAGGCATGACGTATGCATGCCTTTCACTAATGAAATCAAGCTAATCTTTAAAGGCAAGCCCACGAACCAACCAAACTGATGGGCTTGACATGGGCATGGTTAAAAGCCCACAGAGAGATTACAACAGGGATGGAGCGCTTTGCGTTCGAACCTAAAAAGGATGAATTTGACAGCATTGTTTTTTTTTACACAGATTGACTAAAAATCCAGAGTTTCTATATGTGCGCTACTGAAACATTTTAATAATGTTATGTTGTGTGCTAAGTATGACTATCCCTCCCCAAGAGGTCTTTAAAATATAGTGGCAACACAGCAGGTATTGCAGTAAAATGTCCAGAAAAAATCACTAAAGGACAATATGTTGTTCAGATAAATAACATAATGTCATTATGCAGTTTCACATGGGCGATCGTTTATCAAATGTATGTATGTATTTAATTTTCCATCCTTCCCATTCATGCAGATTCCAAGAATCACTGGGAAGGGGGAGGGTTGATCAATCAAAAGTCATATAAATCTTACAAACGCGCTTTGACAGCAGAACTAGATATATTCCATGGCTCACACTGCACTGTTTCTACTCACACAGAGCTACCAGCATCAAATAATATAACTGTTACACTGATCTTAAATCTTCAGGCCCTGACAGCAGTAGTGCTATCACAGGATGATTTTCCCACAGTGAGGATGAAATGTATTCACACAACCTATGAATTTGCAGGTATATTAGCAAGTGCCCTTTGGCACCAAGCTATCAAATTAAGCAGCGTGTTTCCTAAATTATGCATACATATCAAACTCAAGCTGCAGACAGCAACCACAACCTTGACCTCGCTGTACATAAAGTTTATATACACTTGTATGCCCTCATTGCATATGCACTCCATCACCAACTACAACACAGATGTAGGCAGTGTTTGTTGCTAACAGTTACAACCTTTAAACACACAGAGATAATTAGCACACATACTGACAGTGTGCACTTGGACTGATACACAACTTCTATACAGAAGTGTATTCTTAAAATAATACAAATGGCTCACAAAAGTGTAAGAGCAATGGCTATTGTTCTCAGTGTACACCCCTCCACTTCAGAGTTTATCCATCAGTCGCAAGAATAAAGTTCCGAAACAGCCAGTCGCAGGTTCTTGTCTGTAGCTCCAGGGCGCACCTCCATTGTCTTCTGTTTAGCCCTATATTCTGCACCTTGCCTCCGAGTCTGGAGACTGTGCATTGGTTAATTTCGCAGCATTCATGAAAACACAACTTTTGTGTTTTCGGAGAACACTGTCAGTGCAGCAGGCCCCCATTGACAGGAGGAGAAGGAGGAGGGGCCTAAGGCACGATCCAGCTACAGAGTGCTGTTAAAACACAATACTCTGTAGGTGGGTTTTTGGATTGGATGTTTGAGGAGCATAGTTCATCTACGGTCCTCTCACACAGGCACAATCCATTTTCTTTTAGTAGACATACTGCGCATGCCTCAGGAAGCACAGAGCAACTGCTAACATGTGGCTGTCAGGGCGCATGTCAGTGCATCTCTGAAGCCAATTAGAAGCTTCACACAGCAGCAGGGGCATGATCCCCAGCTCTGTCCCAGCTTCCTATAGAGCTGTGCTTCCAGTCCTATCAATAAGGTGGGAGGGGGATTGAGGTGGGTTTTCTTCTTTTCAAATCTGCCCTTGCTGCCTTGGCTGAATCCTTGTTGGGAATTATGGCTTGCTGGTGCCAATATCCAGCATGATGATGCCTGCTCTGATGCAAAAGAAGCAAGGTAAGTAATAAAAATGTTTCTGTGTTCATGTATGTATGTGTTTTTGAGTGTGCTTGTGAGTGACTGAAAGTGAATGCGATTGAGTGAAAATGTGTGTGTGTGTGTGTGTTTGTGAGTGTCAATGAGAGTGGAAGTGAGTGAGAATCCAAGTTTGAGTGTATGAATAAGTGAAAGTGAGTACAAAGGAGTGGGTGTAGGAGAGTGAGTACATTAGAAGTAGTGAGTGATTATGATTGTGAGAGGGAGTGGAAGTGAGTCAGATGGTGTACCTAACAATGGTGCAGTAGATGCAGCTGCACCAGGGCCCAGGGTCAGTGAGTGTAAAAGGTTGAGTGTGTGTAAGAGTGTATTGTAAGTGAGAATGAGAACCAGTAAATATGATCAATGGTGAGTGGGAGCAGGGGCATAGCTTGGACTGTAAGACTGGGGAGGTGAACTTCAGATTTCTGAAAAATCACTCTGTCATCAGGCGCGGCTCCTCCACTATGGTGGGGGAGCCTCAATCCCCACCCTCCCCCCTGCCAGCAGCAGCAGCAAAATGAAAATGGAAAAATAATAATAAACAGTGTTTATTATCATTTTTACTTTTCAGGGGGGGGCATGGACGATGACAGGGACAGAGGGGGAGTGCACAGCATTCTCCTCAGTGAGCATGTATGTTTGGCTGGCCATATCGGGCCAGCCAAACACACATGCACACTGAACTCTGTCCACTGTGTTGCAGGGTTGGAGAGAGCAGGCAGAGGCTCCCACTCTGACTCGGAGCACCAAACCGGGGCACTCCGGCCAATCCTAATGCTGCTCTCATGCGAGAGCAGCATCAGGATTGGTCGCTGGGCAGGCTGGGAGCCTGTCCCTGCAGTGAGTGGAGCGGGAGCCAGAAGAGCAGCAAGGCTCCCACCGCGGGGGAGCCAAGTTTCTGTTTTTTTTAATTCCTTTATATTGTTGTACCACCGCCCCCAAACTTTGCCCATGAAGGAGCCTCCCTTGGCTGGCATATATTGTTAAAATACATCATAAGACAAGTAGATCGCATGAGAGTGGCTTAAGCTGCAGTGGAAAGAGAGAGCAGTACAAATTGGTATGATTAATAAGTGAGAGGAACATAATATTTTGTTAAATAATTAAAAAAATTTGGGCTTTCAAAACAGAGATGAGAGAGAATGTGTGTGCTTTGTCAGTGCGTGCGTGCATAAATCCCAGGTGAAACCCGACAGACAACCCAACTGAAAGCACCTGTATCCAACAATTCTTCAGAATATACATTTATTAGTGGGGTGTAACACTCCAAATACCACCCCTCAAGCTAAGCCCCTGAGTTGGAATGCAGATGAGTAGAGAGAGAATGTGAGTTAGAGTGAGTGAGGGAGGTACCCGACTATTTAGAACTGCAGAAAGACGGGAAGTGAAGAAGTAAACGCAGCTGCCTTTTCAAAACACCCTTCATGAAGCAGAAGCAGGCTTAGAACATACCAGACACATTTTTAGTGTTCTACCAAAAAAAAGGCAAAGAGTGAAACAAAGCAGCATCTACTAAAATATCAAAGGGCATGGTCCACCTAAAACTAATAGCATGTCTGTGTACATGGGAAAAGAACAGGGAAATACTGAATAAAAATCTTGAAATGCTGGACTTGTTACAGGGTACAAAATATTGTTTTATGGAAATGAAAGCGTGTCTTTGCCTGGGCACGGAATGGTTTAACATAAGAATGGATAAAGGCAAATGAAGCGCTTGGTGTCCCTGCCACTTGAGAATGCTACAGTGATGTCTATGCCTGGGCCTGGGTGGGATTAATGGACAGGGCAGGCCCATGCATTTTAAAGGCCAATAGGACCACCATGGGACAGAATGGAAAAGTCCTGGTCCTCCAAAATATGTACTGGTGGGCCCACTGGCACCCCTTGGCGCAATTTAACCACTGGGTTAAGGAGAGGGTACAGTATGGACATAGATAGTGTGGTGGATAGTTATAAAGTAAATTTTCATTTTAAGGTGTAAATTAGCATACGGTCAGTGCACTTACTCTTGAAGCTATTTTATTCAATGTAGTGGCAATCTCAGAAGTGGTAATCTCAACAGTGGTAATCCCTGCAGTGGTAATCATAGCAGTAGTGATCACAGAAGTGGTAATCTCAGTAGTGGTAATCCCTGCAGTGGTAATCGCAGAGGTAGTAATCACAGTAGTCGTAATATCAGAAGTGGTAATCTCAGTGGTAGTAATCCCTGCATTGGTAATCCCTGCACTGGTAATCTCGGAGGTAGTAATCACAGTAGTGGTAACCTCAGCAGTTGTAACCTCTTCAGGGGTAATCTCAAAGGTAGTAATCACAGTAGTGGTAATACTAACAGTGGTAATCTCAGAGGTAGTAATCCCAGTAGTTGTAATCTCAGCAGTGGTAATCCCTGCAGTGGTTATCTCAGAGGTAGTAATCCCAGTAGTTGTAATCTCAGCAGTGGTAATCCCTGCAGTGATAATTTCAATGGTGGTAATATCAGCAGAGATAATTCCTGCACTGGTAATCTTGGAGGTAGTAATCACAATAGGGTAAGATCAGCAGTGGTAACCCCTGCAGGGGTAATTTCAGAGGTAGTAATCACAGTACTGGTAATATCAGTAGTGGTAATCTCAGCAGTGGTACTCTCAGAGGTAGTAATCACAGTAATGGTAACTCAGCAGTGGTCATCCCTGCAGTGGTACTCTCAGAGGTAGTAATCACAGTAGTGGTAATTAAGCAATTGTAATCTCTGCAGTGATAATCCCTGCAGTGGTAATCTCAGAGGTAGTAAACACAGTAGAGGTAATCTCAGCAGTGGTTACCCCTGCAGGGGTAATCTCAGAGGTAGTAATCCCAGTAGTGGTAATCTCAACAGTGGTAATCCCTACAATGGTACTGTCAGAGGTAGTAATCCCAATAGTGGTAATTCAGCAGTGGTAATCTCTGCAGTGGTAATCTCAGAGATAGTAATCATAGTAGTGGTAATCATAGCAATGGTAATCACTGCAGTGGTAATTTCAAAGGTAGTAATCACAGTATTGGTAACCTCAGGAGTGGTAATCCCTGCAGTGGTAATCTCAAAGTGGCTCATTTCAATGTGGTAGATTCTATGCAGCGGTATATGGACTCCATTGTATTTAGGTGGTGTTATAAAACCCTTTGTGCTGGGTCCTCGGTCTGCTAAGTTTTTTGCATTTGCGTGTGAATAACGCTCAAACATTTTCTGTTCATAATGCGCTATAGTGAAGAACATATTTTAAACTATGTCCTCCTCAGCAAGAAAAAAGACCTCTGAACTGAGTACAGCACAGCGCCTTCCTGAGGGGGCACCATCCTCATCTTAAGGTAAACATCTTCTTTCGTTTGGCCTTATAAAACAATGGGACTCAGATAGAATCTATTTCCTTGGTGCTACCCTGTCTCAATGGTCAATTGACGTGCCTCTATGTTTACAAGTTCTTTCTTTTTATTCTAAGGGTTCTTTCCTAGATATGACTATATTTGCTTATTTGTTTATCATTTATAACTATATTATTACTTTTGTAGCTTTTCTTACTTTTAATATAATTTATTTCTTATGTCTTTTCGAATAACTACTTGGAATGTTAAAGGGCTAGGTTCTCCCATTAAGAGACAAAGGCCCTCATTACAACATTGGTGGTAAATGCTGCTTACCGCCGTGCAGAAGACCACCAACACACCGCTGCGGCCGTGGAATTCCGCTACAGCTATTACGACCCACAGCTCAGAAACCGCCAAAATCTAGACACCCACAAAAGTCCGCCACACCAAAGGTCAGTGATCAACTGGCGATAAAAAAACCTCCACCGTCACGCCAACAGGAATACGCCCACACTATCACAACCCACGAATCCACGTGGCAGTCTTTCAACCGCGGTATTCCATTGGTGGTACACACCGCCGCGCTCAAAATACACACACATTTACAAAACACTACCACACTGGACAAATCGAAATACACACACCTGATACACATACACACACCCTCCCACACACCCAATCCAATATAAAACACACACCCACATCACCCACAAACCCTTACTACCCAAATATTTGAAGAAGGCCAGAGAGACAGCAAAGCAAAGACAATACCAGCATACTGAGGCACACAACACCATCACACATACACATCCACGCACAAAACACCACACACCCCTAAACATCACCGCACACATCACCTCATACATCACTCACACCACCCTATGGCACCGCAAATACACCCCAGGTTTTCTGAGGAGGAGCTCAGGGTCATGGTGGAGGAAATCATCCGGGTAGAGCCACAGCTATTCGGATCACAGGTGCAGCACACGACCAAAGCTAGGAAGATGGAGCTATGGCGCAGAATTGTGGACAGGGTCAACGCAGAGGGACAGCACCCAAGAACACAGGATAACATCAGGAAGAGGTGGAACGACCTACGGGGGAAGGTGCGTTCCATGGTCTCAAGACACCACATTGCGGTTCAGAGGACTGGCGGCGGATCCCCACCTCCTCCCCCACAACTAACAACATGGGAGAAGCAGGTCTTGGCTATACTGCATCCTGAGGGCATTGCAGGAGTAGCTGGAGGAATGGACTCTGGTAAGTTAAATCTTTAACTACTTCATCCCCCACCCTACCTGCATGCTATCACATACACCTACCCTCGCCCTCACCCCCATCACTCCACCTCCTCACATATGTCCCACTATCAGAAACCACACATCCCAACACCAAGCCCTGCATGCAACAACAAAGCATGGACACCCATCACCAATGCATGTCCATTACACATACCCACACAGACCCCTAAACAATTATCACATAAGGTCCTACACAAGAATGTAAGCACCGGGATACAGGGTCACCCACCCATTGCACACCATGGCACACACAGATGCAATAATCATGCCTTTACACCCCTGCAGGACCCCTACCCAACGTCACCGGACAGGAGGTTCCAGAGATGTCCACTCCACCCACAGAAGAGGCCCACAGTGATGACAGCAGCTCTGTCCACCTGGATCTAGATGACCAGCCTGGCCCATCAGGGACCTCGGGACAGTCGGTTTCCCTCACACAGTCACAGGCCACCACAGAGCCTCCCCCCTCAGGAAACACCAGCACAGCACCCACCCAGCGGGCCCTTCCCTCTGTCCACAGGACACATCAAGCAGCAGTGTGTTCACCACTACCGGGGACCCAGGCTAACCCACCACCCTAAGAACAGCAGGGACCTGGGGGCAGGGGTAGTGGGCACACGGTTCAGGGGACAGAGGCCCAGGAAAACCGGGGAACTGGGAGGGCTGCTGTGCGACAGGGAGAGGACAGGCCCAGGGAACCCACTCTCCACGAGGCCCTCTCCAACATCATGGGAGCCTACCATCATTCCCAGGACACGATGGCAATGGTACTGGACAAGTTTCGGGAGACCCAGAGGCTGCAGGAGGAGCAGTATTTGGGGTTCAAGGAGGAACTCAAATCCATCAATACCACCCTGGGCACCATTGTAGGGGTACTGAAGGACCTCGTGAACACCAAGAGGGACACTGTGGCACAACAAGGGGCCCCTGACACTAGCCTGGACTATGAACTGCCCACAACCACCGCCGGCGCTAGTGGACAGGAGGCACCACCACAGGACCACGACACCAGCACCCAACCCCCTGCAGATGGAGAACTACCCCGCAAGCGGTACCTGATATCCAGGACAAAGACAGAGAACAATGCCAAGACCCCTGCCAAGAAATGAGACCACCCTGATTGTCATCCTCTGTCCCACTTTGTCACCCCGTCAATCCTTAAAAACTGCCCTAGCTCCACTTCCTATGCCCCTTTGGACAATGCACCTGTGAGACGAATAGACTGGACTCTGCCATGGACATTCCTCCACCATCACCCCTGACCATTTTACAACCCCCTCCACTAACTTGCACTTAAATAAACACCCTTGAATCACAAAACAATCTGGAGTCAGTCTGTGCTTTCACAAATGTATATTTGCTATAACTAAGGAAAATACCAATGTCCATTGTATTGTCAACATACCTATGTCACACAGCTCTAGTCCATGAGGTAACATAGCAGAGGACACACAGTGGGACCTACATCTGTGAAATCGAAAGGGAAAGTGACAAATCAGGGTCCATACACTGTGTGAAAGTGACAGACAGATCAGAGGTAGAACAATTTTATCAGATGTAGGAGGCAGTGATGTCTTCTTACCTGTGTCTCACTGGAAGTATTGATGGATCACGGTGTTTCTGTTGTCTATGTCCTCTTCTTCTGCCTCCTCTTCTTCACTTTCCACAGGCTCCACAGCTGCCACAACACCTCCTTCAGGACCATCCTCCTGCAGAAAAGACACCTGTCTTCGCAAAGCCAAGTTGTGCAGCATACAGGCCACGATGATCTGGCACACCTTCTTTGGTGAGTAGTATAGGGAACCACCTGTCATATGGAGGCACCTGAACCTGGCCTTCAGGAGGCCAAAGGTCCTCTCTATAACCCTCCTAGTTCACCCATGTGCCTCATTGTAGTATTCCTCTGCCCTTGTCCTGGGATTCCTCACTGGGGTCAGTAGCCATGACAGGTTGGGGTAGCCAGAGTCACTTGCAAATGTCGAGAGACAACTGTTAGACACACACTAACCCTTAGGGACAACCCCAGACAACTATTCACACTGAATAGGGTCCTTGTCCTCACCTAATAGCCACACACGGTGCCTCTGGAGTTGCCCCATCACATAAGGGATGCTGCTATTCCTCAGAATGTAAGCGTCATGCACTGAGCCAGGAAACTTGGCGTTCACATGGGAGATGTGCTGGTCGGCCAAACACGCCATCTGCACATTCATTGAATGGTAACTCTTCCGGTTTCTGTACACCTGTTCACTCCTGCGGGGGATACCAAGGCCACATGTGTCCCATCAATGGCACCTATGATGTTGTGAATATGTCCCAGGGCATAGAAGTCACCTTTCACTGTAGGCAAATCTGCCACCTGAGGGAAAACGATGTAGCTGTGCATGTGTTTCAGCAGGGCAGACAACACTCTGGACAACACGTTAGAGAACATTGGCTGTGACATGCCTGATGCACTGGCCACTGTTGTTTGAAAGGACCCACTTGCCAGGAAATGGAGTACTGACAGGACCTGTACTAGAGGGGGGATTCCTGTGGGAAGGTGGATAGCTGACATCAGGTCTGGCTCCAACTGGGCACACAGTTCCTGGACTGTGGCACGATCAAGTCTGGTGACTATTACATGTCTTTCTTCCATTGTCGACAGGTCCACTAGTGGTCTGTACACCGGAGGATGCCGCCATCTCCTCACCTGCCCCAGCGGACGTGCCCTATGGATGAGAACAGTGATCAGAGGGTCAACCAACACTGAGGTACGAAATAAACAACTTTATTGCACACATTTGTCAATCCGCTATGTGCCTGTCTTAGTGTGTATGCAAGGCCTAGATATGTGTAACGAATTTAAAATTAATGCCATGTGGCCCCCTGAAATGGCGGCTGCCTGACCTGTAATGTGGGAAAAAGGGATATGAGGTAACTGTGCTGGCGTTGTACACTGTCGCGGTAGGCGGTCGAAGACCGCAGCGCAATCCTGCATTGGTTAACATTGGACCCTATGGGTCCCAGGAGCTAATGACGATGTACGTCAGCGGTGATGGTACACACCGCCGCGGACGTGAACGCTATTTTCTCTCTGTTCACTCACTTGATACCTGATCTTTGACAGGAGAGGACCTACACTGCAAGTTCTGCTGTGACCTCAGTCTGGAAGCGAAATGGCTCAAGTGTCTGGGGAAAGGGCCCCTGCCTTCACATCGAAGGAGTTGGACAAACTAGTGGATGGGGTCCTCCCCCAGTACACGCTACTCTACGGTCCTCCAGACAAACAGGTGAGTACACTATGAGCATGCTCTATGGGCAATGCCTGTTTGGAGTGGTGTGGATGGGAGATGGGGGGGGGAATGAGGCGTGCATGAAACGACGGTGAGTGGATGTGCATCAGGGCAAGGGTGGGAACGTGGGCCAATGACTGTGACGGTCCGGATGGTTATAGTTTTTCCTTTTCCCCTGTACTATTCCTGTAGGTCAGCGCCCACCAGAAGAAGAATATTTGGTGTGCCATCGCCAATGACGTCCGGGCCCTGGGGGTCCACCACAGACGGAGCACCCATTGCTGTAAAAGATGGGAGGACCTTCGCCGCTGGAGCAAGAAGACGGCGGAGGCCCAGCTGGGGATGGCCTCCCAACGTGGGAGGGGTGCCCATCGCACCATGACCCCCCTGATGTTCCCGATCCTGGCGGTGGCGTATCCAGAGTTGGATGGGCGCTTCAGAGCATCACAGCAGCCACAAGGGGGTGAGTACCGTCACATCCATCTGATTCAGCGCGCATTGGAGGTGTCTGGGTGGGGGAGGTGGGTTTTGGGTTCCCCTAGGCCAGGGCGAGTTATGTAGGCAAGGTCCCTTCGTGAGGCAGGCTATGTGGCACCCCACCCCACCAGTGTTAAGAGCCATCTACCCCTAGTCAGGCTCCTGTGACTTCCATGTGTGCAGCAATCGGGCATAGGCCTTTTATCCCATGTCCCTGTGATTAATTAGGGAACTCTAAGTGCATGGCGTAGTGCAGAGGCTGCTGTGTCTGTAGTGTTTGCCAACGGTAGCGGTATTGCATGCACTGAACATATCTTTCTACTTTCTTTCCCCCGCTTTTTGTGGTCTCCCTGTTCTTGTGTGCATTAGCATCATCAGGCGGAGGAGCTGTGCCACCGGAGCAGGAGGAAGCTGCATCCCACATGGCCCTGGAGGGCGAGACTACGGACTCCGAATTCACCAGTGGGACGGAGGGTGAGGGGAGCTCCACGGCGGGGTCAGGAGCTGAGACCAACGACACTGACTCCTCCTCTGATGAGAGCTCCCTTGCGGTGGCGGGCCCCTCTGTGCCCAACGCATCTACAGGTACACCCACCTGTGAGCGGGAGCTCGCGGATAAAGCAATCTAGACCGTGGTAGTCAATAAAAGGTCTTTTATTGAGGATAGAAGATATAGTAGAAAACAGGTGAGTATTTGGTTTGGGACTTGAGGGTGGGGATGTTCTTGAGGTTTGGTCTTCACTCTTCGTTTCTGTCTCCCTGGTTCACAGGTCGTTCCCGGGAAGTACATGTGGAGAGAAGAGGAGATAGCAGTAAGTGTGTATGCCAGCGACCTCTGGTTAGTCTCTGTATTCTTTCCCCCTTCCCTGACTCACTGGTCTTCTAATTATTCTAATTGTTATAGATTAGTAGGTGCTGTATCCCTTCTGTCTCTCAGTGTTTCCACTCCTGTCCTTTTATCTCTTTCTTTTGAGTGCTTAACGGAACCGTGTGAGGGTTTGCTGGTTTCCGTATCGGTGACGTTGCTCTATAGTGCCTCGTGGTAAGTATTGTATTCGTTCTCCCCCCTCCTTCTCTTGTCCTTGTCTGTTTCCCTGTTCCACCCTGCTTCCCTTTTCCCCGTGCTCGTGCTTGTTATGTTTTTTCGGTTTGTCCTTCCCCTCCCGCCTTTCCGTGCTTTCCGACCCCCCCCCTCTTTCCGCACTCTGTCTCTCGCTCGCACTCTCGTTCAGGAACGTAGTCCCACGCACCTGAATGGCCACGCTTCTCCTGAAGCGTGGCGGGTTGCAGCCACTCGTCTTCCCGGTTGCCTGGAGCAGGATCTCCTGACGCTCGTCTTCCGTCTTCAGCTCCGGTGCTTAGAAGAGACCGCCGTCTCCGACTCTCTGGCGATATCCGGTCTTGGGTTCTCACATTCACCTCTCTGTTGCTAAGAGTTCCTTCCTCCATGAAAGGGTTCACAGCTCCTCTCTGGTCTCCGGGTTTCTCCTCCAAAGCTCTGAACGCCGTACCAGTATGCTGCGGTACTTTTGAACTTCCAGCGCTCCGCCACTGCCGACCTTTCCACCAATCCCGTCCAGGAAGCCTCAGAGCACCAGGGGCAGAGTCATCACAAGCAGGAGCGGAGTGCGGGCGAGCAGGATCCAGCCCGTCACATACACTCCCCCTAGAGAGCGGCCTGTTGAGACGCTCCAAGACCGGATAGCGGGAAAGAAAATATGCAGTCACCATTTGTTTACCCGGAAGATGCTGTATCCGAAAGGAAAAGGGCTGTAGGGAAAGGAACCAGCGGAGAACACAGGAATTAGTGTCCTTATGATGGGCAAGCCACGTAAGAGGAGCGTGATCAGTAATCAAAGTAAAGGTCCTGCCAGACAGATAATATCTGAGGGATTCAATCGCCCACTTAATCACCAAACATTCCTTCTCTATAGTTGGATAATGTAATTCCTGCGGTAGAAGCTTTCTGCTGATATATAAGACAGGGTGGAGGACATCATCATCCTGTGGTTGGGACAACACTGCTCCTAGACCTACATCAGAGGCATCAGTCAGTAACACAAAGGATTTACAGAAATCAGGACAGCAAAGTACAGGTTCAGACATGAGAGCCGTTTTCAACTTGTCAAAACTCTGCAAGGCAGTTACAGAGGGAGGACCAACGGTGTTGGGATATGTGTTTTTGAGCATCTCAGTAAGGGGTTCCGCTATCGTAGAGAAATGAGGAATAAAATGTCTGTAATACCCAATTAAACCTAAGAATGCTCTGATATCTTTCTTTCTCTTGGGGAATGTCATTCTGGAGATGGCTTCAATTTTTTCTACTTGGGGTCTAATTTGACCGTTCCCAACAATATACCCCAGGTATTTTATACTAGTCTGTCCAAGTCTACATTTTTCAGGATTAGCAGTTAACTGGGCCTTTCGAAGAGCTTGTAATATAGTATCTAGGTGTGTCAAGTGCTCCTCCCAAGTGTTACTATAAACAACAATGTCATCGAGATAGGCAGCAGCATACTGCTTAAAGGGACGTAAGATTTCGTCCATGAGTCTTTGGAAGGTGGCAGGGGCCCGTGAAACCCAAAAGGGAGGACAGTAAACTGATATAAGCCAGAGGGGGTGGCGAATGCTGCTTTTTCTTTGTCTTCCTTTTTCAAGGGTATTTGCCAATAACCATTGGTAAGATCCAGGGTGGAGAGGAATTTGGCCTGGCCTAGCCACTCAATCAGTTCATCGATCCTAGGCATGGGATATGCGTCGAAATAGGTTAAGTTGTTGACTCCCCTATAATCGACACAAAACCGGGTGCTACCATCTGGCTTGGGTACCAACACAACTGGCGAGCACCATGGGCTGGCAGATGGTTCTATGATACCGGCTGTCGTGAGACAGTGTTAATTTTTAGATGAATGGGATGTTGGACTAGGGTGGTTCTGCCTGGATATTTAGAGAAGACATCTTAATTGTGCTGTACTAGGCAGGTTAGTTGATTGTGATACCCTCTTTCAAGAGTGGGATTGATCCAGGGTTGTGTCTGGTTAGACAGATCCCGGTGAGGTAATATGGGATATGGGATGTCCTCAGTAACCTCCGAGTTAATAAAATGAATGGAAGAGCCTCCTGTGGGTTCTAGCCATTTTTTAAGCAGATTAATGTGATATATCTGTTCCCTTCCACTTCCTTGGGGAATGGCTGTTCTGCTTTCCTTCTTATCTCGTAATCAGAGCTTACAGAACATATCAAGAATGCACTTCTGAGTTCAAAGAAGACTTTTATTGTTGTTAATTCTTCCCCACCCACAAGTTCGTGAGAGACGAATTAATAGATTTCAAGCACAAAAGTAGTCACAGCATTAAAACAAAATATATCTCAATTGCAATGTACACAGCAGGTTATATTTATAAGATATTGAATGCAAAGCAAAACAAATACTTCACCATGTGAGAAACTATTTACAGCTTCATCTTTCTGGGGTCTGCAAGTTGATGACTCCGGTCAACTGCGAGAAAGAGATTATCTACCCACACGGGAGACTGGCAACTGGCACCAAGTTCCAGCCTGAAGTCAAGCAGATTCGAATCTAATTCTCTGAAGCCCGAGTCATCCGTTACAAAGGTGTGCCCCCTCCTCTCAGACTCGGGAAAACTACGCAAGCCTTTGGAGACTGGCCAGATCTCCTAGACTGCTCCTCTTCCCAAGCCTGAGCAGGAAGGAAAAACACCAAATGTACCCTCTCTTATCAGGTCTAGTCTACTGTGCGAAGAAAACAGCTTGGTTCATCTTGTGCAAAAACACAGCTTGGAAAAATACAGCTTGGATTCTCAACTGCAATGTCTAACTCCACGTTAAAGGCAATAGGCAGCTAACCTAAATATCAAATGTAATGTCTAATGTCATGTCAAAGCTAATAGGCAGCTGAGCTGAATACAAAATGTAATGTCTAATATCATGTCAAAGCCAATAGGCAGCTGAGCTGAATAGAAAATACAATGTCTAATATCATGTCAAAGCCAATAGGCAGCTGAGCTGAATATAAAATGTAAGGTCTAATATCATGTCAAAGCCAATAGGCAGCTGAGCTGAATACAAAATGCAATGTCTAATATCATGTCAAAGCCAATAGGCAGCTGAACTGAATACAAAATGTAATGTATAATATCATGTCAAAGCCAATAGGCAGCTAAGCTGGATACAGAATGTAATATCTAATAGCATGTCAAAGCCAATAGGCAGCTAGACTGAATACAGCATGTCAAAGCCAATAGGCATAATACAGAATGTAATGGCTAATGCAATGTCAAAGCCAATAGGCGGCTAAACTGGATACAGAAAGTAATGGCTAATGCCATGTCAAAGCCAATAGGCGGTTAGGCTGAACAAAACATATAATGTGCTACTGGTGAACATTAAGCAACTAATATGCGCAGTGGTGAAACACAAAGTCATTGGTCAAACAAAATTATTTGCATCCCAATGGCCAACTTATATGTGGTGGGATTGATCTGAGCTATTACTTCAAACGGCCCTTGCCATTTGGCCAATAATTTATTCTCAGTGCTAGGGAGTAGAACTAGAGCTTTGTCTCCTACTGTTAGGGTGCGCATTGCACTTCTGGTATCATAGATTTGCTTCTGCTTATTCTGAGCTTCCTGTAAAGCAGCATGGGCCTCCTCCCATACTGTATGAAGGTTCTCTCTTAACTCCTTGGTATATGTTAAGAGGTCTTTTACCTCTTCCTCCGTGTCCTCCCACTGTTCAGCTAACATATCTAACAGTGTGCGTGGCTGTCGACCGAATAACATTTCAAAAGGGCTATGGCCTAACGAGGCTTGTACATAGGTACGAATAGCATATAGAACCAGCGGTAGTTTGTTTTCCCAATCCTTACCAGCTTCCGATATACTCTTTCTTAGTAAGGATTTAATGGATTTGTTATATCGTTCCACCTGCCCATCTGTTTGGGGATGATACACTGAAGTACGGATTTGTTTAACCCCTAGTAAACGACATACTTCAGCCATTAACCTAGACATAAAAGGAGTCCCTTGGTCCGTCAATATTTCTTTTGGGAAACCCACCCGTGAAAAGAACTCTATCATTGCCTGGGAAATAGCTTTAGTGTGTATACTGGGAAGGGGTATGGCCTCGGGATAGCGTGTGGCATAGTCCACTAGGACTAGAACATATTGTCTACCTCGAGTGGAAGGGGTGAGGGGCCCGATAAGGTCCATTCCCATCCTGGTAAAGGGAATGTCAATAATCGGAAGAGGTTGTAGGGGCACGGGTCTTTGTGGCGAGGGATTATACAACTGGCATTTGGGGCACTCTGAACAATGCTTTCTTATTTCACCATAAACCCCGGGCCAATAAAATCATCTAAGGAATGCTTCCTCAGTTTTCTCCCTCCCTAAATGCCCTTCCCCATTATCCCCATGTGCTAATTGTAACACTTGTGGGCGGTGGCATTTGGGCACTCCTAACTGCAGGTAATTTCCTTTAGTGGGTGTGGGATTTCTATATAACAGGTTATTACGAATCAGGAACCTGGGACCTACCCCTGGTGCTGCCCCAGTCTCAGCCTACTGCCATGCATGTTTTAAAGTGGGGTCCTCATTCTGATTCCGTCGGAAATCCCCGGTGATTGTGCAAATTTTCCCCCTTGTAACAGGCCTGTCTTGTGATGTACTTTGCTGTGTATAAGCCCGTCGTTGTTCTCGTTTTTGTTTCCTGCTGAGAATACTCCGTTCCCGTGTGGGTTCTTCTGTTATGACTCCACTAGGTTCCTCCGTCCACCAACCCCTCAAAAGGTGCTCTTGCCTGACTTTCTCCAATAAGGAAGGGAAGTCCTTGTAATCAGTCCCAAGAATTATATCTTCATCTAGGGTGGAGAGTACCCCGACCCGAAGGTTCTCGATTTGTTCTTTCCATTTTAATCTTATAGTGGCAAGGGGATAATACTGTTGATCCCCATGTACACAGGTGATGAGAACCTGGGTCTCGGGTTCTTCTTGCCCTGGCATCACTAAATCTTCCCTGATCACACTCTGGCTACATCCGGAGTCGATTAGGACCAGTCTTTCCACGTCATTGACAAAGATAGGGAGGGTATATTTTGGTTTCTCTCCTCCAGTCCAGAATACTCTCCCCTTGGTTAGCCCTATCTCCATGGGTTCCTCGGCATCTTTCTTATGTGGGCAATATCTGGCTATATGGCCCCATCCTGAACAATTGTAGCATTGAGGACCAGGACCGGTGTATCCAGAGGGTCCCGGGCCCCCTGGTTGCATTTGTTCCGGCCCGTGGGCTCCGACTGGCCTTGGTTGTTGTGGTCTAGGAATGGCTGGTCGGATCGTAGGAGGAGGAGCCCGGCTAACGGTAGCACGGAGGTCAGAGCCTCTGTGATAGGCACAGACAAGATCTACGGCCGTTTCATTTGTGAGTCCTGGATGCTGTCGTACCCAGTTCCGAGTGGTAGGAGGTAAAACATCCAAGTACTGCTCTAACACTATTATGTCAAACATTTCTTCCCTTGTCTTTTCTGTAGGTTGCAACCACCTCCCGGCTGAATGTTGGACTCTATAATATAATGTACGGGGATTCTCCTGGTGTTGCCATTTCATTTGCCTAAACTTGGTGCGATAGCTCTCACTGTCCAAGCCAACTCTTTCAAAAATTGTTTTCTTTATGTCCTTATATGGTAGGTTCCCATTAGGATTGATAGCTTGGTATGTTGTTTGCAAGTGGCCAGTGAGAAGGGGGGGCGATATATTGGCCCCATTTGTCCTCAGGCCAATTAGCAGTACTGGCCACTCTCTCAAAGTTTGTGAAGAAAGAGTCTGGATCCCCCGATTCCTGGTATCGTTGTAAGACGCTACTTGGTACCGTGGGGTGTACTTTTGTATGGGCGATGGTGTCGGTCAGTTTACCCAGTGCTGTTTCATGTACCAGTTGGTTATTAGCCATAATCGTCGCCTGGCTTTTGAGTGCTGTTTGCAATGCCTCCCGTTCCTCTTTGGCTTCTTGCATTTGTTGTTCCCATATCAATTGAAGATGTCGTTGCCCCTCAGCCAACTGGGCTATGACATCTGCCATAGTTGTCTTCTCCTCCATGGTTGTGTATTCTTTCCTTGGGTTTTTGAAATCCCACTTCTGACACCACATGTGAGCGGGAGCTCGCGGATAAAGCAATCTAGACCGTGGTAGTCAATAAAAGGTCTTTTATTGAGGATAGAAGATATAGTAGAAAACAGGTGAGTATTTGGTTTGGGACTTGAGGGTGGGGATGTTCTTGAGGTTTGATCTTCACTCTTCGTTTCTGTCTCCCTGGTTCACAGGTCGTTCCCGGGAAGTACATGTGGAGAGAAGAGAAGATAGCAGTAAGTGTGTATGCCAGCGACCTCTGGTTAGTCTCTGTATTCTTTCCCCCTTCCCTGACTCACTGGTCTTCTTATTATTCCAATTGTTATAGATTAGTAGGTGCTGTATCCCTTCTGTCTCTCAGTGTTTCCACTCCTGTCCTTTTATCTCTTTCTTTTTAGTGCTTAACGGAACCGTGTGAGGGTTTTCTGGTTTCCGTATCGGTGACGTTGCTCTATAGTGCCTCGTGGTAAGTATTGTATTCATCCCCCCCTCCTTCTCTTGTCCTTGTCTGTTTCCCTGTTCCACCCGCTTCCCTTTTCCCCGTGCTCGTGCTTGTTATGGTTTTTCGGTTTGTCCTTCCCCTCCCGCCTTTCCGTGCTTTCCAACCCCCCCCCCCCTCTTTCCGCACTCTGTCTCTCACTCGCACTCTCGTTCAGGAACGTAGTCCCACGCACCTGAATGGCCACGCTTCTCCTGAAGTGTGGCGGGTTGCAGCCACTCGTCTTCCCGGTTGCCTGGAGCAGGATCTCCTGACGCTCGTCTTCCGTCTTCAGCTCCGGTGCTTAGAAGAGACCGCCGCCTCCGACTCTCTGGCGATATCCGGTCCTGGGTTCTCACATTCACCTCTCTGTTGCTAAGAGTTCCTTCCTCCATGAAAGGGTTCACAGCTCCTCTCTGGTCTCCGGGTTTCTCCTCCAAAGCTCTGAACGCCGTACCTGTATGCCGCGGTACTTTTGAACTTCCAGCGCTCCGCCACTGCCGACCCTTCCACCAATCCCGTCCAGGAAGCCTCAGAGCACCAGGGGCAGAGTCAGCACAAGCAGGAGTGGAGTGCGGGCGAGCAGGTTCCAGCCCGTCACACCGCCCTACCAGCACCGCCCTCCCAGCACCCCTCAGCGTGTGCCCCGTGGCCGCTCACCCAGGAGGGTGGCTATCTCCTTCGCCCCAGGCACCTCAGCCCCTGCCCCAGTCAGCCCTGCTGCCCTCAGTGAGGTGGACATAGACCTCCTCAGATCCCTTACTGTTGGGCAGTCTACCATTCTGAATGCCATCCAGGGTGTAGAGAGGCAGTTGCAACAGACAAATGCATACCTGGAGGGCATTCATTCTGGTCAGGCAGCCCAACAGTGAGCTTTTCAGACTCTGGCCTCAGCACTGATGGCAGCCATTGTCCCTGTGTCCAGCCTCCCCCCTCCAACTTCCTCTACCCAGACCCAATCCCCAGTACCTCAGCCTATCCCAAGCACACCATCAGACCAGCATGCACACACCTCAACACACAAGGGTAGCTCTGGCAAACATAAGCACCACACATACCACAGGCACTCACACAAGCATCATACCTATGCAGACATACCAACAGCCACTGCCTCCACTGTGTCCCCGTCCTCCATGTCTCCCTCCTGCCTCCCTGTCACTTCTCAACTCACACCTGCATGCACTACATCTTCAGCTACTACGTCCATCACCAGCACGCCCATCACCACACACCGCTCACGTGCACTCACCACCCCCACTACCATTCACACATCCCTTATGTCCTCTGCCAGTGTGTCTGTGACCCCTCCTCCCAAACTACACAAACGCAGTCACACACCCACCCAACAGCCATCCACCTCACAACAGCCTCCAGCCCATGCACCTTCACCCAAAGTCAGCAAACGAACACCTCCTACAACCACTACCTCTTCCTCCACTCCCAAACCCCCTCCATCTACCCGTCCCAGTGTGTCTAAAAAACTTTTCCTGTCAAACCTTGACCTCTTCCCTTCACCTCCCCCAACCCTTCCGTCCCCTAGGGCCCACCTCTCCAGGTCCCAACCTAGCACCTCAGCCACAACATCACCGGTAACAGTGGTGCCAGCAGTAACCGGCTTCTGGAGTGTGCCAAGCAGCAGGGCAGCCAGTGTCCCAAGGAGCCAGGCCAAGGACATTCCCCCACCTCTAAAACAAAAGAAGTTGCCCACAGCCCGGAGGGAAAAGGCCAAAAAACAGTTGGGTGTGGCAAGACAGCTGTGCCACCATCGAAGTTGGGGAAGGGGCAGAGAAAGAAAGGGAAGTTGCCGCCAACCTGCATGGCGGACAAGACCGCCACCGGCACGGGCATGGCAGCCCAGAACACTGCCGCCAGCAGCACACTCAGTGAGCCCCCCACTAGCACCGCCACCCTGGACACCGCCGCCAGCAGCACGCTCAGTGAGCCCCCCACTAGCACCGCCGCCCAGGACACCGCCGCCAGCAGAACGCTCAGTGAGCCCCCCACCAGCACCACTGCCCAATGAGCGCTGCAAGCACCGCCACTACTGAGGCTGCTGCCAGCACCGCCAGTGGCATCATCGCAGACATAGCAGCAATCCCCAGTGGTCAGTTGTACGAGGCTGGTGATCAGTTCCAGGGGCCCGGACAGCTTCCATGTTGCCCCACCGTCAGTGGAGAGTTAGATACACTATCTCTGTCCTTGGCAGGATGAAGCCCTCTGGGCACCAAGCCCCCTCCAGAACCAGTGGAAAAAAGGCATCCACTACCTCTGTCCTTGGCAGGATGAAGCACTCTGGGCACAAAGCCCCCTCCAGAACCAGTGGAGAAAGACATCCACTACCTCTGTCCTTGGCAGGATGAAGCACTCTGGGCACAAAGCCCCCTCCAGAACCAGTGGAGAAAGACATCCACTACCTCTGTCCTTGGCAGGATGAAGCACTCTGGGCACAAAGCCCCCTCCAGAACCAGTGGAGAAAGACATCCACTACGTCTGACCTTGGCAGGATGAAGCACTCTGGGCACCATGCCCCCTCCAGAACCAGTGGAGACTGTTATCCACTTGAGAGACTGTGGCATTGCACTCCCCAGGATAAAGCAGTGGGCAAACCACCCACTGGAGAGACTTGAGAGACTGTGGCATTGCACTCCCCAGGATAAAGCAGTGGGCAAACCACCCACTGGAGAGACTTGAGAGACTGTGGCTTTGCACTCCCCAGGATAAAGCAGTTGGAAACCCACCCACTGAAGAGACTTGAGAGACTGTGGCATTGCACTCCCCAGGATAAAGCAGTGGGCAACCCACCCACTGGAGAGACTTGAGAGACTGTGGCATTGCACTCCCCAGGATAAAGCAGTGGGCAACCCACCCACTGGAGAGACTTGAGAGACTGTGGCATTGTACTCCCCAGGATAAAGCAGTGGGCAACCCACCCACTGGAGAGACTTAAGAGACTGTGGCATTGCACTCCCCAGGATAAAGCAGTGGGCAAAGCACCCACTGGAGAGACTTGAGAGACTGTGGCTTTACAATCCCCAGGATACCTCAATGGGCATGGAGCCCCCTCGTGGAGCTGGCGTCATGCACTCATCCGGCTGAGGTGCCCCCCTTTCCTTCCCCCTGAGGTGCCTGTTTTAGTTCGATCTGATGCCCCTGCAGTGTTCTCTCCATTTGGATCGGGTATTGAGTGTGGGCCTCGCCCATGCATTTTTGGCCCAGTGGTCCACGGACTATGTAGGTGCAGTACATGGACTTTAATTCTTGGTGTACATATTTGTTAATAGTGTATATATATTTTTGATTAATGGATTTTTCCTGATTACAATCGTTTAAATCATTTCCTTTTGTCCTTGCGTTCTTCCAGGGGGAGTTGGGGGGTGTAAATGTAATGTTTCAGCATGTATTGGTGTGTGTTGTTGTGTGTGAGGGTGGGGGTGTTGCATGTTGCATGTGTGTGTCATTCTCTTTTTCCCTCCCCCTCCCCTGTGTCGTAGGTGCAGTACTCTCTGTGGTCGTCGCCACCGGTCGTGCTCCTGGTAGAGGAGCAGGAAGACAATCGCAGGTAGAATATGGAGTTCGGGCTCCATGGCGTCCTGGTTCCTCGTGGGGTATGTAGAGGTGAGAGTTTTCCCTTCCAAGTCCAGTTTCCACTGTGTTTTTGTTCGCGTTGAATCCTCCCCGGAAAAGGTAGTGGATTGGCCTCTCATAATGGTGTGGGCGGTACATTTTCTTCCGCCTGTCTGTTGGTGGTGACTGCCATGCTGTTTGTTTGTACCGCCGTGTCGGTCGGAGTGTTAAAGCGGCTGTCTATGTTGGCGGTTTCCGCCGTGGTCATAATTCCATTTTTTTTTACCGCCGGCCTGTTGGCGGTCTTACAGCCACTTTACCACCGACCGCCAGGGTTGTAATGAGGGCCAAAGAGTTCTCACACATCTAGCCAGATTGAACACAGACATAGCATTGTTACAAGAAACATGTTATAGATACTGGGGTTAGTAAACTCAAATGTAATTGGGTAGGTTATGCCTTTACATCTCCTGGCACGGGTAAACGTAATGGTGGTGTTGTTTTATGTAAAACATTTTTACATGTTAAAGTAATATTACAAGAAAATGACACAGAAGGCCGTTGGCTACTTTTAAAACGTATGATCAATAACACACCAATAACAATTTTCAATGTAAATGCACCTACTTACTTGGACAAAACGTTTTGGCCTAATATTGCCAATAAGTTTATATCTATTACAGATGATTACTTAATTTTGGGGGGTAATTGTAATCTTGTTTTTGATCCTTTTTTAGATTGTTCCTCTAAAACAAATTTTATTCCCACATCCATGTACAAACAGTTTACTTCAGCTATTGCACAGAGAGCCCTTATTGATTCATGGAAAGTCAGTAATCCCATTTACGAGAATACACATTTTTTTCTCCAGTACACTTTTCCCAATCCAGGATTGATTATTTATTTAAATCGAAGTCCTTATCTTCACATATCCTAGGTTCAGAGATTGGTACTATTCTAATTTACGATCATGCCCCAGTTACATTAGATCTGGAATTACCTTCTGTTACTCCCAAAGTTAATTGTTGGCGCTTTAATACCTCTCTTTTAACAGACACTACTTTTATTAAATATTTTCAAGAATTTATACATTAAATTATTTTATTGAATGATACACCTGAACTCTTGTTTCATACAATATGAGATGCTTTTCAAGCCGCTTCACAGGATTTTATTTTAACCTATGTCTCTAACAAAAAGAAATCTAATAATAAAAAATCACTTGACATTATTAAACATATTAAATCCATATTTATTATATGTCTGAAACAAAAGACTGTCTAAATGAATTAGTTAATGCTAAATTACAATTCAATAAATTCTTTACAGATAATGCTGCCTCATTTCTTCTTAAATCAAGTGCCAAATATTATGGTGGACATAACAAAGCAGGCAAACTTCTAGCAAATTATTTAAAATTAAAAAGGATAGAACCAAAATTGAAATGATTTTACGTGATGATCATACCCCAATCACTAATGATAGAGATTTTGCATGAATTCTCTGACTACTCTAACAAACTTGATACTCCAGAAAGTTCTCCATATAATTTGAATATCATATCACACCTAAACTCTATTAAACAGGAATTTGTTTCAATTGTTGATTTTTCCTCTCTAGATGCAGATATCTCTTTCAAAGATATTCAGGGAGCAATTAATTCTATTAAAACAAATAAAGCCCCTGGACCAGATGGTTTTCCTGTGGAGTTTTATTTATCTTTCTCAAAAATGTTAATCCCCAAATTACATCTAATGAAGTGTCTGGCACTTTTCAAGATGCTTTGATTTGCCTCATTCCAAAACAAGGAAAAGATGTTACATTATGTAAAAATTACCGATCAATATCCCTAGTTAATACTGATTACAAACTATTCGCTAAAATTCTTGCAATTAGACTAAAATCTTTCCTTCCCTTTTTAATTGGCAGGGAACAGTCAGGTTTTATTAAAGGTAGATATCTTTCAGATAATATTAGAACTTCCTTTGACATTTTAAATAAATCTAAGACTTATTCGAAATCATTAGCTGCTATATCCTTAGATGCCAAAAAAGCTTTTGATCGCATCCATTGGGATTATTTTTTTGCTACTCTTTCTTGGTTCGGTTCTGGCCAGAATTTTATCAAACTAGTGTCCATTTTATATAGCTCTCCTGAAACGTCAGTTTGTGTAAATGGAATTACTTCTTCAACCTTTTCTCTTCACAAGGAGTCAGACAAGGTTGTCCCTTATCTCCTTTGCTTTTTATCTTGGCACTTAAACCCTTTTTATCTTCTATTCATCAGAATACTAATATACAAGGATTCAATTATAGAGACTTGCATATCGAATGTTCAGCATATGCTGATGATATTCTATTATATTTATCTTCCCCTGAAACTTCCTTAAAACACTTTTTAGATACGGTGTCAAATTTTGCAAAATGTTCAGGTTATAAGCTGAACACTGATAAATGTGAGATTCTTCCACTTAATAAATGGTGCTTTATACATGAATTTGCTTCTTCAAATTTTCTTTGGATTCCTGTAAAAATAAAATATCTAGGCATCTGGTTTACAAATTCTTTGAAAGATACTGTATTAAGTTTGGTGCACTGTTGTCTACTCTAAAGAATCTAACAACAAGATGGAACTCTTTGTTTCTCTCATGGTGGGGTAGACTAGATTCTATTAAAATAATGCTTGCTCCTGTAATAATTTTCTATCTCTGTAATATTCCCATTAATATTTCTCCTTCCGTCTTTAAGAAAATCAATTCTATTTAAATCTCCTTTTTATGGAATAATAGGAAGTCTCAAATTTCACTTGAAAAGCGGCAACAACCCAAACAAGATGGGGGAGTTAATTTTCCACATTTTCAAATGTATAATACTGTCTTTTTTCTAAAACATTCAATCCCTTTGTATCATGAGGATGCTTTATACCAAAAACCTTTATGGGTTGAGTTAGAATTATATTTTTTCATTCACCAAATTTATTTCCCTCACCCAGCGTCCAGCCAGTATGTCATTACCGGTTCTTAAAATCACTTGTAAAATATTACATCCTATCTTTACTTCTAGATTTTCCAATTTAGATCAATTTCTTAATTTGTCAATTTGGTACAACAATCTTATTAAGATAAAAAATAAATGTGTTTTTTGGAAGTCATGGCATAAAAAGGGCTTAATATGGGTATCTCAAGTATTAGATAATCACTCATTACTTTTGTTTATGAAGGCCAAACAGTTATTCAATTGTCCTGCATCTTTTCAAAACAAATATCAGCTCTTAACCGCAGCTGTCTTACAATCGTATAAGTCTCTATTGGCTGTAACCTTCCAAGCACCTACTCCTTCCCCTGTATTACAAATGTTACCAACGTTTTCCTCCGCCTCAAGAATTTACTCTCTTCTCAATTATGTAGCACAACCAAGGCAGAAGACATTAGTAGAATTACAATGGGAGATGACTTATGAACCTCATTTCCTGTTCCTTTATGGAATAAGATATGGACTAAAATTCGCAAAACATCTCGTGCGCCTAACACTACTCAAACGCTATTTATTCTATATAATACTTACACCATATATTTTAAATAAAACAAACTCTTCTATAATATCGACATGTTGGACATGCCAAGTCTCTAATTCGACTCTAAAACATATGCTATTTGAATGTCCACATACATATACATTTTGGCTTCAGGTATGGTCTCAAATTAATCGAATTTTTCATACCCCTATACCATTTTCGTTTATAAATGTATTTTTGTGTAGTCTTTCAGATATTTGGATAAATTGTGAAATGAATGTGCAAATTGTGGATTTATTAATTGTTGTAGCTTTTCAGCAAATAACAAAAAATTTGAAAAATGCTCTCAATATTTCTTTTCAGGCATGGTGGTATGGTGTTTGTTGTAACCATAGATTAGACACCAATTTTGTTACTCCACTGTCTTTAGCCATTAAAAAACAGATTTGTTGGTTACCTATAACTAATATGCTAAATTATTCTACATTAAGAGCTAATTTGCATCAACCCATTTCTGAAGAAGTGTTAGAACGCCCTTGAATCTCCTTTATTCCCCTTCTTAATGCTAATTGTTGAATTAGTTATCATTCTTAATTTATAGTTTAAGATATAAGGTTTATATAGCTTTATATTACAAAGTATGTTTATTCATAGTTTATTTTATTTCTTATAATATTTGTAACAGTTTATTTGTTTAATCCTATATTCTACTCAACTGTTTAACATCAATGTTCTTATTAATTTAAACTGAATATTTAAATATTTTTAATAACATTCTTGAAACTTAATAAAAAAAGATAGGGCAAAATTTAATATAAACAAATGACTGTCTCTAACGAAGCTATTGCTCCCAATGAATTTGTTCAATTCCAGAGCTTTAAAGGAAGCACAGACAGCATTCCTATCCCTGAAGACACCTTAAGCAGTAAGGCCTCCAAAATCAATGACTGCCTTAACAAACCCAGTGCCAGATGTACTTACATTATGAACCGCAATTTCCTCATTGTGATTAGATCCCAATTGTAATTAGGAAATCGTTATTCTTAATGTATGTAAAAAAATTTTAAATGAGCAATTCTTAGTGGATCGCAAACTGATCTACCTCATGAATATGAATGACAGTCATCACAGTAATGGTGGCCTGCTGACCACTTCTCTGTGGTGGCCTACTGACCACTTGTCTGTGATTGCTTTTTAATAAAGCAATCTTTAATATTTTTTTTTAATGCAGCATGTTTTCCTTGTGGGAAATGTGATGCACCTCAAATGTGACTGGAATGTTGATGCAATCTTTAATCTACAAACTTTGCAGTACACCCGCTCCAGACACTAGTCAATTTTTGTTTGGAAAGGCTTCCAGTCCATAAAACAGACCTGGCATAAGTTTCAAATAACTACTTTTAAAATTTATGTTGCAAATTAACTTTTAATTTCACATATGCTTGAGGTGAAAGGTTAAAGATGAGGCTTTGTGTTTGAGTGGATGGATATCTTTTAAATTTACCTACACATCTAAATAATGTTGCCACCCCAAAGACACCGCCACCCTGGCAATGCTTTTTCACCGGGTTTTCTTGGAATTCACTAACACTTTAAAATACATGGGAGCCTGCAAACCCTGTATAAATGCATGTCTCCAATTTCCTTTTTGCAGTCAAATCATGAGGCACCTATTTGCCTGCAATAAACAAATGACATAATGGTTTAATTCTAATAACTTATTACATTTGAGTTCTGATATCCCAATGCCTGCTGCCAGAGCCAGCAGTTGAGGGGAAAGGCAGGTTACAAAGCATAATTAGTTTTACAGTTTCAAAAATGACAACAAAATGTGGATTTTCCATGTGCTCTGTTCTCATACATGAACAACGATAATTAAAAGGAGATATTTATGATAACGTTTATTTCTCCAGCTGTCGGTACTTATAGGAAAGATGGAATCTCTTTACTTTTTTTTTACATAGCATTTTATTAAACTGATTCTATTAGCTTTTTGTAACACATATCTGACTGCTTTTGGTGTGTTCAATTTTGCACAAGAGATTCTAACTCATTTTGTGGGAAGGGTGTTGTTGTAGCAATATACTATAAAGAACTAGGTACACCCTGTCATACATTATAATGATATTGCAAGTCACCTTGGAGTTCCATGACCTTAAAAAGGAACTCAACCTTTGGCCTCATTCCTCTATATGGTCACAGAACTCATCTGTAAATTGCAGTATCCTTACAATGTATGCCAAAGGGTGCTTTATCCCATATATTAAATGCATTATAAGCCTGCAGATTCTGTTATGATCAAAGAACACAAACATGAGCGTGGTTTAATATCACAGTTTCATCTGCATACAGTACTATCCAACAATGGTGGGAGAATAACTTAGGTGAAAATGCCCTAGCCCAACTAACATTTCACTTACATCTGCAGTGAACAAGCTGAGAAGCAGGGGTGCTAGAACATACCTGTCTTTCAAACACTTGTTTGTATAGATGTGATCAAATACTACCTTTTCTGACTCAAGCTTGACCCCGCCGCCCCATGTACCCGAGTATACACACTAAATGGTACCCATTAGTGATGGGGAATCACTAAAGGCTACCAGTTTATTGATAAAGCAAGGATATAGCTGTTCCTTGAAGATGTTAAAGACTGATGGATTAGGTGGCAAGTGCAAAAAATATTATATATAGCCACACAATTACAGCTGGCTCTTCCCTACAGGACCACCATATTCAAAATACAAATATACAGCACTAGTATGCACAAGACACAAATGGTGCATATACGTGTGTTTGTAAACATTTATACTTGACAATATGTATGCATTCAGATATGTGGATTTATTTGTAAAATACACATATTACTTATGAATAGAAATATACATACTTTGTTATATGTTATGCTTAACAAATGTATATATTACTTATGGTTAAAATATATACATTCACTATATATATATATTTATATATATATATATATATATATATGCTTAAAATGCATGTAGGTCATTACATAAATACTATTTATTTGACTACATGCTTATGGGTCTCTATTACCCATATCACAACATATAAACATGATTTACAGAAAGTATTCAATACACTTATTACTTAAGAAAACAAATACATAAACCAGAAATAATAAAAACAAATAATACTGATTAACCTGTTCTGTGCCTTGGACAAGGTGACCTCGTCCAAGGCTACAGTTCCCGTGTGCCTTGGACGAGGTCACCTCAGACCACGGGAACTTGGGGGAGCGCTAGCGCGCCCCTCCTGTGCACCCCCCTCCCCCCCCAAGGCGGGGATGGAAGGGGACAGAAACCACTAGGCACTGTGGATTTGTTTTTTGGCGCCAATGCCACACAGGGGGAGCGACCCCGTAGGCAAGGGTCGCTCCCGGGGGAGGGGGGGCGGTTAGGGGGGGCAAATTTATTTTAGGCCATTTTCCTATTATTAGGCCGATCTGCCCCCGGGGGGGCAGAAACTTCTAGGCGCCAGGGCAAAAAGAAAATTGTGTTTTTTTTTTGTTTGTTTGTTTTTTTAGAGATGGGTAGCGACCCATCAGGCAAGGGTCGCTGCCCTGGGGGGCAAATTGTATTTAGACCTTTTCTGCCCCCCTTGGGGGATGATTGGTCGATTATAGGTGAATGTGCCCCCAAGGGGGCAGAAACCACTAGGAACCGGGGATTTGTTTTTTGGCGCCAATGTCACGCAGGGGGAGCGACCCCGTAGGCAAGGGTCGCTCCCGGGGGAGGGTTGGGGGTCAAATTTATTTTAGGCCATTTCTGCCCCCCCTGGGGGCAGATCGGCCTATTATTAGGCCAATCTGCCCCCGGGGGGAGGGCAGAAACCTCTAGACGCCAGGGCAAATTTTTTTTTTGTGTTATTTTTTTGTGTTTGTTTGTTTTTTTAGAGATGGGGAGCGACCCATCAGGCAAGGGTCGCTCCCCTGGGGGGGCAAATTGTATTTAGACCATTTCTGAAGAGTGGCCGATTTTAGGTCAATCTGCCCCCAAAAGGGCAGAAACCACTAGGCACCGGGGATTTGTTTTTTGGCAACAATGTCACGCAGGGGGAGCGACCCCGTAGGCAAGGGTCGCTCCCGGGCAGGAGGGGTTTGGGGGGGTCAAATTTATTTTAGGGCATTTCTGCCCCCCCCTGGGGCCGGCTGAGCTAGAGGCCAAAATCCACAGGTAGGCACTTTGCAAAAAACACCTCTGTTTTCTGTGAAAAAATATGTTGTGTCCACGTTGTGTTTTGGGCCATTTCCTTTTGTGGGCGCTAGGCCTACCCACAGAAGTGAGGTACCATTTTTATTGAGAGACATAGGGGAACGCTGGGTCGAAGGAAATTTGTGGCTCTTCTCAGATTCCAGAACTTTCTGTCACCGAAATGAGAGGAAAAAGTGTTTTTTTTGGCCAAATTTTGATGTTTGCAAAGGATTCTGGGTAACATAACCTGGTCAGAGCCCCGCAAGTCACCCCATCTTTGATTCCCCTGGGTTTCTAGTTTTCAAAAATGCACTGGTTTGCTAGGTTTCCCCAGGTGCCGGCTGAGCTACAGGCCAAAATCCACAGGTAGGCACTGTTTTCTATGAAAAAATTTGATGTGTTCACGTTGTGTTTTGGGCCATTTCCTTTCGTGGGCGCTAGTCCTACCCACACAAGTGAGGTATCATTTTTATCGGGAGACTTGGGGGAACGCTGGGTAGAAGGGAATTTGTGGCTCATCTCAGATTCCAGAACTTTCTACCACAGAAATGTGAGGAACATGTATTTTTTTAGCCAAATTTTGAGGTTTGCAAAGGGTTCTGGGTAATAGAACCTGGTCAGAGCCCCACAAGTCACCCCATCTTGGATTCCCCTAGGTCTCTAGTTTTAAAAAATGCACAGGTTTGGTAGGTTTTCCTACGTGCCGGCTGAGCTAGAGGCCAAAATCTACAAGTAGGCACTTAGCAAAAAACACCTCTGTTTTCTTTCAAAAAATTGGATGTGTCCACGTTGAGCTTTGGGGCATTTCCTGTTGCGGGCGCTAGGCCTACCCACACAAGTGAGGTATTATTTTTATCGGGAGACTTGGGGGAACGCTGGGTGGAAGGAAATTTGTGGCTCCTCTCAGATTCCAGAACTTTCTACCACAGAAATGTGAGGAACATGTGTTTTTTTAGCCAAATTTTTAGGTTTGCAAAGGATTCTGGGTAACAGAACCTGTTCCGAGCCCCACAAGTCACCCCATCTTGGATTCCCCTAGGTCTCTAGTTTTCAGAAATGCACAGGTTTGGTAGGTTTCCCTAGGTGCCGGCAGAGCTAGAGGCCAAAATCTACAGGTAGGCACTTTGCAAAAAACACCTCTGTTTTCTTTCAAAAAATTGGATGTGACCACTTTGCGTTTTGGGGCATTTCCTGTCGTGGGCGCTAGGCCAACCCACACAAGTGAGGTATCATTTTTATCGGGAGACTTGAAGAAACGCTGGGTTGAAGGAAATTTGTGGCTCCTCTCAGATTCCAGAACTTTCTGCCACAGAAATGTGAGGAACATGTGTTTTTTTTAGCTAAATTTTGAGGTTTGCAAAGGATTCTGGGTAACAGAACCTGGTCAGAGCCCCACAAGTCACCCCATCTTGGATTCCCCTAGGTCTCTAGTTTTCAAAAATGCACAGGTTTGGTAGGTTTCCCTAGGTGCCGGCAGAGCTAGAGGCCAAAATCTACAGGTAGGCACTTTGCAAAAAACACCTCTGTTTTCTTTTTAAAAAAATGGGATGTGTCCACGTTGCGTTTTGGGGCGTTTCCTGTCGCGGGCGCGAGGCCTACCCACACAAGTGAGGTATCATTTTTATCGGGAGACTTGGGGGAACATAGATTAGCAAAACAAGTGTTATTGCCCCTTGTCTTTCTCTACATTTTTTCCTTCCAAATATAGGAGAGTGTGTAAAAAAGACATCTATTTGAGAAATGCCCTGTAATTCACATGCTAGTATGGTCACCCCGGAATTCAGAGATGTGCAAATAACCACTGCTCCTCAACACCTTATCTTGTGCCCTTTTTGGAAATACAAAGGTTTTCTTGATAGCTATTTTTTACTCTTTATATTTCAGCAAATGAATTGCTGTATACCCGGTATAGAATGAAAACGCACTGCAGGGTGCAGCTCATTTATTGGCTCTGGGTACCTAGGGTTCTTGATGAACCTACAAGCTCTATATATCCCCGCAACCAGAGGAGTCCAGCAGACGTAACGGTATATTGCTTTCGATAATCTGAAATTGCAGGGAAAAGTTACAGAGTAAAACGTAGAGAAAAATTGATGTTTTTTTCACCTCAATTTCAATATTATTCTTTTTCAGTTGTTATTTTCTGTAGGAAACCCTTGTAGGATCTACACAAATGACCCCTTGCTGAATTCAGAATTTCGTCTACTTTTCAGAAATGCTTAGGTTTCTGGGATCCAGCGTTGGTTTCATGCCCATTTTAGTCACTGACTGGAAGGAGGCCGAAAGCACAAAAAATTGCAAAAATGGGGTATGTCCCAGTAAAATGCCAAAATTGTGTTGAAAAATTGGGTTTTCTGATTCAAGTCTGCCTGTTCCTGAAAGCTGGGAAACTGCTGAGTTTAGCACCGCAAACCCTTTGTTGGTGCCATTTTCAGGGGAAAAACCACAAGCCTTCTTCTACAGCCACTTTTTCCAAATTTAAAAAAAAAAACGAAATTTTCACTGTATTTTGGCTAATTTCTTGGCCTCCTTCAGGGGAACCCACAAAGTCTGGGTACCTCTAGAATCCCTAGGATGTTGGAAAAAAAGGACGCAAATTTGGCTTGGTTAGCTTATGTGGACAAAAAGTTATGAAGGCCTAAGCGTGAACTGCCCCAAATAGGCAAAAAAAGGCCTGCCACAGGAGGGGGAAAAGGCCTGGCAGCGAAGGGGTTAATGAGAAAAACAAAAACAAACAAAAAACAGTATGATGTTACATCCTTTTCACTGCAGTACTCAATCTTAATCATGCTGACATAGCGTATAAAATACCACCGTTACAGTCCAAGTTCTTTATACTGCATTCATTTGTAGAGCTGTTATCCTTATTGTAATCATTCACAACTGCCAGGAAGCTTAGAACCGCTTGAAGAGAGGTAAAATATGTCCCCTCCATCCCTTGCTCACCTCCATATTTCAATGTCTTGGTTAAATTTAATGTAGTAAGGAAGCAAGCAGGTCATGCCCCCTAAATTATTCCACACACAAGAGAAGGCTTCGCAAGGGGGCCACCAAGGACAAAGCATCCAGTTCAACATTATTGCACAAAATGCTGATGCACCAGTTCAAATAAACATCCAAGCATTTATTTATGATGTAAAAAGCAGCTCCAACAAAGTCCTCCTGACATGTTTCAGCTCCAATGCCTTAATCCTAGGTAAGTACTTGCAGGTGTCCACAAAACAAGTGCTAAACTTCCTGTCAGTGAAAAGAATGTAACATCATGGTGCACTATGGGAAATACAGTTGCTTATCAAGTCTCATGGGTCACACGTTAAAAGTACTGGCTTGATTTACTGCAAAAACAAAAGTCTGAGTTTGAGTTTGAAAACAGTCATCCATACATGTACTTATGGGACTTTATCTAGTACAATTTTATTATCCCCTGAATATTTTATATATGAGTTTTGTTGGAAATAGGGTTATTAGTTGTGTGGCCAGCACAAGTAATAGTTCATCATCTGCTCTTATTGGGAACAAAACACCCCATTGTAGCACTTGATTCTCACACGGTAGAGAGGTGGAGCAGTCTAAGGCCTACTCAAGCGAGGTGATGTGAGCTGGTAATCACTAATCACTGACATGCAATAATAACACTCAATAAATGATTGTCCAGTTACTTTAGAAAAAGGGAAGTACATTTATTACGCACACACTACTAAATACTCCGCACTAATTTATAAATATACATTTGCAGATGGAACACAATGGCATTGTGTAATCATTGGTGACCCCTTGGAGGGGTCACCCAAATGTAACAAGTGAGTTTCAACAATCTTTCTGTAATAACTATATTTGGCATGAATCATTGTCATAATCGCGATAAGGATAAACCAATAAAACATTTGAAATCATCATAAAAACTCAATACACATTTATGAAGCATTAACTCTGTGTTTGTGCATTCTTTTATATATTGAATTACAGTGATCAGAATA
Source organism: Pleurodeles waltl (assembly GCF_031143425.1). Taxonomy (NCBI): domain Eukaryota; kingdom Metazoa; phylum Chordata; class Amphibia; order Caudata; family Salamandridae; genus Pleurodeles; species Pleurodeles waltl. The sequence continues at coordinate 433,886,764 of NC_090440.1, read as the reverse complement.
ACCCATGGAGGGCATCACAGTAAAACAGCATGGTGAAAAGCATTGCAGTGTAACATACAATCAGCCCCTAGAGTGGGTAACCACATGAAAACAGCATGGTGAAAAGCACTGCAGTATAACCATACAATCAGCCCCTAGGGGGCATAACCAAATGAACAGTGCATTACACATTTTAAGGTTACCTAAAATGTTACCATACACAAGACTCCTAAATGACGAACTGCTTCTGGCTGTAGAGAAAATGCTCCAGCCATGGGAGAGCTTGAAAATGCCTTGGACAGTGGGAAAGGGGATGATTTTGGGGAACCCCCAACTAAGAGTGGGGACCCAGAAGACCTAAGGAAAAAGAGCATGCCATGCTGGGCATCATCCTAGGACCACCACAGGCTGACATATAGGTGAAAATGCCAGTAAAGGAAAAGGCCCTACAAAGCATTATGGGACACGTTTTTGAAGAACAGTAACTCATAGGGTCGACACTCCCGCTGAGTGAGGGGGGAGGTAGGAGTGTGGGGAGGGGAGATGGGTATGTGATTTGATTGTAGGTTCTATTCTTCCTAAGTGGCCTTGAACTGCACTCCTCTTTCAACGGTGCGGGGTGCCCAGGACCACCCGGGCACCCCAGAGGTTGCCAACATTGGTGAGAAGAGCAGGGATCCCACCCATGGCTGGTTACCCTTGCCAGTTCCAGGTGTGGGAAGCAGCACCACCACATGCTACCACGGGGCCGGGCAGAGCTTCTTTGGGTCTTTGGGTTTCAGCGGGCAGTTGTGAGTTGTAGAGGTCACCTCCCCTGGCATCCTGGGGCCCAGTGATAGGGTCCGGGGCGCCTCCTGGCTCAGTGGGTGAAGCGCCTTGTGGTGCTGGAGGTCCAAGGATAGGGTCCTGGTCCCCTTTGTCATAAATCTACCCAGGGAAGAGGTCCCCAGGTGAGATTGGAACACAGGGAGGGAGGCCCAGGCATGCCATCTTCCCCAACAAGGTAAATTCAGAGTTTATGTGCTATTCCCCAAGCCCTGGTCTATCTGGGGGGATTCAATCAACCTGCAGCAGAGCCCCAGATGCTCAGAGGGAAAAAAATTAGGTCAAAGGTTGGCAAGCTTTAAAATGCCATAACTCAGGCCCCGTTGGGACGCTTTGGATGATCCTGAGTTCAATTTACCTCTAGTGGCGAGCTCTATCCACCAGGGGCAGTTGCAACAACTCTCCTCACCTCCAAAGTGGTGCAGTCCTCCAAAAGCTGGCCCTTCTGGCTCCTTTCACCAGTTCTCTTTTCTGCTTTGTTTTTGGGGGCGCAGAAAAATCCAGGGCTTTCCCCAACTGGTCCTCAGGAGGAGTAAGCAGGGCAGTCTCACCAGCCCTTGGGGAGACCCACTGGTCCTGGGGTTAACCGGACAGAGTACTGGGTCCTTAGTGGGGGCCAGGGGAGGTCCTCCTTCTATTTTCCCTGGCAGTCCCAGAATCCAGCAGCAAAGCCAGTAGAAAATGTTCAGGCAAGCAAGAGTTTTCGCCTTGTGTAAGAGTTTATAACGGGAAGAGGAAGGTTCCTGGAGACAGGCACCTCTAACCAATCCTGGGGTACAACATCACCTCTCCACCCCTGTCCCAACCCTCCTACACAGCATGTTGCGACAATCCAAAATGGCATCATACAGGAGCCACTGGTCACATGGCTTCTGGGGCCTCATCTCTTACCCCTCGCTGACATCATTGCCTGGGACTTACACACTAGAATTTCAAACAGAGCCCCCTGGTGGGTTGGCTCCAGTTATTTGGGCACTCTATGCTCAGTGGGCTTGGGCAGACCCAACCTTGGTGCAGTGTGACAGCTGGGTAATTGATACAGATAATCCAGCACCACTTCTTTCCTCATTAGGAGAAGTAGTGCTAATTGTTCCTTTTGTGTGGGGGTGACCATTGTTCCTGCTGCTGGAGAAAATGTAATTACTGGACACAGCACGGTGACAAAAGGCTTAAGCTCTGATCCTGAGCTGAGTGAGGAAAATTGACCCACAAGGTGTACAGTTATCATTTTGGAAGTTACAAATTTGATTCTATGTCAGGTTTGGAGGCGAGGATTATGCTTGGATGTCTTTCTTTAATAACTTCCAGCAGACTTCAATATCTTAAAAAACAAACTAACTTTCCCATCAGCCCCAAAGAAAGAACTAAAGAAAACATCTCATCAACATCCAGATTCTGTTATATATGCGACCATCCCCTGCGTAGCCTCCTCTTTCTTTACTGCTTTCCGGCAGCTAAGTACCATTCTTTTCTTGCTTTGTCATATTCAGGCCTAATTTGTGTGTTATTGAACAATTTTTTAATACTGCCTGACACAGCAGCTTAGTCGCCGTGATCCCGCACTTCAGAGCTCCCTCATGGCGGCCGGCAGTCTTGGGACCGTGCGAGTGCAGTGAGGTCAGTTGCCTTTAGGAGTGCACATTGGAAGAAGGGATGCGCTCTAGTCAAATACCACAAGGTAACTGATAAGAGGCATCCCTGCGGAGTCTGCGCCTCTCCAGAGTCACCTGGAAACTCTGACTCCCATCTTCATGGGTCTGTAAAATAAACAAACACTTGTGGAACAGCTTGATGCCCCCAGAGAGCATCAGCATTACTCACCAGCGCAGACTTGCGCTCTTAGTGGTTGTTCAAGGGGCTGGGCCCAGGCTTTTCTTCAACAACCCCCTAAGAACTGGGGGAGTTGGCCCTGGGGCAGTGACCCAGCTAGCACACAGCACATCAAAATCTATACTGGCTCGCCCAGTATCACACGATCCTTGCATTCTGTAGAGCCTAAGCACCCATAAGCTGGTTTGTCTCTCTGGACGGTGTGCACTCAAACTAGCACCTATTCTTTCAGCCAGGTTTCCCACCCTTTGATCCTCACAGCTCTCCTGCAAAGACCCTAGTGCCTACCAAGCCACCAGTCACCTACTATTTCTAGTTCCGTTGGGGCACCTCAATTACCATGACAGGGGAATAAATGGAGGAAGAGTCCCTTCAGGTCCTTTTTATTGATGATGAATTCCGCAAGGCGGTAGATGCCTCCATTCATCAAGCAGTGGCTGCCGCAATGAACTGCTGCAGAGGCCCCGATGGAGCTCGCCTATGCCTGCCCCATACCACTCAACATAACTGATGACTTCTGCCCCGTACTGGAGGGCTCCCCCCTCACAAAGGTAATCAAAGAAATTCAAAGGAGATAGGGGGGGATAGATCTGGGGCCGCTTGATCACCTAAAAAAGGCTTTGCTGTTGCGGCCTGCGTCTGCAGAGGAGGATGACCACTCGGGTGCGTCTGAGGCTCCGCCTAGGTCCCCGGACCCTGACGAGGAGCACAATGAAGAATCGCCCAATGAGGTGGGCCCATCATGCCCTTGGAGCCCTTCTCCGTCCCCTTGAACAGGGGAACCCAGAGGAATCCTCGGACATGATAGAGCCAGAGGACCTCAATCACCCTTGGTCACCAGAATGTGCCCCATCAGAGAAAGTAGCCAAGTATGTGGTAGCTGCCTATAGAAGCCTCTTGACAAGGGGGTCAGGGCCTGTCTGAAAGTGGAATGCCCCCACCCTTCTCTCCCTGGTAAAGTGGCCCTCACTCCTGAGCTAGACACCTGTATGGCCACCTCCCTCCAGAAATACATCAAGGATCCCATAAAAGGGAATAATAGGTCCTGGCTTTCCTGCCAGGTCAAACTCCTTGACATCAGCGGTCTGCTCACAAACATATTGGACCTAGCAGAGAAAGCCAAAGCTTCATGCGCCCCTGTCTCCCCAGAGACCTTATCAGGCTGGGCACTGTAGATGGTGAATATTTTAGGAAACACAATTTGTGTCTCATCCGCAGAGAGGTGCCACTCCTTCTTATTAAAAGTTAATTCCAAGCTAGGGAACCTGGTGACCACGGAGGCTCAGCCAGCTGTGAAATGAGTATTCTTCGGTGAGCCCTTTATTAAGGCTATGTTCACCTCCCTTGACAAGGTGCAAACCTGTATTAAAAAGATATTCCACTGAAAACTTTTCATAGGCCAGCTGTGGCAGAGAGCGCCAGACAGCCGTCCCAGAAGCTCCAAGAAGCGGCATGACCAGTTCCATCAAGGGTGGGGTTCTTCACCACACACAAAGGTTACTGATGTTGTAACCCAGAAGCTCTTCCAGAGGACAGTTCCAGGCCAGACAGGTAAGGGTTTGCTATGCTTCCCAAGTAAAAGTGGGAGACAGGTTGGCTCAGTTCAGTCACAACTGGGAGAAGATCACATCTGACATATGGGTCCTGCAAACCATCAGAGGTTTCCACATACAATTTTACAGGATTCCGGTTCAGTCTTCTCAACCACGTTTGCTGACTTTTGCAGACAATCAAGCAGCCTTGCTAGACCAGGAGGGTGAGGATTTTCTGCAGAAAGATGCAATTACCAGAGTCCAACTCCACCCCTGGGGTTTCTCAGCAACATCTTCCTAGTGTAAAAGAGGGATGGAAGGGGCAATGACCAGTGAACAGCCTCAGAGTGTTCAATGGCTGACTCTTTTATCGACATCTCAAGATTAAAGGGATCCATATTTTGTGTGATCTCCTGTGTTCCAACAACTGGATGATTTGACTGGACCTGCGAGATGCTTACCAGATGGTTCTCATTTTTCCTACCCACTGCAGATTCCTCCAGTTTCGCTGGTGGGACCAGGTGTATGAGCTCACAACACTACCATTCGGCTTATCATGTGCCCCCTGATGCTTCACCAAGGTCCTCAAATCGGTGATGGAACACCTCATATCCCAGGGCTTCTGCCTCATCATATACCTAGATGATCTCCTGCTTCTGGATAAATGTCCGCACCACCTGGCAGAGCAACTCCAAACAACAATTCATTTATTGACATACGGAAATCACTCCTAATTCCATCCAGGCAATGTTTCTCAGGATTGTATAAAACTCAGTAGAGAACACCTTGAGTCTTCCCTCCCGCAAGATTGCAAAGATCCGCAGAGTTTTGAGAAGAACCTTATCTAAGAAATTGACCTTTCTCAGGCAGGTTGCTGTAGTAGTGGGACCACTTTCCTTCTCCATTCAAGCGATCTTTTCGGGCCCTCTCCACTACAGGGCCCTCGAATGCCTTAAGGCCTCCTACTTACACAAAGGTTTGCAGGACTCAGAACAGACTCCCCTCATGGATAAGGTCAGACAAAATTAAATGGTGGAACAGGAGAGCCATATTCGGATACGCAGACATAGTGATTGAGTCCTACACCAGCAAGTCCGGTTGGGGTGCATGCTGTGAGACTTTGTTTACCAGTGGAAAATAGTCCGTAGAGGAACAGCAGCTCTGTATCAATAGTTTGGAGCTCATGGCAGGGTCCTTTGTGATAAAATGTTGGACAAAGGAGAGAATGTACTGCAATATGCTTTTGGAGATGTACAACATCTCAGCTGTCAGACAGTGGTCCGATGTGAGTCTGTGGCAACTGAACCCAAATGTTTTTAGGAGGTTGGAAGCCCTACGGAGGCCTTCAAATGCAGACCTCTTTGCATCCAGGCTGGACCATCAGATTCCCAGATACTTCAGCTGGAAGCCAGATCCTCTGGCAACAGCAATGGATGCCTTCCTACAGGATTGGTCAGGGAAGCCGGGATACGCATTTCCCCCATTCGCGATGATCAAGAGGGCCACGGTAGTCCTAATCACTACGTGTTGGAGGTCTCAAGTCTGGTTTCCAGTTCTTCTGGAACTTTCCTGGGATTCTCCACTACTTCTGCTTCATGTTCCAGATCTCCTTCAGGATCCTCCAAGCAATTGCCACGCACTAGTGCTTCAAGGGCGCATGCCCCTAAAGGCTTGGCAAATTTCAGGCAATGCTGGCGAGTCCCAGGTCTTTCGCAAGAAGCTTAGAGAGTGCTGGCGGCAGCCTGGGCAGATGGCATCAACAAATGTTATAGATCCGCATGGCCCAGATGGGTACATTGGTGTGTTCAAAATAATCAGTATCCCATGGGGTGCGAGGTGGTCCCCATCTTGAATTTCTTGGCATCTCTGGCATTCTAGGGATTCGTTTACAAGACTATAAATTCATATTGGTTGGCCATATCCGCAGGGCATGTCCCCTTACAGGGCTCCCGGCGGGGGAAAGCCCGTTGGTGTGCAAATTGAAGAGGGGATATGCTTTGCAGTTCCCCCTGAGCATAGCTCTCTCAGGGATGTTAACAAAGTCGTCTTTGTTTTGATCTTGGCAGAAGAACAAATACTTGACACACAAAGATCTTTCTGCAAAACCAACCAATTTACTGTGTCTAGAGTCATACTGCAGGGTGTTGGATGGCCTAGCCCTGGATATTATGGGTCAGATTTTCACTCCCCAAGGTGTTACCTTCCATATTTCGAGACGCACAAAGTCAAATTCGAGGGTGGTGTCCTATCAAGCCTTTGATAAACTCCCAAAATTGTGTGTCATGTAATGCCTGAAGGCATATTAGAACATGACGGAAGAATTTCACCCTCCAGGTGAATGCCAGCTGTTAATCTCCCTCATGAAACCTTTCAAAGTGGTCACTCCCATCCCCCACCATCGCTAGATGGATCCATTGGGTTATGAAAGAGACTGGCATTATTGCCTCGTAATTTGGTGGACATTCAGTGATAGGGCAAAGGCTTCTAAGGCTTTTTTTTCTGTGAGCTTGCCTGGAGGACATCATGAATGCAGCAGATTTGCCATCGGACTACATGTTCAAAAAGTTTATTTTCAAGCCGGTCCTGGACATGGCTTCCCTGCTTTGAGTGAGCATAATCCTTGCCTCAAGTCCTGACATGGAATACAAAATTTCCTAGTAACCATGACGCGAAGTTTCAGTTCAATTAAGGACACAGAGGCAAGGATTAATCCTACCTAAGGTTCTGGGGGACTTCTCCCGACCGACAGGTTTTTTCGGGGGACCCAGCCTATCACAACAGGTTTTTTCTTAGAGGAGAATCATAAGGTCTACATATCTGGCAACTTCCTTTTGAGTATGTGTGTCCAGGAACTGTCAGGCCAATGTTGAATCAGGGACTTTAAGGTCCTCATACTATTTGAAAAGGTTATGATGTTTATTGTGGCAAATATGCGCTGACTAGTCTGTGAATGTTTAGAAGTGATGGGCTATGGGTTCATGGTTTTTGTTTGGTTCATTTCAGGTTCCGGTGAGAATAAAGGAGAAAGATGCCAAAAAACGCGATGCGCCTCTGTTACACTCAAGAAAGAGGTGGATACACAGGGGATAGTCGCATGTATGACAGTATCTGGATGCTGACTGGATGTTTTCTGTAATTCTTTAGGCCAAGGAGAAGAGAAACTACACTCTAAGGCAGTTCCCTCCCTATGTGTATAATGGAGTGCCGCTATAGTTAAAACAGTAAAGCAAGCTGACTTTCCTTAATAGTGTACACTAACCTCATGAGGCCTATCCCAGGTAATTACCTAACCCTGCAGAGTCCCTATTGCGCCAGGGTACCTGGAACTGTTACCAGGCAAGCATGACAGTAGTCTTCCAAGTTTGCACATGCGAGTCACACATATTCACGTGGAATTAGCGAAGTGCCCCTTACCCATGCGGCGTTGCAGAGGCCTTATCTTAAAAGACGGACACTGATGGTAAACACATGCAGTCCGTTTATCATGTGATTACTGTGGATGAGACACTGGTAGCGAGACTCGCCCTCAGTAAAAAGTTTAAACCCCGGGTGATCAGAAAAGCAAAAGATGTGGGTGTACTGCTGGGTTAGAACCCAGTGCAACAAGTATGTTAAAATCTCTCTGTTTACCTCTTATGTGTGGCAATTCATCTACATTCTTATATATTTACCTCCCACTGCAGAGAAAAATAAGTTAACTAATCGCCCCAACCCACCACTCTATGACCCATCAACCTACTCTTCTTCTAAAATATCCCATACCTCTACTCTGACTCATCTCAAACCTCTTATACTGATATGAATTCCCTGATAACCCTTTCCAAACTTTTCCCTCCTCTATCCATTCTTTATCCTATTTATCTGTGTAAGAAAATGAGCCATTAGTTGTGTGGCCTACATAAGTAATGGATCCACATTTGTCCTCCACTGGTAACCAAACACCCCATTGTAGTGCTTAACTCTCAGTGTAGCGAAGTGGAGCAGTCGAAGGCCTACTCAAAGGATGTGGTGTGGGCTAGTAATCACCATTTGTGGGCACTAAATAAATTATTGCTTAGACTGTGTTTTTTCTTTTGAAAAAGGAAAAGCATGTTTATTACACACACATTACTTAATACTATGCACTAATTTACAATAATACATAAAGCTGCTGGGAATACCTTTTGGATAACATTGTGCAATCACTAATCAATTTTGACTGTCTAATAGGGGGTCTAGTTCAACAAACCACATGTCAAAACATTATCTTGTACTTAAATGTAATAACTAAATATAATCACTTGATAATGGGAATAAAGCATGTATACGTTGATCACAAGTGGCTGTCAGCATCATGATTCCAAGAAAGCAGTTGCAAGAAAAATCTATGCATGTATGAACGGTTTGTGTGCTTCACAATAAACTTTTAATATGAAGAACTGCAACTAAAACATAGCCCCTAGGGAGTGTCACAATGGTTGCAATCACGGACATTTGCCCCTAGATGGCATTGCACATCACAAAAAAATCATATTAACCATCTTTAGGCCACAGTGACTGCAGCCATAGACTTTGCCCCTAAAGAGCACTGCATTCCCAGCTGAAGAGCACATGCTCCAGCCTGGGGAGTACTTAAAATACCTCGGAAATCATGGGTAGTTATTATTTTGAAGTCCCACCCAAGTTAGGGTGGAGACTCCTAAACTAATTTTGGGGGGAGGCTGCACTGCTCCTGCAGCTCTCCCCGCAATTGTCAATTATGTTGGTGGTGACCAGGTAGTTCTGGGGCCACCAAGGCGGGAAAATGACCAGATTCAGGGTAAAAAACATACAGGCACCCCGGCAGGGCACCATGGGGCGCTCCTCAGAGCACATACATATTAGGTGAGCGGCTCTCTCACCGCCTGATCTGTTCCGCACCACAAGTTTTGTTTCAGGGTTGTCCCCCACACTGCTCTGCTTTTGGGGACAGCTCAGGGAGCCCACCCCTTGCTGACCCCGCAAGCACCCCATGCGGGTAGCACTCTTTTGTACTGACACGGGAGCCAGTAGGTCTTGTCTGCCCCGCCCACTCCTGTGGGCAGAGCAGGGCGTGGCACTTGTGGTGATCTCCCACTCCCCCATTCAAGGGTGCAGGGAGCAGGGCGGACCGACCACATTGTTGAGAAAGCGGGGGTCTTCCTCTTTCTCTTGGGCCTTCTGTGGTTATCTATCTTGGAGAGCAGGGAAAGTGTGCAGGCGCTTCCCCACTTTGGTGGGCATCGAGCCTGGAGATGGGGTTCCGGGCCCCCCAGTTATGAAACCGGCCTGGGGGTTGGAGTCCCCAGGCCTACGGGAGTGGCGGGGAGGGGGCCCCACGCACACCCTTTCCCAGCTCCATCCTTGTGCAATTTCTTTCCTCACAGCGACCCCGGGGCCTACCGTAGGAAATGAAACTCAGCCGGCTGTGGAGCTCCACGCGCTCTGGGATCATGCTGGGGTCAAATGTCAGAATCCTTCTTACGCTAATATCTTGGGCCCTGTTGGGCGTTTAACTTGGTTTTGGTCTTGTTTTGCTCCTGAGGGCGAGCCCTAGCCACCTAAGGCACTTTCTTCAGGCCTTCTGGCCTTAAAGGCGACGACCTTTGCAGGGGGCTGGTTTCACTAGCTCCTTGATCCAGCCTCTCTCTTCCTTGGCGCAGTAGCACAGCTTTTCACTCAACTAGCCCTCAGGGGGCATAAGGGGACCAGCTTCACTGGTCTTGGGGAGAGCCTCACTGGTCCTTAGGTCAGTCAGAGACCTTAGTCCAGAAGGCTATTAGGGGTTCTTCCTTACAAATGTCCATGGCGCTGCCTCCAGTTCCATTGTCCAGCAGAAAAGCACACCCAAAAGAGAGCTCTCCCCGTGTGCCAGGCCTTTTAAATAGGGGCGGGAGTTTTTCAGTAGGGATACACCTCTGGCTTATCCTGGTATGACACACATCTCTCTGCCCCTGTTCCAACCATTTTGCACAGCCTGCTGGGGCATTTCAAAATGGCTTCATCCAAGAGTCAAGAGTCATTTGCAACATCTGCTCTGGGGGCCTCATCTCCTCCCCTCGCAGAGATCTCTGCTAGGAACTTTCTCAGCAAATCTTCAATGGGAGCCCCCTTCTGGGTTGGCTCCAGAAGTCTGGGCTCCCTCATTTGCTTAGTGGGCTTGGGCAGGCCCATCCCTGGCACAGTGTGACAGCTAGCTGATTGAAACAGAGCATTCCGCCCACCCCTTTCCTCCTCAGGTGCTGCATTAAGCACTGTTAATTGCTTCCTTTGTGCGGGGAGGCCTTTGTTCCTGCTCCTGCAGAGAAATATAATTAACTTGGCACAACACAGTGACAAAAGGCCTGGGCTCTGATCCTGAGAGGAGTCAGACAAATACGACATTCATGGATGATCCATAAGCTATATAGATGTCTTTGGACTTTGTAGAAGTGATATTTTCACACAAGTCATGATCTACATCACTACGTCTCTGGTGCCTATAGGCCAAGAAAAAGTGAAGCTGCACTCTAAGGTGGCCCATCCCAAAGGTGTATAATAGTGTCAAGGCACAAAGGACAGTAAATCACCCTGACTTTCCCTAGGAGTGTACACTAACATTATGAGGTCTACCCCCAGGTCAATACCCAACCCTGCAGAGTCCCTTCTGTACCAGGTTGCCTGTGCGCAGTTACTGGACTGCACACGACAGGAGTCTCCCACATGCAGCCCTCACATGTGCGCACACATGTTCACACGTAACCAGCCAAGTGCCTCTTACCTTTGCTGTATTGCAGCAGCCTTGTCTTAAAAGACAGACACTGGCGGTAAACATGCACAGTTCATCATGAGTTTACTGTGGGTGATTCACAGGTTATGAGACTCACCAACAGTAAAAATGTCAGGCTATCTCAGGGTTAAAGTTCAAGAAAATGGACAGTTGGTCAAGAGGAAGAGGAGCAGAAGAAGCCAAGCTACAAGCCAAATCTTATTCTACATCTATAGAAGTTCAAAGAGGACGCGTAGGATAAAACATTTGCTGGGTGTTTAGTCTGCAAAGGATAAGTGCTACGGTAACCTTTTATCCAATGTACATCATTGAGGTTATTTCCAAATTACAAGAACTGTATTCATTTCTTTGTTGCAATAATGTGTGGATTTCGACCCACTTACTTTCCATAAGGGACTTTTATGCTATTCAAACCAGCTGCTTATAAGCTTTCTTTAAGTATTTGCCTTTTCTTTTTTTTACAGCGCTATTCCTTGAGCTTAACAAATTCTCTTTACTATTGATTTTGTGGCAACAGCCACAATCCTTGACAAGGTGAATCACAAGAAGTAACTAAATTAAAAGTCAGTAAATGAATCTGTGTTTAACCTTCTGGTAGCTGGCCACAAAAGCAGTCAGGCCTAACGTAGAAGGAATGTATAAAATATTTATGCAGCAATTAAACAACTATAAAGTGAAAAACCAACACAAGAAAAATCCTACACCAATTTAGAAAAATAGAGTAAAATGTAATGAATTATTTGACACCAAAATCCAATTAGTAGAACCGGAGATATACAACTTCAAAGACTTTAGGTAAGTACAGGGCCTAAAAGCACAAAGCGCCACTTGTGGCCATCTGGTCATGCATGACTAGGTGAAAATCACAAGTTCAGGCCAACTGTGATGGAGCATGTGCTAGACACAGGGACCAGAGGTTAGTCCTGGTTGAAGAGTTACCTTCTAAAGTCCGGAACAAAGAGTTACATTTTTGGCGGAGGAGGCCGTGAGGGGCAGGGAGAGCATCCCAGATGATGATTACTATAGTAGAAACAGCAGGTTCGTGCTGCGGGTGGTCGTCTCTGTAGCATGAAGATCCAGTCAGGCGTCACGGATGGTCATTGCTGGAGATTCGCATTGGTATTTACTGCGAGCAGTCTATGCTGCAGCATGAAGTGCTGATCTCTCATGGCCAGTCCTCACTAGTGGTTGCTGTTGTACAAAGGGTCAGGTTCTCAGGAGCTTCTCATTGGCGAAGTCGGCACAGGCAGCAAGATCCTGGCTTTTACGGGCCCGGTTGTGAAAAGCCAAACTTTCAGAATCTCTCCTTTTTGTCAAGGAGGAGCTCAACTGATGCCATACCAAGGGTCCAGAACCTAGGAGGCACCTCTTGGGGATCAAGACCTCACTCTACCAGAGGCCAGCACGGCTTAGGCCGGTCAGGTTGTATAGATGTCTTTGGACTTTGCAGAAGTGATATTTTCACACAGGTCACAATCTACACCACTACGTCTCTTACGTCTATAGGCCAAGGGGAAGTGAAGGCAGGTCCAGTGCAGCAGGTCAGCTGGGTAGTTTCAGGGAGGCCTCTAGAACTTGTGTCCTAGTAGCTCAGAACAGTCAGTCAGCTGACCCTTGGAGTCACGTTAGCTTGGGAGGAAGTCTACATGTCCAGTCTTCCTTCTCAGAGAGCAGGTCAGGTCTTAGGGAGGTCCACTTGCAGGTCCAGTGCAGCAGGTCAACTAAGCAGTACTTCTGTATTATCTACGGGTCCAGGAGTGTACTGAAGATAGGGTCTGAGGGTCCCCTTTATATAACTGGTGCCCACCTTTCAGTTAAAAAAAATACTTCTGGTACCTTCCCCCTACAGATTACTCTGTAATTTCCTGCCTCCCTGCCAGGGTCTCAGTCCGCCTGCAGGCACAACAGGCTAGTGTGAAGTCCTTTGTGCATAAGCTGATACCGTTTCTTTGATATGCAAAGGTGATAGTTGACAGCTCCAGCCCCAATAAAGTCAAGAAGACCCATCATGCCAACACCCAGACCCTCTATATTGTGTGGATGCCTGGGAGGAATACACAAAGACCAACTGCACCTAGTCTTGTGACCCAGGAACATACTGCAGGCACAAAACAGTTAGTGCAAGAAAAGGCCAACTTTCTCAAAGTACCATTTTCAGAATTGTGACTTAACATCTGACTTTACCATTAAAGAGGACTTTAAATTACAATTCCTCAGGTACCAAACATGACATTCCTACTAGCTCCCCCAAAACATGATCACATATTAAATGTAATGCGGTAACCCAATGTTATCCTACAGGAGTGGCAGGCCTCACAGTGGTGAAAAACACATTTAGGAGTTTTCACTACCAGGACATGAAAAACTTAAAAGTACATGTCCAACTTCATAAATACACTGCATCCTGCCTAATGGGACATTTAGGGCTTACCCTGGGGGTGTCTTATATGTAGTAAAAAGGAAAATGTAGGCCTGGCAAAAGGTTTATTTTGTTAGATTGAAACGTCAGGTAAAACTGCACACACAGGCAATGGCAAAGCTAAGACATGTTTAAAAAGGCTACTTAAGTAGGTGGCACAGTGAGTCAGACAGGCCCACCAGTAGCATTTAATTTTACAAGGCCCTGGGTACAGCTGGTACCATTTTACTAGGGACTTGCAAGTACATTAAATATGCCAATTAGGTGTAAGACAATGTTACCACATTTAAAGAAGAGAGCACAAGCACTTTTAGCATTGGTTAGAAGTGGTAAAATGAGCAGAGTTCTAAAGCCAACAAAAATGGGTAAAATGTTTGGGGGTGATCCTGCACCAGGTCCAACAACTAGCATTGGCAAACCCAAAGGACCTGGCTTTTTATAGTAAAATATTGGACTTCAATAACATGAAAGGTGGGAGTATGGCTCCTTTGCTGCATAAAATGTATTAGCAGAGTTAGGATGTACCCTCAAACCACAGTGTTATGAAAAACAGTCAAGCGATGAAGTTTGTATTTTAAGTGGTGAACGTAAGGGGCACAGGCACTGAAGTATTGCATAGTAAATATGTTAGAAATTTGGTCTCTAGTTGGCAGCTGTATGCACCCTGTCCAAGTAGAAACCACAATCCTAGTCAGGTCATGACGAGTACACAATCCACATTAACCAGTGCTCACCCTCTGATAGCTTGGCTCAGAGCAGTCAGGCTTAACTTAGAAGGCAATGTGTAAAGTATTTGTCTTTATTTTTAAATTATTTTTATTAAGTTTTCAGCATTTAACAAATAAGCACATTTATTACTGCAGCAACACTGTCCACAATCAGCATTGTCATTAGGTAGTCTGAACGGTTAATACAGGAGGATGTACACTATCACATCACATAATAAGTGGGTGAATGTCCTTGTTTATCCCTGGGAAGGTGAGGAGCGAGCATTATCCAATGTAGTGGGAACGTGGGGTGGTGAAGCAGGGGATGCCGATTGGCAGTGACCATGAGCGTCCGGTATCTCATCGCCAGAAAGTGTTAACAGGTAAGCATGGAGTGGCTGTCAAATGTCCTTCGGGCATGAAGTGGGAGGTTGAAAAGAGGCATATACTTCACCAGTCCTGTCACAGAATACTAAGCTTCTGTTCCATGCCTGTGTAGTAGGGCGGCTCTTGAACCCCCAGTGTAGAGCTATTTCTCATATGGCCTACAGGAGAGCCATGGCCGTATATCGTCTCAGGGGTTTGGGCGTGGACTCCACATATCCAAGCACAGACATCAAGGAGTCCGGGTTGATCTGGATATCGAGCATTGAAGAAAGAATGGTAAAGACTTTACTCCAGTATGTCGATACAGAGGCACACGTTCATGTCATATGCACAAAATCAGCATTGTCGGCAACACATTTCAGGCAGGTGGATGACGTGTAGGGCCAAATTTGGCCAGTGCACTGTGTGTCACATACATTCTACGAAGCAATTTATGATGAAGAAGCTTATGCCTGTGGTTAGGGGAGACCTTAGGTATTAGGGAGTAGCAAGCATATCACACCTTATCATATAATGAATGCCCCAGCCCTGTCTCCCAGGCCTCCCGCACCCGGCTGTCTCGGACTGGGAGAAGAGCAAGGCAAGTGTGGTACAGTTTGGAGACAAGGTTATGACTCGAATTGGCGGTGATGATTAGAGTAAGTGTTGTGAAGTCCACTGGCGCTAGTGGGTATGTAGGAAGCAGTGCACACAGTCCACAGTGGTGGCAGTATGGAAGCGGACGTCCCCAGTTCACGAGAACACGTGGCCATCAAGAAAAAGATAACCCATATTGGTGAGATTTTAAGAGCGTAGTGTACCAATTTTTCCTTTGTAAGGGGGAGTCATGGGTTATCCTCCATAGGGAGGTGGGATGAGTAGAGCACGGTGAATGCCAGCAGGTGTGCTAAGCGTCACCAGGCCCAGCAGGCTGTGGCCAGTGGTTGAACATCTATTGGGTCCAGCGAAATGCTCGATGGGAGCAAAGACATCAGGCGGTTGGGGTAAAACAAGTGTGTAATGTATTTGTGCAACACACATACAGTAATCACAATGACAGACCACAAAAAGGACTCCACACAGGTATAGAAAAATAAAGCTTGTTTGTCTGCATAAATCAAGATCAATAAAACAAAAAACCAATTAGTTAATTATTAGATATTCACTTTTTAGGGTTAAACGAAACAAGGCTAATAAGCGATTATGGGATAAAGAGGTGGTGACGGGCACTCTGTGGCACAAGTGTGCATTGTCTCCACAGACTACGGCAATGTCGGGGGGGTGCTCTTCTTGGAGAGTGGCTGAGTGTTAGATTCCTGGATATGGTTTTTCCTCTTCGTGGTCATAAGGAAGCTGGTGGGACTGCCGGGGAATTGCGAGGTAGAGGCCAGCAGTACAAGGGGAAATCACTGCAGTGGCAACGTGCCTTGAAGGTTGAAGAGGCCAGCTAAGTGCAATGAAGCCACTCAGGGTAGTCGATGAAAGGAGGCGACAAAGCCTCTCAGGAATGTTGATAACAGTGGGTGCCAAAGTCCAGCAAAGCCACTCAGGGTTGTTGATGAAAGCGGATGACAAAGTCCAGTAAAGCCACTAAGGGTTGTTGATGCAAGCAGGTGGCAAAAGTTCTGCAAAGCCGCTCAGGGTTGTTGCTGAAAGCGGGTGGCAAAGTGATGCAAATCTGGGGTTGTTAATGAAAGTGGGCAGCAAAGCTGCTCAGGGTCTCTGATTTCCCGGAGACCCTTAGTAGAACTGAAGGCAAGCCCTTGGAGTCACCCTGGGGCAAGTGATAAGCCCTGGGTGGGTTTTTCCACCTGGAGGTAGGGTAGCTCTTCCCATTTTCTCGTGTGTCAGGGAGTTGAGGGGGGGTAACGTGTTAGACCTGGCATCCTTAGGGTGGTCTTACCCCAGTCTTTTTGCATTTACCTCCTGTTCTGCTGCTGTAACTTTTTGCTGGCCTTAGAACTCGGCACTTTACCACGGCTAACCAGAGCTAAAGTGCATGTGCTTCTCTCCTAAACATGGTAACATTGGTGTATCCCCAATTGGCAAATTTAATTTACTTATAAGTCTCTTCCTAAGTGGTCTACCATATACACAGTGCCTGTACTTTAAATGCTACTAGTGGGCATGCATCACTGATTGTGCCACCCACTTAAGTCCTATAAACATGTCGCAGGCCTGCCACTGCAGAGCCTGCGAGAGTAATCTCACTGCCACCCCGACTTGGCCTGCCCTTCTCATAGACTAGCATTGAGAATTCTTTATAATACTTTTTAAGCTGTAATACCTGATTAAAGAGGAGTAGCTGCATCATGTTTAGTATCAATCGAATATTAGGAATAAATCATCTTTACTAGTAAAGTCTGATTTATTATGACTATTTCAGAAATGCCACTTTTAGAAAATGGGCATTTCTCTCCTATCACTGTCCTGTGTGCCTACAGCCAATACACGTCTGTCCTGGGCAAGGTGACATCTATACTTGTGCATCCCATTCAGACACCCACAACACAGGAAACTCATCAGCTGCATCTGCATACTGATGGGTCCTCCTGGGGAGGAGGTTGGAAAGCACTCCCCCTTACATCTCAAAGGGTGGTGGCCAGTGTAGGACGCTGGCTCTGTATATACTATACCAAAATGAAGTATAGTGTGCACTCAGTCCAGGGGTTCCCCAGAGGCTTAACAGAGGCTAAAGTAGATAATACTAATGTTCTCTTTTGTGGTAGTGTGGTCGAGCAGTTAGGCTTATAAGAGGGTAGTGCAAAGCATTTGTTGTACACACAGTCAAGAAATGAGGCACAAACTCAATGACTAACTTCAGGCCAATTGTTTTTATATAGCAAAAATGTATTTTGTTACTTTATTACTAGAACCAGAAGAACTTTGTTGCAGGTTAGTACAGTTGTAAGTAGGTATCAAGCATATGTATCAAATGTACTTTGTTTGGTTTTAGCAGATAAAGCAGTTTACAAGTAAGTAGCAATTTTCTATTTCAAAAGTTGACAGTGCAATTTTTCATAGGAACCAATGCAATCCTAGGGGAGGAAAAGTATTAGTATGATTTGAAGGTAAGTACTTGACTTACAGTTCCAGTCTCTGGGGGTTTGGATGTCCACAGGTCAAAGTTCAAGTTGACTCCAAACATACACCATCAGCAACACGGGGCCGGCCGGTTGCAGAGGACAAATTTGATGTTGGGTTTAAAATGGGATCCTATGGAGACTGGGACATTCAAAGAAGATGTGCTGACAGGTAAGTACCCACATCCTCAGAGAGCAGTTCTGGGGCCCACACCAAACACACACCCTCAGCAGTACTGTCATGGCTGGGTGCAAACACAGATCTGGGCGTCAAATGCTTTTCAATAGGAGGACCCCGGGGTCACAAAAGATTCTGCAGGCTGGGTCCAGGGGTTCGGTTCCGGGAAGCCAAAGACTGGACTGGTAGGGGAGGTGCCCGCTGGATGTTTCTGGATTGTTGGTCGGATTCCTCAAGGCCAGGGGCCTGCGGGTGTAGGGGTCTACTTGGTCGTCAGGAATCTTCGTCGGATCCAGTCGCAGTCAGGGGTGTCCACTGGATTCAGACTGCAGGCATCGTTGTGTTGGAGGGAGGGGTCAAGCCAAGGTTGACGCAAGGTCGGAACCATCTGGGAACCTTCTCTGGGCCGGTGGGCCACCTGGTCTCGGGCCGTGGGCATTGAGTGCTGAGTGGGCAAGACTTGCAGATCAAGGTCAGTTCCGGAGTTCTTTAGGTGATTTCTTCTGGACAGGGCCACTGTCCTCAGGAGTTCTTAGTCCTCTGCTGAGTCAGCAGTCCTCTGGGGGTTTGTAGAGGTCACTGGTCCTGCAGGATGTGTTGCCTTCTTGGAGCAAGGATCTTTGAAAATGCAGACTGGCCAGTAGGACCGAGGCCAAGTCTGTTGTCATCTGGAGTCTTCATTGCTGGGGTCGGCTTAGCAGTCCTCCTTCTTTCTTCTGAGGTCACCAGGTATCTGGTGAGTAAGGGTCAGGGATGCCCCTAAATACTAGATTTAGGGGTTTTACAGGGGTCAGAGGGCACTAGCTAATGGTTACTGTTCCTGAGGGTGGCTACACCCTTCTTGTGTCCACTCCCTTTGGGGAGGGAGGCACATTCCTAACCGTATTGGTCCCTATCCGCCAAAACAAGATGGAGGATTCTGTAAGAGGGGGTTATTTCAGCTCTGGACACCTGAAGTGGTCACTCCTTGTTTTACCGCCGGACATGCTTCCAAAAGTGGGGTTTTGTCCGGCTGGGGGGGTGGGGGGGCATCTCTACTAGCTGGAGTGTCCTGGGGAACTGTAACAGGAGGCCTGAGACTTTGAAGCACCCCCACCCAGAGCAGGCTCTGTTCCTGACCCCAGAGAATCCAAAGGCTCTCACCTCATGGAGTCAGAAACTTGTCTGTTAGTAGCAGGCTGGCACAGACTCGTCAGCCTTACACTAAAGGTTTGGGTAAAATACAGGGGGCATCTCTAAGGTGCCCTCTGTGTGCATTGTACAATACATCCAACACTGGCATTAGTGTCGGATGATTGTGCTGAGAAGTCTGATACCAAACTTCCCAGCCTTCAGTGAAGCCATCATGGAACTGTGGAGTTTGTAATGACAAACTCCCAGCCCGTGTACTTAAAAAATGGCCACACTGCAATTACAATGTCTACGAATGGACTTCAACACTTCAGGGGCTCATTGCTCATGCAGGTATGCCCTCACCTGTGGTATAGTGAACCCTGCCATAGGGTTGTAAGGCCTGCTAGAGGGGTGACTTACCAATGCAACGGGCAGTAGTTTGTGGGCATGGCACCCTGGAAGGGGTGCCATGTCAACTTTGCCTTTTTTCTCTCCACCAGTACACACAATCTGCAATGACAGTGTGCAGGTACTTGGTGAGAGGTCCTTTAGGATGGCACAATACATGCTGCAGTCCATAGGGATCCTTCCTGGTCACAGAACTGGGACTGGGGCTAAGCTGAAAGTGGGACCTGTGCACTTCACTGAAACCTTTTGAAGTTATCCCATACCTCAAAGGCACTTTTTAGTATATGTACCGTACTGACCCAGTAAAGGTAGTACATTGCTGCGCTCAAGGAAATGCTGCTGGAGTAAAGACTGCTATGTGCCAGGATTGACTGTTCCCAGGAACTGCTACCCTGCCCTGCTGGCCTGTCCTTCTGCCTGCAGATCTCTGACCGGTATTAGAAATTATTTTTTATATGCCTCTGTCAAGTTCACATTTCTGCGCTGCTTCTTGGAAGTCAGCTCAGTCAAGTACGAAATGATGCAGTATCCCTTGATAAACCTTGTATAGTACCCAGTGAGGGCCAAGAATGCTCGGACCTCAGTTTGGGTTTTGAGGGGCTTCTATGCCATGATAGTCTCAATCTTGGCCTGCAGGGGCAGCACCTTACCCCCACCCACCAGGTGTCTCAAGTACACATCTGACCCCCCTATCTGGCATTTACTGACCTTGATAGTGAGACCTACCTGTTGCAGAGCCTGAAGCACTTCCCAGAGGTTGCAGAGGTGGTCCACCCAGCTGTGACTGAAGATAGATATGTCATCCAAGTAAGCAGCAGAGAAGGCCTCCAACCCAGCAAGTACCTGGTTCAACAGCCGCTGGAAGGTGGCAGGAGCGTTTCCAACCCTAAGGGCATCACCCTGAATTGGTAGTGGCCCTCTGGAATGGATAAGGCTGACCCTCTTTGGCTCCTTCAGTTAGGGCGATCTGCCAGTACCCTGATGTCAGATCAAAGGTACTTAAGTACTTAGCAGCCTCTAACTAGTCAATCCGCTCACCAGTCTGAGGAATGGGATGGATATCAGTTTTGGTCACGGAATTTAGCCCTCCGTAATCTACACAGAACCTCAGCTTAGGTGTGGTGCCCAGTGGGGCAGCTTTTGGTACCAGAACCACAGGACTGGACCAGGGGCTTCTGAAGGGTTCTCTCACCCCAAAATCCAAAATCTTGGCAACCTAGCTCTTGATTCTGGCCCTCACCTTATCCGACAACATGTATAAAACATGTTTAAGAGGGAGGAAAACCTTTCCAATACTTGGTAATAGCCCCTCTGTAGTTCAGGAGTCAAAGTGAGGGAGAGGATCACACTTTCTCCTTGGAGGCTAAGAGATCAGGCAGAGGTTCACACTCCTCCTCATCAGTGCCATCAGTCACCAGCAGCATGGTGACCTCAGACCTTTCAAAGGGTGCTTTGAGGAGATTGATAGGAAGTACCCAGTAGGTTCGCCTGGGGGTCTTAAGGTCCACCACATAGGTGGCCTTAACCTTCTTCTCATTAACCTCGTAGGGCCCCACCCAGTGATCCCAGAGGGCTCCAGGTACAACAGGTTCCATCACCCACATTGTGTTGTCTAAGCTGGAACTCCATAGTGGTAAAATTCTGGTTGTACCACACCTTCATTACAGCCTGACTGGCTTCTAAGCTAAGAAGTTTGCTTTCACAACTTAGCCATTTGGCGATGGAAGAGCAGCATATAGCTCACTACATCCTGGGGAACTTTCTTGGGAGCTTGCTCCCAACCCTCCTTCACCAAAATAAGAGGTCCGCTGACAGAGTGCCCATACAGATGGTCAAAGGGGCTGAAACCCACTCCCTTCTGCAGTACCTCCCTGTAAGTAAACAGGCAGGGCAAGAGGATATTCCACTTTTTTCCTCAGGTAGACTTTTAATTATGCCTATCAAGGTCTTGTTGAACCTTTCAACAAGCCGATTAGTTTGGGTGGTAAAGAGGAAGAACTTGTAAATCACCCCACATATCTTCCACATGGATTGCATATAAGCAGACATGAAGTTGGTGCCCCTGTCAGACACCACTTCCTTGGGGAACTCCACCTGGGTATAAATCCCTACTAGGGCTCATGCCACTACAGGTGAAGTGGCGCTCCTCAGAGGAATGGCCTCTGGGTACCATGTGGCATGATCCACAAGAACCAGGGTAAATCTGTGACCAAAAATGGTCATGGGATCTTTAGGCCCCACAATGTCAATGGCCACCCTCTCAAAGGGGATGCTAATGACAGGCAGTGGGTTCCCTGGGAGCCTTTACCTTCTGCCTTGTCTTCCCACTGACCTGGCAGGTCACACAGGTCCTACAGAAAGTGTCTGAGGAGGTGCTAATCTTGGACCAACAAAAGTGAGGGACAAGCCTTGCAAAGGTATTGTCTTGACCCAAGTGTCCTGCCAAGGTTATCTCACGAGCCAGCTCCAGTAGGAAGGTCCTGCAGCACTGGGGGACCACCGGCACCCTTGATGTCCCATGCACAGGAGCCTTATGCTCATTATAAAGGAGGTTATCCTCTCAGTAAATATGATAGCTCCCAGAGACATCCCCTGCTGCTTGAGCTTTGGCCAGTCACCTCATGCCCTCAAGGGTTAGACACTCTCTGTGTGCCCTGCACAACTCCTCCTTGGTGGGTCCTCCTTTCCCATGCATGTCAGCAGGTGAAGCAGTAGACTAAGTTGCAGCCATCCAGGTACCCCATCCATCTTACTAGGAGTACACTCAGGGGCTGGTTTACCATGCTCTCTGCCTTTCCTCTTTGTAGCATCTGGCTGGGCTATTATTCCAGACTCCAGTCCTCCTTGACTCCCCTCCTGGGCAGCCAAGGTTCTTGCTGTAGCACAGATACAATCAGGCAACCACAACATCTCCACATGAGCCTTGAGCTCTACCTCCTTTCATCCAGAAGACTGTTAGTCATTACGTAACAGTACACAGGCATGGCAGGGCTCACATCAACCTTCAGAATTCCTGAAACCTTCCCCCACTCAAATGGAACAAGCGCCACAGGATAGTGAACCTCCCTGTTGTCAGCTACCCCAACTTGGTGGAATGCATTGGGAATCACCTGACTCCTTAGCATAGTCATGCTGGCACCTGTATCCCTCAGAGCCTTACCACCTTGCCCATTGATGACGACACATTGCCTACAAATGTTAGTATTTGATGGCACATGGATGTTAGGAACCATCTCAATGTTACCCAGAGACATTAGGGTAACCCCACTAAATTCCACCCCATCATTAACTGGGAGAAACTTCCCTCCACGATTATGCTAGCCACCCCTGGGTTCTTACCTCTAGTAGGAGGGTGTGCTCTTTTTAGACATGTGGAGTTTCCCTTGTAGCACTTGGGCGTTTTGGGCTGCTGACCTGTCAGGGAAGTTTGGTTTCTGGTGGCCAGATTGGGATTGTGAACCAGACCCTTTTCATTGTAAAGGAAGCTGGCTCTGTATATAGAATATCAAAATTAGATATAGTGTGCACAAAGTCCAGGGGCTCCCCAGAGGCTTAACAGAGGCTAAAGTAGATAATACTAATGCTCTCTTCTGTGGTAGTGTCGTCGGGCAGTTAGGCTTATCAAAGGGTAGTGCACATCATTTGTTGTATGCACACAAACAACAGAAGAAGCACACACTCAATGACTTAACTCCAGACCAATTTTTTTTTATGTAGCAAAAATATATTTTCTTAATTTATTTTTAGAACCACAAGATTCAAGTTGCAGGTAAGTACCTTAAAAGTTCCTAATTCCACACAGGTATCAACAATGCTTTGTTTGAAATAGGTAATACAGGTTTGAAATACTGGCAATAATCTGTTTTAAAAATGGACAAACTGCAATTTTCAGAAACCATTCCTGAGGGGAAGAAAAGTTAGATCTGTTTACAGGGAAGTACAACACTTACAGTTTCAGTCTCTGGGTTTTACGAAGTCTACCGGTTGGGTTTCAAGTTATCCCCAAACACCCACTACCAGCAACACGGGGCGAGCCGAGTGTAGAGGTCAAAGTTGAGAAATTTTAACAGGGGCTCCTATGGAGACAGGGGGTACTTGGAATAAGCCCTGCCTGAAGGTAAGTACCCGCGGCTCGCAGGGCAGCCCAGGGGGGATTGAAGGAGCACTGGAGGGGCCACAAGTAGGCACCAAACACACACCCCCAGTGGCACAGCAGCAGCTGGGTGCAGGGTGCAAACAGGACGTCAGATTTCCAAAGCTGGTCTATGAGGAGACCCCAGAGATCACTCAGAAGCTGCAGACGAGGCCCAGGGGGGTGTCTCGAGCACACCACTGGTCAGAGGGCCGTCTGCTGAACTTAGATGCACCAGGTGACGGTTTCTCCAAGGACGGGTGCTGAGGGTGAAATGTGTCTTTAGGCGCCAGATATCTTCGTCTGGAGCTTTGTGGTCAGGGGGATCCTTGGGATTTCCTCTGCAGGCGTCGTCATGGATGGGTCAACCCAGGGTGGGCACTAGCTTGCAATCGCCTGGGGACCCTCTCTTGCTGGGTGGATCACCAGGACACAGGCCGTCGGCATCGAGCACACAGGGGTCAGGACTCACGCCTCCAGAGTGAGGTGAGAGTCCTTGGGTTGTAGGTTTCTCTTAGACAGAGTCGCTATCCTCTGGAGGTTTTGGTCCTTTTGGGTGCAGGGCAGTCCTCTGGAGTAGGGCAGCGGTTGCTGGTCCAGCTGGATGTGTCACTGGTCTTTTGCAGGCTCTTTGACACAGGAGACAGGCCAGTAGCCTGGGGCCAAAGCAGTTGTCTTCTTCCTTCTTCTCTGCTGGGGGTTTCAGCTAAGCAGTCCTTCTTCTTGTCAGGAGCCAGGAATCTGGTGAGCTGGGTTCAGGGAGGCTCTTACATCTTAGAGATGTTTTAGGGGTCAGAGGGCAGTAGCCATTGGCTATTGTCCCCGAGGGTGGCTACACCCTCCATGTGCCAACTCCCTTTGGGGAGGGGGGCACAAACCTAATCCTATTGGTCCCTGTCCTCCAAAACAAGAGGATTCTGCAGGAAGGAGGTCATTTCAACTCTGGCCACCTTAGGGGTGGTCCTGGCTGGGGGGGCTGGCATCTATCTCCACTAGCAGGAGTGCCCTGGGGCACTGTAATCCGAGGCTTGAGCCTTTGAGGTTCACTGCCAGGTGTTACAGTTCCTGTAGGGGGAGGTGTGAAGCACCTCCACCCAGGACAGGCTGTGTTTCTTACCACTGAGTGCACAAAGGCACTCACCCCATGTGGTCAGAAACTTGTCTGAAAGTTGCAGGCTGGCACAGACCAGCCAGTCCTACACTAGCATTTTGGCTAACATACAGGTGGCATCTCTAAGACGCCCTTTGTGTGTATTTTTCAATAAATCCACACTGGCATCAGAGTGGGTTTATTGTGCTGAAAAGGTTGATACCAAACTTCCCAGTACTCAGTGAAGCCCTTATAGAGCTGTGGAGTTCATAATGACAAACTCCCATACCATATACTCAATATGGCTACACTGCACTTACATTGTCTAAGAATGGACTTAGACACTGTAGGGGCATATTGATCATGCAGCTAAGCCCTCGCCAGTGGTATTGTGCACCCTGCCTTAGGGCTGTAAGGCCTGCTAGAGAGGTGACTTACCTATGCCGCCTGAGAGGGGTGCCATGTCGACTTTGTCTTTTTCTCCTTACCAGCACACACAAGCTGCAAGGAAGTGAGTATCTGCTTGGTGAGGTGTCCCATAGGGTGGCATAATACATGCTGCAGTCCTTAGAGACCTTCTCTGGCCAAGGTGGCCCTTGGTACCATGGGTACCTTTTACAAGGGATTTAGCTGTGTGCCAGGGTTGTGTCAATTGTGGAAACAAAGATACAGTTTTAGGGAAAGAACACTGGGGCAGGGGCCCTGGTAAGCAGGGTCCCAGCCCACTTTCAATCAAAGTTGGCATCAACACTAGGCAAAAAGTGTGTGTGTGTGGGGGGGGGGGTAACCATGTCAACAGTGGCATTTTCCTATACATTGGGAGTTGTTTTGGGGGCCTTTAGAGACTTCTTTTATCTCCACCTCTCTTAGGAACCCTAACCTACCTTTTGGGAGTCAACCCCTGATAGCTTTGTGGACACTCTGGTGCTGACCCACATGCCCGCCTCCTCAGCAACCTTCCGGGGCTCAGTCTGCTTGCTATCCACCAGCATTATAAAACAAGTATTAAGCATGTGCTCCTTCAAAAACAAGTTGTACAGCCCATCAAAATCATTATCATTGCTGCCCTTCACTGCCTTACCAGCATAGTCTAGAAAATCTACCATTCCATGCACTCTGGGGGCTCCTAAGACAACCCCCAGCATTGCTCCTATCAGTCTTCTAGGGTTTTCCGGGCAGCCCGCACAACTGTCACCCCTCAGAGAGGTTTCTGCCATCCTGCTGCTTGACCAGCTCAGGCAGAGGAAGGCAGAACAATGGATTTCCTGTGAGCAAGGGGAGTAACACCCTCTCCCTTGGAAATAGGTGTTACATGGCTTGGGAGGGGTAGCCTTCCCAAGTCACTGGTATGCTTTGAAGGGCACATTTGGTGCCATCCTTGCATAAACCAGTTTGCACCAGTCCAGGGACCCCTGGTCCCTGCTCTGGCACGAAACTGGACAAAGGAAAGGGGAGGGGCCACTCTCCTGTCCATCCCCACCTCAGGGGTGGTGCACAGAGCTCCTTCAGGTAGGCACTTTATTCTGCCATCTTGAATCGAAGGTGGGCAGAGGCCCTTGGGATCATTTGAGGGGCCAGGTCAGGCAGGTGATGTCTCAGCTCCTTCCAGATAGGTGGTAACCTTGCAGGGGACCAAGCCCCCTTCCTGGGCTATTTAGGGTCTCCCTCTTTGGTGGGTCTTCAGATTTTACATGCGAGATTCAACCAGGACTTCTCTGCATCATTTACTTCATCTTCTGGCCACTGGTACCACTAGACTCTTTAAGACCTAACAATCTGCAACTCCAGTGTCGACTCCACTTTGCAACATTGCTTCTCCGGCTCCTTCCAGGATCTGCAACATTTTCCCAGCTGTGCATCCTCTGAGGTCGATGAGACTCCAGCCTGCATGAAAAAGTAAGAAGGAATCTCCATTGGAGTGAAGGAGTCACTCCCCTGCATCTGCAGGCACCAACTGCAATGATGACCAGCTGCGTGGATCTTCTCTCCTCTGGAACTGCATGGATCCTTTATCACAGATGGCGGTCTGGAATGGTCCCCTTGGTCGTCTCTGCCAGATGTCCAACTTGGGAGATGGTAAGCCCTTGCCTCTCCTTGCAGGACAGTACCCCTGTGCACAGCAACTCTTGCAGCTACGAAGGCTGGTTTGCTCCTGCTCCAAGGGATCTTCAGGCTCTGTGTAGCCCCAGCCCCAGCACTTCTTTCTGCCAAGCACAGTCTCCTCCCTGATGCTCCAACGACTCCTCTAAGGGTGGGCTGAGTGGGCCTCACCGCAACTTGTTGTGCCTGCTGCCAGTGGGTTGAGTGTTGGGGTGCATCCTCTCCTTGTGACTCTCCCAACTGCTGAGGGTCACCCCACACTTTCCTCCTTGGGTCGTCTCCTGGGACTTGCTGGTCCTCTTCAGCCTTGCAACACTTCATCTTCTCTTGATTTTGCCAAGGCTTGTTGGAGGTTCTCCTGCACCACTGACCCACTGCAAGCGAACAACCTACGTGGGACATCACCAGCATCACTTCAGGGACTCCTCTTCATCTCCTGTGCTGCACAGCTGATCTCCTTTCTCTCCCGTCGACCTGGTCCTGCATCCAGCGTAGGGTGAGTAGTGGATCCTGCCACCATCGGGCACTCCACCATGAACTGGACTTGATTCCCTTCCTTTGCCAGTCCTCTTCTGTCAGAATCCACCTTTGGGCTATTCTAGTTTGGTGTGGCTCTTGCATAATCCTTTTCCTAAGTCCTCCTGTTGGTTTTGGGGAAAACCAAGTACTTACCTCTGCTCTCCTGGCAACTGGGGTCACTCTGGTGCTCACCTCTTGGTGTCCCTAGTTCCTCCAGCTCCCCTCTAATGATTCCACATCCTTGGGTGGGGGACTGTATCTCACATTCTACTTATTTAGTACATCGTTTGACCCTCACCTAGGGCCTACACTGTGATCTAATACTTCTGCCAATACTTGTTTTTATGCTCCTTACTGTTTTGGGGGGACTGCCTACTAGTATTCTAGTATTGTGTTACTATAATAAAGTACCTTGATTTTTGTAACACTGTGTAGTTCTTTCATGTGTGATAGTGCTGTGTGACTATAGTGGTGTTGCATAAGCTTTGTATGTCTTCTAGATAAGCCTTGGCTGCTCATCCACAGCTACCTTTAGAGAGACCTGGCTTACTCGACACTGCCTACACTTCACTAATAGGGGATACCTGAACCTGGTATAAGGTAACCACACCATAGATGTTCACCACACACCAGGCCAGCTTCCTACAGTAAAGTTCAATGAAGCAGCTCGGGGATATTGATGACAACGGGCGACAAAGTGCAGCGAAGCCTGCTCGAGGTTGTTGATGAGAGCAGGCGGCAAAGTGCAACGAAGCTGCTTGGGGTTGTTGATAAAAGAGGTTAGCAAAGTATAGCAAAGCTGCTTGGTGTTGTTGATGAAAGCCAGTGGCAAAGTACAGCAAAGCCACTCAGGGTCTTTGATGTCCTGTAGACCCTTAGTAGAACCGGAGAAAAGTCAGCAAGCCCTTGTAGTCACTCTGGGGCTACTGGATGAGTCCTGGCCTACTGGGCAGAGATCAGCAAAGCAGCAGTTCCTGGGAACAATCAATCCTGGGAGAGGCAATCTAGCACACCGCAGTCTTTACTCAAGCAGCGTTTCCTTGAGGACAGAAGGGTACTATCTTTAGTGGATCAGAGGCCCAGTATTTATACTAAGAAGTGCCTTTGATGTGGGGAATGACTTCAAAAGGTTTCTGTGATGTGCATGCGCAGGTCCCCCTTTCAGCTTAGCCCCAGCTCAAGACTATCAGTGAGTTGGGGGGGTGGAGGTGTAACCAGCACCTTTGTGTTGGCTCTGACCACTACCCTTTGAGATGTAAGTGTGGGCCATTTCCAACCTACTCCCCAAGAAGACCCACCAGTATGCAGATGCAGCTGAGTATTCTGTGTTGTGGGTGTCTGAAGGAAATGCACAAGTGTAGCTGCCATCTAGCCCAGGCCAGAGGTGTATTGGAGATAGGCTGTAGCTTTCTACAAGTGGCATTTTCTAAAATAGTAATGATAAATTAGACTTTACTAGTAAAGAGGATTTATTCAATGCAGCTACTCATCTCTGATAAGGAATTACAACTTAAAATGTATTATAAGCAACTGTCAATGCTGAGTTATGAGATGAGCAGGCCTCACAGTAATGAAAAACGACTTTGGGAGTTTTTCATTACCAGGACATGAAAGACTTCTAAGTACGTCCTGCCTTTCACTTACATGGGAGCCTCCCATATGGGCTACCCAGGGCCTACCTTAGGAATAACTTGTATGCAAAGGGGAGTTTAAAGCTTGGCAAGAAGTTTTGAATGCTAAATCGGGGTGTCAGTGAGACTCCACACACACGCTCTACAGTGGCAGACCTGAGACATGTTTACTGGGCTATCTTAATTTACAAGCCCTGGGTATATGGTAGACCACTTTAAAAGGAACTTATAGGTAAGTTAAATATGGCAATTGTGGATACACCAGTGTTACCATGTTAACGGCAGAGGCACATGCACTTTGGCACTGATTAGCAGTGGTAAAGTCTTCAGTCCTAAGGCCAACTAAATGTTACAGTAGCAAAACAGGAGGTAAAGGTAAAAAGACTGGGGTAAGAACACCCTAAGGATACCAGGTCTAACACGTGGCCCGCCTCTCCCCCCTCAAAGTGGAAGTGGGGAGAGCTACCCTACCTTCAGGGAGTTCTCATCACTAAGGTGGAAAAACCTAGATAGACTTAGCACTGGCGTGGTCTACCTCACGTCTGTGTTGGGCCCTGAAGCCCATCCCCAGTTTTGGATTTGCATCACTCATTTGCATTAGCCCCCTGAGGGGCCTGTGGTCAGTCTGAATCCGGAAGTGAGTGCCAAACAGGTATTGCCTCAGCCTCTTCAGGGCCCAGACCTCCACCTCTGTTCCCAGGGAAGTAACCTCTGAGAAGGTCAAGAAAAAATGTCTGGGGTAAGACCACCCTAAGGATGCCAGGTCTAACAAAATACTTATGACAAAGGCCTACTATTGTCATTGCATTATTAAAGTACAAGTTACTTACCTTCGGTAACGAAATATCTGGTAGAGACATATTCTAGTTGTAGATTTCTTACCTTAGAATTTCCCCCCCAGGCGTCAGACTGGATCTGGAGATTTTTTCTTGAGCAATACCCTTGCGCGCTAGTAGGTGGCGTTGGTTGATTCTGCAGGCGTCGTGGTTGCTGTGAGGACATCGGGAGTAGTACATAGACGCCGCCCTCGCGCAGTGACGTCAGTTTCTTTAAACGACTTTCCACATCAGAGCGCAGAGCCACTAAGAACACTGAGATTGGTGCGCCAGAGCTAAGGACCTGAAAGGGGGAATCTCTGTCCCTAAAAATCAATTCGCAAGCGGGGAGGATGGGTGGGCGGTAAGGAATCTGCAACTAGAATATGTCTCTACCAGATATTTCGTTACCGAATCTAATAGAGACTTCTAGTTGCAGATTCTTTACTTTAGAATAGATACCCAAGCAATGCCATCCTCGGTGGTGGGCTGCGATCATATTAGAAAGTCCTGCAGGACCGAATGACCAAAGTAGCCATCTCGACGGACCCGACTATCGAGGCAGTAATGCTTCGCAAACGTGTGCAGGGACGCCCAGGCAGCTGCCTGAAAGATGTCCATGACAGGAACTCCGCGTGCTAACACAGTGGAAGCAGCAGTTGCTCTGGTGGGATGAGCACGCAAGCCTTCAGGAGGTTGCTTTTTAGCCAAAGCGTAGCACATTTTGATGCAAAGAAGCAACCACCGAGAGATGGTCCGCTTTTGCACCGCCTTCCCTTTCCCACATAGCCAACAAAGAGTTGACTGTCCACCCGGAAAAATCTTTAGTACGATTGAGGTAGAACGCCAACACTCTTTTTGGGTCCAGACGGTGGAGTCTCTCCTCCTCATGGGAAGGATGTGGGGGTGCATAGAAGGTAGGCAAAGTGATTGACTGGCCTACATAAAATAGATTATCCACCTTAGGAAGGAAGGACGCTCTAGTGCGTAACACCACTTTGTCAGGGTGTACTGACAAGTATGGAGGTTTTGAAGAAAGGGCCTGAAGCTCACTCACCCTGCGAGCAGAGGTGATGCGACCAGAAGGACAGTTTTGAATGTGACAGGCCACAAGGGACAATTGGCTCAAAGGGGGTACACATCAAATAAGTAAGTACAAGATTAAGATCCCACTGAGGCATGATAAATGGAGTGGGAGGAAATAAGTGGGTGAGCCCTTTTAAGAACCTACTCACAATAGGAGATTTAAAGAGTGAGGGCTGATCAGGTAGCCCAACAAAGGCGGAAATGGCAGACGAATACCCTTTAAGGGTGCCCAAAGCAGAGCCCTGCTGGGCTAAAGAAAGAATGAACAGAAGAAGTTCTGACAGAGGGGCAGAAAGAGGATCAATAGATTTGTTGGTACACCATGCCACAAAATTATTCCAAAGACAGGCGTATACAGTTTTAGTCGATGGACGCCTGGCTGCCAAGATAACATTGCAGACTTCGGGTGGAAGGGCAAATGCCGTCACCTGTTGCTGCTCAATCTCCACGCATGAAAGCGGAGGTTGGACAGGTTCTGGTGTAGAACCGTTGCCTGTTGCTGCGACAGGCAATCTGCCCGAAGAGGCAGTCTGCATATTTTGGTATTGTGTACATATATCTTGTGTATATTTGCTATCCTCATACTGAGGGTACTCACTGAGATACTTTGGCATATTGTCATAAAAATAAAGTACCTGATACTGGAGACAGCTTGTCTGTCAAAAGTAAGATCTATAGGCAGCCTGACCAGGTCAGAGACTGCATAAAACAAGAGGTGCAGAAAATGCTTGAACTGGGAGTGGTTGAGCACTCTGAAAGTCCATGGGCCTCTCCTGTGGTACTTGTACCAAAACCTCATTCCAAAGATGGTAAAAGGGAAATGAGATTTTGTGTTGACTACAGAGGTCTCAACCAGGTAACCAAAACTGATGCTCACCCTGTACCCAGGGCAGATGAGCTAATAGATACACTGGCATCTGCCAAGTATCTAAGCACCTTTGATTTGACTGCAGGGTTTTGGCAGATCAAGTTATCAGAGGATGCAAAAGCAAAAACTGCATTTTCCACCATTGGAGGGCACTACCAATTCACAGTAATGCCCTTTGGTTTGAAAAATGCACCTGCCACTTTTCAGAGGTTGGTGAACACAGTCCTGCAAGGGCTGGAGGCTTTTAGTGCAGCATATCTAGATGATATAGCTGTCTTTAGCTCCACCTGGTCCACCTATGGAAAGTTTTGGAGGCCCTGCAAAAGGCAGGCCTCACTATCAAGGCTTCAAAGTGCCAGATAGGGCAGGGGAAAGTGGTTTATCTGGAACACCTGGTAGGTGGAGAACAGATTGCACCACTTCAGGGGAAAATCCAAATTATTATAGATTGGGTTGCCCCTACAACTCAGATTCAGGTGAGAGCCTTTTTAGGCCTCACTGGGTACTACAGGAGGTTCATAAACAACTATGGCTCCATAGCAACCCCTCTTACTGACCTCACTTCAAAGAAACTGCCTAAAAAGGTATTATGGACAGCAAACTGTCAGAAAGATTTTGAGGAGCTGAAGCAGGCCATGTGCTCTGCACCTGTCCTGAAAAGCCCATGTTACTCCAAAAAATTAATTGTCCAAACTGATGCATCTGAATTAGGGGAAGGGGTAGTCTTATCACAACTTAATTCTGAGGGCCAGGATCAACCTGTTGCTTTTATCAGCAGGAGGTTGACCCCTAGAGAAAAGCGTTGGTCTGCCATAGAGAGGGAGGCCTTTGCTGTGGTCTGGGCACTGAAGAAGTTGAGGCCAAACCTGTTTGGCACTCACTTCATTGTTCAGACAGACCACAAACTTCTACTTTGGCTAAAACAAATGAAAGGTGAAAATCCTAAGTTGTTGAGGTGGTCCATATCCCTACAGGGAATGGACTATACAGTGGAACATAGACCTGGGAGTACCCACTCCAATGCAGATGGACTCTCCAGATATTTCCACTTAGACAATGAAGACTCATCAGGTCATGGCTAGTCTTATTGTCCTTCGTTGGGGGGGGTGGGGGGGTCGGTTGTGTTTAGTAAAGTACCATCTTGCCTGGCATGTTACCCCAATATTTCACTGTATATATGTTGTTTTAGTTGTATGTGTCACTGGGGCCCTGCCAGCCAGGGCCCCAGTGCTCATAAGTGTGCTCTGTATGTGTTACCTGTGTTATGACTAACTGTCTCACTGAGGCTCTGCTATCCAGAACCTCAGTGGTTATGCTCTCTCATTTCTTTCCAAATTGTCACTAACAGGCTAGTGGCCAATTTCACCAATTTACTTTGGCATACTGGAACACCCTTATAATTCCCTAGTATATGGTACTGAGGTACTCAGGGTATTGGGGTTCCAGGAGATCCCTATGGGCTGCAGCATTTCTTTTGCCACCCATAGGGGGCTCTGACAATTCTTACACAGGCCTGCCCTTGCAGCCTGAGTGAAATAACGTCCACGTTATTTCACAGCCATTTACCACTGCACTTAGGTAACTTATAAGTCACCTATATGTCTAACCTTTACCTGGTAAAGGTTGGGTGCTAAGTTACTTAGTGTGTGGGCACCCTGGCACTAGCCAAGGTGCCCCCACATTGTTCAGGGCAAATTCCCCGGACTTTGTGAGTGCGGGGACACCATTACACGCGTGCACTATACATATGTCACGACATGTATATGTATAGCGTCACAATGGTAACTCCGAACATGGCCATGTAACATGTCTAAGATCATGGAATTGTCATCCCTATGCCACTCTGGCATTGGGGAGACAATTCCATGATCCCCCGAGTCTAGCTCAGACCCGGGTACTGCCAAACTACCTTTCCCGGGGTTTCACTGCAGCTGCTGCCAACCCCTCAGACAGGTTTCTGCCCTCCTGGGGTCCAGCCAGGCTTGGCCCAGGAAGGCAGAACAAAGGACTTCCTCAGAGAGAGGGTGTTACACCCTCTCCCTTTGGAAAAAGGTGTCAGGGCTGGGGAGGAGTAGCCTCCCCCAGCCTCTGGAAATGCTTTGATGGGCACAGATGGTGCCTATCTCTGCATAAGCCAGTCTACACCGGTTCAGGGATCCCCAAGCCCTTCTCTGGCACGAAACTGGACAAAGGAAAGGGGAGTGACCACTCCCCTGACCTGCACCTCCCCTGGGAGGTGCCCAGAGCTCCTCCAGTGTGCTCCAGACCTCTGCCATCTTGGAAACAGAGGTGCTGCTGGCACACTGGACTACTCTGAGTGGCCAGTGCCAGCAGGTGACGTCAGAGACTCCTTCTGATAGGCTCCTCCAGGTGTTGCTAGCCTATCCTCTCTCCTAAGTAGCCAAACCTCCTTTTCTGGCTATTTAGGGTCTCTGCTTTGGGGAATTCTTTAGATAACGAATGCAAGAGCTCATCAGAGTTCCTCTGCATCGCTCTCTTCACCTTCTGCCAAGGAATCGACCGCTTACATCCTGTACTGGGGACGGTATATTGATGATTGTTTTTTAATTTGGACCGGTGGCGAACAGAAATTAATTGAGTTTTGTACCTTTCTAAACTCTAATGCTATGAATGTACAATTTACATATCATTTTAGTGCAGCTAGCGTTGAATTTTTTGACGTAGAAATATATATTGCTGACGATAAGATCCATAGTAGACTTTTTCGCAAAACGACTTCCTGTAACTCTATACTTCATGCTGAGAGTGCTCACCCCAGACATCAAATAATATCTATTCCTTTTGCTGAACTAGTAAGGGCCCGGCGTAATTGCAGTATGGAGGAGGAATTCTTAAATCAGGTGGACGATATGAGTAAGAGATTTCTGGCACGAGGGTACTCTAAAAAAGTGGTAAAAAAAGCTCAGATCCGAGCTAAAAAACTTGACAGAAGAGAAACTTTGAAAAACAAAGGTCCCATCAAAAGGATGGAACATGATAAAAAAGTTAGATTTATTACAGACTATAATGATGCATCCTTGTTAATGATAAAATTTATGTCTAAACATTGGGGGATCCTGTCACGATTCCTCATTAAGAGACTTTATTCCTGAGAGAATCTTAACGACATTTAGAAAAGGTAGGAATTTACGTAATCTTTTGAGTCCAAGTTTCACCACTATTGGAATAGATAGAACTTGGTTATCTACTACAACACCGGGTTTCTACAAATGTGGAGGATGTGGGGTGTGCCGTTGGGCTTGACACAATATTAAAGAATATGTACAGGATGACAAACATTATACGATTAAGTCACTGATAAATTGTAATACCACCTTTGTGATTTATATAATAAAATGTAAATGTTCTCAAATATATGTGGGTAGCACAATACGTGCACTTAAAACAAGAATAGGTGAACACGTTCGGGCTTTGAAGAATCTTGACACTAGATATCCTATTGTTTCGCATATTATGGACTGTAACTCACAGACGATGCAGAAATGTTTTGAATTTTTTGGATTGGAACATATTCCTAGAGACCCTAGGGGAGGTAATAGGGAATTGGCCCTGCGAAAAAGAGAAGCATTATGGATTATGAAACTTAGAACTGTTGAGTGTGGCCTCAACTCTGATAGAGAACTATAATTTTTCTTAGGGAAATAAGTTTATGACTTAGAAGATATGTTCATGCAATTTGTATAATACACTGTTCATTATAATCATTATAATAAGCAAGAATCTTAAACAAATTAAGTTATGGAATATGAATATATTCTCGGATTGTCAAATTGGTCAATAGATAAGTTATGGTTTTTCTATGTGCAAGACTTAGACTGACTGACTCAAAACTGTTATTTGACTGATGACATTTCTAATTTTGGCTGATAGAAAATTGGAATTTCTCTCATGGTTATAATTTTATGACTGTAATAATTTGTCTATGTAACATGTTTAACACACTGCTCTCTGTAACGATTACAACAACCAAAATTCTCCAACAAAGTAACAAATTTTGGAACATGAATACATCCTTAGGTTGTTAATTTTACTAATAAGTAAGAATAATCAATAATTAATTATTTGGTTGACTTGAATCATGGCTTGATCATTATTTAGACTAAATTCATAATTGCTGTTGGACCATCAATACTCTTACTTTCGGCTCATGGTAAAGTGTGATGTGATCTGAAATATTTGGTAAAAGGAGATAATCATTAGAGATGTCGTATTCCTTGTTGGCTTTAATTTGGTTTGATTCAATAGGACACGTGTGGATTTTTATTGAGGAACTGTTGTCTATAATCAGGATTACTAATATCCGTTTATTAGCCATATTGTAGTTTCTATAACTGTCTGAAATCATTATTGAAATTGAGCAAGGTGTATGCGGTTTGCTCTGTATAATATGTGTATAAAATGGTGTTAATTTGAGCATTACGGACATCACCGGCAGTCCGTTGTTTATTCTGATGATCTAGATTTAACCCGGAAGTGTATTTAACTTCCTGGTTCAGAAGACGCACTGTGCGTACTTGCAACTCGGCGCCGGATTTAACTGTGGATGCCGTTTTGGAATCGTATCGGTGGTTCCAAGGTAAATTCATGTTGCACATTTACTCACTTGAAAGTTTATTTTTTTATTTTTTTTTACTTGAGAGCAATGTTAAAGGTACATCTTTTTTATGCAGATCTGTTCGGGTCGATTTAATTGATACATTGTGTATACTCGACACGCTGATGTCCTGCGCCATTGACTACTAATTTTATTTATTCGCGTGCACTAGTCAGGTGAGCGACTAAGTTAGGACAGTTCATTTTTAGTAACTACTGGCACCTTGGATGACAACTAACGGTTATTATATATTTTACATTTAGAATAACACTGGAGTATTTCATGTATAAGCTGTGATGGATTTCTTTTTTGATTGGAGGACTCAATGTAGGTATTATATATTCTTTGTGCTATTATTTTACCAAGGATTTTGATTATAAGAGGTGGTTATTTCACTGTGACTTGTTTATTCTATTTTTTATAATAGAGGCATATTAATAAAGACGAGTGGTGAGTAACCTCATGTATTTTTAAGACAGATGAAGCTAATATGTCTGTTGTGTTTAAATCAAGGCACCATTAAGTATAGGTTAATTGGGCCATTTGAGTGGATTCATTTTATGAATGGCATGCTACACAGAGGTGAAATTTAGACACTAATGGTTTTTCACTTTTTACACGGAGGAGTTTATTGGGTATTTTATATCACAGTGAAATATCAATGCATGACGTCAGCAAAAATCCCCCCTTTCGGGGTACTTCATAGTTGTTTTGGGGTTGGGAATGCCCCGTGGACATATAATTTTTGCCTTCTTTCACTTGTCTCACCTATCCTTTTGGAGTATAAGGTGGTCCTTCTCGATTGTACTTGATTTTGTAAATATCTTTTTATTTGGGACCTTCTAAGACACTTTTTTCATTCTCAAGTTGGAGCATTTTGGTTTCATGTATCAATCTATATTTATCTTGTTCAAAAAAATCTTTTCAGCCCTGAAGAAGTCGTTGGGGATATAAGGAAACATTGTCCCGAGACGAAACACGTGTTGGCTGATTTGAATCATGGCTTGATCACATATACAATATGGACATACTACAATAAATTGATTGTTACAATTTGGCCTGACCTATATAATGATGTATGATACTTTGCATAATAATTAGTGATGGGATTAGGTAGATGAATCACAAGGAATTGAGTGTTTGATCTATAAAATGTTATAAACGTATTTATTATTTACAGAAACTAAATTGTTTACAAACTTGTCATAAGAGGTACCACACTTTTCATGATTAGTTTCATGGTTCCTTAGGAACCAATTTGAGGGTTGGGTGATTACCCTCGTGCAGGCATCCTCTTTTCTTGAGATCTTTGGTCCTTTTGAAACTTGAGCGCCTTGTGTTCCCTAGCATTTTCACCCCATTATTAAGTCTATAAGGAATCGACCTCTGACTGCTCTGGAAGCCTGCAAAACTACAACAAAGTAGCAAAGATGACTACTGCGACCCTGTAACGCTGATCCGGCCGCCTTCTCGACTGTTTTCCTGGTGGTGCATGCTGTGGGGGTAGTCTGCCTCCTTTCTGCACTCGATGGAATCTTCCCCCTGCAACCGCAGGCACCAAAAGACTGCATCACTGGTCCTCTGGGTCTCCTCTCAGCACGACGAGCGAGGTCCCTTGAACTCAGCAACTCTGTCCAAGTGACTCCCACAGTCCAGTGACTCTTCAGTCCAAGTTTGGTGGAGGTAAGTCCTTGCCTCCCCACGCTAGACTGCATTGCTGGGTACCGCATGATTTGCAGCTGCTCCGGCTCCTGTGCACTCTTCCAGGATTTCCTTTGTGCACAGCCAAGCCTGGGTCCCGGCACTCTAACCTGCAGTGCATGACCTCCTGAGTTGTCCTCTGGCGTCATGGGACCCTCCTTTGTGACTTCGGGTGAGCTCCGGATCACTCCACTTCGTAGTGCCTGTTCCAGCACTTCTGCGGGTGCTGCTTGCTTCTGAGTGAGCTCTTTGTCTTGCTGGACGCCCCCTCTGTCTCCTCACGCAATTGGCGACATCCTGGTCCCTCCTGGGCCACAGCAGCATCCAAAAACCCTAACCGCGACCCTTGCAGCTAGCAAGGCTTGTTTGCGGTCTTTCTGCACGGGAACACCTCTGCAAGACTCTTCACGACGTGGGACATCCATCCTCCAAAGGGGAAGTTTCTAGCCCTTGTCGTTCTTGCAGAATCCACAGCTTCTACCATCCGGTGGTAGCTTCTTTGCACCAACAGCTGGCATTTCTTGGGCATCTGCCCACTCCCGACTTGATTGTGACTCTTGGACTTGGTCCCCTTGTTCCACAGGTACTCTCGTCTGGAAATCCATCGTTGTTGCATTGCTGGTGTTTGTCTTCCTAGCAGTATTCCTCTATCACGACTTCTGTGCTCTCTGGGGAACTTAGGTGCACTTTGCACCCACTTTTCAGGGTCTTGGGGTGGGCTATTTTTCTAACCTCACTGTTTTCTTACAGTCCCAGCGACCCTCTACAAGGTCACATAGGTTTGGGGTCCATTCGTGGTTCGCATTCCACTTCTAGAGTATATGGTTTGTGTTGCCCCTATCCCTATGTGCCCCTATTGCATTGTATTGTGACTATACATTGTTTGCACTGTTTTCTATTGCTATTACTGCATATTTTGGTATTGTGTACATATATCTTGTGTATATTTGCTATGCTCATACTGAGGGTACTCACTGAGATACTTTGGCATATTGTCATAAAAATAAAGTACCTTTATTTTTAGTATATCTGTGTATTGTGTTTTTTTATGATATTGTGCATATGACACCAGTGGTATAGTAGGAGCTTTACACGCCTCCTAGTTCAGCCTAAGCTGCTCTGCCAAGCTACCTTTTCTACAGCCTAAGCTGCTAGACACCCCTCTACACTAATAAGGGATACCTGGAGCAAGGTGTAAGTACCCCTTGGTACCCACTACAAGCCAGGCCAGCCTCCTACAATCTGCCCTCTAAAAAGGATGTAAGCCATGCGAGAGCGAGCCCCTCAATTCAGATGTTCCTCATCCTTATACTCAACACCTGATGGTCTACGGTATTGAAGGCAGCACTCAAATCCAAAAGTATAACTGCTGTTGTATGACCCTGATCCATGGCCTTCCTTGCCTCTTCCAAGAC
The DNA here is from genome assembly GCF_031143425.1 of Pleurodeles waltl. Lineage (NCBI taxonomy): Eukaryota > Metazoa > Chordata > Amphibia > Caudata > Salamandridae > Pleurodeles > Pleurodeles waltl. The sequence goes on along the minus strand of NC_090440.1, from coordinate 433,847,586 downwards.
TGCAATCAATGCTGTTTCTGTGCTGTGACAGGGTCTAAAATCTTTTTGTGTAGGATGACGACAGTTGTGTTTCCAGAAAGGTGGCGAGTTGAGTGTTAATATACTTATCTAGTATTTTGGCCAGCGTCGGTAATAGAGATATGGGTCTATAGTTCTTGAGATCTGCTGTGTCCAAGGAAGCCTTCTTTAGCAATGGTTTAACTATAGCGTGCTTCCACTGATCCAGAACTGACCCACTAGATATTGAGGCGTTCAAAATATCCTTAAGGACAAGACCGATAACTGTCCATCCTAGAGCTATTATATGCAGGGGAGCTGGGTCAAGGGGGGGATCCTGACTTGAGTGGGTTGAGCAACAAGGCAACTTGCTCCTGAAGAAGGGGGGTAAACTGGGAGATAGTAGCAATATCCTTCTTCGTGGGATTATTCTGCTCTTCTGATCTGAGCATGCTATTGGGAAAGTTTGAATAAATATTCAAGATTTTATTTTGAAAAAAACTGGCTAGCTGATTACTGTGTTCTATGGAAGCTTCAATGGGGTTCTCCTCCACTGGTGCTTGAAGAATTTCTTTTAACACCTGAAACACCTCTTTGGGAGAGCTAGAGGCTTCTCCAATTCTATCCGCATAGTAGGAACTCTATGCTAGTTTAATCTCAGTATGATACGCTCTGATTGCTTTCCTATAGCTGTCCCTGTCATCCGGATCGTAGGATTTTCTCCACCTTCTCTCTAACCTTTTACAACATTTTTTAAGAAGGTGCAGGTGGGGGTATACCACTGAGTACTAGCTTTCATACAGGGACCATTTTTGACCCTCAGAGGGAGTGCTACGTCCAGACTGTCAATGATCCAATCATTGAATGCCTTCACTTCAAGGTTCGTGCTGTTAAGAAATAAAGGTTTACGATTTTCCAACACCCTAGTCCAATCCATGATACTGAGCTTATGCCAGCATCTTCCAACCTGAGAAGCTGGCTAAGGGCTGCTTCCACTGGTATCAGTGGCTAAATCCAGTGTAACTAGGAAGTGATCTGAGCAAGCCAAAGGAGTGGGGGGTATAGAAGTAAGAGAGATCAGATTGCTGAACACTAGATCAATGGTATGACCCTTTTCATGTGTAGGGCCTCTCACCAATTGCACTAGTCCCAGCGCCTCCATATCACCCATAAAACGTCTTGTCGCGGGCTGAGCTAAATTCTCAGCATGAATATTAAAGTCGCCTAAGACGGTAAAATTGTGTCTCCTACATATTTGATCAGCGATACTACCTGAGAGGGAGATTAAAAAGTCCTCTGGTGAGCGGTAAAGAAGAAGTCCTAAAAATGTAAATAAAGCATTGAGCGTCATAGAGAAAAGCATGCCTTCCCCTTCTGCTACCTGGAAGGGCTAGTATTGCATTTTCAAGAAATCCTTATAAATAATAGCGATTCCTCCCCCTCTAGAAGTAGTCCTATCTACCCTGGCTATTAAGTATCCCTGGGGTGTGCAGAGACGCCCACGCTGCAGCCTGACAGATGTCCAGGACAGGTAGACCTCTTGCTAATACCATGGTAGCAGCCTTGCACCTGGTGGAATGAGCCCTCAGGAGGCTGCTTGGCCAGAGCGTAGCAGATTTTTATGCAAAGAACCACCCAGCGTGAAATGGTTTATATGTGCACTGCCCGACCTTTCTTTGCTCCCACATACACCACAAAGAGTTGGTCATCCATCCGGAACTCTTGTGCAGTGAGGGTATAACGATAACGCTCTTTTTGGGTCCAGGCGATGTAGTCACTGCACTTCCTTAGAGGGATGCAGTGGAGCAAAGAATGTGGGCAGGGTGATGTTCTGACCTAGGCGAAATGGGGTCACCACCTTAGGGAGGAAAGAGGCACAAGTGCGAAGCACTACCCTGTCCGAAAACATGGTGATATATAGAGTTTTTAATGAGATAGCTTGCTTCTCACTCAACCTCCTGGCAGATGTTATTGCCACTAAGAAAGCTGTTTTGATGGTGGTCAGTCGGAGGGCACAATTGTGTAAAGGCTTAAAGAGAGTGCACATAAGATAGGTGAGAACAAGATTTAAGTCCCACTGAGGCATGACAAGGGGAGTAGGAGAAAACATGTGTACAAGCCCTTTAAGGAATCTATTTACAATAGGAGAGGGATTTGAATAATGAAGGCTGATCAGGCAGCCAAACAAAAGCCAATAAGGCAGAAAGATATCCTTTGAGAGAGTCAAGTGCAGTACCCTGCTGGGCAAAGCACAACATAAAGAGAAGAATGTCAGAGAGAAGCAGAAAGAGGGTCAATTGATTTTTCTGTACAATAATTTACAATGTGTTTTCAACAGCAGGTGTATACTGTGTTGGTTGAGGGAAGCCTGGATGCCAGAACAACTTTATTGACTTCTGGAGGAAGTCAGAAGGCTGTCAACTGCCGCTGCTCCGCTGCTGCTGCTCCACAAAAGAAGGCTTAGAGTTGACAGGTTCGCGTGGAGACCCTCCCCCTGTTGCTGTGACAGAAGATCTTCCTGAAGGGGTAGCATGATTGGAGGCCCGATGCTCATTTTCAGAAGCTCAGGATACCAGACTCTCCATCCCAGTCCGGAGCCACCAGGATTACTTGGGCCTGGTTGTTCTTGATCTTCTTGAGGACTCTGGGCAGAAGTGGAATGGGCGGAAAGGTGTACAGTAGGCCTGAGCTCCACTTGTGACAAAAAGCATCACTGAGCTAGTGCCGCCTTGGAAACTCCAATGCTTAATGCTGCTGACATTGCGAGTTCCCTGCAGAGGCGAACAGATCTAACCAAGGCTCTCCCCACTTCTGGAAGAGTCCTTGTGCCACCACCAGATGGAGATGCCACTCCTGATCTACAAGGCATCGAAAGCTGAGTTTGTCCACCCTGGCGTTCAGAGAACCTGCCAGGTGTTGAATCACCAGGGTTATGTCCTGCCATTCCAGCCATATCCAGAGATGCAAGGCCTCTTGACAAAGGGTCTATGACCCCACACCACCCTGCTTATTACAATACCACATTGTGGAACACCTGCACTAACTTCCCTTTGACAACAGAAAGAAATGCCTTCATTGCTAGTCTGATCACCCGGAGCTCCAGTAAGTTGATATGGAGTCCCGAGTCTGCCAAAGACCAAAGGCCTCTGATCTCCACCTCACCCAGATAGCCACCTGATCCTAGAAGTGACATCTGTCACTACTGTAAACTCTAGCTGGGGAAGGGAGAGGAGCCTGCCTCTGACCCAATCGTGGTTCACTAAAAACCACTGCAGATATTTTGCACTACCCTCTGAAATCTGAACAGTGTTGGTAAGATTTCCCTAATGCTGTGCCCACTGGAACTTCAGTTCCCAATGCTGAGCCCTCATATGCCATCTGGCATGTTTTACTAACAGGATGCAGGCGGCTCTGAGGCCCAGCAGCTACAGAGTCTGTCTCACAGAAATCCAGGATAGAGGCCGAAATTTCTAAATCATAACATGAATATCCTGGACTCTCCTTCAGAGGCTGAAATTTCTAAATCATAACCAGAATATCCTAGACTCTCCTCAGGAGGATACGCCCAGAACTGCACAGTGTCTAGAACAGCTCAGATGAAAGGGAGCGTCCAAGAGGAAGTCAGGTGTAACTTTGTCACATTTATAGTGAACACCAGCGAATGTAGGAGGTTTGCTGTAGTCTGAAGATGGGTGACGACAGCCTGGGTGAAGAAGCCTTCAACAGGCAGTCGTCGAGGTAGGGAAAGACTGAAACCCCTAACCTGCGCAGGTGAGCTGCAACCACCACCATCACCTTGGTGAACAACCGAGCAGCACTGGTAAGGCCGAAGGGTAGCACGGTCAACTGAAAGTGCTTGCAGCCTACCTTGAATTGCAAGCAGAACTGTGGGCAGGCAGGATGGGAATGGTGAAATATGCATCCTGCAAGTCAAACGCTACCATCCAATCTCCTTGGTTACAGGAAGACAAGACCAGAGCCAGAGTGAGCATTTAGAATTTCTCCTTTTTGAGGAAGAGATTGATGTCCTGCAAATCCACAACAGGGCGAAGGCCCTTGTTCTTTTTGGGTATCAGAAAGTAGCAGGAATAACAACCACTGCCTACTTCTGGTATCGGGACCCGTTTAAAAGCTCCCTTGGCCAAGAGAGCTGTAACTTCCTCACGGAACAAAACCAAGTGATCCTCCATCGGCCGTTCTTTTGAGGAAGGCATTGGGGGATGGAAAGACTGGATTGGGAGGGAATAGCCCTTCTGTAGGATCTGCAAGACCCATTTGACCAATGTTATGGACTGCCAGAGAGGGAGATGAAATTGAATCTTCCCTCCAACTGGATGTAAATGGTCTTGCAGAATCACACTACAAGGGCTTGGATGCTGTAGAGGTGGGAGGCTGGGTGGTGGACAACTTCAGGCCAGACCCTCTGGGTCTGAAGGCACCACCACCCGATCCCCATACAAGATGTTGGCCTGGCGGAGGACAGGTGACTGATCTGTGGATGACGTAGTGCCACGCCTCTTCCAAAGCCTGAAAGGGGCAATAGACTGTTGGCGAGGGGTCACCGAGAAGTTCATGGACTTGGCTGTAACCTGGGAGTCCTTAAAGCGCACCAGCACTGAGTCTGCCTTTTTGCCAGGATAGAAGACGAATCATCGGAATCATAACCTGAATATTCTGGACTCTCCTCAGGAGGATAGGCCCAAAACTGCACAGTTCCCCAGTCCTTAACGCCTTTGGGTAGGAATGGCCCTCGTGCCCTCCAGGACCTGAGGCAGCACCTGCACTACTTAATCCACAAAGTGTGGGAGAATCGGACAAGTAGGCATGAGGTGTTTACCAACTTCAATGCCAGGCTATTGGAAGAAAACATCTTCTGCCTAAGCCGCTCCAGCCTCTTGTATTCCTTATCTTTGGGTGCGGAAGGGAAGGCGCCATGGGATGTAGATGCTTGGACTACCAAGCTCTCTGGGGGTAGGGTATTAGGTAAGGAAACTAGGGTCACCTGGAGCTGGGCGATGGCTGATTATCCTATTTACGAGAGCCCCTGTACTGGCTTTGGACCATGACCCCAGCTGGACATCAGTGAGGGCTTTATTAAAGGGCAAGATCTCCCTGGCTTGAGCACCTCTGTAAGGAGGTTAGCCCTGACCGGCACCATATGCAAATCTAAGTCCAGGACCTCAGCTGCCCTACGCATCACAACTGCATATGAGGCACCCTCCTCCGTAGCTACCGTAGGAGGATAGAGCATGACAGTATCTGGAGAGGTGTCCAGTTCACTGGCCTCTCCTAGTGTCTCATACCAGTCCAATGGTTCCACAGGGGTCTCTAGAGGGTCCAAAGACCCCTACAATTCTTTACCAGTGCCTGGCTGCTCAGGAAAATGCTCAGACATGGATCTGGAACCCGTGGGACCAAAATCTGCATTGTGCAACAACGTTCTAGATAGTCTGCAATTAGAATGGGGCTCGCACCACAGGTGGGCGCTGGGAGCGTTGTCGGCGTCGGCCAACTGTGTGACGGTGGTGCCGTTTTGGAATCGGATCCACGACGCACCATCAAAGCCAAGGCTGAAGCCACCTGCGTGGAACCTGATGGGGCCTCTGTCGACCACACGTGGCCTGAGGGCGCTCCGGCAGGGCCATTCTGCTCAAACATGAGGTGCATGGCCGCATAAACCTCCAAGTTGAGCAGGGGTTGCTCCGGCTTCCGGAAAGGGAGAAAGGTGAAGAGTCAGCCCTGGCACTGGTTCTGCGGAACCGTGCCTGGAACGTTGACGTTACAGAGTTAGCTTGTCGGCCAACAGGAGAGGCGAAGTCGACCTGGACTGCATCTTATGCCTCTTCTCCGAGTGCCCAGAGGACCTCTAGTGGGACAAAGAGGGCTTAAGGCTCCTGAAGCAGTCCCACAACCTTATCCTAGACCAAGGATTTACACTTGCTAATGTTGACTGCCGGGCCGCAAAGAGCTTCAGGGACCACTCCCTCAAAGCTTTCGGAGGTATGGCCTGGCATTCCGATCATGACTTCAAATGGTGGTCGTGCTCGAGACACCATAAACATACCTGGTGTTGATCCGCCACCGACATGGTAGGTAGACAGGGCACCATGCAGCTTTAATCTGGTCTTTCTCGAGGTCATCCTCGCGCAGACACAAAAAGTCTTGTCAAACAGGCCTGTCAAAAAAGACAGAGGGTAGCGCTCTTCCTGATCTGCTCTTAACTGATGCAAAAGGAAAAGAACGGACGTACGCAGGCATTGGTGGTGCCTTTATTGGAGACCGTGAAGTCATAGCCAGCTCCGCTGCCACGCAGATCCAAATGACACCACCCGACGGCACACGCAAGGATAGTGGTTAGCAAAAGTTCCAAATTTCTTACTGATGCCTGGAGATTCTAAAGGTAAGGAATCTACAGCTAGAAGTCTCTTAACAGATCAACTGAATTTCAGCTTTGTTTTATGCAGCTATATGGCGCATGAAGAAAGTACGGCATTTGCTCAATATTGTGAATTCTTTGAAGCCATGTTAGCAATTATACTCTCAACGCTCCTTTATGTGTTTCTCATGGTGTCAGTAAACCAGGTCTGAGGTGGATTCTGCTTTGTTCTTGCTCAACTAAAAAACTTTAGAGATTCTGATGATTCTTCTCTCCAGTGTTCTTGGTTGATTTTGTAAAGAACAGATTATCACTTATCTACAGTGCAGCATCCAGTTCACCTATTTAAATCTCAGAACTGTATACATGAAAATTACTTTCAGTAGGTGTAGGAAGCTGGCCTGGTGTGTGGTAGACACTTATGGTGTTGGCACCTTATACCAGGTGACCCCTTTTAGTGAATGTAGGCAGTGTGTACGAAGCCAGGGCTCTCTAGAGGTAGCTGTGAATGAGCAGCCAAGACTTCTCTAGGAGACATGCAAAGCTTATGCAATACCACTGTAGTCAGACAGCAACTTATCACACATGAAAGAAACCACACAGTGTTACAAAAAATAAAGGTACTTTATTATAGTAACCGCAATAGATTACTTATAGGCAGTCACTGGAGGTAAGTAAACAAACATATAGAAAATGTCACTTACCCAGTGTACATCTGTTTGTGGCATGTAGTGTTGCAGATTCACACGCTATGCATAGCTCTTCCGACATCTAGTGTTGGGCTCGGAGTGTTACAAGTTGTTTTTCTTCGAATTAGTCTTTTCGGAGTCACGTGATCAAGTGACTCCTCCTCTCAGTTACAGTACGCATGGGCATCGACTCCATTGTTAGATTGTTTTCCCGCAGAGAGTGAAGTAGGGTGAAGTAAGGAGTGATAGAGTATAATAATATAAAGAGATGTCCATGCAACTTTAAATGTATCTACATATGTACAAATGTCAAACTTGAACGACTACAGGCTTCCGGGGAGGAGGCATGTGAATCTACAACACTACATGCCACGAACAGATGTACACTGGGTAAGTGACATTTTCCGTTCAATGGCATGTGTAGCTGCAGATAAACATGCTATGCATAGACTGTAAAGCGGTTAGTCCTCCCAAAAAATAGCGGTGGCTAGCCTGCAGGAATTGAAGTTGTTTGAAATAGTGTTCTTAAGACAGCTTGGCCTACAGTAGCCTGTTGCTGTGAAAAACATCAATACATTAGTGTTTTGTAAATGTATGAGGAGTAGACAATGTTGGTGCTTTATATAAATCAACCATTGGTAGGTTTCCTAAAAATGCCATTGATGCACCTTTCTTTGTTGTAGAATGTGCTCTAGGAGTGATCAAAAGTTGTCTTTTTGCTTTGATGTAGCGTGTTTGTATGCATCTAACAATCCATCTTGCTAAGCCTTGTTTAGGATATAGGATTGCCTTTATGTGGTTGATGAAAAGCAACAAGAAGTTGTTTTGTTTTCGTAAAATCTTCAGTTCTGTCTGTGTAGTACATAAGAGCTCTTTTGAGATCTAGAGTATGAAGAGCTCTTTCTGTAACTGAGTCTGGCTGTGGAAAAAAGACTGGCAATTCCACTGTTTGGTTGATGTGAAAAGGAGATACTACGTTTGGTAGAAAATTTGGATTTGTCCTAAGTACAACTGCATGTTTGTGTGCTTGAAAAAAAGGTTCCTCAAGATTGAACGCCTGTATTTCACTAACTCTTTGTAAAGAAGTAATAGCTACAAGGAAGGAAACCTTCCATGTTAAAAATTGAATTTGACAAGAGTGCATGTGTTCAAAAGGTGGGCCCAAGAGTCTGGTAAGTACGATATTTAAATTCCAAGAGGGAACAGGTGGTGTTCTGGGTGAAATAATGCATTTTAATCCTTCCATGAAGGCTTTAATAGCAGGAACTCTGAATAGAGAAGTGTGTTGAATAGTTTGTACGCAGATATTGCAGTACAGTGGATTTTGATGGATGAGAAAGCTAAATTTGATTTTTTGCAAATGAAGTAAGTAGCATACAATATCTTGTATAGATGCTGTAAGTGGATCAGTGTTTTTAGATTGGCAATAGTAGACAAATATTTTCCATTTGTTAGCATAACATTGTCTAGTAGTAGGTTTACGTACCTGCTTAATCACTTCCATACATTATGATGGAAGTTTTAGGTAACCAAATTCTATGACTTCAGGAGCCAAATCGCTAAATTGAGAGCACCGGGGTTTGGATGCCTGATTTGACCTTTGTTTTGTGTTAAGAAATCTGGTCTGTTTGGGAGTTTAGAATGAGGTACTACAGACAGGTCTAGGAGTGTTGTGTACCAATGTTGACGTGCCCATGTTACGGCTATGAGTATCATGGTGAGAGACAATTGATCCACAGAGCATTGCTCTTGGATAGGGGATGTGGGTGTCTGGATGCGAAGTTTTGGCATTTTGCGTTTGCTTGTTGAGAATAGGTCTATTTCTGGAGTTCCCCACTTGTGAAAGTACTTTTAAAGTACTTGGGAGTGAATCTCCCATTCGTGAGTTTGTTGGTGATTCCTGCTTAGGAGATCCGCCAGCTGATGGTCTATTCCTGGAATGTATCCTGCTAATATATGAATCTGATTGTGAATTGCCCATTTCCATATTGTCTGGGCTAGCCGGGACAGTTGAGATGAATGTTTCCCACCCTGTTTTTTGAGGTAATACATGGTGGTCATGATGTCTGTTTTTATCAGAACAGTGTTCTGTTTGAGAAGGGGTTGAAACGCTTTTAGGGCAAGAAACACAGCTAGTAATTCAATGTGGTTTATGTGAAGTTGTTTCTGTTCGGGATCCCATTCCCATTGAATGGTATGATTGTTGAGATGAGCTGCCCAACCTATCACTGATACGTCAGTTGTTATTATGGTCTGAGGCACAGGTTTTTTAAATGACCGCCCCTTCATTAGATTGCTGAGATTCTAGCACTGAAGGGACATATGTGTTTGTCGGTCTATCAACACTAGATCTTTAAGTTGACCGTGTGCCTGAGACCATTGTTGTGAGAGGCATTGTTGTAAGGGCCTCATGTTTAGTCTTGCATGTGAAACTATGCCTATAGAAGATGTCATCTTCACTAGAGTTTTCATGATAAATCTTACATTGTATTGTTGATTTGGCTTTATGTGTGGGATGAGATTTTTGGAAGCCTGTATCCTTTGTGTATATGGATATGCTAGGGCTTTTTGAGTATTTAGAATAACACCTAGGTAAGGTTGTACCTGTGCTGGTTGAAGGTGTGATTTCTGATAATTCTGAGTGAACCCTAGTGTATGCACGGTTTCTACTACATACTGAGTGTATTGTTGGCATTGTGTAAAATTGCTTGATTTTATTAGCCAATCGTCTAGATATGGAAAGACGTGAATATGTTGTCTTCTTAAGTAGGCTGCTACTACTGCTAGACATTTTATGAACACTCTTGGAGCTGTTATGCCGAATGGCAAAACTTCGAACTCGTAATGTTTTCCTGCTATGACGACCCTGAGGTATTTTCTGTGAGCTGGATGGATGGGTATGTGGAAATATGCATCTTTGAGGTCTAAAGCAGTCATGTAATCTTGTTTTTGTAGTAGTGGAATGACATCCTGAAGAGTTACCATGTGAAAATGTTTTGACAGGATGTATAGATTGAGAGGCCTGAGGTCTAGGATAGGCCTGAGAGTGCCATCTTTTTGGGGAATGAGGAGGTATAGTGAGTATAGTCCTCTTCCTTGCTGAGAATGTGGGACCAATTCTATTGCTTGTTTTAGTAGTAGGGATTGTACCTCCTGTTGCAACAGAACGTTGCGTTCTGGGGACAATTTGTGGTAACGTGGTGGAATGTTTGGATTGGTGGATGTTAATTATAGGCAATAGCCATTGCGGATAATTGATTACACCCAATTTTGCCAATGAGAGTGGAGTCACAGGAGATGTGTGGGGTGGAAAGGTGGGAAAGAAGTCACTGTTTGGATAGTGTAGTGGCTTGCATTGAGGCTTGGAACTTGCATCTGTTTCTGAAATATTGTCCTCTATAGGACCCTCTAAATCCCCTTCTTTGATATTGTGTCTGTTGTCCCTGCATTGTCTGGGAGGTAGAAGGTTCAGAGGATTGTGGCTTGAATCCTCCTCTAAACTGTGGCCTGCGAAAGGAGCCTCTATATGGTGTGATATATAATGCTCCCATTGCCTTTGCAGTATCTGTGTCTTTTCTTAGTTTTTCTATGGTGGTATCCACTTGAGGCCCACACTGCCAGTTGAATTTCTGGTTTAAAACCAGAGGAGCGTAGCCATGCATGCCTTCTTATCTTAATAGCAGTATTTACACTCTTTGTGGCTGTATCAGCAGCATCGAGGGCAGACCTTATCTGATGGTTACGTATGGCCTGTTCCTGTTCTACAACCTGTTGTGCTCTTTTGGGATGTGCTGTATGAATTCTTGCATCTTATCTCAGTGGGCTCTATTATATCTGGCAAGAAGAGCGTGCGAATTAGCAATTCTCCATTGGTTAGCCGTTTGCATGGCTACTCTCTTGCAAGCAGCATCAAAATTTCTACTCTCTTTATAGGAGGAGGAGCATCTCCTGATGACTAGCAGTTAGCTCGTTTTCTAGCCGCACAGACTACTACTGAGTCTGGGGGAACTTGATGTGTGATGTAGTCTGGGTCTGCAGGGGCAGGTTTTTTTATTTTTTTATTTTAATCAATTCTAGGGGTAATTACTCTGGCTTTGACAGGCTCACAAAAAACTTGATCAGCATGTTTGACCATTCCAGGCAACATGGGGAGATACTGGTATCTAGAATGAGTGGAATACTCACGTGCTGGCCAGCAGTGATGGGCCTATCGTCTTCCAATTCTTGCTCGGAGTCGGTATCTCACATAGAGACTGCTGTCTACGCCTGTTCTTCCTCCATGATGTCGAGATGTTCTGTGCTTTTCGATGCCATTTCTAATCTTCGGGCTCTGCGATCTCTCAAGGTCTTCTTTGATCAAAACGATCGACAGGCTTCACAATCTTCTCAGAGGTTCGGAGAAACGCACAAATTACAAACCAGATGTTGATCTGTATATGGGAACTTCGCGTGGCACCGAGGGCAGAATCAAAATGGAGTCCGATCCATCAGGCTTCCACGCGGTAGGCCCCAACAGGCCAGAGACAGACGCACGCGCCCAAAAGGGCAAAATCTAGATTCCGACAGTACTATTGGTGGATGCTAGGTGGAAAATGAGATCGAAACAATACAGACAATTAGATAGGTTTTCTAAGGTTTTCTGATTCGACATCTCGGAGCGAGATGAAACACATCCGAACCAGACAACGGAAAGAAAACAATCGAGTTGATGCCCATGTGCACTGTAACCGAGAGGAATCACTCCGAAAAGACTTATTTGAAGAAAAACAACTTGTAACACTTCGAGCCCAACACTAGATGTCGGAAGAGCTATGCATAGCATGTGTATCTGCAGCTACACATGCCATCGAACATATATATATATATATATATTTATTTATTTTATGACACACATACACACAGTAATAATTCGGGATTGGCACAAGAAACAACAAGCACTGGCAAGAAATTGTGAAAAATAGCTAGGGCCCTAGGGGAGGACCAAACCATATACTGAAATAGTTGAATGCAAAGTGAAGTCCCCCACCAAGGATATTGAGTATTTAGAAGGGATTTGGAAGAACTAGGGACCCCAGAGGTGTGTGCATAATAAGTGATCTCCCCCCTCCCCCTAGCGACCAGGATAGCAGAGGTAAGTACCTAGTCTTCCCAAGGACTAACAAGAGGACTTAGAAAGAGGAAGATTGCAAGACAAGGACCAGTCAGGTGGAACCAAACCATGGATTCCGGGAGAAGAGGACCTAAAAAAGAAGGGGACAGAGTCTGGTCCACGAAGGAGTGTCCAGGCAGGGAATGAGCCACTATCCACCCTTCTGCAAATGAAGAACCAGGTCAACAAGGGAAGATAAAGATCAGCTGTGGAGCCCAGGAGCAGCAGAAAAGTGTTTGGAGCCTTGCAGATGTCCCACGTCGGTCGCCGGGTTGCAGTTGGTCAGTAGACCACCAACAAACCTTGGCAAATGCAAGTTGGAGCAAAAGAAGAGTTGAAGAGCTGAAGAGGACCAGCAAGGCCAAGGGGACTCAGCCGTTGGAGGGGAGTGTGGGCTGACCCTCAGCAGTTAGAAGAGTCAGTAGAAGCAGTCGCAGACCCCCACAGGAAACAGGCACAGTAAATTGCAGTGAGGTCCAGTCAGCACACCTGGAGAGGGGTCCCCCATCACTGGAGCAGCAGAGGAGAGACTGTCCTTGCAAGCATGAAGTGCTAGAGGCCATTTGAAGCCTGAAGATCCCTTGGAGCAGGAGTCAACAAGCCTTGGTTGCTGCTAGAGTTGTGGTGCATAGGGGTACTGTCCTCCAAGGAGAGGCAAGGGCTCACCATCTCCCAAGTTGGACAGCAGGTAGAGAGGACCAAGAGAACCACTCAGAACCACTACCTGTGTTAGAGATTCTTCCTGGAGCCAGATGGCAGAAGATCCCAGCAGCTGGTTGTCATTGCCTTAGGTGCCTGCGGATGCAGGGGAGTGACTCCTTCACTCAAAGGGAGATTCCTCTTTTCTTCTTAGGTGCAGCTGAAGTCTTGCCAATCCCAGAGGATGCACAGCCGTGGAAAGTTGCAGTTGCATGAAGGAGCCAGAGAAACAATGTTTCGAGGCAAAGTCGTCCCGAGTGTTGCCTGAAGACTCCCGTTGCAGTTCTGGTGGCCAGCAGCAGGAGAGGTTAAAGCAGGGGATCCTGGTGGAGTTTTGCACATCGAATCTGGAGACCCACCCGCAAGGGAGTCCCTAAATAGTCCTACTGGGGGACGGGTCACTCTGCAGGGTGGCCACTATCAGAGGGGGTCACTGACATCAGTCACCTGTCCTGACCAGCCAGATGCTCCCAGGAGCCTCTGCAATTGTTTTTTTCAAGATGGCAGAATCACGTGGCCACCCGGAGGAGCTCTGGGCACCACCACTGGGATGGTGATGGACAGGCCAGTGGTCACTCCCTTTTCCTTTTTGTGCTTTCATGCCCGAGCAGGGGTCGGGGTTCTCTAAACTGGTGCAACCCGGATTATGCAAGGAAGGCACCAAATATGGCCTTCAAAGAAAACAATGGTGTGGTGAGCTACCCCTCCCCAGCCATATAATACCTATTTCCAAGGGAGAGGGTGTTGCCTCCCTCTGCCAAAGGAAATCCTTTGTTCTGGCTTCCCCTGCTTGAGCTGGTCAAGCAGCATGAGAGCAAAAACCTGTCTGAGGGGCTGCAGCAGTGCAGGCTGCCCGGAAAACCCCAAAAGACTTGTAGGAGCATTACTAGAGTTCCTCTAAGGATCCCCCAGAGTGCATGGAATCATGGTACCAATACTGGCATTAGTATTGGGGTACGATTCAGACATGTTTGATACCAAACATGCCTAAGTTCGGAGTTACCATTATGTAGCTGGACCACAGGTAGCATGTGGCCTGTGGCCAGTACATGGGTAAAATGGCTTCCTCACACTTACAAAGTACAGTGCATTGGCACTGGAGTGCATAGGGGCCCCTCTGGTCATGCAGGGGTGCCATCACACACAGGGACCTGCACCCTACCCTCTGGGCTAGGGAGGCCTACCATAGGTGTGACTTAGTGACCTAGTGCATTGACCTTTGGTGAAACGATGCATGCACCTTTTCACGCAGGCTGCACTGGCAGGCTTAAAGATGCAGTTTGCATGGGCTCCCATGGGTGGCATAACACAGGCTGCAGTCCATGAGGGAACTCTGGTGTACCAATGCCCTGGTAGCTAAGTACCATATACTATGGACTTACAGGGGTACATCAGTGTGCTAATTGTGAAATGTAAAGGGTACCAAGGCAACCAAATTTGGAGGAGACCGCAAAATCACTGGCGTCCTGGTTACCAGGATTTCAGTGAAGACAATATAAACACTGATAAACAGGCAGAAAGTGGGGTAACCATGCCAAAAAGAGTGACTTTCCTACAATTGGAGTGAAACGACGATGGTGGAATCCACAACGGATCCCGCATTCTTCCTCTTGACTGAGATCTCAACAAGCGTCTGGCTGCCAACGGCTTCAGGTTCTGCTCTCGTAAAGCCTTCAGATGCATGGCCCGACACTCTGAGCACAACTTTGGGTTATGTCCCACTCAAGGCACTACCCGATGACAGGACCCACAAGGCTTGAAGCCTGTCTTTCTGAAGAATATCCTTGACACACCAGGAGTAGAAAACATGAGAAACACTTGACAAAAGGTTGATAAAGCCAGTCCAACATGGACTGAGTGGTAGCTTGCTTCGGATCAGTGCTTGCTGGTGTGGAAAGAAACAAAAACTGACATTAGTGCACTGGGGTGGCACCTACATAGGAACCATGTCGTCATTTCTAGTGCGGACAAAGCTGACGACTGATGCCGAGCCAATCGATGCCACCTAAGAGCGCAGGGGTACTACTCACGAAAATCTTCCAGATACAGACTGACGCCTGGGGATTTTTCAAAGGTAAGGAATCTGCAACAAGAAGTCCTTATCAGATTTCTTGATTAAAGTTCATCAGGAGGCTACTGCATTTCTCAATGTCCATGAGCTTAGCCTCAGCTTTGTTTTCTGAAAGGACTTGGAGCATTTAGGGAAATTGTTGCATCTTCCTTTTCAGCACATGGTTTATGTAAAGGTTAATGTTTTGACAGAACTAATTATGTTGGCGATGGTCTTGTTTCTTCCTTGTAATTCACAGTTAAAGATATGTAACTTTACCGTCACATTTGCCAAAATGCTAAATCAGTATCTTCATTGGTAGGTTTTACAGAAGTACAATATTCAAGTAATGACAATTTTTAAAAATGAACTTAAAAAAAACAAATATACAAAATGTAATGTTTAGATTTATTGTTTTTTTTACAAAAGAACCATAAAAATATGTATTTACAGTTAGTTATTTTCATTATATATAGAGACACATAAAAATACATTTGAATACCCCCTATGGTTTCAAGTCAAAGTGTTGTGACAATTTTTGTGGGAAAACATTCAAACATTTAATACTTTCACATTAAAAACTTAATTGAAAAGCAACTGTATATACATTAAGTAAGCTGATTCAAGAAAACAACTATCCGTTTTGTTATTTATCGTATCTGAGCTGTATATTACACTTAATGTTCAAACATTAGATATCCACAGCTAAGAAAGACGCATCCATTCAAGTTGTAAAACTTATTGTAGGTTGAGTAGATTTTGGAGTCCCCCGTTCAGCTAAGCAGTTTTTTTCTAGTGTACGTTCTATTAACAGATCGCTGAGGGACGGCTCCACTGAATGGAGAGTCGTCTTTTTCTGCAACACTGCAAAGAACTACCTTCTTAGTAGGGGTCTGCAAGTCGAAATCATCTATAAAAAGTAAAAAGAAACAAAAAACACAAAGTTGCAAAACTTGTACAGAAGCTCTAAAAGCAATAACGAAAATGTAATTACCAAAGCGTGCAGTATGCAAACAGTCGGACATAAACAGATTACACAAATATTCCTTGTTGTGTATTACAGGGGAACGCAATGTTGTAAAAGTTGATGGGACGATTAGAAACCGCAACAGCGGTGTACTATGCAAATGGAGTATGACCTAATTATTTTCCTTCTGTTACAGTGATGGAAGCACATAAAACAGTCTGTAGAGATACCTTCTATATGACATCACATTTTTTTATGTTTATGCACCTTGGTGGTAATCAGTGATAACATGCTTGTACTCGGCTCTAAAATATGGTAAAACTGACTTGCACCGTATTAGCACATTTAATTTGCTTGTAAGTCCCCAGTAAATGTACCACTTCTAACCAAGGTATGCAAGGCTTCTAGTGAGCAGCAACACTCATTGTGTCCGTTCCTCCACTGAAGCTGCACTGTAAAACTAGCCTCAGGCCTTCTAATACAGTCTGTAGTGCCGTTTCAAACTGCTATTTCGACCTGGCAAAATAAGTATTTTGCCAGGTCAAAACCTTTCTTTCTAATACTTAGAAGGCACTGCTGAGGTAGGCCCAAGAGGTTCATAGGGCAAAGTGACTGGTATTTAAAAAGTAGGACATGTGTTTTAAGTTTTACATGTCCTGACAGTGAAAAATGAAAGTAATTCATCACTGTTTTAAGGCCTATCTCTCCCATAGATTAACCCTGGGTCACCTTTTCACATTTAATAAGTGATACGTTCAGACTTGGAGAAGCTAGAGATGCTGTTTACACTCAAATGAATTGTAATTTAACATTCTCTTTAATGGTGAAGTTGGATTTTAAGTTACAATGTTGCAAATGCAACTTTTAGAAATTCTGCATTTTGTTGCCCAAACCAACTGCCTTTTTACTAGCGTCCTGGATCACATGAATGTGAATGACTACACTGCTGGGATTTATGTGTTGCTTCCAGACAGAGAGGAAATTGAAGTGTAGGTGTAAGGGGAGAGGGTCTTCCTAATAGGATGGCTGTGGAGGAGCTGTACCCTGCTCTGAATAGAATTCAAAGGGATCTGCCTGTTGCACATACAAGAAATCTGACAAGGCCTGCCCTGCCTTTTGTCACCCTACACCGGAGATCTTCAAATTTTTTGATGCCAGGACCTCCACTCTCAAAAATGTTTAGGCGTAAGGACCCCTCCTGAAAAAAAGGTCTGGAGCTCCTCATCATCGACAATCACAAATGTCCCCAATTCCCATGGCAAATCATTGTTACATTGAAGAAATACTACTAAACAGTGTTTAGCAAACCAAAGGTCAGTGAGTGTGGTGGAGTGGTCAAAGGTGTGGCTAAAACAAAGGTACTCATTTATGAGGAATTGGTGTAGGGTCGCGCCGCAAGATCTCTTGCTACGCTGCCCAACGCCAATATGAAAGGGCAGGAATGGACCATATTTATGAAATACAGTGCATTCATGTCCTTTGCCCCTGCGCTGGTTCACAAATTGCAGCCTAGAGCCAGTGAGGTAGGATTGTTTTTGTGCAGGAAGGTGCGCCTTCCTGTACAAAAACAATCCTGAGAGGCATTTTCCTCTTTCTGTGTGTGCTGCAGAATGCAACACAGATGGAAAGAGGAAAAAACTCTGGGGAGGCGAAAGGTTTTACCACTGCCCTAGTTTACGTGATTTTGGAAATCTGGGGCAGCGTCAAAATCCGTGGGTGTTGTATAGGAACAGCGACTGTAACACCCATTGGACACCTCCTTGGCGCAGAGTAAGGCAACACAGCGGCTTGTGCTGCGTTGCCTTACTCCATATCTATGAGGCCATGCAAAGCCACGTACGGTGGCTTTGCGTCGCTTCATAGGTATGATTTACAGGCTTGTGCTGCCGGAGTTCCAAAAAAAGTCATGCTCCGGTGATGGAAGCCTCTCGTAAATAAGCTCCAAAATATTCTATAAGCTTTTTTATGTCTTTCACTGTCAGATAGCTACATATAAATAACAACCAGCTTAAATGAAAAATAAATAAAAAGGTTGTTACTCATTGGGAAATGCACTGAAGTGCATTATGAAACCTCTATTAGTTAATGCACTGCAGAGGTCTGTGTGTAACCGGAGAGGACAGAAAGCACTGAATATGTAAGACATTTTATATTTGCATTACACACAGTATAAAATAGACTACTGTAAAATGTGCAAAATATTTTACCCTAAAATAGTGCTTCAAAAATATAGATTATAGACCATACGTAATAATTTTTTTTTTTTTACATAAATATTCCTTCAAAATCTCCTTAGGGGTAGTAAACACTATCAGTACAATTAAAAGCATGCACTTCACAGTTCAGTTGTTAACTCTTTTTACTACCACTTCAAAAGAATACATCTTTGTCATCACAAAGCTTCCAGTGATTCGATCAGTACCAGCTCCAAAACATCCTTTACATGTGCAGATTAATTGGGAGCACATATTTGCATTTCTTTCAGGCAAGCAGGCACCCTGACAAGAACACTTCTTTAGATGTCTGCCCCACCCTCCGATTCACTTAACAGGAGACCCACTGAATGACAATTCAGTTGAAGCTTTCTAGGCTATCTAAATTAACCGTTCCAGGATAGTAGTTGTTTTCCAAAACTAAGATGTGTTGCATTCCAGGCAGAAGTGGCTGAGGTATGCGCTTCTCCCTTCTGATAACTCCACGGCCCCCCTGGGGTTCACGACCCACAATTTAAAGACCTCTGCCCTAAACAGTTTTAAGTCAAAACAAGGGGGAACAACTGACCAGAACTAGTTTTGTGGGTAGGTCAGGGAATTTGCCCCCACAGCTGGCACCGGGTATTAAAACTGGACTATCAGACCACTTCTGGACCTGTGGATGATTCAGAAGTAGGACTGCCCTGCTACCTGCTGGAAAGACTGCCTAAATAAGGAAGGCTGGATATGCTCGCCTTAATCCCAGGCCAGCTGGAGTGACTCCAAGGGTCAATTGGCTGACCAGTGTGAGCTACAGGGACAAAATCTTACAGAGACCTCGCCAGAACTGCCTACCTGATTAGCACCAACTGGGCCTCTCTAGACCTGCCTGGTCCCTGCTGCTGGCGTGAGACCTGATACCAAAGGGGTGTCCCCCAGGTCCTGGACCCTTGGCTATCAGTGTGAACTCCTCCTTCAAGACAAATTGAAAATTCTGATGTTTGGGCTCAGAACGACCACAAAGTGACCTCTTCACACCATCAATGCAAAGCTAGAGGGACCTTCTCTTCATACTGACCACTGCAATAAAAGACCTGCATTTTGTGCCGACAGTGACCCATCAACCAACATGAAGCAAGGAAGGTAGGGCTTTTCTACTTGAGACAGCTGTTTTTTGTGAGTACTCTTTCTTCTTCTGCTTAGTTGTTTTCTGTCCTTGTAGGTGGTCTCTCCATCACTTCACCTTTTCATTACTGTTCTCCTTCCAAAGACTCTAATCATATACCTGGTACAATTTTTGAGTCGCTGATTGCGATAAAGTGGACGATGAGTGAAACAAGTATAATGTTCATGTCAGAGAGCATGACACCAGAGGAACACATGTTGATAACTTCAACTTTAGAGCAGATTTTGAATGAGGCGACTTTATAGCTACTGAATAAACCAACATCAGAGTTTCGGTTCAGATGTCTTAGACATTCATAAGGAGTCACTGAGTGAGTGCAGTTGACAGCATAATGTTGAAAGAAGCGGAGAGGGCCAAGCAACAAAGCATAGGACTAGAAGGGATCCCCTTCTCGGAAGAATTGTTATTCTTCATATGGTAGAGGATAGAGAAGTGGAGCATCTGGTGAGAAAACTGATTAGGAGATTCTGGGCTTTATCATGGAATTTCCCGAAATGAGCTCCAATTTAGTAACCTCAGTCCCTTTTTCTATATTTCTATAATATAAAGAGACATGCAGATATCAAATGCTTTTATGTTGCTTCAAGGCTAGGGACAGTGGGCAACTGTGGTGTGTCTCATCCTCTGAAGTATGCCTCTGTCTAAACTGTGCACAAGCCTAAAGTTGTGTCTCCTTTTTGATCTTCATTTCACAAAACTGTCTCAGCATGGTACAGGGATCACTGGAACTTTTAATCCAGAGACAAACACCTGCAGCTGGTAATGCTTATGAAAGACAACCCCAAAAGAAAGAACAGAGCTTCTGGAGGACTCCTTTGTACTAATTCAGGCAGTGAGAATCTGTACAAAGGTGATGTGACTATTGGACGGGGAGGCACATGTAAATGTGATCTAAGTTGACGGTTTAAAAAAGCTCTTTTGCTGAGCTTCACGTTTAAAAACATAACACTTTCAATGTTAATTTATCAGAGAATTCCACGATCGACATCGGAAAACATAAATAGTAAGTGACAATATAAAACACTCAATACTGGAGAACGTAACTGCTTTCTTCTATTCTTACTTCAGTTACTGAAAAGCACTCGTACAAAACAATTAGTCTTTTCAGATTCCTGATTTAGCATGTTCCAGATTAAAATTGTAATACTAAACCTAACTGCTAGACTTTCCCATGATAAAGCTTCCAAGGTCAATTCCTATTTAGTTCCAATATTTCTTTTGGTTTCGTCTATAGGCAGCAGTGACCTGAGTAGTGATAGGATCAGGAGCCTGATACTCAGGATGTACAAAAAGAGTGGACTCCAGACGAAGTTAGTATGGAACTAGTGCAAAGAACCCTCCAAAGAGTTTCAGCATCCTTTCCAATAAATAGGAATCCAAAACAACTTAACTGATTTCCTAAATGGTGTTTTTGTAATGGTCTTTCTGACTTTTGATTCCCACTCAACAAAAGTACTAAACAACTTAGGAAATCAGTTTTACAAGAGTTTTTTAACGGCATCAAATTTAATGGGTAAAGAAATGTTGGTAAAGTAGAGGAAGAGGATATATGAGCATAGAAAGAACACAACCTCTCCCTGGGCATAGTTATGATTGAATGCAACAAGAGCTAAAGGGGTGAAACAGGTCTCCTGTATTGCTTTGTGGAGTTCATAGGCCTTTTACTTCCACTTTCCCATTGCAAGTTCGTTGTTTTTTTACTTTTTTTCCTCTGCGCACACAACAATCATTCATAAGTGCAGGTGCCTTCCTGTGCCACAGCACGCAACCCAGAGCCGGGTCAGGAGAGATACACCAAGTGTACCCTCTGAGTGTAACTAAAGTCAGCACACAGCACTTCAAAGGACTTACATCGATAGCAGCAACAGAAGACAGCTGCAAGGCAGGCCTTTTTATCCGTCATGGATATTACCCTACTTAACCCACCTGTGTTTTCAAATGTGTGTGCCAGCCCTGTGCAATCAGGTCCTTAACTACATCCATATGCAACATGCATGACACATTGTTAGATGTGTTAAGAGTGTGTGTTATGCATGTGGCTGTGTACACATAAGGATCCATTTTAATTTCATGCACTAGGAGTTATACCCAAGGTGGAGCAAGGCCCGGAAAGCACTGTGAATTCTTCTCTTTTCATAATCATTTTTTATATGCTGTGTAACAGACTATAGAGTGAAGGAGATAGGTGGTCTCTTTGTAGTGTAGGGAAAATCCCTTGCCATTTCCTGCTCCATTGCTCCCAAGAATAGTTCACACAACATGTTGACTGGTGATTATGTGGAGATGACTTTCCTTTTGCTCTTCCATCACAGAGGGATCCGAACGCCACTAAACCTTCCTGCTATGCAGTGAAAAAAAGTTTATGGATGGATCAGTCTGAGAGGAATACACTAAAGTAAGAAACTGCCTGAAATTGGTCGAAGAGTTTGACTTATATAAAATACAAACTCTATTTGGAAATGTGGTATTTAAAAAAAAAAAGAGGCAGAACTACTAGCCAGGGTGTCGAGACTTCTCTACCAGAATCCGGGATCCTACACTAGCGGAAACTCAAATAGTGTACTCCATGGCTGGGGTTGCTGATTGCAAACCACACTTCAACAGGTTTGGGAACCAGAAGCTGCAACTTCTCCAACCAGCCAAGAAGCCTGCCTTGGGCCAGCATGGAGGAAAGAATCTGATTGACTGAGGCAGGGTGCTGGAGGTGCCCTTGCACAAAGAAGAGGCTACTTAGAAAAGGAGAACTGCAAAGAGCTTAGGAGGGGGAAGCAAAACGCAGCCCCCTGTGACTCAAGGAATTATGTGCACAGTCAGGCTGTCGTGAGACCATGGGACTAGGAGGCCCTTGCGACATGCTCAGAATTGAAGCATCTATTACGTCTTGGCTCTACCAAAGTTCACAACTGCATTTTGCAATCCTCCTGTGAAAAGACATAGTGCCTGAAGAACAGTGACGGCACTATGGTGGTTATATCAAATCAAGCCAAATAATCTAGATAAGGCGGGCCCGACCACATGATTGCATGCCACAATCAACGGTTTCTTTGACCTCCGCCTCCTCAGTCAGAAGGCTCATCTTTGCAGAAGACACTAGGGCCTCAGCAACGCCATTCGGACTGGGACAGTCAGTATGACTGATCTCGGTGGGCTGTGGAGAATCCCAGCACTGTGAGCTGAGCTGCCCCTGTCCTGAGCTGGCCTACAAAGCAAACCCAGTAGAGATTCAGTAACAAAATGGTTACTTACCAGTAGCAGTAGTTTTGCAGCTTGAAGAGTTTTCTGGATTCATATTCTATGCATTATTCCGCCATCTAGTGGCTGAGTCTGGAAATGTTCTAGCCTTTTTTTAAATTCTTTTTCTTATGGTGGTCGTCGACCACCATTTGGTGCTGCGTCCGTCCTGTGTGTGATGTAAGACAGCGCCTGGAAGTTTTTTTTTTCTTCTATGTTTATCTTTCCTCTTTTCTTCTCTCACGTGTTGGCTTCCTGTTCCATTTCTGAGGAGGTGGGTCGCGTGTGAATCCAGAAAACTCTTCAGGCTGCAAAACTAATACTAACTGGTAAGTAACCATTTCACTTTGCAGCATGAATCTTTTTCTGGATTCACATGTTGTGTATTACATTATACAGTGGTATCACCTTCCTTTGGTTGGTTAAGGGGAAATAGGGATTAGTCAGAAAACAGGTGTCGTAGTACCTTCTGTCACACTGGTGCTTCTTTATTCATTTGAATGTCCACACAGTAGTGTTTAGTGAAGGTTAGTGGATGTGCCCATGTTGCTGCCTCATATTTTCTCAATGGGCACGTTTGCTAGGAATGTTAGTGTTGCACCCTTCCTTCTTGTTGAGTGCTCTCCGGGACGCCCACGTAAGTGTTTTCCAGCTTTTTAGTAGCAAGTTTGTATGGTTTCAACAATAATCTTGCGATTATTCTTTTGGACAAAGGTGATCCTTTGCTTGCCTTGGCAAATGAAACAAATTGCTGGTTCCCTTTGCAAAATTTGTTTTTTCCTGCAGGTAAAGCATAAATGCCCTTTGTGCATTTAGAGTGTGTAGGGCTCTTTTTGCTTGTGTCTTTGGTTCCTGTTAAAAAGCTGGCAACTGTATACTTTGGTCGACATGCAAATGCCTTACTATACAAATAAAGTTCCTGAATTGTCAGTGCTTGTAACTCGCTGACTCTGCGTAACAATGTGATTGCTATTAGAAGATGGGTAAGGTATATCAGCACCATCTCCTGCTGTGTTATTGACTCCATTGTATTGTTGCTTGCACACCAATGGAGGATGCATCTTTTCCAGTTGCCCGGGTAGCAGTTTTGTGTGCTTGGTTTTCCAGCTTCCCCCAGGATTTCCATCACTTGAGGGGATAGCTGCAGGCGTCTGAATTCTAGGTATTAAGGAGCAATGCCGCTAGACTGAGTGAGGCTGGCTTTGGATGGTACACCTCCCCGTGGTGCATTGTAAGTAGGTTCTTTGTTGGTGTGATTATGATTACCTGACCCTTAGACATTTCCTGTAGATCAGATTAGAGGTCTGTCCTGCCCATTGAGGTGCTATGAGGATGAGTCTTGTCCTCAAATGCCTGCCCTTCTACAGTACCCTCGGGATCAGTGAAATTGGAGGAAAGGCATATGCAAATTTCCCTCAACAACTAATTGACAGGGCATTCCCTTTGACTGGGGGTGAGGAAACCTGGAGGCGGAGTGTAGGCATTATGCATTTGTGTGATGAACAAGCCTATGCTTGCTGTGCTCTAGATGTTGAAAATCCTTTGTAGAACTTCCTGCTTTGCCTCCCACTAGTGTGAGCTGGTTTAAGGTCTGCTCAATTTGTCTGCCTCCGTACTGAGCTCCCCTGTTAGGTGTATTGCCCATTAAGTTATTTGTCGCTGTATGTCCTATTGCCGTATCTCTTGGGCTAGCTTTGAAAGGTAAGGATTTTGTTCCCCCTTGTTTGCTGAGGTGGAACATGGTGGCTGTGCTGTCCATTTGTATCAATACAGTTCGGTCTGTCAAATGTGGCTGGAACACCCTTAGGGCTAGGAAGACTGTCCTCATCTCAGTCATTGAAATGCTTCACTGCGTCAGTGTCTGTCCCTAACCCTCATACCTTCAGGGTTCCTGTGTGTGCTTCCCAACCTTTGTGGGATGTGTCCATTGTTATGGTCACAGGTGGAGCTGGTGTTTTGAATGGTGTCCCCAAATGTGTGTTTGGCGAGTTGCAACACTGTATCTCCTTCTGTTCTCTTTCTGAGACAACCACTAGATCCTCCAACAACCTATGGCTTGTGACCATTTGTTGCAGGTTAATTCTAGGATGGGTTGCAAATGCAGTCTTGCGTGAGGAATCAATGGGCAGCATGATGCCATCATGCACGAGATTCATGACAATCCTCACTATCGGAGACTGACCCTCTGGTAGAGGCGGATATGTATTTTGCTTGCTTCTGCTCTCTTCTCAACAAGATAAGCTCTAGCTGTCCTGGAGTTCAAGGTAGCTCCTAGAAACACTTTCACTTGCTTTGGCTGTGGTGATGATTTCTTGTGGTTTATTGTGAAACCTAGGAGTTCTAGCGTGTGCATGACCCTTTGTATGCCCATCTGACACTTTCCCATTGATTGTGCATATACTAGCCAATCATCTAAAATACAGGTAGACATGAGTTCCCTATTGTCTAAGGTGTGCTGCTACCGCTGCAAGGACTTTTGTGGAGACTCTTGGTGCGCACTTTATACCACAGAGTAGTACAGTGAATTAGTAGTGTTCTTTGTGTAGGACAAATCAGAGGTTTCTTTTGTGTTTTTGATTCATAGGTATGCATCCTTCATATCTAAGTTGGCCATATAATATCCTTCTCTGAGGAGCAGTATTACTTCCTGCAATGTTGTCATTTTGAATTGTTCTGTTTGAATGAACTAGTTTATAAATCTGAGGTCCAGAATTGGCCTTCAGGTTAGATCTCGTTTTGGAACAAGAAAATATAGTGTATAGTTCCCCTTCTTTTCTCCTTGTCTAAGCAAGCGTTCTATGGCCTTCTATAATATTAAATCTCCGGCCTCTTTTCTGAGTTTTATTAATTCCTCTCCCCAGAAAGCCTTGCGTTTTGGAGATGTTTGTGGAGGCTGTTTAACTCTACGGAATCTGCGTGATGAATTACATTCTCGATTCACTTGTCTGATGTTATTTTCTTCCACTCCTGGAGGAATCCCTTCATTCTGTCCCCACTGGTGTTACGTGTTGGGTGTTTAAGTTGCAAGAGTCACTTGCTTGATGTTCCAGCACCCTTGGGGGACTGGTCTCCTTGATTTTTCTTGAAAGGGCTGCCTCGCTGGGTGTTACCACTGCTAGTATACTGGTGCTTGCATGGCCTGATGCTAGCTATCTTGCTGTGATTGTTGTTGCCGTCATGAAAGGCGGTCTACCGGTGGGTCTTCTGCTTGGGATTATCATCCTGGGTGTGCTCTTGAATCGGAGTGCTCCCACTGTCCTTGCCGTCTCACTATCTTCCTTTATTTGCTGAAGGGTGTTGTCCACTTCCTGTCCATATAGGGCGTCCCCTATGAAGGGCAAGTCTATTATGGAAGTCTGTACCTCCAGTTCTAATCCTGACGCCCTCAGCCAGGCATGCCTGTACACATCTGTCTGGATTTGCCGCATCCAGTGCGGACTTGAGGCAGGTGTTTGCAATATTCTTACACTCCGATATGACTGCCTTGGCCCTTCTGCCATATTCATCGGGTAATTGTTGCATAAGACTTTCTATGTCTTCCCATTGTTGATACCTGTAGCTGTTCATACGGGTGTGGGAATTGGCTATCCTTCATTGGGTAGCAGCTTCCCTCTCCATCTTCCAGCCCACCACATGAAGCCTCTTGCTTTCTTTTTCGGGCAGTGGCCCCATGATATGGGAGTGTAGTTTCTCTTCCTCACATTCCCTACAATAACAGAGTGTGCACAAACATTTCCCTTGATGTATTTGGGTCCTGAGTGGAATGCTTGCATTTCTTCTCCACTCTAGGTGTCACCGCCCTTGCAGTGGATGGTTTTTTACCTTGGTTAAGAATGCTAAGCAGCATGGGCAGGTAAAGATTTCCCTTCTGGTTCTGCATAAAAGTCTCTAGGAGAAACCATGCTCCTCCTCTAGCTGGACCCCATAGGTCTCTGCTGAAACCTTTACAAGTTTGTTGTACATCAAAAGATCACCAGGAAGTGATAGCCTCGAAGAGTAAGTGTCTATATCCTCCTCAGGAGATTCTCAGTCGAGGTCCTGCCTTATGTCTTAGAAATGGCTGGAGTTGGCAAAGGCTTGCACATATCTGACCTCCTAGAGAGGGGTTTCGGGTGTTGCAGGTACCTCCAGGGCAGATTGGTCATCCTAATGCTCCGTAGTCATTGAAGGAATGCAAAATTCCCTCAAAGGGTCGTCTTCCTCTGTATGAGGACAGCTATTTTAGCCTTGAGTCTCCTCCTTTTCTTCTCAACCTCAAATTTTTTCCCGGCATCGGCATTGTTTTTTTCTTGCGTCGACTGCTCCATTGTCTCAGATGTTCTCGCCTTTTCTCTTGAGTGGTGGTTTGCATCAAGGCCTTTGACGGTGCCTCTGGTATCCTTTGTTCAGGATCCGTGTGGCTCTTTTGGCTTTAGCTGGAGGGTCGATGACTGTTTTGGCACCAAGGCTACTTTATGAGGCTTATTGTCTGAGGACTTAGTGTCTGTGCCTTTCAGTGGGTTTACCTTTTTCCTGTCAGCATCCTTTGTCCCCTTTTTTGGCACCTGAGCTTTTTCATGGTCGGCCTCAAATATTTCAATGTCCAAATCTCCTCCTCTCGCTGTTTCAACCTTCTCAACTTTCTCCCCTTTAATCTTTTGCAAGCCCAAGGTGTCTGAGGGATTACTATTTCTGTGTTGCCGCCGTGGTGTAATGTTCCAACTTCTGTTGGCATCGTACCTTGAGTGTCTTTGGTAAGAATTACATGCAAGCCTTACCAGTCTTCGTCCCTGTAGCAGGCAAAGATTGCAGACCTCGTGGGGGTCTCTCTTGCCAAACTTATGATGGCAATCAGGACAATTTTTTTAAAGGTTTTTTTTCCTCATTTCCCTGGACTGTTCCTTCTCTCTCCATTCTCCGGAGATCCTACCGGTGGGGTACACTATCGGGGCTGAGAAGGTTCCCTTTCTACTCTGTAGTTTTCCTTGCCTCCTCAATGATTTCTTTGCTTTTTTTCTCCAACTTCAGGAAAATCTGAAAATCTTCCCTCAAAAATTCTTCGGAGCTCCTCCGTTGTGCAGCTAGACCAGACAGCAGGAAAAAGAATCAGAAGAAGGCCATCTACTAGTCTTCCTTTGCTACCCTGACAATCAAGTGCAAAAGAGGTGTACTTGATGCTCAGTTTTGATGTCTACAGAACAGTAAACCCCAGATCACCAGCAATAATTTTTACATTTAGAACCCAATAACTCATGACTATCCTGAAACACTATAAAAAAGTTCCCAAAGGAGCCTATGAAGAATAGAAAATATCCTCATTTTGAACACAGATCTGATGCACATTCTATATATCTTGTGTGTTCAACGAAACCACAACACAGCTTACCTCACCAGTCATTCAAGCTAGTATTGAACATACAAATCAAGCAGCTCTTGTGGCAAGAAAGCAAAGCTAAATTCAGGTTGCACAACCGTGCATGGATCACCATTAACACATACAAGGCACTGATCGCGCAAACTTACATGAAAGCCACCTTAATAAAGTATATAAACAATAGAAGTGATGCAAACCAGATTTGGGTTCCTACCATCAGTCGATGTGTTTTCAAAATAGCACCAGCCAATGGAGAACAAGGGGTGTATGCTTTGTCAATATCATTGAGAAGTCTTATGGCATATATTATGCATCTGGCCAGTTTTTTTACCTTGGCGTACAATCTATCTTCGAAACATCTGTAAATCAAACGGCATTAGATCTGGTTGCCAAGCAATATTGTTCTGCAAGAGAGATCTGACACCACAAACCTTACAGTGTTTGGCAAAATTCCTTTTAAAAGCGGAGTCACTCAAACAGACCACATTAAATCTTCAGGAAAATGGCTGAGTCTGTACAAAAGCTACCTCTGCGATTGGTCACCAGTCTCCATCAATTACTTGAGTAAAACCTTGATAAATGCCAAACGTACTGCACTTTAGCAACTTATCGTACAATTAATGAACGATGAAGAAATGCACTTTAGCCTTTGTGTGATACTGCATTGATGATTTCAGAATGCATGTTGCTAAGATTTGAATCAGCAGGGTGGCGCACACCCCTTTGTTACACACAACCTTAAGCGGAAGCATGGCACTTCAGCACTTCAACTTCTGTTGGATTTGGAGTAGGATAATGATGAACTGCATTTTTAACTTTTTACAGTTTCCTCAACCAACACCGGCATATGGCATTTTAGACTTGCGTTTTTTATCTCATCATGATTTTAAATTCTTATCATTCTTTCTTTTATCTCTTCCTTTATTTCTCGATGTAACTAACGTACTAGTTATATTTTTTTCTAATACCCAGTTGCAACAGTTTTTATTAATTGTGTAAATAAAGTATTCACTCAATCAACCTTGAATATTCAACAATCCCATTACATGTATAGGCATAACATTTCAGAACACCCTCTGGCTGCTCAGAAGTCTTGGAATCACATGCCTTGCACGAGAACATCCTTGTGTCAATTTGAAACACCAAATTCATTGCTCACTATTTTTGGAAATAGGCAAACTCAAGAGGCTGTAGTGTACTAATTAAGCCCTAAATGAACAGACAACCTCAAAGCAATATGAATATGACCCAAGTGAATAATATAAAAATGACCTTAGCTATAAAACAAGAAATCAATTGCAACTGACAAAAAGGTCAAACAGTGTCAGTGACTGGAGTGGCCATCAATAAGCTTCAGGCACAATCGCTCCTGCTGACACTGAAAAGGAAATACTGTTCTCAAATGACTTCAACATAATTGAATAAATGGTTCTTGAAATCCATCCTCAAGCATGGCAGTAATACAAGATGGTTGGTATCTGAAAGAGGAATATTAACTAAATCAAGCCAAACAAAAATAATTGAGTAGACAGACAACCTGCATTGGGATACATCAATTTTAGAACTACATTAATTACCTTGCAGACCTTTTCGTTTGGATGAAGGGTTTTTTCCTTGAAAAAGTAGGGGAGAATGAGTGAGTGCCATTAAACCACTAGCAGATAATGAACTTCGTATTATTTTGTTAGGTGGTGTCAAACCTAGAATATGGAAAAAAGAATATATAGTTTATGCTTAAAACGTGCACTCTACAAGTTAGAAACAAAGTATGAAGACGGTTTGTTTGTTCACAAGGAATTTTTGGAAGTCATGAAACATCTTAGGCTAAATACCTATCAAAAGTATGGCCATGACTCGAATATAAATCATTGACATGCACGCCTTTACCACTGCTGACCTTTACAATGTGTTGTTTTACATCTTGCTACTTAATCCTGTATTTGACTTAATGACGCATAGCTGTGAACAGGTTTATATGTATTTATTACAAGTATTATGTTTGTGTTTTTGGATGGTAACCTACTCAAACTGCGCCTTTTTAAAAATTGCTTACTTCCCCTTTACCACTTACCACCTCTGAAACACAAAACAAAATCCCTATACTTCAAAAACCCATTAATCTTTACCCTTGTCTGAACCCTAAAATTTTCTTAATATCCTTTACCATCCCTGAAACCTAAAAATCCCTTACCCACACCTTAAACCTAAACACCCCTTAGAACCTCCTAACCATTTCTGAATACTAAAATCCCATGCTATCCCTTGCCCATGCCTGAACCCTAAAAACCCTTAACCATCTCTAAATTCTAAAACACCTTACCCCTATCTGGACCCCAACAACTCCTTACACACACACACATACACCCATCCCTGAAGAAAATAAACTAGCATTGGCAAAGCCTATACATCTCACCTTTGCAAGATTTGTTTTCCTTTGCTTTACAGACGTCTGGGTTTTTTGAATATTAAGTGCAGATTGTATGTGCTTTAGAAATAAATGAGGCAGTAGAGAGAGTTCTTTATTAAAAGCCTGTTAAGAGCAACATTTACTTTATGTGCACTGTTGTTTATACAGTTATTTGTGATTTAAATGGTTTATATGTGAACTTGGTTGATAAGTATATCTTTTTTAAATAAGTTAGACGTAATAGTGATAGCAGCAGCTGCCAAAATATGTTAAGTTCCCAGCATCAAGTTTTGCCTCAAGCCAATGGACTTGCTCAAAGGAATGAAATTAATTACTCAGATATGGTACTACTAGAAACATTTCCAAAAAACATCGGGATGTAGGAAAGTGCCCTCTTTCTTGCCATGGTTACCCCCATTTTCTGCCTGTTGTCAGTGTGTTTGTGTCAACTGGGAACCTCCTAACCAGGACCTCAGTGGTTATGCTCTCTCCCTTCTAACTCGGTAACTGTACGTTTTTCTTCCAACAATTGGCATACTGGTCCTCCCATGACAGTCCCTAGTATATGGTACCTAGGTACCCAGGGCATTGGGGTACCAGGGGATCCCTATAAGCTGCAGCAGTTATTCTGCCACCCATACGGAGCTCATGCAAAGGGTTCTGCAGGCCTGCCGCCATTGCAGTCTGCATGAAATGGGTGCATGTACCCATTTTCACCACAGATCACTGCGCCAGGTCACTGTAAGTCCCCCTATGGTAGGCCCTCTCAGCCCAGAGAGCAGGGTGCAGGTATCTGTGTGTGAGGGCACTCCTGCACTAGCAGAGGTAGTCCCACAAACACCAGGCCCATTTTCCTGGACTTTGTGAGTGCAGGGACGCCATTTTACATGTGCACTGGACATAGGTCAGCTATATTATGATAACTCAGAACCTGGGCAGGTTTGTTATCAAACATGTCGGAATCATACCCCAATACTGTTGCAAGTATTGGACGTATGATTCCATGCACTCTGGGAGCTCTTTAGAGGTCCCCCAGCATTGCTACCACCAGTCTTACAGGGTTTTCCAGGAAGCCTAAGCTGCTGCCACCCATCTTGTTTCCAAGGTTGGCAGGAACCTCTGGGAGCATCTGAGTGGCCAGGCCAGGCAGGTAACGTCAGAGCCCACTCCTCATAGGTGCTTACCTGACTAGGTGACCAATCACCCTTTCAGGGCTATTAAGGGTCTCGCTCTTCGGTGGGTCCTGAGATTAAGCTTGCAAGACTCCAACACGATTCCTTTGCAACCTTCACTTCGACTTCTGGCCACTGGAACTGCAACTGGACCCTCCACAAACCGACAATGCTACAACCCACAAAGAAGACTCTTCTGCAACTTTGTTTCCATGGCTTCTGTCAGCTTTGCAACTTTTCCCCGGCTGTGCATCCCCAGAAGACAGCAACTCTTCAGCCTGCACAAGAAGAAGGAATCTCCCTTGGAGTGAGGGAGTCACTCCCCTGCACCAGCAGACACCTGCTGCAAAGACGACTGGCTGCTTGGATCACTTCTCATCCTGAGCTGCGTGGATCCTGCATCATGGTTGGTGGTCAGGAGTAGTCCTCTTGGTCCTATCCACCAGCTGTCAAACTCTGGTGGAGGTAAGCCTTTGCCTTCCCACGCAGGACCGTACCCCTGTGCACCGCATCTCTTGCAGCTGCGAAGGCTTGTTTGCATATTCTCCAAGGGATCTTCAGGCAACATGTAACTCCAGTCCCCAGCACTCTTTACTGCGACGCACCGCCCTCTGCGTTGTTCACCTGTGGCGTGGAATCCTTTTCTGTAGTGCTACATGGGCTCCTTCAGCAACTTCTGTGTCCCCTTCCTATGGGACCCCTGTGGACTCTGAGGGTCCCCTGTGAATGCCCCCTCCTGGGTTGTGTCATCTTCTGCCTGGCAGGTCCCCGGCAGCAGCACTTTTCCACTAACTGCGAGTTTGCCTTTGTCAAGGATTGTTGGTAGAATTCCTGCACCAACACCCATCTACAACCTTCATTCCAGCAAGGGATATCTTCTGCATTCTTCAGGAACTTCGGCTCCTGGGCTGCAGTGCTGACCTGATCATCACCGTCGACCAACTCCTGCAAGTACAGCTGGATGGTTAGTAGCTCCTACTCCTCCTGGAGTCCTCTGTGACTTTTGGACTTGGTCCCCTCGTTCCACAGGTCTTCCTCTCCAGGAATCCACTGCTGGTTTCTTGCAGTCTTGTCTGGGTGTCTTTTCTTCTTGTCCTTCCTTTTGGGTGGTTTGGGGGAAATTAAAGTGATTTACTCCTGCTTTCCTGGTTGCTGGGGGGTACTATGTTACTTACCTCTGTGGTTTTCTAGTACTCCCAGCTCCCCTCTACACAGTCCACTTACCTAGGTGGGAGTCCTATATTCGCATTCCATGTTTTTAGTATATGGTTTGGGCACCCCCCCTAGGGTCACTATTGGTTTTCTACATTTGCACTGTTTTCTAACCTTTTCTATGCCTATTTCTGATCGGAGTATTGCCTTTTTTTTATATATATATTTTTTTTTTAGTAATTTTGGTATTGTGTCACAAAAATAAAGTACCTTTATTTTTGTAAAACTGTGTGGTTTCTTTCATGTGCTGTGTGACTACAGTGGTATTGCATGAACTTTGCATGTCTCCTAGATAAGTCTTAGTTGCTCATCCGCAGCTACCTCTAGAGAGCTAGGCTTCTAGAGACTGCCTACACTTCACTAAGTTGGGATACCAGGACCTGGTAGAAGGTGTAAGTAAATTAGGAACCCACCACACACCAGGCCAGCTTCCTAGACAGGGTGTTTACCATGAAAGCAAAACACCGACGTGCACTGCTACTCTGATATACTAGTATTAATGTCCAATAATAATGTCCATAATTTATAAGACTTTCTTATTGTGGTTGCTCCCATATTTACATAACATACAAAACTGCAGCTTTCTGGCGAACATGGTCATGTTCCTAGACACAGAACGTGCACTACTGCTCACAATGTAACTAAGTGCAAACAAGCAGAATGAATCAGTTGTCACTGGCAAGTCAAACGTGCAGAAGTGAAAATAAGCAGCAGCATGACCAAGCCAAAAACCACAGCGTAGAGCTCTAGAACATATTTGAAAACTTTATTAGCTCCTGTGGTTTTATTACCTTGCAGCCTGAACTGATGCTCTACAATTACTAGATTTCAGTACCACTTGCAAGCCAATGAAGAGTCACTGGTTTGCAAACTCTGCACAAGCACACCAATACCTAATTTTCGGTTAATTGCGTACAGCCATCAGACGCATGCATGACTACTGTGCTGCTAAACTTTAAGATTTGTGAGTCTCCCCCCTTCTTGCCCCCCAGAGGCAGGCTTCTTGCGCACGAACATGCGCCACACTCGCATACAGAACCTAAGTCAGTCAAGTGCACCTTTCGCGCCACGATGCACTAGAGCTGACCAAGTAATGGGCTCCCACCTACAATCAGACGTGAAGATGTTTTTATCAAAAAAGTACCCAGCTCATCTCATCAGGAGAGCTGATAAAAGGAGGACTGCCTTTCGACCAACCACTACATGCTTTTAAGAGAGCAAAAATTATAAGTGATATGATAGTCCATACACAACCTTGGGCCAAAATATCCATGGAGAAACAACTGGCTCTATGGCATCTGCCTCCACCATCAGGCCATCATCCATGTGGCAAATGCAGTCTGTCAATTCACAAAAAAGACAAATAGCTTTGACCTAGGCCTAAAAACCCATTGAAGTTAAAAACTTTCTTAAATTGCAACAGCAAGAATGTCATCTACATGATAAAATGTCTGTGCCAACTCAAATGCATTGGAATGACAACAAGATGAGTTGGCACTATCCCCTGTGTGACTTTGCACCGTACGTTCGTGTGCTTGGTAACCATCTTCAAATTCTTTTTTCTTTTGTTTTCTTTTCTGAATTTATTTCTTTTTTTTTTTTTTTAAGTCCATCTTTATGTATGATCTCCTTCCTACCTACCTAGTCTTTTTCTTATTTCTGGGGAGATGGGTATGTTGCATGTGAATCCACAAAACTCTTGAAGCTGCAAAACGTCTCCTACGGGTACATAACCAATTGGTTTTGCAACATGAATCCTTTTCTGGATTCACATGCTGTGCAGTAGGTAATAAAGCAGTTTAATCTTCCTTGCGTTGGTTGGGGTGAAATGAGGATGTTTGCAAATAGATTCAGTAGTACTTTTTGTCCCACCTGAGGTTCCTTGTTCATCTGTATGTCCAAACAATGATACTTAGTGAACGTATGTGGAGATGACCATGTGTTGCTGCTGCACAGATAGTGTCTAGGGGCACATTTGCTATGAAAGCTAGAGTTGTGCCCTTTTTTCTTGTTGACTGCACTTTAGGGTGAGAGGATAGAGTCTGCCCTGCTACTGAGTAGCATATTTGTATTGTTTCCACAATCCATTGAGCGACTGTTCCTTTTGTAGCTCGTGAACCCTTGCTGGATTTTGCATACGAGATAAACAATTGGTTCCTCTTGCGAAACTGCTTGATCTCTTGTAAACAGCACATTAGTGCTCTCCTTACATCAAGGGTATGCAGGGTTCTTTCTAGTTGTGCTTGCGGGTTCTTAAAAAACACTAGTAATTGAATGCTCTGATTGACATGAAACTTGCTCACTACCTTAGGTAGGAATTGAGGGTTTATTCTCAGAAATACCTTGTCCTCGTGTAACTGCATGCACAGTTCCGGAATTGTTAATGCTTGAAGTTTGCTTACTCTGTAGCGATGCGATTGCTATTAGGAAGGCAGCTTTCAGTGTGATAGGCCTGAATGGTTCTGCTTTGTGGATAGGCTTGAATGGCTTTGTCATTAATTGTGTTAGTACTGTATTTAGGCTCCATATGGGGGCTGCAGCCCTCCTTGGGGAAGCTATTCTCTTGGAACCCCCTAAGAACCTTTTGATCACTGGTGAAGGGTAAAAACCTTTACATGATGCTCCTCTGGCGTAAGCTACAATAGATGCCAAATGGACCTTGAGTGATGAATAGTTTACCCTGCTGTCCAGCAGATGGGTAAGATAGATAAGCACTGTTTCTTGCTTTGTTACTGTTTCTATAGCATTGATCTTTGTGCACTAGTGGAGATACCTTCTTCACGTTTCTGCATAGCATTGTCTCATTGTTGGCTTTCTAGCTTCCTTTGGTAGCCATGGTTCTAGGTGGCAAGTTTAGGTGTCCGAATTCTATGTATTCAGACACCAAGCTTCTTGATTGAGTGTTGCTGGTTCCGGGTGGAACAATTTCCACTTTTGCATTGTGAGTAGGTCTCGTTCCTCTTTGATCTTGATCATCTGTCCTTTCTACAGCTCATCCAGGTTTGTCTGTCCCATTGTGGGGGACATCAGAATCAGGTTTGTCCCTGGTTGTCTGGCTTTCTCCAGTACCTTTTAAATTAGAGGAAATGGTGGGAAACTGTGGCAAATCTCCCTGATCAGTTGAGTGACAGAGCATTCCCTTCTGATTGGTGGTGTTGAAACCGGGAGGCGAAAAGTTGGCATTTCTTGTTCTCTGATGTTGGGAACAGAACGATTGCTGGTGTGCCCCAGTGCCTGAAGATTCCTTCTAAGGATCTTTGTTTTATTTCACATTTGCGTGAGCTTCTTTCCTGTCTGCTCAGTCTGTCTCCCTCTATGTTGTCCTTCCCTGGTAGGTGAATTGCCTGTAAGTTGATCTTATGTGATAGAGCCCAGTGACAAATTTCTTGGGCTAGTTTTCTTAAATGAATGACTTTGTGCCTACCTGTTTTTTCAGGTAAACATAGTTGTATTGTCTGTTTGAATCAGTACAGTTTCCCTTGTTACATGTTTGAAAGGCCTTCAGGGCTAGCAGCACTGTCTTCATCTCTAGAAGGTTGATGTGCTTTATTGTATCTGTGCTGTTCCATTGACCCTGAATTTTTAGGTTGCCTGTGTGCGTTCCCCATCCCTTGTGGGACGCATCTACTGTAATGGTCACAGATGGAGGATTTGTTTTGAATGGTCTCCCCAGGGCTATGTTCTTTGATATCCACCACTCTACCTATTTCTATATCTTTGCTGTTACAAACACTAGATCCTCCAGACTCCCAGCGGCTTGTGCCCAATTGTTGCACTGCCATTCTTGGAATCAGCCCATGTGTAGTCGCACATGGGTTAAATGGGGGATAAATTATGCCATCATGCCCATCAGCTTCATAACTGTCCTCGCCGTAAGATAGCCTCCTCTGGTAAAGGCAAGTTTGTTTCATGATTGCCTATACTATCTTCTGAGTTGGATGAGCTTGTGCTATCTTCAAATCCAGTCTTGCTCCTAGGAAGATCTCTTTCTGTTCCAGTTGATGGTATTACGTTTTGTGGTTTACTGAGACCCCCAGCTTCTGTAGGGTTCTGATCACTGTTCGAATGTTCCTTTGGCATTTCTGTTTTGCTTTT
Organism: Pleurodeles waltl; assembly: GCF_031143425.1. Taxonomy (NCBI): domain Eukaryota; kingdom Metazoa; phylum Chordata; class Amphibia; order Caudata; family Salamandridae; genus Pleurodeles; species Pleurodeles waltl. The sequence continues at coordinate 433,810,811 of NC_090440.1, read as the reverse complement.
GTCTTCACTAGCAAGTCACCCAGGTATGGGCAGACATGTATCCCCTTTCTTTTTAGGAATGCTACAACTGTTGCCCAGCATTTTGTAAAAACCCTTGGTGCAGATTTATGCCAAAGGTGCAAGACCTTGAATTGACAGTGTACCTTCTCGAGCATGAAGCCGAGTGCGAGTTAATTTGTTTATGAACCTGAGGTCCACGATTGGCCTTAGTGTGAGGTCTTGTTAGGGCACTAGGAAATAAGGTGAATAATTTCTCATGTAGAACTCTTTTTGCTGGTACCCTATTGCCTGTTTTTGAAAGAGTTCTTCCACTTCTTTCCTTAGTTGTACAAGTTCTACATCTGGATACGTTTTCTTCTTTTGGTGGATTTTGAGGTGGAGTCTTTGTTAGTTTCTATACAGCCGCTGTGGCGTACCATGTTTAAAACCCAATTGTCTGCAGTGATCTTTGCTCATTCTTATGGGTACTGAGTTATTCTGCCTCCCACTGGTATTGTCTGGGGGCCCAAGTCTGTTCCTAAGTCACTTGGTAGTTGCTTCACCTCCTCTGGAGGTCTGCTCTTTTCACTCTCCCTCTACCACGAAAGGGCTGTTTTGTAGGGTGTTGCCACTGCTGGTAACCGGCTTACCAGGTAGCCTGGTGTGGATCGCTCTGGGCTTGTTGTTGCTAACCTGTCGAGAAGGATCCCCTTCCTGTGGGCCTTCTGGGGGTATTTCCTCCCCTTCTGAAAGTGCCTCTGTACTGTAGAGCACCCATTGCCTTTACAGTTTCATTGTCCCTTTTTCCCTACCAGTGCATCCCCAGTGAATGGCTTATTTATGATATAGATCTGTACTTCTTGTTTGAAGCCTGAGATCCTGAGCCAAGCACGTCTCCTTAGGATTGTGCCTGTAAACATTTGTCTACTAGCTTTATTAGCTGCATCCAGTGCTGATTTTAGGCATGTGTTCGCAATGTTGTTCCTCTCTTCCTTTGAAAGTTTCTTCATTAGCACCTTAATCTTGTCCCATTGTTGGCAGCCATATCTGTTAAGGAGATTACTGGAGTTCGCAATCCGCCACTGCGTCGCTGTTTCCCTTTCCATCTTCCTCCCTACCATATCTAGTCTCTGGCTTTCTCTCGCTGCAAGTGGACCTGTGGAGGTGTGTGCAATACTCCTGCTTCTGGCAGTTGTGAGGATGATAGAGTGTGCCACTGTGTTCCCCTGGTTGTACTCTGGGTCCTTTGATGATGGTTTGTATCTCTCTTCTATCCCTGAGGTAACATCTTTTGATGTAGCTGGCTCCTTAAAGGCCTCCTTGCCTTGGCCCACTATGCTAAGTAGAATTGGGAGGTATTGATTCCCCTTGCTTGATGCCATAAGAGTCTCCAGGAGAAAACCAGGGTCTCACTTCTCTTCCTCTAGTGGCACTTTATAGGCTTCTGCTGTCCTTTTCACCAGGCTATTGTAGAGCACAATGTCGTCAGGTGGCGAAGGTCTAAAGGGGTAGTTTTCGAACTCCTCTTCTGGGCTGTCTGTGCAGAGGACATTCCATTCATCCTCAAAGACTCCTGTTGCCTCCTCCCCTTCGGGGCCATAGAATTCTTCCTCTGCCTCCTCTTCGTGAGGTTCTGGGGCTTCTAAGGAAGCTTCAACGTCTGAGGTGGTAGAAGCCTTTCTTGGAATCCTGAATTCCTTTACAGCGTTGTAGAACACCTTGTGTTGAAGGAGTGCTGCTACTTCTGCCGCTAACCTTTGTTTTCTCTTCTATACCTCCAAGGCCCTTTCAACGTCCTTCATCGAGGATGCCCTCCTCTTTGGTGTTGGAAGCTTTTCCTCTGAAGGTCTTGCAATTTCCTTCGGAGTCTGTAGAACTGTGGTGGTTTTGGTCAATTTCAACATTCTGCCTTCATCGGTATCCCTGGGTTGTGATCTGTGGGCCTCTTTCTCTTTCAACGGCTGGCTGTCATTTTCTTAGACGTTGGGGCTGCCTAGTGCAACCTTTTCTCAAGAAGCTTAGTATCCGAACCTTCCGCCGATCTTTTTACCTTTTCGGGTCTCTTTTTGATGTCCTTTGCTGCCTTTTCCTTCCCTGCATGTTTTTTCTCAGTGTCCCCGTCGAGGATTTCTATGTCTGATCCTCCATGGGCTGATTCTGTGCCCCAGACATTATCCTCCTCATTGCTGGAAAGAACCAGATCCTTCAGCGATGTTTGTGATTTCTGGCTGCTGTACATGGCTGCGTGGTCTTCCTCTGTTTGCGGCAAACCCAGAGTCCTCAGCACTTACACAGCGCGGGCCTCACAGTCCTCATGGATTTCGGGAGAAAAAGGTTGCAAACTTCGTGTGGGCTGCGCTACACAAATGCATGGTGCCAGTTTGGGCAAAATTTAAAGGGGGTGTTTTCCATGACCCCTACTCTGCCTCATTCTATGATCATGTGCAAATTCTGACAGTTGCTAAAATGGGACTAGTAGAAGGCTGCAAGTAATGGGGTGCTGCTCAACACTTGGAAGCAAGGATTTTAATGGGACAAATGAAAAACAAATGAAAAGCAATGGGTGGACTGTATGATCACAAAGTGTATACTACAAGTCTCGAAGAAATAGTGCAAGCGCTGTCTAGACTTGACCTAAAAAATGGCTGATGGTGTTCAGTCAGTTTGTAGTGTCAGTCTCCCCTCAGCTATGCATATAATAATAATAATAATAATAATAATAATAATAATAATAATAATAATAATAAAAATAAAAAAATATACTGAAATGCAAGAGTTTGGCCAATGAGCGGACATGTTCCATGAAAATCTTATTTGAGCAAGCTAAGGAGTATTTGGGACTATTTGTTTACATTTTCTGTTCCAAAATGAAATGAAGAAATTAAGTACTTAAATGGTGTTTAGATTTCTTTTTTTCTGTAATCACAATTCTTGTCATTACACCATTACATTGATATATTTTTTCTTGCATGAGGTAAGCGAAGACTTCCAAATGAGAAACAAGAAGAGACCATGCAATAAAATAAACTGGTACACTCAAAGTGCACAAGGTAAGCCCTCTTGTAACCGGAAGTATGGACTACAAGTCTAAGTAAACGTACGGCAATGACTATTTAGAATAATTAGTAAATGAGGAATGGGGGGTGGGCAGGGAAAGTAAGGGTAAAGGTAAATTATCTGAATACCAGTTCCTAACCATGAAGAAAGCATGTATCTTAGGGCATTTTTAGGAAAGGACTTGACCCAATCCTCTTCAAATTGTGAAATCCTATCATTGAGCTCATAGATCAGCTTCTCAGAGGATGCTAGTTTGTGCATGTCTGACTGCCAAGTCCTCAAGGGTGGGATATTATCAGACTTCCAGATGCACAACACACTGACTATAGTCACTCCCATAGCAGTGGATCACCACCTGTTCTCAAAGTGTAAGGCATGCAAGCGATAAGGTATCATGCAGAAGCACCATTCTGGCCATTATTGCTGTGCAGCCCTGAATTTCTGGATTCATTTGACCCCCTAATTAATGCCAGTATGGGCTTATGTTTGGGCAGTCCTGCGCAATGTGTATTATATTACTGTCCAGAGTCCTGCACCTCCAGAATTTAGAGTCTACATTGAGTTTTGTCTGGAACATTGTTGTAGATGAGCAGTGGCATCCATGGAAGACATTGAAAAAAATGTATTTCATGCAGGAACTCCTAAACCCCTTGTTGTAGGTATGTCTTCTCATTCAATTTCCTAACTCAGTGTTAAGGTGAGTTTCCCACCACACAAGTAAAACCTGAAGGCTGAAAATAGATAGTGTCCTTAAAATCTTTCTAGAGGGGTGGGGGTGGGGGTGGGGGGTGTATGTGTCATGCATGTGATAACTGAAGATATCACCAACATTGTGCAGACAGGAGTCCCAATTCCCTAGGAAAAACCCAAGACTAAAGAGTCCCAATATGTATGCCACTAAATAAAAGGGAGGACTACACCTACAACCCATGGATAGCTACTGGTTAGCTTGCCACTTAGTTTATGCTGTCTACCTTTTACCCACGCACAGAGCTGTTCTGCCGTGGGTTTTCATTGAATGTCCCTCATTGACTATCAATACGGTGGGAGACTGAGTGCCCTATTGCATAAATCAGCTGAGACTGACGCTACTTAATTCCATTATTTTAGCTTTGCAGTATGCATGGCAGAGGGCTCATGTACTTAATTAAGCCACCCAGTTTTACACTGGAAAGCACCTATTTGGAGTAACAGCCATAACGGTAAGCGAGGAGGAACAAAACTGGTCCACATGGAAGGTTGATAAAACTAAACACCTCAACAACCTTATAGGGCATAACTGAAATCTTTTCACTATCCACCCTTCTGTCGATGAAGATCCAGGTCCACGAGAGAAGATGAAGATCATCTGTGGAGTCCAGGAGCTGCAGGGAGGTCCTTGAAGTTATGAAGATGATGTCCCACGCAAGTCACAGATTGTCAGGAGGGGACTTCACAATTTGAAGCCTTAGCAAACGCAAAACTGGGCAGAAGAGGATTTGCAGAGAAGAGGTTCAGCAAGGTCCAGGGGACTCGGCCCTCAGAAGAGAGTCCGGGCTGACCCTCAGCAGTCGGAAGAGCCAGTAGAAGCAGCCGTAACCCCCAAAGGCAACCCACGGGCAGCAGGCACAGTAAGTTGCAGAGAGGCCAGTCAGCACACCTGAAGAGGAGTCCTACATTGCTGGAGCAGCAGACGAGAGACTGTCCTTGCCAGGATGAAGTGCTGGAGGCTGGGGCTACTTGGAGCCTGATGATCCCTTGGAGCAGGAGTCAACAAACCATGGTTGCTGTAAGAGTCGTGGTGCACTAGGGTACTGTCCTGCAAGGAGAGGCAAGGGCTCACCATCTCCCAAGTTAGACAAGAGGGCTAAGGGACAAAATGGACCACTCAGAACCACCACCTATGTTGGAGGATCCACAAGTTCATGCGGAGAGCAGATCCCAGCAGCTGGACGTCGTTGCCTTATGGGAGTGCCTATTTTACTCCAAAGGAGATTCCTTCTTTCTTCTGCAGCCTGAAGTTTTGCCGACCCCAGAGGATGCACAGCTGTGAAAATGTTGCAGTTACTGGAAGGAGCTGACTAAACAATGTTGCAAGGCGAGGTCATCTCAGGAGTTGCAGGCTTGTTTGGTTCCTGTGAAGTCCAACAGCGGTTCTGGTGGGCAGGAAAAGAAGAGGTCGATGCAGAGGAGCACTGGTAGAGTACTGCATGCCGAATCTGGAGACCCACCCGCCAGAGAGTCCCTTAATAGCCCTAACAGGAGGCTTGGTCACTCTGCAGGGTGACCACCTACCAGAGGGAGTCGCTGACGTCGGTTGCATGTCCTGACCAACCACATGCTCCCAAGGGTCTCTGCACATCTTGTTTCCAAGATGGCAGAATCAAGTGGCCACCTGGAGGAGCTCTGGGCAACACCGCAGGGTTGGTGATCGAAAAGGGAGTGGTCAATCTACTTCCCTTTGTGTGGTTTTACACTAGAGCAGAGACCGGGGGCCCCTGGACTGTTGCAAACAGGATAATGCAAGGAGGGCACCAAATGTGCCCTTTAAAGCGAGCCAGTGGCATGGGGAGGCTACCCCTCCCCAGCCGTGTAACACTTATTTCCAAGGGAAAGGGATATTGACCACCTCTCCCACAGGAAATCCTTTGTTCTGCCTTTCCCTGCTTGAGCTGGTCAAGCAGCAGGAGGGCAGAAACCTGTCTTAGGGGCTGCAGCAGGATGGGCTGGCTGCAACCCTAGAAGACTGGTAGGAGCAATACTGGGGGGTTAAGGGGTCCTCTAGGGCAATGGTTCCCAACCTGTGGTCCAGGGACCCCTGGGGGTCCGGCAAGCCTCCTCAGGGGGCGCATAACTAGTTAAAAAAAAAAATAATCAGATTAGGTCCCCAGATTTCAGTAATGACTCAGTGGAGGGTGGTAGGTAGGGGGAATCCCCAGATTCCAATAATGATTCAGTGGGAGTCCCCGGGTCCAGTAATGACAAAGTGGGGGTCCACAGAAGTCAAAAGGTTGGGAACCACTGCTCTATAGAGCTCCAAAGTGCATGGAACCCTGCCACCTATACTGGCATTAGTATTTGGGTATGATTCCGACATGTTTGATTCCAAGCATCCCTAGGTTCGGAGTTACCCTTATGTAAATAGACCACCAGTAGTGGTGACCTGTGCCCAGTACATGGGTAAAATGGCTTCTCCGCACATACGAAGTCCAGTGCATTGGAACTGGAGTTCGTAGGGGCACTTATGCTCATGCAGGGGTGCCCTCACACACATGAACCTGCACCCTGCCCTCTGGGGTAGGAGGGCCTACAATAGGGGTGACTCACAGTGACCTAGTGCAGTGACCAGCAGCGAAAGGGTGCATGCACCTGCAGATACAGTTTGCATGGGGTCCCATGGGTGGCATAATACATGCTGCAGCACATGTGGGACCCCTGCTGTCCCAATGCCCTGGGTACCTAAGTACCATATTCTAGGGACTCACAGGGTTACACCAGTATGCCAATTGTGGGGGTGTAAAGGGTACCAAAGCAACCAAATATAAATGTGAGAGCACAATCACTGGGGTCCTGGTTCGCGGGGTCCCAGTGAGAACAGTCTAAGCACACTGATAAACAGGAAAAACGTGTCAGTAACCATGTCAAAAAGAGTGACTTTTTTACAGGGAGGGCCTCACATTTAGACCAGTTGATTGTATAACAGGAAAGCAATGCAAAGGAGTCCATCTTCCGTACCACTACCACTGGTGACACTCAATAGAACACTGAGTTCTCCAGTTGTCATCATTATCCCCTCCATCTGCTTACTACAACATATTGCAATTGGTAGGAGTTCCAAAGTGAGGCGAAATAATGGGTGGCATAAGGAAGTCATGCCTAGTCCCACAGTGATTTTGAAAGAATGGAGAGGCGTAACCTCCACAACTGACCAAAGCTATTGGGTTATGCTTTTAGTGAGAGTTTGAAAGTTTTTACCAATGCCTATACGCTCCATAGTTATTAAGAGATTGCCCCATTCCACCCAATGAAACGCCTTTTCGGCATAGAGGAAGAAAGGAAAATGTTACTTACCAGTAGACATATGTTTGTGGCATGTTGTGCTGTAGATTCACATGCTGTGCATTACCCTGCCATCTAGACTTGGGCTCAGAGTGTTGCAACTTGTTTTCCTTCTAGAAGTGTTTGAGTCACGGGATCGAGTGGCTCCTCCTTTTTGGTGATACTGCGCATGAGCATTGAGTCCTTTGTTAGATTGTTTTCTACAGGCGGGTAAGAGGTTAGTATAGAGAGAAGTACGTCCATGCAAATGTAAGGAACTATAAACATGTATGTATACACAAGTACAAAGCAACTGCTATAGCCAAATCAAATCAAATCAAATCATTAACATTTATAAAGCGCGCTACTCACCCGTGCGGGTCTCAAGGCGCTAGGGGAAAAAGGGGGGGGGTTATCGCTGTTCGAACAGCCAGGTGTTAAGGAAAGCGGAGTGGTCCTGAGGCTGGTGGGGAGGGAGTTCCAGGTCTTGGCCGCCAGGAAGGAGAAAGATCTCCCACCCGCCGTGGAGCGGCGGATGCGAGGGACAGCAGCGAGTGCGAGGCCAGAGGAGCGGAGGAGGCGGGTGGGGATGTAGAAGCTGAGGCGTCTGTTGAGGTATTCCGGTCCCTTGTCGTAGAGGGCTTTGTGTGCGTGGGTGAGAAGTCGGAAGGTGATCCTTTTGCTGACAGGGAGCCAATGCAGGTGTCTCAGGTGTGCGGAGATGTGGCTGCTGCGGGGTATGTCGAGGATGAGGCGGGCCGAGGCGTTTTGAATGCGTTGCAGGCGATTTTGGAGTTTGGCTGTGGTCCCGGCGTAGAGGGTGTTGCCGTAGTCCAGGCGGCTCGTGACGAGGGCGTGGGTCACGGTTTTTCTGGTGTCGGCGGGGACCCAGTGTAAGACCTTGCGGAGCATGAGGAAGCAGGCGGAGGACACGGCGTTGACTTGCTTGGTCATGGTGAGAAGAGGGTCCAAGATGAAGCCGAGGTTGCGGGCGTGGTCTGTGGGGGTCGGTGCGGTGCCGAGGGCCACCAGGAGTCGTCCCAGGCGGACGGGGTGTTGCCAAGGATAAGGACTTCCGTTTTTTCAGAGTTCAGCTTTAGGCGGCTGAGCCTCATCCAATCTGCGACGTCCTTCATACCCTCTTGTAGGTTGGTCTTGGCGCTGGCGGGGTCCTTGGTGAGGGAGAGTATAAGTTGGGTGTCGTCGGCGTAGGAGGTGATGATGATGTCGTGCTTGCGTACGATGTTGGCGAGGCGGCTCATGTAGACATTAAAGAGTGTCGGGCTGAGTGATGAGCCTTGGGGTACGCCGCAGATGATCTCGGTGGGTTCTGAGCGAAACGGAGGGAGGTAAACTCTTTGGGAACGGATTGAGAGGAAGGAGGCGATCCAGTCCAGGGCCTGGCCTTGGATCCCAGTGGAGCGGAGGCGGGTGATTAGGGTGCGGTGACAGACGGTGTCAAAGGCAGCCGAAAGGTCGAGCAGAATGAGGGCGCCTGTTTCACCGTTGTCCATCAGAGTTCTGATGTCGTCAGTGACTGAGATGAGGGCGGTTTCAGTGCTGTGGTTGGTTCGGAATCCGGTTTGTGAGGGGTCGAGCAGGTTGTTGTCTTCCAGGAAGGTGGTTAGCTGTTTGTTGACGGTCTTCTCTATTACTTTGGCTGGGAAAGGCAGAAGAGAGATGGGGCGGAAGCTTTTTAGGTCGCTCGGGTCAGCCGTAGGTTTCTTTAGTAGGGCGTTGACTTCGGCGTGTTTCCAGTATTCGGGGAAGGTAGCAGAAGAAAAAGAAGAGTTGATGACGGTCTGGAGGTGCGGGGCGATGATGTCGTCGGCTTTGTTAAAGATGAAGTGCGGGCAGGGGTCCGAAGGGGCGCCGGAGTGGATAGAGTTCATGATGGATTTGGTTTCTTCCGTGTTGATGTGGGACCAGTTGTTGAGGGTGATGGCCGTGGATGCCGGTTCGGCGGTGTATGGTTGGGTCTGGTGTCCGAAGCTGTCGTGGAGGTCGCTAATCTTGCGATGGAAGAAAGTGGCGAGGGATTCGCACAGATCCTGTGAGGGCGTGACGGCGTTGGCGCTGGGGTTGGAGAACTCCTTGACGATGCTGAAGAGTTCTCTGCTGTTGTGTCTGTTTTTGTCCAGTCTGTCGGTGAAAAAGTTCCTTTTGGCAGCGCGGATCAGGTGGTGGTGTTCGCGGGTAGCGTTCTTGAGGGCGGTCATGTTGTCAGCGGTGCGGTCCTTGCGCCAGGCTTTCTCAAGGGCGCGACAAGTTTTCTTTGATTCTTTGAGGGTGTCAGAGAACCAGAGAGGTTTTTTGGTGTTGGTCTGTCGATGCGTGCGTTTGAGGGGAGCAAGGATGTCTGCGCAGTTGGAGATCCAGTTTGTGAGGTTGAGGGCTGCGTCGTTGGGGTCGGTGGTGAGGGTGGGTTGGTTGGCGGCGAGTGTGGAGAAGAGTTGCTCTTCGGGGATCTTGTTCCACTGTCGACGAGGGATGGGTTGGGTGCGGAGGTGGCGGGTCTCACGTCGGAATGTGAAGTGGACGCAGCTGTGGTCGGTCCAGTGTAGGGCGGAGGCGTGGCTGAAGAAGACGTGTTTGCTGGCGGAGAAGATGGGGTCAAGCGTGTGTCCGGCGATGTGGGTGGCGGTGTTCACCAGTTGTTTGAGGCAGAGGTTGGCGAGGTTGTCGAGCAGGGTGGTGGTGTTGGGGTCGTTGTTTTGTTCCAGATGGAAGTTCAGGTCACCTAGGAGGATGTAGTCCGGCGAGGGCGTGCGGGGAGATGAAGTCGGCGATGGCGTCGCTGAAAGGGGCGCGTGGGCCGGGAGGACGGTAGACGAGGGGATCCTCTGAGGGTGGTCCTCGGATCGGTGCGAATCTGAAAATGCAGGTGTTCAGCGGCGAGAGGGGTGTCTTCGGTGGAGGTGGTGACGCTGATGGAGTCTATGCAGACAATGGCGATACCTCCTCCTACCTGGTTGGTGCGGTCTTTTCTGGAGATCTTGTAGCCTTAGGGGATGGCAGTGGCGATGTCAGGGGCCGAGGAGGCGTTCATCCAGGTCTCCGTGATGAAGGCGACGTCCGGTGCTATGGAGTCCAGGAGGTCCCAGAGTTCAATGGCGTGTTTGTGGACGGAGCGAGCGTTGACTAGCCACAGCTTCCCGGGGAGGATGGAGGGCGCATGTGAATCTACAGCACTACATGTCACGAACATATGTCTACTGCTAAGTAACATTTTCAATGGCATGTGTGGGTGTAGATACACATGCTGTGCAAAGACTGTAAAGCAGTCCCTCAAAAATACAGTGGTCAACCTGTGGGAGCTGCAGTTGACTGGAAAAGTGTTCTTAGGACAGCTTGCCCCACATTGGCTTGCTGACAAGCCTGCACAACTACACAGTAGTGTTTTGTAAATATATGTGTTGTAGACCAGGTAGCTGCTTAACAAATGCCAGCTAAATTATTATTTCCTAAAAATTCCATAGTGGCACCCTTTTTCCTTGTGGAATATGCTTTGGGAGAACATAGTAACTGTCTTTTTGCCTTAGGATAACATTTATTTACATTTTACAATCCATCTTGCAATGCTGTTTTTTGTAACAGAATTTCCCTTATGTGGTAGTGAAAGAGCAACAAAAAGCTGATATGTTTTCTTGAATTATTTTGTCCTGTCAATGCAATTCAATAGTTTGATTAATGTGGAAATGTGAGACAACTTTTGGTAGAAACTCAGGGTTTGTATGGAGAACTACTTTGTCCTTAAGTATTTGAAAGAAAGGCTCTTCTAACGTTCAGGCTTGTAGCTCACTAACACATCTGACTGATGCAATATCTACTAAAAAAGCTACTTTGAAAGAAAGGAACTGTAATTGACATGACCGAAGGGGCTCAAATGGAGGTCCCATGAGCCTAGTGAGTACAATATTAAGATTCTAGGATAGGCACTGGGGGAAGCCTAGGTGGGATTACCCTTTTAAAGCCTTCCATGAAAGCTTTAATGACTGGTATTTTAAATTAGGAAGTATGCTGTCTATTTTGCAAGTATGCTGCAATTGCAACTAAGTGCAACCGAATTAATGTGAAGGCCAGATTAGATTTTTGCAGGTGAAGCAAATAGCAAAGAATGTCTTGCACTGACGCGGTTAGTGGATCCACTTGTTTAGATTGAGAGTAACATACAGAAAGTTTCCATTTTGCTGCATTACAGGCTCTAGCTGTTGGTCTATGTACCTGTCTTAGAATGTCCATTGATTCTGCAGGTAACTGAAGGAAACCAAATTCTGACTTCAGGAACCATTTTGCAAGATTGAGTGATTTGGGATCCAGATGTCTCATCTGTTGTGAATGTTGTGTGAAAACTTCCAGTCTACTGGGAAGTCTCTTGTGAGGTGCTAGGGAGAGAGATCCATTAGAGTCATAAACCAAGGCTGGCGTGCTCATGTGGGTGCTACCAGGATCAGTTTGAGAGAATTTAGTTTGAGTGTGCGCACCAGGAATGGAATGAGTGGGGGAGGTGGAAAAGCGTAAGTAAATATGCCTGACCAGTTGATCCATAGGGCATTGTGTAAGATTTAGTCCATAAATCACGATGAGTCGTTGAATTCACGAAGTAGCTTTATTCAATTACAGAAACCCCATCCAGCTCAATCAACTGCCAGCTTCTCCTTCTCCTCCTTCCACGTCATCCACTCTCTCTCTGCTGGATTCCACCATCCCTTCACAATTCTACAAGCTATGACATCTTAAACATTCTACAAGCTATGACATACTACACTCCTCCCCCCTTTCCAAACCAAGATAAACAAGAAAAAGAGAAAGGAAAGAAAAAAAACACAACAGTATATACACATTATCTCAATACATCCTTACATTTTAATACCACTACACGATTTAAATTCCATATCTTGGAATCCTCCGTTCTTACTGCATTGTTGAATAGTCTCACTACCCTTAAAGGTTTAACTTTGTCGACATTCCTTCCTTTACCCACAGGTTTGCGAATTAACACCCAATCTCCAATATTAACTTTGGTTGTGTGAGTTGACTTCCTGCGATCAAAATATTCCTTCCGCGCTTTTATTTTTTCCTCTTCATCCCGTTTCCAAGTTCCATTAGACACCACCACTCCAGTTCTTGCTCCCATGTCATTGACCCACCTAGGTGACACCAACGTATTAGGATGTCTGGCTCTGAGTAACTCAAAAGGTGATTTCCCAGTAATGGCATGAGGCGAGACTCTGTATGCTTCAACCCGCTTGATCACTTCTTTCTTCCAGTTCAATCCACCAACTTTAGCTAAAGCTATGGTTTCTTTCAACACCCTATTAAATCGTTCCACCATGCCATTGGTTTCGGGGTGGTATAACGCACACTTTTTATGAACTATAGCACAATCAGCCAGATACTTTTCCATTTCCTTCGATACTAATTGTACCCCATTGTCAGTAAGAACGCTCTTAGGCAGTCCTTCTCTCCCAAACACTTCCTTGAGAAAACCAATTACTTGTTTAGTCTCAATACTCCTCGTAAATCTAATCTCGGGCCACCTGGAAAACAAATCAACTAGCACCAACAGGTACACATCACAACCTTCCCCACGGATAGGCCCTAGAATGTCTAAGGCAACTTCCTCCCACGGCTGAGAGGGGCGTTCCCTTATTTCCATAGGTTGAATCCTAGGTTTCACAGTCTTCTCACTCATGATACATTGCATACATTCTCTGATTGACCTTTCTACCTGGGAATCCATGCCTGGCCACCAATAAGTCAAACGCAATCTCCCTTTGGTCTTGGACATTCCCTGGTGACCTGTGTGAGCAAGAGAAACAAGCTCCTGCCTCAATGTGGTGGGAGGAACTAATTTCGTACCTCTGAATAGAAACCCATCATCGCAGGACAACTCACCTCTCACATGCCAGAATTTTTGTGTTTCACCTCCTCCTTCATTCCTATTATTCCAACCTTCTTTTATTAAGGATATCACTTTCACAATGGTGTCATCAGATTCACATTCTCTCCGCCACCTTTCCTTTGTCACAACACTTTCATCAAATCCATACTCCTCAATCTCACACACCATTTCCGTTTCCCCATCTGTTTCTTTCACTTCTTCCAATTCATTTGCCAATACTAATCTTGACAGTGTGTCCGCTACCTTATTTTGTGCACCTGGAATATACTTTATATCAAAATCAAAATCTTGTAGCGACACGACCCACTTAGTGATTCTACTAGAAACTGCATCCACCCCTTTCTTTTTATAAATTTCACAAAGGGGCTTATGATCCGTCCTTACCTCAAATTTATTTCCCCACAACAAATTCTTAAGTTTTCTCACTGCCCAATGGACAGCAAGCGCCTCTCTCTCAATAACACTATAGTTTAATTCTGCATCTCTTAAGGCTCGTGACAAAAATAATACAACTTGATTATTATTTTGGCCACCTTGCTGTAACACCGCCCCTAAGCCTTTCGCACTTGCATCAGTTATTAAGATCGAGGGCAAATTGGGATTAAAATTCTTCAATCTGGGAGCTTTCACAATTTCCTTTTTAATTTTTCCAAATTCTTTTTCACACTCTTCATCCCACACAAATTCCACTCCTTTCCGTAATAACTTTCTCATAAATACACTTTTCTCAGCAAAACCCCTCACAAATTTACTGTAATATTCAGCCATACCTAAAAATTTCATAAGTTCTTCTTTATTCTGTGGCGATTGTAGTCTGTCAATAGCATCTACTAGTTCCTTTTTTGGAGATATACCTTCACCAGTTATAGTGTGACCTAAATACTCTATAGATTTACTACAAAATCTACACTTATCCATCTTGACTGTCAATCCGAATTCCTCCAACCTTTCTAAAACACTAACAACCCTCTTTTCGTGCTGTACCTGATCTTTCCCGTATACTAACACATCATCTTGATACACTCTCACACCAACCAGATCTTTCAATACCTTCTCCATAATTCGTTGAAATACAGAGGCCGCAGACACCAAACCAAATGGTAGTCTGGTATACCTAAAAGTACCAAATGGTGTAATGAATGCGGTAAGATCCTTGGATTTCTCAGTCAATCTAATCTGATGATATGCAGATGTTAAATCTATGGTAGAAAACACCTTGGCACCTTGTAAAAGCAACAACATATCAGAAATATTAGGTATGGGATACCTATCCACAATCACATTCTTATTTAATTCTCTTAAGTCCACACACAAGCGTATAGTCCCATTCGGTTTCCTGGCTACGACTACTGGCGCCAACCACTCAGTTCCTTCAACTTCTTCTATAATTCCTTCTTTCCGAAGCCTTTCTAGTTCCAATTTCATGTCCTTACGTAGGGCAACAGGTACTCCACGAACTTTGCTGCATACCGGTTTCACACCCTCCTTCAGCCGAATGTGATGCACATAATGTTGAAGACATCCTAATGTTTCTTGAAATACCAAAGGAAATTTTTTCCTTAGTCCCATAACAAAGTCACTGTTAGTCATGAGATTCCGGTCGATAGAATTTCCTTGATCACCAATAGTGTTGATAACCATTTGATCCCTTACTTTCACCGGTGGATCACTATTTGGATCAAGAATAACCCCCAAGTCTTTCTGGTGGAACCAACTGAGTACACTGTCTCCTTTCTTAGAAACGTAAATTTTTGCATTTGTGAATTTTCGTTTAAACTCAAGCAAACCCCAAAAGTATCCATGGAGCTTAATTGGTTCACCACCATATGCAAAGGGTGTGATATCCGGTTTGAACAGCTTAACTTTGTTTCTTAGTTTTCCCATATAGAATTCCATTGAAATAATTGTGATCTTGGCACCAGAATCGAACAATACTCTAGTTCTTTCCCCATCTATCATGACTTCATCAATTGGGCCTTTCCTTCTTTTTTTTTCTTCTCCCTCAACTTGCAGAATAATTTGGCCACATTCAAAGTCATCATATTCCCCTGCATCCATCTCATTCTTAACTTCAAAGACATTGTTTTTTCCACTTTTTGTTCTGCACACACTGGAGTAATGACCTTTTTTTTTACACAACTTACATATCACTTTTACAGCAGGGCAGTTTTTGTCATTGGCCATATGACCCTGTCTGCCACAGCGAAAACAATTTCCCATAAACGCATTTTTCCTTTCTTTTTTATAGTTCTGTCCTTCTGATCTTTCTTTGTTTCTCGTACTATTCTGAATAATATGTACAGTATCATTTTTACATTCCTCTTTTTTGATGGTCTCCACACATTTGAGAGAATGTTCAATTTTCTTAGCCAAAATCAAAACTTCGTCTAGTGATGGATCATCCTTTTGCCAAATTTCATCTCTTACTCGTTCTATGTTACAGCCTAACATAAATTGATCTCTGATTCTTTCCTCTGTCAAAATTCCAAATTTACATGAAGATGCCAGTTTTCGTAATGCTGTAACATATCCCTCCACCGATTCATTTTCTTCTTGGTTTCGTTTTCCAAAGTGATATCTTTCAAGTATTGTGCTAATTTTAGGAATATAATGCCTATCTAATTTTTCTATACAACTTTCATATTCATTTAGATCTTCATTAATTATGTCTGGAAGATTATCGAAAACCTCCTGTCCTTCTGAACCTAAGCAATGCAATAGCAGAGCAGTCTTCCTTTCCACACTAAGAGATGCGCCACAAACTTTGGAATATCTTTCAAATACTTTTTTCCACTTCTGCCATTTTATATGTGGCTCTCCTGGTAAAGCGAGAAAAAAAGGGGGGGCAGTGACATTCTGCATTGTATCACAGCTGTTTTTTGTTCCCGTAGTAGCACGTGCCTCATCGGAGGTTGGAGACAATGTGGTAGAAGGTTTGCCTTTACCCAGTAAGTTGTAGAGTTATAAAGTAATCAGCAGCGCAGACAAAGCAGTTCCTTTAAAATTGATTCACACACAGAGGAAAGATTAACAAATAACACCTATAGTCCTCGTGTAAATCGGCTTTCACACCGCAGTGCTAGAAGGACGCTGCGTGTATTTATAATATGCACAGCTGAACACGTCCTCGCGTATTCTGGTTTTAAATCACATTGACGGAAGGACGCTGTACTCGTTGCTATGACCACCAGTCAAGCGCGAGTCCAGCGCGTGTTGACAACACGCACAGCTGAGCGCGTTACCGGTTTCCAGGTATGCGCTCGTCGAGCAGAAATGCTCTTCGACAGATTTCAATCGTTCCCTTCAAACTAGCAACGGCGAATGAAACAGTTCCAAATAGCACTCGAAGTCCGCTCACCTGACAACGCACCGGTTTCCAGATACGCGCTCATCGAGCAGAAATGTTCTTCAACAGATTTGATCGTTCTTTTTATATTAGTAAAGGCAAACAAAACAGTATCAAATTGTACTTAAAGTCCGCTCACCTCTCCATCGGTTTAAAAATATCTGCGTTGTTTTTGTAAAGCTGTTGAGGCTTCTGTATTTAAGAAAAATCAATCCCACGTCGTCGCCAGTGTAAGATTTAGTCCATAAATCACGATGAGTCGTTGAATTCACGAAGTAGCTTTATTCAATTACAGAAACCCCATCCAGCTCAATCAACTGCCAGCTTCTCCTTCTCCTCCTTCCACATCATCCACTCTCTCTCTGCTGGATTCCACCATCCCTTCACAATTCTACATTCTACAAGCTATGACATCTTAAACATTCTACAAGCTATGACATACTACACATTGCCCTTGGAGCGGGGGGGGGGGGGTACCTGGATGCAACGTTTTGCCATTTTGAGTTTTCTGCTGTGGCGAATAGGTCTATGTAAGGTGTTCCTCACTTTTGAAGAACTACTGGGTGGAGGTCCCATTCGTGGACTTGGTGCTGTGTCCTGCTTAGCAGGTCTGCCTAATCGTTGTCTGTCCCTGGGAAATATTCTGCCAGTAGATTAATTTTTGGTGATGAGCCCATCTCCAGATTTTGTGTGCTAACGGACAACTGGAGAAAGCGTGCCCCCCTCCCGTTTTTAAATAACATATATTGCAGTGATGATGTCTGTGCAAATAAAAACAGATTTGTGCATTAAGTGAGGCAGAAATGCTTTTAGGGCAAGTAAGATTGTTTGAAGCTCTAAAACACTGATGTGTAAGGTCTGGTGACTGGAGTCCCATGATCCTTGCACTGTGAGGTTGTTGAGATGAGCATCCCATCCTGTAAGGGAGCCATCAGATGTTATAACTATTTGGGGAACAGGGTCTTGAAACGGTCACCCTAAGAGCAGATTGTTGGAATTTTGCCAGAGGAGAGAGCTGTAAGCTATGCGATCTACAAACACTAGATTCTGAAGATGACCCTGAGCTTGTGACCATTACCGAGAGAGACACTGTTGTAGGGGCCACACATGAAGGCTGGCATAAGGGATGAAGACAATGCAGGATGCCATCATGCCTAGAAGTCTTGTCAGTGTTTTGACTGTGTACATTTGATTCACTTGCATCTGAGAAATTATTTTTTGAAAATTGTGTACACGTGCTGTTTTGGGTTAAGCAAGCCCTAATTGTGTGTTGAGTATAGGCCCTAAATACGGTTGAATCAGGAGAGGCTATAGGTGTGATTTTCGGATGTTTTTGGTAAACCCTAATTTGTGAAGAAGGTTTACTGTTGTTTGAGTGCTTGCTTTGATCAACCAATTGTCCAAATACGTAAATACATGTATGTGCTGCCTTCTGAGATGTGTGACTACTGCTAGACACTTGGTGACTACCCTAGGACCAGTTGTGAGTCCAAAAGGTAGAACTTTGAACTGATAATGCTGTCCTGCCACTACAAATCTTAGATATTTGCGGTGTGCAGGATGAATTGGAATGTGAAAGTAGGCGTCCTTTAGATCTAGAGCGATCATGAAGTTGCCTTTTTGTAGTAATGGAATTGCATCTTGAAGGGTAACCATATGAAAATGTTCTGAGAGAATATATTGGATTAGTGGTCCGATTTCTAAAATGGGTCTCAGAGTGTTGGCTTTTTTGGGAATGCGAAAGTAAAGAGAATACACTACTGTTCCTTGATATTGTATGGGAACAATTTCTATTGCTTCTTTTAATAGTAGAGATTGTATCTCTGCTTTTAAAAGAGTGAGGTGTTCTGTTGACATTTTGTGTCTGCGAGGGGGAATATTTGGGAGTGTTGATGTAAGTACTAGGCAATAACCATGCTGGATAATGGATAGGACCCATTGACGGAGATTATATCTGTCCATTGCTGGTGGTAAAAATGAAGGCACCCCCTCCTGGAGTGGAATGAGGAGGGGGAATGTGGAGTTAGTCAATGTTTGGCTGCAAAGGGTGAACCATGACTGTTGGTGGTTTTTAACCTGACCGTAGACATGTTTGCTCTATATGTTACTCAGAAAAACCTGTTAGAGTAGGAAGAAGAGGCTTGACACTGCTCTGAGTTATTGTGATCAGAGGATGTGGCCCCTCTGTAGCTACCCATATACAATGAGTGACGAAAAAAAGCCTGGTTGGCTGATTGTGTAAAAAAACCCATGGCTTTAGCTTTTTTTTAATTTTATTTTTTCAAGGATGGAGTCAACCTGTGACCCAAATAGGTGTTCTCCATCAAAAGGCATATTGAGGACAGCTTGTTGGACTTCTGGTCTGAAACCAGAACATCTTAATCAGGCATGTCTTCTAAGGAGGATACTGGTATTGACCCCTCATGCGGCTGTGTCTGCTGCATCAAGTGCGCATCTAATTGAGTTATTTGCAATTGTCTGACCTTTAGAGACAATTTGCTGTACAAGTTTACGGTGTTCTTCTTGGGGGGTGTTGAAGAATGTCTTCCATTTGGTCCTAGTGTGCCCCATCATATCTTGCAAGCAGCGCCTGGGAATTAGCAATTTGCCAATGACTGTCTGCTTGTGCAGCAACCCTTTTCCCTGCTGCAATCTTTTAGCTTTCTTTTTCTGGAGAAGGAAAATAATCTCTGGTAGCCTGGCTACTTACTCTTTCTGGCTGTGGTGGTGACAATGGAATCTGGAGACATTTGTGCCCGGATATATATTGGGTCAGATGGAGCAACTTTATATTTTTATATCTACTTGTGGCATAATGAGACAGGAACGCATCGGCTCTTTAAAAATTTTATGTATATGACAAAGCATTCCTGGTAGGAACTGTGGGGGTCATTCTAACCCTGGCGGTAAAAACCGCCAGGGCGAATGACCGCGGTAGCACCGCCAACAGGCTGGCAGTGCACCGCTGGGCATTCTGACCGCGGCGGTTCAGCCGCGGCCAGAAACGGAAAGTCGGCGGTGTACCGGCGACTTTCCGCTGCCCTCGAGAATCCTCCATGGCGGCGGAGAGGGCCCCACAAAGTATTTCAGTGTCTGCTATGCAGACACTGAAATACGCGACGGGTGCCACTTCACCCGTCGCACCTTCCCACTCCGCCGGCTCAATTCTGAGCCGGCGTCCTCGTGGGAAGGCTGTTTCCCACTGTGCTGGCGGGCGGCATTTTGGCGGTCGCCCGCCAGCCCAGTGGGAAACCCAGAATGACCGCCGCGGTCTTTCGACCGCGGTACGGTCTTCTGGCGGTTCCCGCTTGGCGGGCGGCTCACGCCGCCCGCCAATATCAGAATCACCCCCTGTATGTCTGTGTGTTGTGGTGACGGTATCAAATAGAAAATCTTCTTCTATGGGATCCTTGTGTAATTGCACATTGTGATATGCAGCATAGCTATTACTTGGAGATACCCTTTGGTGTCTTCTGGAGGTGAGGGGCAGGCAGAATATAGATCTGGGTCTATAATAGGATCCGTATCATAAGTATCCCAGGGGTCAGGGTCTTGTGGACCTGTGGTGTGTACTGGTCCTCCATTTGAGATTAAGATGAATGAGGTGGAGGAGAGAGAGAGGTGGCGATGCAGACGATGTAGGCAGAGGACCTGCTGCTGCAGACGTAGAAGCTTTCTCTTTATGTTGCTTTTTAGGAGGAACAGAGGTGTCAAGTTCTTCTTGAAAAGAAAGCTTCTTTTTTAACAGGGATGGTTAGCCATGACGAAGCCACAATTCTTCCTGTGTCCTTTTCAATCTGAATTTTTCGCTGCTTAGCGTCCATAGTTTGCAAAATAGGCTCAACTGGGAACAATGAAGATTGGTCTGACTCAGTTGTTTCTCGGGACCAAAATTTTACGGTGTTTCGACTCCGAAGATACAGACAGTGTAATCTCGCTTGGTAACAAATTTTTCAGTGCCGAAGTTGTAAGCATTAGGGCAGCCAAAGCAAGTTTCCGAGACCAATCATGGCCAGAAGGCAGGGATGGTACGGGGACCTCTTTTGTAAGATTGTTCTTACTGTCTTTAGAGGTGGAAGTAGGGGAGATTTTTCACTCACGACTTGCGCCGAAGTGATGTCATGGCTCTCAATGTCAGATTGAAGGTCTGAGTCAGAGTCTTGGATGGAGACTGCGGCCTTTGTGCTCCAGCTCTTCATGTGCGTATTCTTCACTGAAAATATCTGGGGTGCTGTCATGCGCTGAGTGCACCATTTCCAGCCTGCGAGCTCTTAGGTCCCGAAGTGTTTTCTTAGATCGAAACGATCGGCCCACATTGCAAGTGGCTTCATTGTGATCAGGGGAAAGGCAGAGGTTACACATTTGATGGTGATCTGTGTATGAAAACTTGGCGTGGCAAGGAGGACAGAATCTAAATAGCGTCCGTTCCATTAGGGTCTCATATCTTTGTAACCACGTGGAGAAAGGCCTGGGCCCAGGAGCGGGACCCGACACGATTGAGATTAAGACGTAGAAAACGCATTCAAATACAATATCATCGATGGAAAGTAAAAACTGAAATTCTCTTTCCAACAGATTGGAGTGAAAATGCAGCGAGGAGAAACACATCCGACGGCGGGGAAAAAACAAAGGACTCAATGGCCATGCACAGTATCACCAAGAAGGAGGAGCCGTTCAATCCTTTGACTCAAACACTTCTCGAAGAAATATAAGTTGTAACACTCCAAGCCCAACACTAGACGGCAGGATAATTCACTAAGATATGAATGTTGGTTTTAAGTTTAGCAAAAACATACCTCCCCTCAAGGTCAATCCATTTGTGAAAGATCTTGCATGGGAACGATTTGTCAAGAAGTATTGCAACCCATTTTTTCTGGCATGCCCTCTGGGTTGTATGTAATGTATCTTTCTCAATTGTGGGACACGCATGAACGACATGGCCCACCCAGTCACTAAGCAGCTTATCGCCTACCACTGGGGTTCAATAGATCCACAAACTGGGCGTCGTCGAGGTGCCTGTGGATGCAGGGGAGTGACTCCTTCTCTCCAAGGGAGATTCCTTCTTGCTTTCTTAAGTGGAGGCTGAGTCCCTTTGACTCTGGAGGATGGATGGCCATGGGGGTTGCAGAAGTCTGGCAGAACTTGGAAACAGTTGCAACAGGAGCCTGCCTACTGGTTACAGTCTTGCTCTTAGTTCCAGTGAAGAACATCAGCAGGTCCGGTGTCCAGTTTGCAGAAGTGTATTGCAGAGGAGACTTGCGGACGGTTCCTGAAGTCTTGCAGACAAATCTAGGGTGCCCACCCTCAGGGGAGCCCTTAAGTTACCCAGAGAAAGGGTTGGAGACTTACTGTAGTGACCCATTGGCTCTGTATATACTATACAAAAGTGAGGTATGGTGTGTACAGAGTCCCCAGGAGTTCCCCAGAGGCTAAACTCGATAATACTAATGCTCTCTTTTGTGGAAGTGTGGTCAAACAGTCAAAGGGTAGTGCAAAACATTTGTTGTACACACAGTCAACAAATGAGGCCCACACTCAATGACTAACTCCAGGCGAATTGTTTTATATAGCAGAAATATATGTTGTTACTTAATTTCAAGAACCAGAAGGTCATTGCTGCAGGTAAGTACAGTTGACAATAGGTATCAAGCATATGTATCAAATGTACTTTGTTTGGTTTTTACAGATAAAGCAATTCACAAGTGAGTAACATTTTTCTATTTCAAAAGTTGACACTGCAATTTTTCATAGGAGTCAATAGAATCCTGGAAATGAGGGGGGGGGGGGTAAGCAGGGGAAGTGTTAGCATGTTTAAGAGTTAAGTACACAACTTACGATTCCAGTCTTTGGGGGTTAGGATGTTCACAGGTCAAAGTTTAGGTTGACCCCAAAAGTGCAGCATCAGCCAATTGGGTGCAGAGGTCAAAGTTGGCATTGGGTTTTCAATGGAATCCAATGAGGACTGGGGTGCTCGGAAGAATGAAGATTGCAGGTAAGTACCTGAGGGTTCGGGACACAGGCCTGGGGGATTAAGGTAAGCACCAGCAGGGCCACAGATTCACACCAATCTGGGTGGGCGTCTCCACTAGCACTGGGGCACTAACAGGAGGCCTGAGCCTCAGAGGCTCACCGCCAAGTGTTACAGTTCCTGCAAGAGGGAGGTGCTAAGTACCTCTACCCAGAGCAGGCTTTTTTGATCCCAGAGAGCACAAAGGCTCTCACCCCATAGGATCAGAAACTTGTCAGTTACTGGCAGGCTGGTCAGCCTTGCAGTAAAGGGTTGGGTAAAATACAGGTTGCATTTTGCAATAAATCCAACACTGGTGTCAGTGTGGACTTATTCTGCTGAGACGTTTGATACCAAACTTCTCAGTCTTCAGTGAAGTCATCATGGAGCTGTGGACTTCGTAATGACAAACTCCCAGCCCATGTACGTAGTATGGCTACACTGCACTTACAATGTCTAAGAATGGACTTAGACACTGTAGGGGCATATTGCTCAAGAAGCTATGCCTTCGCCTGTGGTATAGTTCACCCTGCCTTAGGGCTGTAAGGCCTGCGACAGGGGTGACTTATCTATACTCCTGCCATGTCGACTTTACCTTTTCCTCCCCACCAGCTCACACAATCTGCATAGGCAGGACATATGTGCTTGGTGAGGGGTCCCTTGGAGTGGCACAATGCATGCTACAGCCCGTAGGGAGCCTTTCCTGGTCAGAAAGCCCTTTGCCTTTTACAAGGGACTTAGCTGTGTGCCAGTTGTGGAAACAATGGTACAGTTCAGGGAAAGAACACTGGTGCCGGGGCCTGGTTACCAGGATCCCAGCACACACACCGTTAGCAGCAATACTGAGCAAAAAGTGTGGGGGGAGGGGTTAACCAAGCCAAAAGGGGCCCTTTCCTACACCTCCCCTATGGAGGTGTTAGGGACCTCACCCAGCTAGACTAACCAGTCAGATGCTCCCACACGCCTCTGCTCATCTTATTTCCAAGATAACAGAATCAACTGGCCACCTGGAAGAGCTCTGTGCATCTCCCTGGGGGGGAGGGGGGAGCTGGACAAGGGGGTGGTCACTCCCTGTCCTTTTTGTGGTTTTGTGCCAGAGTGCAGGTTCTGGGGGTTCATGCACTGGAGCAAACTGGTTTATGCAAGGAGGGCACCAAATGTGCCCTTCAAAGCAGTCTGGTGGCACACAAAGGCACCCTCACCCCAACCCAGTGACATCTATTGCTAAAGTAGGGGTGGTCACACCTCTCTTTTACAGGAAATCCTTTGTTCTGAATTCCCTTGCCCCAGCTGAGCTCATCAGCAGGAGAGTAAAACAGTGTTTGAGGTCGTCAACAGCACATGCTGGCATGCAGACCCTGCAAGGCTGTACAGGCAGATATGGGTGATCCCCTAGGGAAGCCCCAGAGTACATGGGATCATGCAACTAACACTGGAATCGGTGCAGCTGCATGATTCAAACATGTTTGAATGCCATTACGTAGTTGGACATCTTGTGTTGACCAGTGTCTACTACATACCATAAGATGGCTTCACCATACTTACAAAGACCAGAAAAAGGCGTCTGGGGTTTGTAGGGACACCTCTACTCATGCAGGGGTACCCTCACACTGAGAACCATGCACCCTGCCGTTGGGCTGAAGGGCCTACCTTAGGGGTGACTTATAGGGTCAGAGTGCAGTGACCATGACATAAGGTAAACATTATATTTGAAGTGAAAGGCGCATGCAGCATTTCAAACAGCCATCACTGGGTCTCTCAGCCATGCAGAGGCTGGGCAGCCTGCGCGGCACAGTGGCTGGAGGGAAACTGATGTGGCTGGGCGCCCCTTCCATAGCCACGAAAGGAGCGAAAAGCAGACTGTGGGGGACGAGGGTGGCAGGAGGCCCAAGGACCTGGCTGTACCACGAGAATCCTTGAAGCACTTTAATGTTGAGTCTGCTTTCTCTCTAAAGGGATGGGTGCCATCAAAGGGCAAGTCCATAACATTAGCTTGGACATCCCTCGAAAAGCCAGATGTCCTCAACCAGGCATGACGCCTAAGGCCCAGGATGAAGCAACCTGCCCAGTGAGTCGGTCATGTCCAATCCACATAGGATCATGAACTTGGTGCATCTCCCCAATCAGTAGCTGCTTGAGAAAGTACAGCCTGGGCCTCCTCTGGGACCTGGGGCCGCACTTGCGCAACCGTATCCCACAGCGTGTGGGAATAACGGCCCAAAATGCATGCAGTGTTGATGGATCACAATGCCAGGCTGGTGGAAGAAAACATCTTTTCCCCAAGTGTGTCCAACCTATTTGATTCCCTATCCAGGGGAGCAAAAGGGAACTCGCCCGGGGAAGTGGAAGCTTGGATAACTAAGCTCCAGGGGTGGGTTGTTGCATCAGGAAATGTGAGTCATCTGGGGCAGGGTGATGGCGGCGGGCAATTGTCCTGTTTACAGGAGCCCTGGTGCTGGGTTTGGACCAAGTACCCAGTAGGACATCCGTAAGGGCTTCATTAAAGGGACCAAAGGGTTTAAAGGATGAAGGCCTGGCTGAAGCACTTCTGTCAGGAGTTTAGTCCTGACTGCCACTGAAGGCACCTCAAGGTCCAGGACCAGGCTGCTCTCCACAACACCATTGAATATGAAGCGCCCACCTCTGTAGCCACAGTGGGGAGAGAGAGAATGCCAGTATCTGGGGAGGTATCCACTTCACTGGCTTCCCCTAGGGCCAAAGGTCAGTCCGTGGGATCTTGGAGTTCGTATTCCAAAGGGTCCCAGTGACCCCTACCCATTCCTCACGTAACCTAGTTTATAGGAATAAGGCTGAAGATCTGACATAAGGAGCAAGGCACATATTGGCGCCATACGACACCCATCCGGCTCTGTTTCAGAGTCAGCAATGAGGAAGGGGTGCCGCCACCTTGGGCACGAGTGGCGACAAGAGTGTTGACATTGGGACCAGGATTGGGGGAAGGTCGAGGTGGTTCGACTAGCCCTGGGGGGGGAGGTCGAGGTGGTCCAACCAGCACCAGTCCGGATCCAGGAATAGATGCATGGGTGCCCCTTGGAGCTGAGGACTCAGCCGTAGCACTAAAGCGGCCCCCCTTGCAACACCGCAGGGTCCAAAGACAGAGGAGTCGGACTGCCCAAACATGAGGCACATGGCCTCATAAAACTGTTTAAGTTGGGCAGGGGTCGCTCTGGCACCTGGAAACACGGTCCAGACACAGGCTCTACAGAGGGAGGCCTAGATAGACAACGCTCCCTTGTCTCGTCGGCCGAGGTGAAGTCAAAACGCTTTGCTTTCTTTGACTTCTTCCTATGCCTCGACTTACCAGAACAACCCAAGGACTTGGAGTGGGACGATGAAGAGGGGGGACTCCGTGACTGATCCCAAGACCTCCTCTCAACCGCGAACGGCACATACGCAGAACCGAGTGCAGGGCCATCATCCGTTTAAGGGCAAGTTCACTCAAAGTCTTTGGATTCCTGGCCCGACACTCTGAGCACCAGTTCAGGTCGTGGTCACGCTCCAGACACCAAAGGCACACAGGGCACGGATCCATAACCGACATCACCCGATCAGAATCCGCAGGGCTTGAAACGAGTCTCACGCGAAGACATCCTTCAACGTACCAACGTACCAGGAAATACTCCACAAAGCTCTGACAAAAGTAGAAAAAAGACCAGTAAAGAAGTGACTGAGGGGTGGCGTGGAAAGAAAAGAACGGATGTCAACATGCCAGGTTGGCAACTACATAGGACCTGCAATGTCATATCATGCAGGGGTACTGCTTGTGAAAAATCTCTGGATCCAGACTGACGCCTGGGGAAATTAGAAGGCAAGGAATCTGCAACTAGATGTCTCTTTCAGATTTACCACTGCGCAGATATCTACTTTGGAATACTTTAAAGTGGGGAAAAAGGTCATTTCTTAGAACGTGGATGGCTGGAAGGCATTATAGAATGTAAGTAACTTGCTCTTCCTGATGGATACTACCCACAGATTCCTCACCTTCAGAACAGATACAAAAGCAGTGCCTCCTAGTGGGTGAAATGTCTTCCTATCAGTCTGGCTGTCAAGGGGGTAGTGCTTCGTGAACCTGTGAACTGACACCCATGTTGCACCCTGATATATCAATGGGAATACTTTTTTCCAAACACTCATATCTTGGCCCTTTTCATTCCAACATCAAGGGTCGTCCTTAATCCAACCCTAAGTGTACGTGCACCTCTACCTTTGGTGTGACACTGGTTGTGCACCTTCCTCACTTGATGTATTCTGGATTATTTTTCAGTACCAATCAACTACTTTTATCACTCCCCTCCCCCGCTTTTTTTTAACAGCATCCTCCGGAAAGCGTACAGGTACTAGAGATATGGCCCTCCCCAGTTTCTGAAGCAATAAATTATTATTTTCCATGAATTCCATAATTTTCCCCTTTCTCGGTTTTCTTTTCCTCCTTCCCCCTTTGTCCTAGTTTGCCAGGAATCAGGCCCTTTGTGCTCCTTTTTGTCCTGATGATCGCCTGATAAATTATGTAAGATTGAAATGCTGTCAACAGAATCCTGGTTGAAAAAGATACTTATTGTGCAAAAATATATGCATGCACTTTTGATTTAAATCTTCATTTGTGAAAAATACTCCATCATTATTTCTTTATGCTGCTGCTTTATTTTATGTCTATCACCTTGAGCTGCCCACACGAATTTCACAAGCACTGCGTGTTCAATTTGTTCATCTAGCACTTTTTCTTCGACTAATATCTGATGCTGCTGTCAACAGAATATTAGAAAATTAAAAGTATATAAATTCTTTAGAATTATTGTTGGCCATATCTTTTTGTAATGTATTTATATACGAAATATATTTCCCTGAAATATTCTATGAATGACAGCTGTTTTTTTTCTTTCAAATTACACCTTCTGGGATATTGTCACTGATACAAGTATTACGTAAATCCCTTTGAGTTCAAGGGGAGGCACACCTTGCAAAGGAATATCAACCATGACAAAGCCCTTTTCAGCTCTGCCTTACCTTCTTGCCATAGAGAACCCAACAACAACCGGTTGTCCACCAATGGACTTTGGTGTGATCAATTTTAAAGACGTGGAAAAGAATTTTGGGAGGGTGATGGATTACCCAATATTAAAAGGAGTCAAGTCTTTCGGCAAGAAGGCCTTCCTGATCCTCAGCACCAGTTTATCTGGAAACAACTAAAAAGTGGTGTAGGGCGGTTGGATATATAGAGCCTGAAGCTCACTCACCTAACAAGATGAGGTGACCACTACAAGGAAGACAGTCTTTAGAGTCAGAAGACATAACTTGCAGCTGTGCTTTGGCTCAAAGGAAGTACACATGAGAAAGTGAGGACCAAATTAAGGTCCCACTGTGGCAGCACAAACTGTCTGAGGGAATGTGTACCAAACCTTTAATAAAACGTATCACAGTAGGTGATTTAAACAAGGTGGTTTGAGATCCAAAAGGTTTCCTAGGTGTTGGGCCCACCGAGACTTCCAATCCCACTGCAGAGTCTGCATATGCCACCTGGCAAAGTTGACAAGCAGGATGCCTGAGTACAACAAGCCAAGAAGAGCTGCTTTCTTTAAGATCCAGGATAGAGGCTAAAGCATCGGGATCAAAGTTCAAATGTTTGGGATTCATTGTGACCGAGGAAAGACCCTGAACTATACAGTGTCCAGAGCAGCTCCTATGAAAGACAACCTTTGTGAGTTCAGTCCAGTGCTTCTCTGGCTCACTGATTGAGAACCACAATGATGTGAGGTGTTTTGCAGTTGTCGGGAGGTGGTCTACAGCTGATTGTGACTAGCTCGCATTCAGCTGCCAGTAATCGAGGCAGGGGGGAAACTAGTACCTCCATCCTTCTCAAGTGGACGGCCATTAATTTTGTGTACACCTTAGGGACATTGATGAAGGCTGAAAGAAAGCATAACACCCTGAAAATGCTACTGGGCAAACTTAGACTGCATTTCACATCTGTGGAACTTCAGGGTGGATACATGAAAGTATGCTTCCTGCAGGCCTAAGGCAACAATCTAGTCTTCCGGATCCGGAGCAGGTAGAAATTGGGCTAGTGTGAGCATTTTTAATTTGTCCTTTACTAGGAAGGCATTTAAAGGGCAGAAATCTAAAATATGACAAAAGCCTCCGTCCCCGAATCTGGTACCCTATCATTGGCTTCTTAGCTTGCAGCTCTTCTAAGAAGATGAACAGCTGGTCCTCTGAAAGAGACTCAGAGGTAGGCGGAATATGCAATAGGTCACCAAGGAAT
Source organism: Pleurodeles waltl (assembly GCF_031143425.1). NCBI lineage: Eukaryota > Metazoa > Chordata > Amphibia > Caudata > Salamandridae > Pleurodeles > Pleurodeles waltl. The sequence continues at coordinate 433,782,220 of NC_090440.1, read as the reverse complement.
GGAAGGGCAAAGACACATTAAACAATCTGGAAGAACCATCTGTCAGACATGATCGTTTGCCACCCTTGGAAAAACAATGTTTAGTTTTGCCTCACAGGGTACACAGGCAGTTCTAGATTTGGCCTTCCATAGGGTGCCGAGCTACGGGTAAACTAAAATGGTTTGGAGGCTGATGCTGCAGGGGTAGGGGACTGGGATGGTCACTGTCCCTGGTGACCTGTACATTATCTACCAGATCCCCATCCCCAGCTACAAAAGGGCTGATAGGACTGAGGCGGGGTGGAGGGCTTGGCGTTGCCTGTAGGACAAACCACCATCGTAAGTAGCCTTGGAAGGGCTGTAACTGAAGAGGGAACTGTTTAATGTGTTGAAAGTCCCAAGGAGTGCTTTGTGGCTTGGCATTCATTGAAGTGCTGTAGTGCAGAATCACCTTTCTTTGCCAAAAAGGCACGACCCATTGTAGGAAAGTGCTCCTTCTTAACATGGTCACCCCCACTTTCTGCCTGGTACATGATGACATTTTTACTGAAAGTGCACTGGGTTCCTGCTACGCAGGTCCTCAGTGACAGATCTCTTTCCCTAAAACTGTGCAATTGTTCCCGAATTGGCAATACCTTTGGTCACCAGGTAAGTCCTTAAAAAATGGTAGCCCTGGTACCTAGGGCATGGGTACCAAAGAGGGTCCCCAAAGGCTGCAGCATGTGTAGTACCACCCTCAGAGACCCCTCACCTAGCACACGCATACTGCCATTGCAGGCCGCGTGTCTTGCCGCAGCTAATAGTGAAAACACGAAATGGCACATGGTGCAATTAAACGTGAAAACAGGACATAGCACACAGCCTCTGTGCCCTGACCCCTATCACTGTATGCAGAATATATAAGAGTGTCGTACATCAGGTCTTACAGCCCAAAGACAGGTCCATTACATCACATGTGAGTTCACATGTCCTAGGTCTTTGTCCATTCTTAAGACAGGGAGTAAGCAGGAAAGCCATTTTAAGTACATGTGATGAACACTTGTCAATAAGAGCTCCCCAGCTACAGATGGCTTCACTGTAAAAAGGGATCTTTGGGAGCAAACATCACGTATTAATAAACCCTCACTGATGTCAGTGAATGATTTATTAATACATGCATTCATAGGTAACCTTAGAGGTAGGTTGCCCCTTGAAAACCTACCAACTACCAGTGTGGGGCCTGACTAGTTTTAGGCAGCGTGCCACCAACAGAAAAGATTCTGCCCCCCTATGGTGAGAGCCTTTGCTCTTGGGCAGTGAGAAATAAAGCCTGCTCTGGGCGAGGTGTTTGCACACCCTACCCAACAGGATGCCCTGCAAACCTACATTCCAAGTCAGGGGGCTTCAAAGACACCCACTGCCCTTGGTATGCAGATCTGGCTTCACTCAGAGGATATATGCCGACTCCCCATAATCCGGGGTCCATTTGGCACAGGGACAGGCAAGAAATTTAGTATTCAGAGAGGTGATTCCATCCCTCAGGTTGATCCCACCCCTAATGTGCACTGCCTGATGTGGACACAACATTTAGAAATATACCATCTTGGTGTTGGCAGAAGTAGGAACTCTGGGAGAGGGTTATACCCACTTCCCACAGGAAGAGGTCATACAGGGGGCACAGAGACGGGAGGGGTAAGTAGCCTATTGGCTATTACCCTACACTCCCCAAAACGCCCCTAAATTCAGTACTTAGAGGGGGCCTTGGCACCAGGAAATTAGATTCCTGCTGACCTACGAAGGACACTCAAAAGCACCTGACTTAGCCCCAACCCTGTTGGCTTGCCTGCTGCTCCCACTGATTTGCACCAAAGTCGACTCATCCTGCAAGCTGCTCTGCCCCCAAAAGCCTGGGAGGCCTGCCTTCAACAAAGACCAAGGAAGTCCCATGGAGCAGCAGAGCTGCTTCCCTGCATCATGCAGGCACACCAAGGGAACTCCAGACCACTGAAAACTCAACACCTGATAGCACCACTGCACCCGGGATGCCTAGCCTGAGCTGAAATGGGCCAACATCACAATGTGGTCCCCCAGCCCTCCAGAGACAAAGCCCACCTTGGATTTGCCCACTGTGGACTCCCTGATGCCACCTACAGCCTCTGCCTGCAGATCTCCTCATCCTTGAGTGCTCCCAGTGGAGAAAACCCAATGCTGTCCTACACCGCGGCACCCAGCCACCCCAATGCCACACGGTGTAACCTGTTGGTGTGGTCCAGATCTTTGGCTAGTAATTACCTCAAGTCCAGGAGACTGGTCCCGTATGGCGCTGAACTATACCTGAATGCAGTACTTGTTTTTCTGTCCATAGGATAACATTGCTGCTTCAGAAAAATGCACAGCCGACTTTTGAAACCTGAACGTATTTTTCTTGCAAAACGTGCTTACCTGATCGTATTGATTCTGGTGCCAAAACATATATAAGCATACTTGTTGTTTTTGTAATTTGGTGTAGATGATCTTGAGTCTTGTGCCTCATTTATTGACTGTGTGTGTATTTGCAGATGTCCAACACTCCTCTCTGAGAGGTCTAAGTCTCGACCACACTATCCCCTAAAAGAGCACATTGGGATTGCTAGAGCAAGCCCCTGACCACTAGTAAGTGAACCCTTGGACTCTACGCACAATATATCTCATTTTTATATATACTATGAAGAGGAAGCTTCCTACACCCCTTATAAGGAGTGGCAATGGAGAAGAGTGTGGAGTCAAAAGGTCAAAGCCATCTGGCACCAGACTGTAGCATCTGGCTACCTGCCTGTTCAGGGGAAGGCTAGAGGAAGGTTTAGACCAGGTGTCTATCCATGTATCTGTTAGGACCTGGCTGAATGGCATTAAGGGCTCAGAGGACGTCTACTCAAGCTAGTAAGCTTCAGTAAGAATATTAGTGTTGACCTCCATAGAATAAAACTTTAGATCCAGAACCTCACCAGCTCCTCTAATCACCACAGCAAAAGAAGCACTTTCTTCCGTTAGTGGTCTAGGCTGAGAAAGCAACTCTGAATCTAGGGAAGTATCAAGCCCACTGGCTACCTGTATGGCCATATACAAATTATCATATTGTAGGAGGAAATCATCCCCGTCATCTCTGATGTCATCCACTACAGGCGGCACACTGATCAGAGTCAGAACCAAGAAGCTTGTGGCGTAACTGAGGGAGACTCCAGGGTATAGGCATTGCTTTGCTTGAACCTGACTGAATGGGAACTGTTTGCACTGGAATAAAGTCAAGAAACTACTTCGTTCAGGCTGACACAACTTCGCTAAGATTATTCCTACAGCACCGCTGGTGACAGGACTAGCGTCAAAATCGAAGGGACCAGCGACCAGCGCAGGTTGTGGAGCCGGAGTCAAAGTTGGCACCGGCAGTGATGTGGAGCCCAAGGAACGTTTGAAAGACATTGTGCTGAGGACAGACCCGCCAGCCGTAACCCGACCGGAAGGCCCTGGGGATTTTTGGGGATCAAAGGCACACAAGAGTGAAAAATATACACAACATGGCCTTCCCAAAGGCCTCCATCTACTGCAGCGTCGTTGATGTCCTGGAAAACTCAGGGTGCATCTGGATTAACTGTGAAATTGGCTTCTCATTCAGGCGCTATACCGACTTCTCTCAAGATAAGAGTGGTGGGATGGGGACCAGGCCAGCTTGGCCTTCTTGTATTTCCACTTTGATCTGGACTTGAGTTACCAGACGTCCTCAAACATGAAGAGGACCTGCCACGGGTACGCCTTGAGAGAAGGAATGAGCCTGCAACCTTGACTTAGAATGGGATAGGAGCATGATTTGCATGGGTTTTTCCGAGTTTCAGCGATGTACAGCTTTACTTGACACTCCTGGATCACCTTTGAGTTCATGAGGGTAGATCCTGACTCGAAGATCACCTAGTTGACCCCAAGGTAGTCCCGGCTTGAGAGTGACATGATGATGAAAATTTTGCCCTGACGACCTGAAGGATGAAGCAGTGACCAGAACAAACGTTTTCCAGCTGGACTGGAGCAAGATGTTGAGGCAGACCCAACTTGGTGGGCAAGAAAATCAAGTTTGTTATGCTTTAAGCTTTCTGCTGTGCTGAAAACTCAACAGGACCTCACAGTAATGGTATCCAGCCTTCTGGAACCCTGCCTGACTATTAATTACACCTTGCTCTGCTAGTGCATTTTGAGAATCAAAAATGTGACTAAGTCTGAAGGTAAAACCATGAACTATGGTGAAATCGAAACCCTATAACAGAGGGTCTTCAATGGATACAAAATCCAACTGTGTCCAAGAAACATCAGTGTCAGTGGCAACCCAAAAAAAGATGTATTTAACAATTAGAGATTCGTCAAACTGGAAAACTGAATTCCAATAGGAGACCAGGTCCAAAAGTATAAACTTACTGCTGTGACCCACTTGACATATTGGCTGTCCAAGCCTAATGCGGTTGGGCTGGAATCAAACTATGCGCTGGTCAACTGTGAACTGATACTGGATATTGGTGCTTTAATTTTAATATCTACTGTTTTGCTATAAAGTTTGGAAAATTCTAACCCCTGGTTCCACTAGTATAATTTTGAACCATTTGGTGACTTTTGTCTAATATTTTTCACTATTTTTCTAAATTGGTTTTGGAATTTTAGTTTGCTGTTTCTTGACTTTAAAACTGATGGCCCTACTTAAATTTAACTGAATACAATCTACTCAGATCTCCTGAGACAAGTCACTAAGCTATGCATCTTTTTAACACCTCCTTTTGTCTGGGGCACAGCAAAGCTAAACCATTACTGGTCCAAAGTCTGGTCAATAGGAAGTCAAAAAAGCAGAGGCTTCTTTTAACTCATAACCGGATGTAGATAGCTACTGAAAGTACTACAGCAACACTTTTACTATACCTGCACAGCTTATGGCAAGGAAACAGTACAAGAGCAGCCTTGCTGCACCTTCTAAAAGCATTAGCAAGATATATGGTATCCGAGTAAACAATTGAGAAATTATCAATGTCGCGACCAAAGGCAACTAGGCATTGCAAGTTAAAATTCAATATGAAACTCATTTGCCCCATGGAAATGGCCAGCTGTGAGTGTCTGAGAAGTAAGAAAGTAGTTACCTACCTGTAACAATAGTATGTGAAACTAGAAGAGTTCAAGCTTGTGCCCCTGCGCCATGCACAGTTTTTTCCTCAATTTTACTGCAAATATTACATTGATATAATTAATGATGTTGTGAAAGATCTCATGAGTGCCAAAATTTGTGTGATAATTAGCAGTGTATGGCGAGGGCGCAAATTATAGTTACTTTGGGGCACAAGTTGTAGTTACTTGAGATAACTAAATGAAACTGGTGAATTTCTATGATTTTGAACGTTTAAAATATGAAATTAACTATAACATCCCTGTAACCTTTGTTTTTTTTTTAAGTGAATTTCTACGTTTAAAAAAAATTATTTTTCCCAACTATAACGTACATTAAACCAACCACCACTGCGTAAGGCCTTCGGCCAGACCCTCCAGCCAATTCTTTGGTGGTGGTTGGCCGCAGGGCATGGCCAGACCCTGCAGCCAACGCCCGCGACCACCCAACCCCATGCTGCACATGGCCTTTGGCTAAGCGCAGTGGGAGCTAGCTGCAGGTCCCCGTGGCCCCCCTCCTAGGCCAACTTAGGCCCTGCAGACCCCATCCCTCAGGGCCCAGCCTCCTTAAAAAAAAATGCATGTGGCACCCCTCCCCCCTGGCTGATTTTGCCCATGTAGGGTCAGGCCCCCGGGGCAAGGGACAGACAGGGAGCTGCTACAGATGCAGCTCCATGTCTGTGAGAGCAATTGTTTTCCTCTGTTTCTGCAGGCAGGGAAACAGAGGAAACCTCCGCTTCCAGCAAGTTAGAGCTGTTTGACAGCTCAAACTTGTTGGAACCGGAGTGTTTGCTCTGCCTTGGCGGGAGCTGGCAACTGCCGCCAAATCAGAGCCAACAGCTATGTCCCGGGAATGTGCAACCCGGGACATAGCAGGAGCCAGCCCTGGGGGTGGTGGTCCCCATGGCCCTTACTTGCCCCACTCCAACATTACATTTGCTCTGGGGAGGACCCCGTATCTTATTTAAATTTGCCCCAGGGAGGTGGCAGTCTGCAGGGCTGCAGCGGGGGCCCAGCGGCCCACTGGCATTTGATGAAAAATTTAGCCCAGGGGAGTTATGGTCCCTGTTGCTGGGGGAGAGACGGGGGAAGGGGGTATTACAGGCACCCCTGCATGTCATTAGAAATTGCGCCCAGGGGAGGTGGTGGGCCCTGGGGCAGTGGCAGGAGCCAGGCAGCCCCCCCTTCGCATTTGATGAAAGATTGTGCCATGGGGAGGTGGCAGGGGCAGGAGGCTCTGCCACATTTGACTTCAAATTTAGCCCAGGGAGGTGGCAGTCCTTGGGGCTGTGGGGGCCTCCCCCGCATTCAAGATTTCAATGCCTCTGTGACCGGCCCGTCTGGGGACTTCTAAAAAACAAGTGCCAGAGCCCACACTTTTTTTTTGTTGTGGAAAAAATTACAAAAAAAAATGTTTTTAAGTCCTGGCAGGGTCCCTGTGAGGCCCCAGCACCAGTACTTAGGGGTCAGGGTGACTCTACACTGGCCCCTTTTCTTAAGGAGAGTCCCAAGATAGCTCGCAACACTTCCTGGTTGAAGTGTTGGGGCCAAACAGAGGTCTGCAGATCTCTGCACAAGCTTATTATTCGCAAATCCATTGCACCTCTAGATATCAATATTTCTTTTAACATCTGAAAAACAATCAAACAAATTTACACCAAACCACAAAGAGGCTAAAAGCTATCTTTCTGCCCAATTTGGTGTAATTCCGTTCAGCAGTTCGGGCTGTAGTCGTATTCAAAATGCCTATGGGAATTATAATGGGAAGCACACTTTTTTTGTTTTTGACTCCACACCTTTTGCTCGGCCCCCCATTGACAGATCACCCTGAAACTTCACATGTACAAGATTCTCGGGCACACTTTTTTTCAATTTCATGAAGATTCGTCAAACGGCACAAAAGACATAGGCAAGTCAAAAACGCTTTTTTTTTTTTAAAATGGCAACATGGTCCTAACTATAACTACCTACTGGCAACCACCACAGTAGGTTATTTTATAAATATATATATATATATATATATACACACACACACACAACACACCGCCGATGTGTATATGTACATCTATGGGTATCGACATGTCTATCTCTTGTCAATATGTTTACATATTGGTAACCAATGACTCATGGCCGTTTTTGGGTCACCACATTCCTGTCCATTATGTATGTCTGTAAGGTCTTCAGTGCTTGAAAGATCCTCTTGAGTTGTAGGAGACGTATGTGCTTTCTGGGGACCACTATGATGCATCCTTTGTTACAGTTATAGTGGGAGTCAGTGATTTGCGAAGTACCAATCTGCACTGTATGCATATATGCTATACTGATTTCGGAGCCGGAACAAGTGAATTGTGAAAAATGGTTTATGCTGTGTGGTGAAGTGTTGGCTAATAAATAGTAACAACTGCTAACTGGGTTCTGTTGCCCTTAATTTTCCTGAGAACTGTGGGCTTTGGACCAACTATTTGCAATAGTATGTTCTGTCCTGACTCTCAATGCATTCATTATTTTGCAGTACAATTTGAAAGGTGCACCCTGTAATGTTTCGGCTTATATAGGTGTATATATGTTGTAAAGACAAAGCAACCCGGTAAGAACTGAGTTTGCATTTTATTGCCCCAAATAGAGTATGTTGAGCAGAAGGCCCAGGTCAGAGGGACAGATGTTGTAAAGGACCCTACAGTGTGGTCCCTGTAAGCCTTGCCTTGGTATTTAATATGCAAGTATATGATTTGAGGTGATGATCGTTCACTGTGTATGTATATCTGTGTGTGCACGCAAGTGTTCTATTTGGTGAAGGGGTGTCAATCCATCTAATTTTTGTGGCATATTTAGAGGTTGTGGTTAATCCCCGTTGTCAGCCCCCTGTGGCACATTTGGAGGTCGTGGTGAAACCCCTTTGAAGCAATGTTGGCCCCATTATGATGTCAATATCCGCATCCCTGATGGGAGATGACTTGCACTTTTTTTGCAGTTGCCACGCCCCATTTTGGTCGACATCAGTCTCCCCCCTCAAAGCTGTCTCACCGTGTGCAAACGATCATAATGGTTGGGGGTGCTATGGCCAACCATGTTTTTGAGAATAGACTCCTTTACCCCCCCCACCCTTAAATTAGTGAGGTAGATCCTTGCAGGTTTACTTTATGTTGTGAGGGCAGGATCCCTTGGTAAAAAAAGAAAGTGTTGTGTGGGCTTTGTGGATGTCATCTGTTAGTAGTGGTTTCTAAGTCTTTCTATGCGAGTGAGAAGTTGGCTGAGTGAATGTATAAGGATAGTATATGTTTTTTCTGTGCAAGCTTTTTTCCCCTGAAAGGTTGAAATCCTAGTAGGAGCACATAGGGTTGCGAACAACATTACTATTAAGTGTTATCACTCTCATGACCTTTAACTGCTGTACATGTGAATGTGTAGAGGCAGAGATATATTATATGTCCTTCTGTGTAACTGTTAATAAGAAAAGCCATCCATATATGCCTTGGAAACTGTGATTGCTTACAGTAATGAACTTGGGCATAATGTGGTGTGTAACTAGTAAAATGTATTCATCTTTATTTAGGTATTATTGGTGCCTTCTTCAGAGTCTCAATTTAAGGGTTCTGAATTGTCCCTATAGTGAAATTAGAATTAGGCATATTGCAGTGTGGCACTGGTAGCATTATCCTTTTTTTATTTTTATAATTGAGCTTAATAGTGACATTTCGTCCTATTAGGAGTGAACAACCACTCCTGTTATTACCCAGATTTTCCCTGGGTGTACATATGAATTGGACAGGCTAAATGTGTGTATGCACATCAGTGGCTCATGCACCTATTGGGGTGCGAACAGGCCCCCACCCCGCCCCCTGTCTTTGTACCTGTGATCACAGGTAGTTAGGTGATTGCTTGTAATACTTATTGTACAGTAGGTTACTGTACAGAAAAGATACCAATGCAAACTGGTTTAAATGTTTTTTGTGGGTCACTTGAAAGAGCTGCCCTTGTGCGTGTATTAGTACCTGCATTACGAACTTCTATTCTCCCACTGCATGCGCTATATATTATGCCGATATACAAGTGCGTTTTTTGTTATCTGAATAGCTGTAGGAAAAGAAAAACGCTTATGTGCGTGAAAAGTATATTTTGTGGTTTTAAAGGATTTACTTAGTTTGCCTTTGAGAAAACAAAGCTAAACAGAATAATTAAGTGCTCTTTTTAGGGTCGAACGCAAAGCACTCTGTCCCTGGTTTACTCTCTCTGTGGGCTTTTAACCACTCCCATGTCAAGCCCATCTGTTTGGTTGGTTTGTGGGCTTGCCTTTTAAAATTAGCTTGATTTCATTAGTGAAAGGCATGCATACATAATACCTTTTCCAGTACTTAGCCCGCCTCAAGCGCACCGGCCAACTACTGAAAACATAAGAGGCTCAATGTTTTCTGGACTACTTTTTCTCTTTACTTCCTACGCAGCCCAATCTCACTGGGCAGTAGTTGAGCGCTTTGCATGACATCGACCCTGTTACATGTATAGTGGCACTTTTGACGGTTATGTGGATAACTGCACTTTTGCCGATAAGTTTAACTGCAAGCAAACTTCTGTTTCAATTTGCGTGTCTGCTCTGTGCTCATGGCGGCCGTCGGCTCGCTTATGTGAAACTGTTTTACTTTTCAGTTTGTGGCAAGAGAAGTCCAGTTAGGAGTTTACAACTATAATCGCGTTAACTCGAGCCCCATTACATTGCTAATGCTTGTTTCTTTTCTGGAACTGTAATTCTGCTCTCCGGTCCGTAGCTGAAGGGCAGCTAAGGTATGCGCTTGCTGGAGATAAGCATTTGATTTTTGAGGTTTTTGCAGTGGACTTGAAAGCCCTTTTATGGAGTCTGTTATCTCTTACTGGAGACTTCCCCGTTGTGGAGGCCCATGTGTGTCCGACCTGCAAAGGGGTTTTGCTAGCCTTTTGCAAGAGCCTCCCGGATGTGAGCTTCACACGGGCAGGGTGGAATTTGCTTTGTGCCTAAATGCTGGATGCCTGTAGACAGAATTAATGTTTCTTATACCTATATGTTTGATGCATGTGGAAAAAAAAACATCCCCTCTAGATTGACTATTGTTAAAGAGATCCCTAAAACTCTTTTTAGCCAAAAAGCATCCCAGGCCAAAAAAATTGACAATATTAAACATTGTTAAGGCTAGCGCGCATCTTTGCTTTAAGCCTTTAATGATGTTTGAAAATTAAGGAAAGATTGGGAAATAAGTCAATATCCCCCAAGAATCCCCGTAATGTGCTTCAACTGCAGCTACAAAAAACCTTTAAGTGCGTTCCAGGGCAAAATAAACTAGAGTACGATATAATAGCACACTACAGTGAGCATAGGCATGTTAGAAATGCTGATATTTACAGAATTAGCCATCCCACAGAAACACCAGCGTATTTGAAATGCAGCTACAAAAAAAACCCTCTTGAATGCGTTTCAAAGCGATATAAAGCAGAATACGAAGTGTGTCACTGCACATTGCCGTAAGCATAAATATGTGAGAGATGCTGATATTTACAGATCTGTTAAATGTTGTTGATGCATCTTTAATATTTAAATTGTGCTCATTCATGGAGCAGGTGACCTGTGTTCCTGCTCCCATATTATAGTAAAGAATTAATTCTTACCTCGTCCTTTCTGATTCTCGGATAAAGCACAAATTCCTTGCATCACATTTTCCAAGTACATCGAGGAAGTATTTAAAACAAGCATTTGCAATGCAACGGGTCTCGCGTTTGCTCATGTTAGAGCTGATAGCGTTGTAAACTCCTAACCCGACTTTTCACCTATCGGCAAAAGTGCATTTATGTACGTAAGCCGAAAAAGTACATTTAACTATGTAAAGCGCTCGACTTCTGCCAAGCGAAATCGTGCTAATAAATTAGAGAAAAAGTAGTCCACGAGCCGGACAGAAAACAGCGAGCCTCGCATGTTTTCTGTACTTGGTCGCTGCGCTCGAGGAGGGCTAGCCACCAGAAAAGGCATGACATATGCATGCCTTCGACTAATGAAAGCAAGCAGATTTTAATAGGCAAACCCACTAACCAATGAAAAACACTGACGTGAGGTCGACAGGGCTCCGAGCCCTTTTCTAAACCCTAAAGTGTCTCGCTGCGATACGCATGCGCGAACGCATGCGCGAGCGCATGCAACGCAGGCTCAAACCTAAAAAGGGAGGGAACGTGTACTTGCCTTCTTGCATTAGGAATGTGAGCAGCGCAAATCAAGCTGCTTTGCTCAAGATTAATCCTAAATGAAACCTTCGTTTATTTCACCCATCTCCTCTCTGGAGGGCTTTCTTTCTTGCATCCTTCTTTTGCTCTATTTTCTCTGCACAAAAATAATCAGAGATAGCACGCACACAAAGGGTACTGTAGCCGGAGCCAGAAGAATCTGATTTCACATACACACCCATTAGAAAGAAAAAAAATACAAAATAAGTAGTACTTTCAGACTTCAACCACAAGGTGGCGGGATATAGGCATAGTATGGGAATCTAGAAGACGTCCATACTGCAAAACCATCTCCCCGAAAGGATCCCAGGATGCCATAGGGATGTTTTATGTCAACCTAAACATGGAAATCTTTGAGAGGCTGTGCAACATGAGTGATCTCAGTTGGACTCCTCACCTGTGGAGTGCATATGTTGCACACTGTAAAAGAGAACAATGAGGGTCAAGTGCTAAAAATGAGTGGGGGAGAGAATAAGGGTAGTTGTAAGAGAAGACTGGAAATATGCAGAGTAAGGTGACAATAAGGAACAAAGGGCAAGATTTAGATATTGGCTCCAACGGTCCTGCTTCTGTTTTCCGACTGAAAAACCGTCTGTCACCATGAAAGTACTCTTGTCAGATTTAGATGTTGGATGTTTAGATTTAGACTAACCCGCCTGAGTTCCGCTGACTCCTCCAAAGATTGCAATCCGCCACAACAGCGCCATACTGTTGTTGATGGCAGGACTCCACCCACATTTCCTGCCAAGCATAGTTCAATGTGCCCTACTGCCAATCAAAACATGGCTGTCCAACCTCCACTTCTGAGTTCACAGATTGGGGGAAATTGGTGAAAACTCACCTTTTCCCCCGATTCTACTTATGTTTTCAGCTGCTGACAAGGGACCACATAGAAAACACAACTTTTATAAGCAACACGGCCCCAGGGCCAATGGACACGGAGGTAAGCAACCTGTAAAGGCTAACTACATTGGAAGGGTCACTGCACATGAGCACAGGACCACTGCAGACATGTATGTGTCTTTTTAAATTAAAGCGAAATGCGTATGTCAGGGACACAAGTGGGTCACACACGGAGAGGAACACACTGGTACACAACACATTATACACATACACAGTATTCATAGCCAAATTAATGCTGGCACCACAATGATGTTACATTCATACTTGTCAACTTCGTTGCACATTGCAGGTTAACTGTACGTGTCACGTTGTTAATCGAGTTGTGTTTGAGAGTCAGTACGTATTTGTGTATGCGAGTCAGTGCGTGTATGTGTGATGCGATTGGCTGGGTGAGGTGGAGTGAGATGCAGTGGGTGATGTAGTTGTTTCAGTATGTGTGCCTCTTGCATATGGCGTGGACGTTGTTGTGTAGGTTTTGTTGTGGTGCTGCATCCAACATTCAGCTGAGTGTTGTGTGGCGGTCACTGAAATGATGTGTGTAGTTGTGCTTGCATGCGTGTGTGTGTTTGTGTAGATGTGTGTGTAGTTGTTGTGGTTGTCTCATGTGTGGGTACAGCATCACTAGTCTGTGTATGTTTTGTCATGATGTACGACAATGTGTGTGTTTGGCATGTAAGTGTTGTGGTGGAATGATAATGTACATTGGTGAGCATGTGGTGTGTTGTGTCATGTGTGAGACGAAGGGGGAAAAATATGTGAAGTGTGTGTGTGAGAGATTTACCTGTATTCCGTGGACACTGCCACTGTCTGATGTCCACCGGGTCCAGCGATGTCCTCCTTCCTTCAGATAACAGCTGGCAGGACACTGCCTGCCCAACTGTAACATCTAAATACGGCGGGCGGGAACCCGCCTGCCTAACGGATAAGAGGAGCACACTGTTCTGACAGTCAGCGGCTGAGCCGCAATACATCTAAATACGGCAGGTGGAACGCCGTTGACTTGACAGTATTTTTGGGGCTGGCATGGATTGGCAGTAACTCCGCCACAAGCTAAATCAGGCTCAAAGATTTTGACAAAGTAAATGTGGACAATTTCAGAGTGGTTTGGGGGAGGTTTTGGGAAGGAGAGTGCAGATGAAACTCCAGTCACAGCCACAAAAAAAAAAAAAAAAAAAACATCAACCTCTACAATGTTGTGCTCGGCACCTTCGACTTGTTTCCTATAACTTTTGACACTAGTAGGGATACCATGATTTTTTTCTTCGAAATACTTAATTTGTTCATGATCTACTGCAGTATGGTTGGTCAGATGATATGCAAGTCATTATTACTGATATTTTTGGTATTGGGTGGACACAAACCAAAGACGATGCAGGCTGATGAGTCGAGCACTGATTTAATCAATTGTGGACCATGCACTTTGCATCAACGCTGAAGAGAGTGGAAATTGAGCAAAGCAGAGCCTATGAGCCCAGGGGTCCATGATTACAGTAATTGTATTTATATAGCACTTACTACCCCTGCTGTTTGTGGTTCAGTGTGCTTCTTCTCATCCGTTTCCACCAGCTGCCTTTTGCATCATTAATCTTGTGCTCCACACAACGGCTCTCTGTCTACATTACGCTTCATTCAGTAGGGAGGTAGAGAGCTATAGGCACCAGAAGGGAAAAAAGCATCAAGCACAAAGTACCTGGAAGTACCAGGAAAGTAGCTGACAGCCCTAGGCAGGACTAAGTAGCACCAGAAATCTGCAGTCTCCAGCAAGCTGGCTTGGTGTTCTTGGGCACCAACACAACTAGAGGCTTGAAGTGGGGATCTTAGCCTGAGTACAGACAAACTCGAAAAGGCTGACTACTGTTACTGCAAGGTAAGGCGCCATATATACTGACATATTCTCTCAGATTCTGGGGCTCTTGTCACATTCAGAAAAATAGGCTCAACTAACTAGGACAATGAGGCATACAAGACAAAACACCTGCGTATTAGCCACGTCAGTGGCAGCTGAACGCAACCCTGAGAGTAACTGCAATTTCAAGGTGACCAAAGAAAGTGCCTTAAGGCAACCTTCGACCAATGTGGCAGAAGTCTCTACCCATGGCCATGAGTCAAAGTTTTTTCTTGAGTGTGTGGCGAAAAAGCAGCACCAGGAAAATCAACCGTAGGAACTGGTCATTTGCAGCTCCACTATGCCATTCCGTCACTTCCTCTACATATGTGCCCTTTCTGTTCTTGACCAGGAGAAAGATCCACCTCAGAAAGCAGAGTTACAAGATGCTCTTAAGGGTAGTAGCCTTAGACAACAAATACGTATACACAAGGATCTGTAAGCTACACAATGCCTTCTCGAACTCCAGTAAGGAGAATTAAAAAATACTCTGCAATCAGCACAGTTTCCATTCAGTTGATATCCCTATCCTGCTCCAGTAGACAAACTAGTATGAAAACTACTCCCCTAATATACAAGGCTCAATGACTGACTTTATTGTGGCCAAAGAGTGCCAAGGACCCAGAGGTAAACCCCTCTCTGTCAACGTTGGTAAGCACATTAACCCTCAACATGCTGCGATCAAATTCCTATCACTTACAATGATACTAGTATTGACAGTAATAATCGACCTTTTTGCGCTTAATGGTCAATAATTGAATTATAAGTACTGCAGCAGTACACAAGGACCATAAGGAAAAGCTTGAGGGCAGCTTACTGCCAACAGACCTAGTAACCGCCAGCCCTTTGAGCACGCCGGAAAGGACTTGTTTATTTTTGCCCAATCATAGTCCCTCCTCACCCGAGGTCTGGTGGCAGCTCTACCAGGAAGGAGAGTGAGGATTCTTTCAAACTGGGCGAGGTTTTACTTGGCCTAGTGCATAGTCACCATCGGACGCTTGGATCTGAAAATGCATGCCTAAATAGTACCCTGAAGTCAGCGACCTCAGTAAACTTAACTTGGGTCACAGAAGTTAATGAGGCTAGGCATTTTCCGCCCAAATTTGTTCCAGCTCCAACGATCCTTACCATTATGCATACTGCGTAGCACACTGAATCTCATAGCAAAAACTATGGCATCACAGACTTTGAAACTTGATGATCAAACCAAAGTTCTTTGTGAAATGTCCTCAAACATCGACTCACGAATGCATGCCACTGAGGACGCAGTAAAAGAATCACAAACACAATACCTCAAGTGAGATAAGAAATTGTTCTGCGATCGTCACAATGCAAGTTCCAGAAGTTATTCATTCTAAACAGACAGACTTAAAAAGGAATCTTATTTGAGAAGTACAAGGAACAGAAAACTTAGAGAATGCTTACTGCATGACCATGCCACCCAATACTTCTGCACTCCAAGAAGTTATCACAATTGCCCCCAAAGTACCACTGTTAAATTTTGAGCAATCAATCTTCTAATTGCAATTCATTCAAACTTTCCCGCTGCTTAGCAGAACTACCAAAAAGGAGGAAAGTCCACAGAAAACAACTGTACAAAATCTTTGGAAAAGATTGAAAAACAAAGCAACTAAAACCATTTAGCATTCAAAAATGATTGGGACTACCCGAATTAAGAATTGGTAACCCTCTTAAGAAGGGTGAAGAGTTCAGAGGAGTGTGCAGAAAAAGCTCAGTTGTCAGATTCTGTAGCCAATGCTGACCCAAGATATCCATTGGTAACCCAGATATTAAGGTGTGCTACCTGCCAAGATTTCCTACTGGCCCAAGATCTTATTTAGTGCAACCTACCATTGTAGGGGGCAGCTTGATATTTTGAAACATGCAATTTACTGAGAGTATTACATTCTTAATCTGGGCTGCAAAAAGTGACCTCCCACGTGTTAACGCACGTTGGTTTTATTTTGCCTTCTACCAATGACAATGTCAAACAGTCTACGGCGACTTTAATTTGTGCAGTGCCCTAGCTAACTGGAGTAAACTCATTTTTGAAGGCATACCTGAACTGTATGAGTCAATCTTTGAATTTCATACCGTCTCCTACAAATCCCAACATACAGATGTGTATAAACAGACATTCGTCCTCATGGTGGCTCGAGGCCCCTCCAGCAGTAATCTCAGAAATGAGTTGCATCACTGAAAAATAAAGTTGCACTCATCAATAAGAAGGATGAAAGACTAACAATCAGGATACATACCCAGGGTTACCTATGGAAATCGTTTTCATCATGAAAATACCTCTAACACCTGGCCCAGACCACCTGTTTCACCTTTTCCAGATTTATCGAATCCCCCAGTGTACTTGGTCAGCCCTTTTACTCTTGACCCATGTCCAGAGAAAAGTTCTAAGCTGGAACAATGCAGGTCTGAAATCCAAACTCTAGGAGAAGGACTGGACCTCATGTGTGCAATCTAACACCATCTGCTGTTTCCAGAAGACAAAAGTGCTGGGTGAGATGGATCAGGATGGATTTTCCTATTAGAGTACTGCAGCCAAGGAGGAAAGCAAAGGTAGATCAAGAGGAGGGCTAATGAACTGGGTATCGCAAACCCTAGGCATGGTAAACTAGACTTACTGGCAAATCAGCAATAATATTCAGTGCCTGGGGGGTCTCTCTGGAACTGTGGAATTTAGACAAAAGTAATGTTTACTGGCTAACTGGGGATCCATAGAATTATATGCACAACTGCAGAAGCTAGATAAATACATTGGTGCACTTTGCTTGGACTCCTCGCTGCAACAGTGGTCCAAGTTCATTTGAAGTTAAGACTCACATCACAAACCAGATGCATTGTTGGTGGATCTAGATGTTCTCCAAGAAGTTGCAGGAAGTGTTTGAGCATACTCTATCTTCCAATCTTTGTGCAAATCAAAGAGAGGAGACAAGTTATCTTCTTTTATATTATAAGCTAGTAAATCTGGAATCTAGGCAGGTGACTGATGTCTTTTTAGTCCAGCAAAGAATCATTGAAAGTTAACACCAATTTACTGCCTGGAAAAAAAACTAGCCATCATCTAGCCTATTATTGTTGCCATTTCATATGTAAAGAATACCTGGAAATTAGAGATGCCGGTTACGGAGATCGAAAACTTGTCCAAAAACAACTCAAAGGCTAGGCACTCCACAATCTAGTACATCATACATTACCACAGATGAAACCAACTCATCACAGATTGACTGGTATGACGCAGAATGTCGTAACCTAAAGCAGTAGCAATTAACCTGAAACCAGACGAGGAATTAAGTTTAAAAACACTAAGGCAGGACTATAAACACCTTACAAAACATAAAAGAAGCTGTCGCCGCATTAAGGTGTGGCAGGCACTCAAGGATTCATTAAGAAGCAGGGATATCAAGAGATGTTGGGAATTGGTTAGGTGGGGCTCCGAAGGGGGAGAGAGAAATCTAAACATATGTATCCCATCTGAAAGCTGGTACAAATATCTTTCGACAATGTACAGCTCCGCTTGCTTGAGAACTTAATCATCCTTAGCGAATCCTGCCTCTAATGAATAGCACTGGTTTGTGCAGAAGTTGACTATTTTTGTAGTGTACCAATGTAAGGAGGCACTATGCAAATAATCAAGGGGGACTCTTGCTGGCTGAGAGGGGTTAAAATAACACTAAAAGCTCTCTTTTGTGGTAGTGCAGGCGAGCAATTAGGCTTATCAGAGGACAGTGTTAAGCCTTTATTACACACACAGAGACAGTAAGCGAGTCACACTCAATAAAGAAATCCGACACCAACTTATAAAACTAACACTTATTTTTATATGAATTTAGATAACAAGATAAACATTAGGTAATTACTTTTCAAAAGATAAATTTATACAGGTTTGAAATATCAACACTGCAATTTCTGGAGTGGTAATGTAATTCTATTGCAGAACTGTTAAGGTAAGTATAAGGCAAGGTCCAAAGTAACACCAACAGGTCACTTCGGAATGCTTTGAGGCACCCGGGTGTAGAGGTGTTTTTCAGCCTCTGATTCCCTAATGTTGTCCTATGGGAAAGAAACAGACATAGCATCAAGTATTTGGCAATGAATTACAAGTCTGTTCTTCTGGGCTTGAGGTGAGTAGGTGGCAAGGTCCATGGCCACACCAACAGGTCACCTCGGGGGGCTCTGGGGTGTCCAGGTGCAGTGGTGTGTTACGGCGTCAGGTTCCTCATTCACTTTAATGGAGATTGGTTCCGGTAGAAAGTGGCTGCATGCAGGGACTGCTGGGCCACTCCGGGAGAACCTACAAAGGGGCTCGACCCTTGAGCACGTAGGGACACCGTTGGGTCACTTCTTCACGGGCTGTGGGGCTTGGGTGCAGTGTTGTCATTTGGTTTTAGGTTCCAGTGCTGGGGATGCTTGCGGATGGAGGGGGGCTGCAGGAAGCATCAGGAAGTCCACAGTTGGCAAATCCAAGGTGAGCTTCGGTTCTGGAGGTTCGGGGGACCACGCTGGCACAGTTGGCCCACTTCAACTCAAGCTAGAGGGCACGGGTGCTAGAGTGCTGTCAGGTTTTGGCAGCCCAGAGTCCTCTTGAGTCTTCTTTGGTGCCGGCATGGTGTAGTTAAGCAATTCCGCTACCTCACGGGAGATCCCGGTTACTTCTCAAACTGCTGGCAGTCCTTCAAGGCTTTAGGAGGAAGAACAGCTGCAGGACAAGTTGTCTTTGGTGCAACTGATGAGGACAGCAGGCAGGCCGGCGGGGTTTGGGCCAAGTCAGTTGCTGCTCTACAGTTCTTTCTTTTCGCAGCGCTTCGGATCCTTCTTTACTACAGCAAATCTGAAGTCTTGGTATCAGGGCCTCCTCATAAATGCTCAAATTAGGGGTGTTAAGGAGAGCGAAGAGTAGTAGCCAATGGACTACTAACCATTGGCATCTCTATACCACCTAGATGACCACTTCCTTTGGGAGTGGGCATCATCCTGTCGCAGAAGTTCTAATTCCACCACACACAAGATGGTGGGATTCCCAACTTTGTGTTCACTTCAGACTGGTTTCTGACCTCAGAGAGCAAAGGCTCTCACCTGCAGGGGGTTAGAAACTTATCTGTGGTGGCAGGTTGGTCGACATCACTCAGCCAGCACACAAGAGGATTAGCAGGTTTTAAGAGGCACCCCTAAGGTGCCCTCTGGGTGCAAATTATAATAAATCCAATATAAATCCAATACTGGCATCAGTGTGGCTTTAGTAAGACGAGGTGTTTGATACCGAACACTACTTATTTTCTGTGCAGCCATCATGTAGCTGGGCCAAGAGTGAATACCAGTGTCCAGTACATGCTCTAAGATGGCTGCCTCGTCACTTGCAATATCTAGTAATAGAAACAGACATCATGCAGATATGCCCTCCCATGTATTATAATGCACACTGCTTTAGGGCACTCAAGGCCTGCTGTAGGGGTGACTTACATATAATGCATTTTGTGACTTTGGCATGGCACACAATGCGTGTGCCATGTTGTGTTTTCACTCTGGGTCAGCAACTTGACATGCTGTCTGGGATGGCAGGTGGAGTGCAATGTGTGTGTGGGTCCCTTAGGGTGGCATAGGATATGCTGCAGCCCTTAGCGTCCCTTTTTTGTACCCGGGCCGTAGGTATCAGAGGTACCATTTACTAGGACCTTACAGGGGTGATAAAGTACAGTGTGAGTACTCTCAGTGCACCATCAGAATCGAAAATCAGCATCCAGCGGTTCTAAAATGGGGAAAAAAAGGGGTGGGCATCTGCAAAGAAGCCCAGTTTCCTACAGTTTGGCAGCTAATCCGTCCTCCAAACATAGCAACATTTCTCATCAACTCTTGTAATGAATTAACTGAAGGTGAGGTTCAAGTAGTTATTGTCAGTCAGAAGCAACACATGGCCCTTGGTCCAAATAGGTTACTGGCTGACATTTTTCAATCTGACATACCAGTCTGGGTACCCACCCTAACTACCACCTACAACACACTTTTGCTTCAGGATAAAGCTCCCTCTTCTTGGAAGGCAGCAATTTTCAACCAGCATTAAACAAAAAAAGGACTGCAGAGTGATCAAAACTCTTTGCTCGATGGAATTGGTAAGATCTACTCCAAATTGGTCTGAATGATTGGGCCATGGACAATGAAATCATTAGCTTCTCACAAGCAGCTGACACAACTGACAAAGCTATGTGGTTGTACAATATAGGTCTGAATTACACATGCATAAAGAACTCTAGGTTGTAGAGAACATTTATCCATCTTAAAACAGCTTTTGATGCTATTGACCAACATTTGCTGTGGCAGAACGCTATTTCCCTTTGGTTGCCCAGAGAAACTGGTGTCTGCAATAAAACTGATTTATAAGGAAACCCCGTCATCAGATATCCGAAAGGAGAAAACTCCAAGCTGTGCGATAAATGTAGAGGTGAGACAGGGCTGTATTCTGGCCCAGCACTGTTTAATATTTTTGGTAAAACTTGGCTGCTTTGAATCTAGATGTACCCATGAAAAATGGAGCACCCTGTAATCCAGTGAACAAGGGTTATTCAATCAAAACATAAACAAGTGTTCTGCCAAGAAAATCATCTAGTGAATGTATTAATACAGCTATGGGATTCACAATAAAAATACCATCACAATATTGCGAAGCATAACAAATAGACACAAGTGTAGATGCTTGAACAAAGTATATATCTTTAAAAACCTAATCGTAAACAGAGACAGCTGTCAAACAAAACAGTGCCCCAAGTGGCGGCACAGTGAATAGTGAAAAACAATGTGCCAAGACAAAGTATATAAAATAAAAGTGAAAAACGTAAGTATATACAATATGCACAAAGAGAATAGGTCAAGCCCATAAATGTATAGGTCAAGCCCATAAATGTAACATCATGAGAATCACTCAAAGAAATGCACAAATCATTCTAATGTCCACTTAGACCTTGTTTTGTTTGATATATCAGTCTCTGTATACGAATAAGTTTTAAAAAATATATACTTTGTTCAAGCATGTAGTTTTGTCTTATTGTTATGCCTGATAACAGTGTGATGGTACTTTACTAAAAATATTTTTCTTATGAATCCCATAACCACATGAATACATTCACTTGATAACTTTCCTGGCAGAACACTTTTTTAAGTTTTGATTGAATCTAGATGTGCCAGATAGATTCTGGTGGGCAAAAATCACAATCTTGTTATTTGCTGATGTAGGAAGTTGGCTCTGTATGTACTATTTCAAAGTAAGAAATAGCATGCACAGAGTCCAAGGGTTCCCCTTAGAGGTAAGATAGTGGCAAAAAGAGAGAATTCTAATGCTCTATTTTGTGGTAGTGTGGTCGAGCAGTAGGCTTATCAGAGGGTAGTGTTAAGCATTTGTTGTACACACACAGGCAATAAATGAGGAACACACACTCAAAGACAATTCCAGGCCAATAGGTTTTTGTATAGGAAAAATATATTTTCTTAGTTTATTTTAAGAACCACAGGTTCAAGATTTACAAGTCCTACTTAAAATGAAAGGTATTTCACTTAGGTACTTTAGGAACTTTGAATTAGCAAAATAGCATGTACAGTTTTCACAAAAATGGCAATAAGCTATTTTAAAACTAGACAGTGCAATTTTCAACAGTTCCTGGGGGAGGTAAGTGTTTGTTAGTTTTGCAGGTAAGTAAACCACCTACAGGGTTCAAAGTTGGGTCCAAGGTAGCCCACCGTTGGGGGTTCAGGGCAACCCCAAAGTTACCACACCAGCAGCTCAGGGCCGGTCAGGTGCAGAGGTCAAAGTGGTGCCCAAAACATATAGGCTTCAATGGAGAAGGGGGTGCCCCAGTTCCAGTCTGCCAGCAGGTAGGTACCCGCATCTTCGGAGGGCAGACCAGGGGGGGTTTGTAGGGCACCAGGGGGGGGGGGGGGGGGCGCAAGTCAGCACAAAAAGTACACCCTCAGCGGCACGGGGCGGCCGGGTGCAGAGTGCAAACAGGTGTCGGATTTGCAATGGAGTTCAATGGGAGACCCAGGGGTCTCTTCAGCGAAGCAGGCAGGCAAGGGGGGGCTCCTCGGGGTAGCCACCACCTGGGCAAGGGAGAGGGCCACCTGGGGGTCGCTTATGCACTGGAGGTCGGATCCTTCAGGTCCTGGGGACTGCGGGTGCAGTGTCTTTACCAGGCGTCAGGTTCTTAGAAACAGGCAGTCGCGGTCAGGGGGAGCCTCTGGATTCCCTTTGCAGGCATCGCTGGGGTGGCTCGGGCGGGGGGTCAACTCTGGCTACTCACAGGGTCGCAGTCGCCGGGGAGTCCTCCCTGTAGTGTTTCTCCGCAGGTCGAGCCGGGTGCAGAGTGAAAAGTCTCACGCTTCCGGCGGGAAACGTGTGGTCTTTAAAAGTTGCTTCTTTGTTGCAAATATGTTTCTTCTTTGGAGCAGAGCCGCTGTCCTCGGGAGTTCTTGGTCCTTTTAGATGCAGGGTAGTCCTCTGAGGCTTCAGAGGTCGCTGGACCCTGTGGAAAGCGTCGCTGTGGCAGTTTTTCTTGAAGTGGGGGGACAGGCCAGTAGAGCTGGGCCAAAGCAGTTGGTGTCTCCGTCTTCTCTGCAAGGCTTTCAGGTCAGCAGTCCTTCTTCGTCTTAGGTTGCAGGAATCTATCTTGCTAGGTTCTGGGAGCCCCTAAATACTCAATTTAGGGGGGTGTTTAGGTCTGGGGGGTTAGTAGCCAATGGCTACTAGCCCGGAGGGTGGCTACACCCTCTTTGTGCCTCCTCCCTGAGGGGAGGGGGCCACATCCCTAATCCTATTGGGGGAATCCTCCATCTGCAAGATGGAGGATTTCTAAAAGTCAGAGTCACCTCAGCTCAGGACACCTTCGGAGCTGTCCTGACTGGCCAGTGACGACTCCTTGTTTTTCTCATATCTCCTCCGGCCTTGCCGCCAAAAGTGGGGCCGTGGCCAGAGGGGGCGGGCATCTCCACTAGCTGGAGTGCCCTGGGGCACTGTAACAAAGGGGGTGAGCCTTTGAGGCTCACCGCCAGGTGTTACAGTTCCTGGAGGGGGAGGTGAGAAGCACCTCCACCCAGTACAGGCTTTGTTACTAGCCACAGAGTGACAAAGGCACTCTCCCCATGTGGCCAGCAACATGTCTGGTGTGTGGCAGGCTGGCAAAACTAGTCAGCCCACACTGGAAGTCGGGTATGTTTTCAGGGGGCATCTCTAAGATGCCCTCTGGGGTGTATTTCACAATAAAATGTACACTGGCATCAGTGTGCACTTATTGTGCTGAGAAGTTTGGTACCAAACCTCCCAGTTTTCCGTGTAGCCATTATGGTGCTGTGGAGTTCGTGCATGACAGACTCCCAGACCATATACTCTTAAGGCTACCCTGCACTTACAATGTCTAAGGTTTTGTTCAGACACTGTAGGGGCATAGTGCTCATGCACCTATGCCCTCACCTATGGTATAGTGCACCCTGCCTTAGGGCTGTAAGGCCTGCTAGAGGGGTGACATATCTATGCCATAGGCAGTGCGAGGCTGGCATGGCACCCTGAGGGGAGTGCCATGTCAACTTAGTTATTTTCTCCCCACCAGCACACACAAGCAGTGTGTCTGTGCTGAATGGGGGGTCCCCAGGGTGGCATAAGATATGCTGCAGCCCTTAGAGACCTTCCCTGGCATCAGGGCCCTTGGTACCAGGGGTACCTGTTACAAGGGACTTACCTGGATGCCAGGGTGTGCCAATTGTGGAAACAAAGGTACAGGTTAGGGAAAGAACACTGGTGCTGGGGCCTGGTTAGCAGGCCTCAGCACACTTTCAAATCATAACTTGGCATCAGCAAAGGCAAAAAGGTAGGGGGTAACCATGCCAAGGAGGCATTTCCTTACAGCTGATGACACTATTCTGTCTCACACTGAACTCGCTATACACAGACACCTTAGGAGATTTGAAGATTATAGAGCAAACAAATTTCCAATTAAAACTTCAAAAACAAAGTACATGACACTACATTATAGATGCAATCTTTGAAACACATTAAACATTTATCGAACACAGCCATTTAAGATCTGATGCAAAAATGTCCTGGTCCCCTTGAGTATTAAAAAGTGAGGTAATTTTAAGCCAATATGCCAACTTTGTCCTATGATTTTCTAACAAATGTGGCCATAGATTGATTACCTCTTGTAAGGAGATAACTCTTTCTGTATGGCCACCCCCTAGATTTTTCAATACATGCTGTCAGCCACCGCAGTTGTGCACTGCTAGCACGACATTGACATTGAAAGCAATGGCAAAGCTACTAATTTCCCCTGAATGTGTGTAAATCATCCCACCGACAGCCCAACTGAGCCTAAAGGCAGGGTGTAACATATGACACAGGCATATTACTGTTTATGAAGACAGGTTGGCACAGGAAGCAGAAAGGAGAAACCATTTTCCAAACTAATTTCCCCAGGGCTGGGTAGTCCTGAGGAAACCACAACCCTGGGGTGGGCTAGGGAGGTCTGAACAGAGAGAGAGAGAGGTCTCACCATCTTAGGAGTGGGCAGATTGGTGCATCCTGGGATGGCCAGATGCTACATTCCACAGGAAGTGATCAGGTGGGAGGGGACCTCGTAGCTTCATTAACTACTAACCACGTCCTGCCTTGAGGGCACTTTCTAAGCACAAAGGAGGCACCCCTGGCACCCAAATCTTAGATCTTGACTGACTTGGAAGGACTGAAGGAGGACTTGCCCTGCTGCACCAAGGCACCTACCTTTGCTGGTGCCTCGGTGTAGCAGGGCAGTCCTCCTTCAGAAAAGACTGCACCTGGTGGCCATTGAAGAAAGGGGCTGTTGCCTATCATGACCTGCTCAAGGAAAAACCGTATCCAGAACCTAGTCAAGAGAACTCCAAGGGGCAGATAACTGGCCGCCTGTTCACAGCATAGTGACAACAGCTGAAGAAGCCTTCAAGTTGGTAGCTCAAAGAGTTCAAGCCGCTACCCCCCATCTCCATGCAGCACTGGGGACCATGATCCAACGCACAGAGTTCACTGAGCTCTAAAGTGCTGTCAGAAAGTTGCTGGAATCCTCGGAAGGCGACCCAGGGAGGACTGACTTATGACCAGGACAATGGACGACTGGTAGTCCAGCAGAGACTTGACTTTAGCCAGATCGTAGAGGACTTTGTGGGACATCGACCCTGCAATCAGGAACCCCTCACCATCTTTGTGGATCGAGGAATCACTGGAGGAAGACCCCCAGTCGACCGCATCATGTCCACAGCATCCTTAGAGCATTTTCAGTATCAGGAACACTAACACTGAAAGTGACTGGAACGGCTAAAGGAGTGCTTCCCCTGTGATGGTAACTATTCCTGAAGACCTTACTGGTTTCCCTGACAGATTTGGTCGCCCCAAGTACTGTAACCAACCGCATTGACACTTACCTACGTTTTCTTTGAAAAAGTTTGAAAGGATCCAATATGTTGGCTTTGCCAAGGCTTGTTCGCGGTTGAGTGAAAGTGAGTGAAATTGATGACTTATTGTAAAATCTATATCACCGGAAACCTCCAGTGTCTAAAAACGTATACAAATACAGTATTTTTATAAATTAGTGTCGGATTTCAGTGTTTATTGTTTCTTTAATTGTTTTGGTGCTTGTTAAATGCTTAACAATTGTCGCTCTGTGTAAGATTTGCTGTTCAGTACCATAGCTATCCCAGGGTTGAGATGAGGGTTTTACAGACAAAAGCTACTGGACCTACAGGGGTCAGCAAGTATATTACACAATGTGGTGGCACCACCACACCATATTTCCTGACATCCCTGTCCTCGAAGCATATCGACGGAATGATGGAGGATAGGGAGGATGGAGGTTTGAAGAATCTATCACACGTTTCCTGGAGCTCTTTTCGTTTACGTTGCAGGTTAGGAGGCATTATCTTTGTCCACTTTTCTTTAGTAACAATATTAGACATTGCAAGGATGCTTTGACCCTTTGAATGCGTACTGACATTTTTAACTTAGCATCTTCATATCTTTATGCTGCTTAGGTCATCATGCCTACAGTCCATGTTTTTGTTCACTCACTTTTTAGCACTTAATGTGTTATAAGTAGGAAAGTGCCTTTTTAGGTTGCGGCACAAGCGCTCTGACCTGTTGCAATCTATCTGTGGGCTTTTAACCTCGCCCACCACTATCAATCTTACGTGGGCTTGCCTTTCAAAAATCCTTTGGTATCTGTGGTAAATGCTTTACGTTTGTCCCTCTTTGGGACGGTTTGGTTACTACCTTGGACACCGACCCTGTTACATCGATAATTGCGCGTTTAAAGATACGTTTGACTGCAAGCAAACGTTTTCCTTTTGTCTCTCTCCTTCGTGCTCGTGGCGGCTATGGTGCTTTGAATTGGCTCGCTTATGTCAACTGTTTTACTTTTCATTTTTTGTGTAAGTGGCAAGAAAAGTTCAGTTAGGAATTTACAATGTTAACAACAAACTCGAGCAAAAGTGAGACCCATTGCATTGCAAATGCTTGTTGGTGTAGGAGGCTGACCCTCTACGAAGTGTTCAAAGTTAGGCACACTGTGCAGGGGGGTTCAGGCAACCACACGTTGGTTTAAAGGGGTGAAAACTAGATCACCTAATGCTCCAATTTTTAAGGTAGCTTGGTCGAGCAGTTAGGCCAATCTTGGAGGAGTGCATAGAATCAAGCATGCAACTCACACATTTGAAGAAATAAGACAAATTTATAAAAATACTTCAGATGTTTATGTAATTTTTAAGGCCAAGATTATCAAAATTGGTTAAGTACTTTTTGAGCTATGGATGTTTGAAGTTTAATAAAAAATAGTATTTTTGTGAGTAATTACTCACTATAGGAATCAATGGAAATTCACCTTTAAAAATACATATAAAATTACACAGTTGCTTTACCAAGTTCTTCTTTTTCAGGTTGGTCGAGCTCGTCGGTGGACACACCGTGCCAGATGGAAAAGTTCAGGTGGGTCCCGGTTCGGGCAGGAACAGCAGTGAAAAGTCTCTGGAGCTGGTGTAGGGCCACTGCGGGGGACCACTTGGAAAAGGTCTGTGCAGCTAAGTGTAGAGGTGGTTCCTTGGGTCCCCTTGGAGTGTCAAGGTCGCAACGGGTGAGAGACCCTTAGGGCACAGCAGGTTCTTCGTGGCATGGCACAGGGCTGCCGGCTGCAGAGTGAATTGGTGAGCTAGGAGCTGTGTGCAAAGATGACCTTTGGATCTGGAGGTAAGTCACTGCAAGGGTTGTTTGCAGGACAACGGGGGCATTCTGGAGGGAGGCCCAGTATGTTCCCGAAGTCCCTTGACAGTGGCTTCCTCCTGGTCCTTTTTCAGCCCGAGCGGGCTGGTTTTCCTGGTATCCCAGGGTATTGGTACACTTTGACCACTGGAGGGCGCAGTGGCACCACACTTGCAGGGTTTGTCCTTGCGATCGTTGGTGTGTCGTTGGGTCTGGCTGCGACTTCTCGTTCGGGAGTTAGGAGCCAGTTAGTGAAGTGACCCTCACTGGGCTGCAGGTTCCACTTTGGAGGGAGTTCTCGGGCGATTGCAGAGCCTAGAGGTCCTCTGGGGTTCTTGAGCTCAGTCCAGCTGTCCGGCGGCTCTGCAGTGGCGACTGTTAGCAAACAGGCAGGGTTTGGCACCTTTTCTTTGTGCAGCAGGTCCACAGTTCTCGTGCCTTGGATCTTCTTGGTGCTGGTCTTCTTTGTGTCCTTCAAATAGGTTTGCTTGATCTAGGGATGCTCACTAAATACTGAATTTAGTGGTCATTTTAGGGGGAACCTGGTATTGTCCAATGGGACACCTACCTTTGGGTGGCTACACCCACTATTGTGACCACTTCCTGTGGAAAGGGTCACTTCCCTTACCTGGATTGGTTATTTTCCTTCCATCCAAGATGGGGGAAAATGAAATGGAGTGCTCACCTCGCAGGTAACACCCTAGGGATGGTGCATGCCAGGTGGAGCCACTCCTCCTACCCTTTGGTGGCAGGCTGGTTGGGATCGGTCAGCAACCATGCCAGGGTAGTTAGCTTTTGCAGGGGCACCTCTAAGGTGACCTCTGGGTACATTTTATAATAAATCCAATACTGGTACCAGTTCGGACTTATCATTCTGAGTTGTTTGATACCAAACAACCCAGGGTTCAAAGTTGCCATCATGTAGCTGTGAAACTTGTACTGATCAGTGTCCAGCACCTACATTTAAAATGCCTGTTCTGTTAACTCACTATGTCCCAGGTTTGACAAGGACACACTGGGGGCATATTGCTCATGCAGCTATACCCTCACATACAATATAGTGCACCCTGCCTTAGGGCTGAAAGGTCTGACAGAAGAGTGACTTATCTATATGGTATGCAGTGTATTGTGGACAGGGCACAGAGGCAGTCTGCCATCTTGAGCTTGCATTTTAGGACTGCACCTGGACACTCAGCCAGCTATAGCAGTCCTGGAGGCATCTGAATGCAAGGCCCTAGAAGGTGGCACGGTCACTGCTGCTGCTGCTGCCCTCAGGGGCCTACCCTTAGTACCCCATGTCCTGGGTACCCACGTACCATTTACTAGGGACTTCTAGTGGTAGCTAAAAGTGTTTCCAATTAACTTGGCAATTTTAGGAAAAGAACACTGGCACTGGGATCCTGCTAACCTGGTTCCCAGAAGCCAAACAAAAAGTGGGGGGTGAGGGATACAGAAACAAAGTGCCAGTTTCCCACAGCTGGCATGGTTACCCCCCACTTTTTCCCTGATGTTGATGGTAACTTGTCTGTGTGTGTGCTGGGATCCTGCTAACTAGGCCCCAGCACCAGTATTTGTTTCCCTAAACTGTACCATTCTTTGCACAACTGGCATACCCCTGGCAAACAGCTAAGTCCCTTGTAAAATGTACCAGTGGTACCAAGGGCTTTGTGGCCAAGAAGGGTCCCTAAGGGCTGCAGCATGTATTATACTACCCTAATGGACCCCTCACCAAACACATGTGCACTGCCATTGCAGCTTTTGTGTGTTGGTGGGGAGAAAAGGGTAAAGTTGACATGGCATCCCTCTCTGGGAAAAGTAGGAGTGACCACTGCAGCTGGGTCTACCCCTAATGTGTCCAGAGCGGAAGTGACCCCCTACTAGCAGAATCCTCCATCTTGCTTTGGAGGAGAGAGTCCAATAGGGAAAGGAATATATCTCCTTCTCCAAGGAAAGTGGGCACAAGAAGGGTATAGCCATCCTCAGGGACAGTAGCCACTAGCTACTGCCCTCCGACCCCTATAACACCCCTAAATCTTGTATTCAGGGGCACCACTGAACCTTGCTCTTCAGATTCCTGGTGACCTCAAGAAGTAGAAGGACTGAAGAACAGACGCCAGCAGTGAAGACTTCAGGCGACAACTGACTTGGCACCAGCCCTACCAGCCTGTCTGCAGCTTCGAGTCTCCTGCTACCAAAAGGCGACGTACCCTGCAGGACCAGCGACCCCTACAAACCCCCAGAGGACTGCCTGCCTACCTGAGGACCAAGAACTCCCAAGGACAGCAGCCCTGTCCACAATAAACATCCAAGGAGGACTCGAGAACCTTCTGGATCCGTGAGCCCGACCCACTCTGCACCTAACACCCACGGCCTGAGTCCAGGTAGCCCACCGGTCCAGAGAAGGTCCCTAGGAGATTCCGACCTAGAGTCCACCCTCAGTAGACCCCTCCTGGCCAACACGACGACGCCTGCAGCCGAAATCTGGAGAACCACCTTGAATGCGACTGGGTCCGATGAAGATTCCCAACGCCCAAAAGTACCCCTATACCCCCAGCTCCCTAGCCTTGGGGAATCTGACCAACGGCCCAGCAACATCCAGCGGGTGCCTCTCCTACTTGTCCAGCCTTTGGTTTTCCGTAACCGACTCTTTGGACCCAGCATGCAGGATCTTTGTGACCTATGAAGTTCTCCCATTGAAAAGCACTGGGCAACCAATGCTGTGTTTGCATCCAGCACCCTGCCACCCTTTTGCCACTGAGGGTGTGTGTTTGGTACTAACCTGGGGTCCCTTCAGTGGTCACATAAACCCGCCAAGTCGGTGCCCTGAAGTCGCGGGTACTTACCGCAACTTGGTCCTTTCCAGGGGCCCCAGTCTCTATAGGATTACCTTAGAAAGGTGACACCAAGTTTGACCTCTGCACCCTCTGTTGCTGGTGGTGCACTTTTGGGGTTAGGATGTCCACAGGTCAAGGTTCAAGTTGACCCCATAAGTTGAGTACATACCTGTAAACTGTGTTAACACTTTTCCTCCCCTACGACTGTATTAGTTCCTATGAGACATTTCAATAAGTGCCTACTTATGACATTGAAAAGTGTTACCTACTTGTAAACTATTTTTCTGCAAAACAAAGTACATTTGATACATAAGCTTGATACAAACTTACAACTGTACTTGCCTGCAACAAAGATCCTTTTGCTTCTAGAAATAAAATATATTTTTGATAGATATATATATATATATATATATATATACACACACACACACACACACACACACATACATACATACACACACACTGGCCTGTAGTTAGTCAGAGTGGAAGCCTCATTTCTTGACTGTGTGTACAACAAATGCTTAGCACTACCCTCTGATAAGCCTAACTGCTCAATCACACTACCACAAAAGAGAGCATTAGTATTATCTACTTTAGCCTGCGATAAGCCCTTGGGGATCCACTGGACTCTACACACTATACCTCATTTTGGTATAGTATATACGGAGCCAGCTTCCTACATTAGTGGATCAGTGGTGGGTTCTACAACTTTACATTTACTGGACTACTCAGCCAACATATGATCACACGACTAAGTTCCAAAATTGTCTTTAGATTCAATTGATTTTTGAATTTACAATGTGCACACATGTTTAAAAGTCTAATAGGGTCTTGGTTAAGTCCCCGCTAGCATTTTTCTAAAAAGTTTAAAGTTAACATATTTCGGGGTAAGTAGTTTGAAGTAGTTTTAGTTCCTAAAAGAAATCCCCAACCTTAGTAAGATAATGAGCAGCTCAGAGGACATGGTTGTGGAACTCGACCTGACCCCCTTACCACAATCTCATGATGAGAGAGTTAAGGTCTCTCAGTGGTCTCAAAAATATTAAACCTGGTTCCAACCCTACCAAGATTCAGCTCCAGGAACTGTTGACAGAGTATACAAATGAACATCCTGCTGAGGAGGATGACCTCCCCTCAGACGGGGAAGAAGTTAGGGATCAGAAGGTTGACCTTCCCCCTCCTAACCAAACTAGGGAGGACAGGACCCTCAGTGCCCCTGACTTCAAGGACAATGCTCACTGGATCTGAGTCTCCCACAGGGAAGTCTAGTTGCTCTGGGAACACTGAGGGCATCCTCAGTAAAAAAAAGGACCTTCTTTTAGCAAGGATGGCCAAAAGATTAGCTTTGGAGAGACAGCTCCTGGCTATAAAGAGGGAACGATCAGAAATGGGCCTAGCACCCATTAATGGTGGCAGCAACTTAATACCTAGGGACAGAGAGCAATGTGATACCCCTAAAATTCCCAAAGGGATTGTCCCTAAGTATGAGGATGGAGATGACATCAACAAGTGGGTTCATAGCATTTAAGAGTGCCTGTGGAACCACAAGATTGAAAATGTCTCACTGGGGAGCTCTCCTTTGGGAACTATTCACTGGTAAGTGCAGGGATAGGTTCCTCACACTCACTGGTGCAGATGCTGAGTCATATGACCACATGAAGGCTAACCTGTTTGAGGGCTTTGGACTCACCACTGAGGAGGTTCAGGGGGGCTTGTACAGCCTCAAGCCAGTCCTGGGTTGATTTTCCAGACTACTCCGTCTAAACACTAGATGGTTGGATAACTGGAAGTGAAGTGCATGACTTTGATGGGATTTGTGTGTTTGTGAAAGAACACATTTTAAGTAACTGCTTCAAAGAAACGTTGCATCAATATGTGGTGGGCCTTATTCAAATTTCTGCACAAGAATTGGGAAAGAAGGCAGACCTCTGGGTTAAGACTTGGGTGACTAAGACTTCCAATGGGGGTGACCAAAAGAAAGTGGTTACAAAGCCTCCCCAGGGGAAGGGTGGTGAGACACCTAAGGATAAAAGTAAAGAGTCAGTCTTCTAAAGGCCCCCAAAAACCTCTTCACAAACTTCTAATGGGTACAAAGGTAAAAACGCTGACATCAAAAAAGGCCTGGCGGTTCAACTGTAGACAGAATAGACACCAAACTGGACACTCGGCCTTTCCCAAAAAGAATCCCCCTAACTCTGCACCAGCCAGCTCTGGAATAACCAGTCTCCAGGTGGGATCAACAGTGTGACCAGAGAAAATGAGGGTTCACACTGAAGTTACTTTAGTTTCTGATGGTGGGGTAGATGTTGCCGTCGCCTCTTGCTGTCTGGCCCCCTAATATGAACAAATACAGACAGCATCCCTTGATTAAGGGGACTAAGGTAGAAGACCTCAGGCATACAAGTGCCAGTTTCACCATGGTGACAGAAAAACTGGATTCCCCAAGACAGTATTTGGCTTGACAGACATATCCAGTGACCAATGCTGACAATTTAACTAAGGTCCATCCCATGGTTGTGGTGAGCTTAGAATGGTGAGGGGCTACTGAACTGAAACTGGTAGTGGCCTCTTCTACAATCCCATTTGAATGTTTGCTAGGGGATTACCTGGAGTCCTCAGTGTGGGCTGGGGTAGAAGTCAAAACCCATGCAGCCATGCTAGGAATCCCTGAGATGGTGTGTGTGGAGACTAGAGCACAAAACTGAGCACAGGGTGAAAAAGAAATGTTGGAGCCTGGAACAATGGCCCAAGCTTCCAAGAGAAAGGGCAAGAAGACTGAGGGGCAAGCTTCTGTACAGTAAAAAGCACAAGACTCCTCTTCTCAGGAAGAAGTATTACTAACCTCTGAGGGAACTGAGCCCATGGAACTTAACCCAGGAAGAGCTCTTGGGCACAGGGGGAACAGTCTAGGGACCAGCTGTGCCAGGGAAAGATGACCTGTCTCACTCTTGAAGGCCTGAGGCTGCAAGCTGCGGCACAGGATAAGGGAGATGTCAGTGGCTCCCATAGGGCCTATTGGGAGGAGGAACTCGTGTACACTCTGAGGCCAGAGACCACAAACCTGGTGCTACTAGGTGAGTGGCAGTGCCTCAGTAGTTCGGGGAATTCATCCTCCCTTAGCACCTGACACCCTCCAGCTGGGCATCTGGGACAAACTAAAACTTGGAATAGGCTTGTCAGCCTTTTCTACTGGACCAAAATGTCTCAAAAGGTGAAGGGGTTTTGCAGCACCTGTGTCACCTGCCAAGCCAGTGGTACGGCAGGTGGCCACCCAAAGTCCCCCCTAATTCCACTACCAGTGGTCAAGCTCCCTTTGAAAGGATTGGTGCCAACTTCATGTCAGCTTACCTAAAACACATGCAGAATGAGTGTAGGGCGACTTAGAAGTTCATCACACCATACCATCCACAAACCAATGGACTTGTTGAAAGGTTCAACGAGACATTGAAGGGCAAGATCATGGGACTCCCTGAAAAACTCAAAAGGAAATAGGATGTCCTTTTGTCATGCTTGCTTTTCGCTTACATAGAGGTAGGGTTTTCCCCGTTTGAACTTCTGTTTGGCCACTCTGTTAGGTCACCACTTGCACTTGTGAAGGAAGGTTGAGAGAGACCGCTCCATGAACCTAAGCAAGATGTGGTGGACTATGCCTCCGCTCTACGATGACTTGACTGCGGGGTAGTGGCAAATTTGCATGGCACCAGGAGCAAAAGAAAATAAACCATTCTCCAACCCTAACGGGCATTATCAGTTCACTTTTATGCCCTTTGGTTAAAAGAATGTTCCTGCCACCTTCCAAAGGTAGATGAATCACGTCCTTGCTAGCTTGCAGTCCTCTAGTGCAGCATATCTAGATGATATTTCGGCCTTCAGCTCCTCATGGCAGGATCACCCAGTCCACCTGGGGAAGATTTTGCAGGCCCTGCAATCTACAGGCCTCACTTTTAAGGCATCCAAATGCCAGCAGCGCAGTGCACTGTTGTATACCTGGGATACCTTGTAGGTAGAGGCCAAGTGCAATCTTTACAGCCCAAGATCCAAACAATTCTGGACTGGGAAGCTCCTATCACCCACACTCATTCAGGGCATTCCTCTGCTTGACTGGTTATTAGAGGAGGTTTGTGAAGGGCTATGATCTATTGTGACCCCCAACAGAACTGACCTCTAAGAAGATGCCCAAGAAAGTAAAATAGGGCAGTTAGCAGTCAAAAGCTCTTTGACACCCTGAAAGAGGCAATGTGCTCAGCACCAGTTCTAAAACCTCCAGACTACTCTAAGCAGTCCATTGTGCACTCAGATGCCTCTGAATGTGGGATAGGAGCAGCCCTGTCCCAAACTAATGATGTTGACCATGACCCCACTGTCACCTTTATTAGCAGTTTACTCCCCAGGGAACAGTGTTAGAGTGTCACTGAGAGGGAGGCCTTTGCTGTGGTTTGGTCCCTGAAAAAGCTGAGCCCATACATGTTTGGTAGTCACTTCACTGTTCAAACTGACCACAGACCTCTCAGATGGCTGATGTAAATGAAAGGTGAGAACCCTAAACGTTTGTGGTGGTTTATCTCCCTACAGGGAATGGACTTTATAGTGAAACATAAACCTGGGACTGTCCATGCCAATGCAGATGGACTTTCCAGGTTTTTCTACTTAGACAATGAAGAGCCATTTGGGAAAGGTTAGTCTCATCCTCTTGTGTTTGGGAGGAGATTAGGTAAGAAAGTGCCCCTTTTGACATACACCCCACACTTTTTGCCTGATGTTGATGCTAATTTGACCGAGTGTGTGCTGGGATCCTGCTAATCAGGCTCCAGCACCAGTGTTATTTCCCTAAACTGTACCCCTGTTTCCACAATTGCCACACCCCTGGCACAAAGCTAAGTCCCTTGTAAATAGTACCAGGGCTCTCTAGCCAGGGAGGGTCCCTAAGGGCTGCACCAGGTATTATGCCACCCTAAGGGACCCCTTGCCAAACACACACACACACTGCCATTGCAACTTGTGGGTGTTTGTGAGGAGGAAGTTGACATGCTATCCCTCTCTGGATGCCATGCCTACCAACCGCTGCCTGTGGCATAGGTACATCACCCCTAAGCCAGGGTGCACTATACCACAGGTGAGGGCATAGCTGCATGAGCAATATGCCCCTACAGTGTCTAAGTCCATTCTTAGGCACTGTAAGTCCAGTGTGGCCAGATTAAGTACATGGGTTGGGAGGTTGTCATTACAAACTCCACAGCTCCATGATGGCTTCACCGAAGACAGAAGTTTGGTATCAAACTTCTCAGCTCAATTATCCCACAAGGATGTCAGTGTTGGATTTACAAAATACATACAGAGGGCATCTTAGAGCTGCCGCCTGTATTTCACCCAACACTTTAGTGTAAGGCTGACTGGTCTGTGCCAGCCTGCCAGTAACAGACAAGTTTCTGACCCCATGGGGTGAGAGCCTTTGTGCTCTCTGTGGTCAGGAAGAAATCCTACTCTGGGTTGAGGTGCTTCACAACTCCCCCCTGCAGGCACTGCAACACTTAGCGGTGAGCCTCAAAGGCTCAGGCCTCCTGTTACACTGCCGCAGGGCACTCCAACTAGTGGAGATGCTCGGCCCCCAGACCAAGCCCCACTTTTGGCAGAAGGGTCGGTGGGAAAATTAGGATAAATCAGGAAGAGTGACCACCCATAAGGTGTCCAGAGCTGAAGTGACCACTCCCCCACCCCCCCTTGCAGAATCCTCCAGCTCCAAGCGGTCCAGGGAGAGGACGGTTTAGGCGCACAGTGAGCGCCAACCTTTGATGCATGTCTGACTATAAGGGGACACTCCCTCTCCTGGACACCAGAGGCCAGTAGCCTCTAGGGACAGGGCCCCCTCCCAGGTAATTTCCTGGCAAGGTAGGCCCCTTCTCTTTTTTACTCACCGTACCGTGGCTTTTTCATATTCTTAGAGTGAGTAGCAGGGATCCTTCGCCCTGATGAATGCCCCAAGACTTTCCAGAGCTCATTACTGAGGGCAGAAACATGTCGGCTCCTTCGTCCTAGATAGGTGACACTGGGAGTCCTTGTTCTCACAGAGGTGTCCCAATCTCCATTTTTAACCACACCAAAAAGATCCTTTTATTAAATACTCACATAGGTATTGGTTTATGTGTTTTTATTCCTTAGTTTAGCTGGATCCCTCTATTTCCAGAACCAGAATTAATTTACACACTCCCTCCTGTTCCTTTAACAGTGAGGTTGAGTCCGCCCAGGTGGCACTGTCCTATCTGGGTGGGGCTAGGTGGTCATATGATGAAGCATCACACTATATAGTGTGTAAGACCACCTAGTCCGTAAAAGAAATTCCTCCTCCCCCCTGTTTTCCAGACCCTCTGCAGTACCACAGTTTACTGATACCCCGCCTCCAATTGAGGACCATGAGGGATCTGGTGTCACAATTGATGCACCATTGATCCATCCCTCGTTATAATAAAAGAACCCCATACTCCTTTTTGTGTTTTTGTAGTTATTTTGGGAGCAGAGTACGGTTGTGTTCTCCTTTTTCCTTCCCCTTCTCTCCCACATACTCTCTCGTTGTGTATTGGCAGGAGCCACTACTCACCCTTCTGTGGGTGCAGGACCAGGTCGAAGGTGGATGAAGAAGACCAGCTGTGCAGCACAGGAGATAAAGGGGAATCCCTAAAGTGATGCAGTCCCACGTCGGGTAGGAGTAGATCAGTGGTGCTGAAGAACCACCAACAAAAGCCTTGGCAAATGCAAGAGAGGAAGAAGAGGGATTGCAAGGCTGAAAAGAACCAGCAAGGCCCAGGAGATTCACCCCAAGGTGGGGATTTCGTAGTGACCCTCAGCAGTCAGGATAGTAACAAGAGGAGGAAGCCCCCACAGGCAACCCACTGGCAGTAGGCACAGCGGTCGCAGTGAAGCCCATTCAGCACACCTGAAGAGGAGTCCCACATCGAGGAGATTGTGCTTGGCGGGAAGAAGTGCTGGGGGCTGGGCCTACACAAAGCCTTAAGATCCCTTAGAGCAAAAGCAAACAAGCCTTGGTAGTTGCAAGAGTTGCAGTGCACAGGGGTACTGTCCTGCAAGGAGAGGCAAGGGCTTACCTTCTACCAATTTGGACAGCTGGCAGAGAGAACCAAGAGGACCACTCCAAACCACCACCTGAGATACAGGATCCACGCAGCTCTGGAGGAGAAGATCCACGAAGCCAGTCGTCGTTGCAGTTGGTACCTGCAGATGCAGAGACATGACTCCTTCACTCCATGGGAAATTCCTTCTTACTTCTTGGTGCATGCTGGAGCCTCCTCAGCCTCAGAGGACACACAGCTGGGGAAATGTTGCAGCTGCTGAAAGGAGCCGGAGAAACAATGCTGCAAAGCAGAGTCGACGCTGAAGCTGCAGATTGTTGGTTCCCGATGAGTCCAGTTGCAATTCCAGTGGTCAGAAGATGAAGTAAACGATGCAGAGGAGTCCTGCTGGGATCTTGCACGTCAAATCTGAGGACCTACACAAGAAGTAGACCCTAAATAGCCCAGGAAGGGAGATTGGTCACCTAGCAGGGTGACCACCTATCAGGAGGGGGCTGTGACGTTGCCTCTGCCCACCATGGATTCAAGATGGCAGAATCAAGTAGCCACCTGGAGGAGCTCTGGGCATGGATGGACTGGGAAGTGGTCACTCCCCTTTCCTTTGTCAGTTGCGTGCCAGAGCAGGGACCGGGGGTCCCTGGACTGGTGCAAACCAGTTAATGCAAGGAGGGCACCAAATGTGGCCTTCAAAGCCTACCGGAGTCCTGGTGGGTTACCTCTCCCAAGCCATGTAACACCTATTTCTGAGGCAGAGGTTGTTACCTCCCTCTCCTAAAGGAAATCCTTTGTTCTGCCTTCTTCGCCTGAGCTGGTCAAGCAGCAGGAGAACAGAAACCTGTCTGAGGGGTGGCAGCAGAACGGGCTGCCCGGAAAACCCCAGAGGACTTGTAGAAGTAAATGCTTGGTGTCCTTTAAGAAGACCCCAGAGTGCAAGGAATCATACAACCAATAGTGGCAACAGTATTGGGGTATAATTCCAACATGTTTGATACTAATTACGCCCAGGTTGAGAGTTACCATTATGTAGCTGGACACAGGTAGTGAGTCACCTGTGTCCAGTACACGGGTAAAATGGCTTCTCGCACTTACGAAGTCCCGTGTAATGGAGCTGGAGTTCGTAGGGGCACCTCTGCTCATGCAGGGGCGCCCTCCCACACAGGTGCCTGCACCCTGGGCTAGGAGAACCTACCATAGGGGTGACTTAGTGACCTGGTGCAGTGACCTTTGGTGAAAGGGTACACATACCTTTTCACACAGGCTGCAATGGTAGGCTTGCAGGCACATTTTGCATGGGCACCCATGGGTGGCAGAATACATGTTGCAGCCCATGGGGAACCCCCCTGGTGCCCCAATGCCCTGGGTACCTTAGTACCATATACTAGGGACTTACAAGGGGGCACCAGTATATCAATTGTGGGGTGTGCAACCAAATTTAGAGGGAGAGAGCATAATCACTGGGGTCCTGGTTAGCAGGATCTCACTGAAAAAGGTCAAAGCATAAAGACAGCAGGCAAAAAGTGGGGGTAACCATGCCAAAAAGAGGGTACTTTCCTACATGCACTACCCTCTGATAAGCCTAATTGCTTGACCACGTTACCACAAAAGAGAGCATTAGTATTATCTAATTTAGCCTCTGTTAAGCCTTTGGGGATCCACTGGACTATGTACACACTATGCCTCATTTTGCAATAGAATATACAGAGCCAGCTTTCTACACCTTCTGCACAAGCGACAGGAAACAAGCCTTGTACTTTTTAATACTTATTTTAAACAGTACAATTATTAGGTATCTTTGAAATCAGAATTATTATTCTTTTTTTTTTTTACGACTAACAGGGCTAAGGAACAAGTTACTTACCTTCAGTTACTATTTATCTGGTAGATACATATTCTAGTTGCAGATTCCTTACCTTAGAATTGCCCCAGGAGTCTGTCTGGATCTGGAGATGTTTTTTTTTTTTTAAACAGTACCATTGAGCTCCGTCAGGTGGCGTTGGGCAACTCCGTGTCCATCGTTGGCATCATGGTTGCCGGATAGGACGCGGGTCGTACATAAGCGCCACCCCAGCGTGCTGATGTCAGTTTGTTTTTCACAAATTTCCATACCAGAAGCACAGAGTAATGAAGGACACCAATACTGGAGCACCACAACTAGGACCCTGAAATGGAAGTTTCTCTCCCTAGAAATCAATTCGCAGAGCGGACAGGATGGGTGGGTTGGTAAGGAATCTGCAACTATGTTATGCCTCTACCAGATAAATCGTTACCAAAGTTATGTAACTTGTTCATCTGATAAAAGACTTCTAGCTGAAGATTCCTTACCTTAGAATAGATAACCAAGCAATACCACCCCCGAGTTTGGTCTGTGAACCAAGATCATAGTAGGAAGTCCTGCAGGACTGAACGGCCAAAGTAGCCATTCCTGCAGACCCGACTGTCCCGGCAGTAGTGTTTAGTGAACGTGTGAAATAACACCCACATTGCTGCCTGGCAGATATCCAGGACTGGAACTCTCCGTGTTAACACAGTAGTGGCAGCTGTTGCCCTGGCAGAGTGAGCTTGCAAACCCTCAGGGAGTTGCGTCTTAGCCAATGGGTAGCAAATTTTAATGCAGAGAACAACCAATCTAGATGGTTCTTTTCTGCTCTGTCTGAACTTTCTACGCACCCACACAGCCCCAAAGTTGATCATCCACCCGTAACACTTGAGTACGACTGAGGTAGAATGCTAAAGCTGTGTATGAGTTCAGGGGGTGGAGTCTCTCCTCTTCCGTTGAGGGACGTGGGGGCGCGTACAAAGTAGACAAGTGGATGGACTGGCCATCATTAAAGGGTTTGACCACTTTAGGGAGAAAAGAAGCCCTAATACGAAACACCACCTTGTCAGGGTGGATGTAGAGGAACAGGAGCTTAGAAGAAAGATCCTGCAACTCACTTATTCTGCAGGCAGAGGTGATAAACACAAAAAATTCTATTTTCAGAGCAAGCAGGTAAAGTGGACAATTGTTACGTGGCTCAAAGGGAGCGCACATCAGATAAGTCAGAACCAAGTTCAAATCACGCAGGGGCATAATGAACGGGGGAGGGAGGAAAGAGATGGGCAAACCCAATTAGGAATAATCCCACAATGGGAGATTTAAACAAAGAGTTGGTCAAGCAAGCAGAGGAAAGCAGAGATGGCAGACAAATTACCCTTCAGGGTGGCTCAGAGCAGGGCCCCGGGCTAGAAAAGAACAAACAAAAGAATCTCAGAAAGAGAGGCAGAGAGAAGAATCAGACTTGTCTGTGCACCATGCCACAAATTTGATCCATTGAAAGGCGTATACTGTTTTGGTGGAGGGACCCTGGCTGCCAAAATTACATTACAGACTTGGGCAGAAGGCCAAAAGCTGTTAATTGTCGCAGCTCAATCTCCATGCAAGAAGCCAGAGACTGGATAGGTTTGGGCAGAGAACCGTCCCCTGCTGCTGCGACAGAAGATCCTTCTGAAGGGGGAGTCTGATCAGAGGATCGATGGCCTGTAGGAACATACTCTCTTTCTTGGCATGGTTTCCCCTTTTTTCTGCCTGACATCAGTGTGTTTGACTGTGTTCACTGGGATCCTGCTAACTAGGACCCCAGTGATTCTGCTCTCTCCCCCAAAACTCTGTATTTCATCCCACAATCGGCATACTGGTGCCCTCATGCAAGCCCCTAGTACATGGTAACCAGGGCATTGGGGTTCCAAGGGATCCCTACAGGCTGCAGCAGTTATTCTGCCACCCATAGGGAGCCCATGCAAAGGGTTCAGCAGGACTGCCTTTGCACACTGCGTGAACCGGGTGCAGCCACCCGTTTTCACTATAGTTCACTGCACCAGGTCACTATAAGTCAACCATGGCATGCCCCCAGCCCAGAGGGCAGGGTGCAGATACCTGTGTGTGAGGGCACCCCTGCACTAGTAGAGGTGCCACCAAAACCTCCAGAACCACTTTACTGGACTTTGTGAGTGCAGGGACACCATTTTACGCATGTACTGGACATGGTTCACTATCTATGCAAAGCTACATAATGGTAAATCCAAACCTAGGCATGTTTGGTATCAAACAGGTTGGAATCATACCCCAATACTTTTGCAAATGTTGGTTGTATGATTCCATGCACTCTTGGGGCTCCTTAGAGGACCCCTAGCATTTCTCGCATAGCCTTCTGAGGTTTCCCCAGCTGCTGCCACCTCACAGACAGGTTTCTGCCCTCCTGTTGCTTGAGCAGCTCATGCCCAGGAAGGCAGAACAAATGATTTCCTTTGGGAGAGGGGTGTTACGCCCTCTTCCTTTGGAAATAGGTGTTACATGGCTTGGGAGGGGTATCCTCTCCAAGCCACTGGTATGCTTTGAAGGGCACATTTGGTGCCCTCTATGGATAAACCAGTCTACACCGGTTCAGAGACCTCCAGTCCCTGCTCTGGCGCAAAACTGGACAATGGAAAGGGGAGTGACCACTTCACTGTCCATCACCACCCCAGGGGTGGTGCCCAGAGCTCCTTCAGAGGGTCCCTGGGTTCTGCCTTCTTGAATCCAAGGTTGGCAGGTAACTCTGGGAGCATCTGAGTGGCCAGGCAAGGCAGGTAACGTCGGAGCCCCCTCCTGGTATGTGGTCAACCGGCTAAGTGACCAATGCCCCTTTCAGGGCTTTTTAGGGTCTCTCCTCTGGGTGGTTCCTCAGATTCGGCTTGCAAGATTCCAGCAGGATTCCTCTGCATCCCTTACTTCGACTTCTGATCAAAGAAACTGCATCTGGACTATCCAGAACCCGACAATCTGCAACAAAGGTGAAGATTTCGCCTGTAACATTGTTTCTCCGGCTCCTTCCCCGGTCTTGCATCCTCTGAGGACTGTCGGTCTTCAGTGTCTGCACAGGAAAGAAGGAATCTCCTTTGGAGTGAAGGAGTCACTCCCCTGCATCTGCAGGCACCAACAGCAATGACGAACAGCTGCATGGATACCCTCTCCTGCTGAGCTGAGTGGATCCTGCAACACAGGGGTGGTCGGAAGTATTCCAGACGGTCCTCTCTAGCAGCTGTCCAACTTGAGTGGAGGTAAGCCCCCCCCCCTTTGCCTTCCCATTCTAGACAGTACCTCCCATGCACCGCGTTCTTTGACACTGCCAAGGCCAGTTGGGACTTCTTCCAAGGGGTCTTCAGTCTTCATGTAGCTCCAGCCCCCAGCACTCCTCCTTGCAACTCACAGCTCCCTGAGTGACCCTCCTGCGGAGTGGGACTCCTTTTCGTAGTGATGTGTGGGATCCATTTGCACCTTCTGTGTCCCAGTCCTGT
The DNA here is from genome assembly GCF_031143425.1 of Pleurodeles waltl. Classification (NCBI taxonomy): domain Eukaryota; kingdom Metazoa; phylum Chordata; class Amphibia; order Caudata; family Salamandridae; genus Pleurodeles; species Pleurodeles waltl. Next base: position 433,739,575 of record NC_090440.1, on the reverse strand, counting down.
GGGACTCCTGTGTGTGCTGCCTCTGCTTCTGTGGGCTCTCTGCGACGCTGAGGACCCCCTCTGGCTCCCCCTCCTGGGCCTTGCTGGTCCCCGGCAGCACCACTTTCTGCCAACTGTGAGGTTTGCCTGTGCCAAGGCTTGTTGGGGGAATCTGGACACAAACCCGACTGCAATCTTCCTTCTGGTGTGGGACATCACCTGCATCCTCCAGGAACTCTACTTCGGCTCCAGGGCTGCAGTGCTGACTTTCCTTCTTCACTGTCAACCAACTCCTGCAATCCTCAGCTTGGTGGGTAGGGGTTCCTGCCTCCACTAGACTCTGCTGTGTCTTCTGGACTTTGTCTCCTCTTTCCACAGGTCTCCCTCTTCAGGAATCCACCATTGGTTCTTCCAGTCATCTCTGGGTTTTGCAATTCTCTTATTTTCTTCTAATGGGTGTTCTGGGGAAATCCTAGTAATTTACTCCTGCTTTCCTGGTTGCTGAGGGGTGTTGAGGTACTTACTTCTGTGCTTTTCTGGTACCACCAGCAACCTTCTACACACTCCACTTACCTGGGTGGGGGTGACACTATTGCATTCCATTTGTTTAGTATATGGTTTGTGCTCCCTTAGGTCCACTATTCTTTATTGTGTTTTACATTTGCACTGTTTTATAACTATTCTTATGCCTATTTCTGACAACTAGTGTATATCACTTGTGTATTACTTACCTCCTAAGGGATTATTGCCCCTCTAGTAATTCTGGTGTTGTTACCATAGTTAAGTGTCTTTATTTTGGTAACACTGAGCGTAATATTTCATGTGTTTAAGTGCTGTGTGACTACAATGGTATTGCATGAGCTTTGTATGTTTCCTAGATAGGCCTTGACTGCTCATCCACAGCTACTTATACAGGGAGTGCAGAATTATTAGGCAAGTTGTATTTTTGAGGATTAATTTTATTATTGAACGACAACCATGTTCTCAATGAACCCAAAAAACTCATTAATATCAAAGCTGAATATTTTTGGAAGTAGTTTTTAGTTTGTTTTTAGTTTTAGCTATGTTAGGGGGATATCTGTGTGTGCAGGTGACTATTACTGTGCATAATTATTAGGCAACTTAACAAAAAAAATATATATACCCATTTCAATTATTTATTATTACCAGTGAAACCAATATAACATCTCAACATTCACAAATATACATTTCTGACATTCAAAAACAAATCAGTGACCAATATAGCCACCTTTCTTTGCAAGGACACTCAAAAGCCTGCCATCCATGGATTCTGTCAGTGTTTTGATCTGTTCACCATCAACATTGCGTGCAGCAGCAACCACAGCCTCCCAGACACTGTTCAGAGAGGTGTACTGTTTTCCCTCCTTGTAAATCTCACATTTGATGATGGACCACAGGTTCTCAATGGGGTTCAGATCAGGTGAACAAGGAGGCCATGTCATTAGATTTCCTTCTTTTATACCCTTTCTTGCCAGCCACGCTGTGGAGTACTTGGACGCGTGTGATGGAGCATTGTCCTGCATGAAAATCATGTTTTTCTTGAAGGATGCAGACTTCTTCCTGTACCACTGCTTGAAGAAGGTGTCTTCCAGGAACTGGCAGTAGGACTGGGAGTTGAGCTTGACTCCATCCTCAACCCGAAAAGGCCCCACAAGCTCATCTTTGATGATACCAGCCCAAACCAGTACTCCACCTCCACCTTGCTGGCGTCTGAGTCGGACTGGAGCTCTCTGCCCTTTACCAATCCAGCCACGGGCCCATCCATCTGGCCCATCAAGACTCACTCTCATTTCATCAGTCCATAAAACCTTAGAAAAATCAGTCTTGAGATATTTCTTGGCCCAGTCTTGACGTTTCAGCTTGTGTGTCTTGTTCAGTGGTGGTCGTCTTTCAGCCTTTCTTACCTTGGACATGTCTCTGAGTATTGCACACCTTGTGCTTTTGGGCACTCCAGTGATGTTGCAGCTCTGAAATATGGCCAAACTGGTGGCAAGTGGCATCGTGGCAGCTGCACGCTTGACTTTTCTCAGTTCATGGGCAGTTATTTTGCGCCTTGGTTTTTCCACACGCTTCTTGCGACCCTGTTGACTATTTTGAATGAAACGCTTGATTGTTCGATGATCACGCTTCAGAAGCTTTGCAATTTTAAGAGTGCTGCATCCCTCTGCAAGATATCTCACTATTTTTGACTTTTCGGAGCCTGTCAAGTCCTTCTTTTGACCCATTTTGCCAAAGGAAAGGAAGTTGCCTAATAATTATGCACACCTGATATAGGGTGTTGATGTCATTAGACCACACCCCTTCTCATAACAGAGATGCACATCACCTAATATGCTTAATTGGTAGTAGGCTTTCGAGCCTATACAGCTTGGAGTAAGACAACATGCATAAAGAGGATGATGTGGTCAAAATACTCATTTGCCTAATAATTCTGCACTCCCTGTAGAGAGCCTGGCTTCTAGACAGTGACCTGGTATACGGTGTAAATACCTTAGGTACCCACTACACACCATTACAGCTTCCTACTTGGCCGTACACTGAAGAGCTCGGGATACCATACTCTTCATGCCCAGTCCGAAGCCACAAGAATGACTTAGAAGTGATATTGGCGGGAAAGACGTAAAGTAGGTCTGAGTTCCACTCAAGACAAAAGGCATCGCCAAGCTAGTGCCGCCATGGAAACTCCAATGTGCAAACAGCTGACATTGCGTCTTCTCTGCAGAGGCGAACAGATCTAAGGCTCTCCCACTGCTGAAAGAGACCTTGCGCCACCTCCGGCTGGAGACACCATTCGTGATCGAACAGGCATTCATCTGATTTTGTCCGCTCTGATGTTCAGAGAGCTCGCCAGATGTGGAACCACCTGATGTTGTACCACCAGGGATATGCTCCGATGTTCCAGCCATGTCCAGAGGCGAAGAGCCTCCTGACAAAGGATCCACGACTCCAACCCACCCTGTTTGTTGCAGTACCACAAGGCAGTAGTGTTGTTGGTGAACACCTGCACCAATTTCCCTTTAAGATAGGGAAGAAATGCTTTCAATGGTAATCTGATCGCCCTGAATTCCAAAAGATGGATATGGCACTCGGACTTCGCTGGAGACAGGAAGCCTCTGATCTCCACCTCTCCCACGTGGCCGCCCCATCCCAGGAGTGACGCATCTATCACTACAGCCGCATCTGGGTAGGAAAGGGAAAGGGATCTGCCTCTGACCCTATCAGGTCCCACTGCAGAGCCTACATATGCCATCTGGCATGAGTCACTAGAAGGATGCGGAAGTCATGAGGCCCAGCAGCCTGTCATTCTCAGTCGAAATCCAGGACACAGGCTGAAACACTGATGATATAGCCTGAATATCCTGGACTCCCCACTCGGGAGAATGGGGCCGAAACTGCACTGTGTCCAGATAGCTCAGATGAAAGGGAGCATCGGGAGCCAGGTGTGACTTTGGTACGTTTATAGTGAACCCCAGTGAATGCAGCAGGTCCACTGTAGTCTGGCGGCGGGAGAAGACAGACTGAGGCGAGCTCGCCTTCAACAACCAGTTGTCGAGGTAGTGCGAGACTGAAACCCCCAACCTGCGCAGATGAGCTGCAAACACAGTCATCTCTTTGGGGAACACCCGAGGGGCGCAGTAATGACAAAGAGCAGCACGGCAAATTGAAAATGCTTGTGACCTACCATGAACCGCAAGTAACGTCTGTAGGAGGTAGGATGGGTAATGGAATTAAGCATCCTGCAAGTCCAACTCACCCATCCAAACTCCACGGCAGCTAGATCCTGAGCCAGAGTGAGGGAACGAAAGTGGCTGGGCACCCCTTCCGTAGCCACGAAAGGGACAAAATGCAGACTGAGGCAGGAGAGGGGCAGCCATAAGGCCAAGGAACTGAGTCTTAGCCTGAGACTCCTTAAAGCACTCGAGCGCCGAGTCTGCTTTGTCCCCGATGCAAGCCATCAAAGGGAATGTTCATCAGAGTAGATTGGACATAACCTCAAAAGCCAGACATTAATAACCAGATGTGGCGTCTCAAAGCCACTGCTGATGCAACTGATCTGCCCAGAAAGAAGGTCGTATCCAGCCCACATCTGATGTTGAACTTCACCGCATCTCTCCTGTCACCAACAGCTTGGGAGAGAATGGCCCAGGCCTCCTATGGGACATGTGCAGCACTAGCGTGACCGTGTCCCATAAAGTATGTGTTCACCGACCGCAATGACAGGCTGGAGGAAGAAAACAACTTCTTCCCAAGATGGCCCAGCCTCTCATGTTCTGTCCGTGAAGCGGAAGGTAACATGCCATGGGAGGTTGGGGATTGGATGACCAAGCTCTCAGGGTAAGATGTTGGGTCAGAAAAGGCGGGTCCTTAGGCACAGGCATGTGGCAGCAGGCAACTGTTATTAAGAGGCGCCCCTGTGCTAGGTGTGGACCAGCTTCCCAGCAGGACATCAGTGAGGGCTTCAATAAAGGGCAAACGGGGTTCTGATGTTGAAGCCCCAGGTTGAAGCACCTCAATCAGGAGGTTAGTCCTGACAGCCAGTGAAAGCCCAAGACCTAGGCTGCTCTTCTCACCACCAAGGAGTAAGACGCTCCCTTCTCCGTAGTCACGGTAGGGTGAGAAAGCATACCACTGTCAGGAGATTTATACAACTACCTAGTTTTACCCAATTCCTGAGCCCAGTCCATAGGATCTTCCAGCGGGCATTCTGAAGGGTCCAGCGACCCCGCCATACCCTCGCTGAATTCAGACCCACAAGAATAAACTTCTAAATCGAATCTAGGAACCAAAACCCTGCCAGAGACAGAACATGTATCGAGCGAAGTAGTTACACCTCTGTGTCAGATTTGGTGATGAGTACAGGGTCAAGGCTCTGTCGGCAAAGGTAGAGATACAACTGATGCCGGTTTGGAACCAGAAGTGGATCCTTGGGTGCCCCTTGGAGCCAAGGCCAAAGCTGCTTGCCTGGAACCCGAAGGGACTCCCAACAGGGCTGGACTGCAAAAAAATGAAGAGCATGGCCTTGTAAAACTCCGAGTTAGGCTGGGGTGGCTCCGGCACCCGGAAAGTGGGGTGCAGGGCCTACCCAGATGCAGGCTCCAAAGATAGAGGCCTAGAGCGAGAACCCTCCTTGTCCCACGTTGCGTCATCCGACCGGCGGGGTGAAGTTGTAGAGCTCTTGTGCTTCTTCCACTTCTTACCCGAATGTCCTGAAGATTTAGAATGGGACGAAGAAGGCTGGTGGCTCTGTGAGCAGTTTCGGTACCTTCCTCTCGACCAAGAGCGAGGCAGAGATTATGCCGCAAACAGCTTCAGGGACCGCTCCCTCAAAGCCTTCAGGTTCATGGCCCGGCAGTCAGAGCACTACTTTAGGTTGTGGTTGAGCTCCAAGCACCGCAAACACACCAGATGCAGATTCATCACGACATCATGTGATGGCAGGAGTTGCAGAGCTTGAAGCCCGTTTTCTTGAACATCCTTGACGCACCAGAAAAGTGCCCCCCCCCCCCCCCCAAAAAAAGACAAAAAGTTGGAATTCCAGTCACAAAGCAACTGAGGGTAGTAGTTCTCCGCATCTGCGTGTAGGTTGGCACGGAAAGAAAAGAACTGCTATTAGCAAGCCGGGGTGGTGCTTATGAACGACCCTGACCTCATATCCGGCGACCACGATGCCAATGATGAATGTGGAATCGACAGATGCCATCTGAAGGCGCACAAGCTTATTGCTCGAAGAAAAATCTCCGGAACCAGGCTGACACCTGGGATAATTCTATGGTAAGGGATCTGCAGCTAGAAGTCTCTATCAAATTGCTCTTCATTGTCTGGCATATCATGGCTTAAGCTCTTTACTTGAATTGTTTGCAAGGTTGTGGGAACGGAGACTTCATTTTGTCATCTAGTTTATATTTGGAATTGGGACTCAACTCAGGGAATTATAAGGGTGGCATAGTAATTTTATTGACTCAAAATAAATTTAGCTTATTGTATTAATTTACATGTGATACTTTTATGCGTTGTCATAACAAGTTTGTGCAGTGTTTTGAATGGCTTACCTCTGAAAGCAGAAAAAAATCAAGTTGACTGATTGATATTCTCCTTTACCAATAATATATGTAGACCTACACTGCGCCATACACGTGCAATTCACACGCTAGGGTCTCAATGTAAGGAATCTGTAACTAGAATATGTCTCTACCAGATATTTAGTTACAGAAGGTAAGTAACTTGTACATCTGATAGAGACTTCTAGTTGCAGATTCCTTACCTTAGAATAGATACCCAAGCAATGCCATCCTCGGTGGTGGGGTGCGAACTAAGATCATATTAGAAAGTCCTGCAGGACCGAACAACCAAAGTAGCCGTCCCGACGGACCTGACTGTCCAGGCAGTAATGTTTAAAAAATGTGTGCAGAGACGCCCACGTAGCTGCCTGACAGATATCCAGAACAAGAACTCCGCGTGCTAACGCAGTGGATGCAGCAGTGGCCCTGGTAGGATGAGCCCGCAAGCCATCAGGAGGTTGCTTTTTTGCCAAAGCGTAGCACATTTTAATGCAAAGAAGCACCCATCGAGAGATGGTATGTTTCTACACAGCCTTCCCCTTTCTTCGCACCCACATAGCCAACAAAGAGTTGATTGTCCACCCGGAAGTCTTTTGTACGACTGAGATAGAACGCCAACGCTCTTTTTGGGTCCAGACGGTGGAGTCTTTCCTCCTCATGGGAAGGATGTAGGGGTGCGTAGAACGTAGGCAAAGTGATGGACTGGCCTACATGAAACGGTGTAACCACCTTAGGAAGGAAGGAAGCTCTAGTGCGTAACACCACTTTGTCGGGGTGTACGGACAAGTACGGAGGTTTTGAAGAAAGGGCCTGAAGCTCACTCACCCTGCGAGCAGAGGTGACGGCGATGAGAAAGACAGTTTTGAATGTGAGGAGCCATAAGGGACAATAATGCATAGGCTCAAAGGGAGTACACATCAAGAAAGTAAGCACAAGATTAAGATCCCACTGAGGCATGATGAAGGGAGTGGGCGGAAATAAGTGAGTGAGCCCCTTTAAGAATCTACTCACAAGAGGAGATTTAAAGAGTAAGGGCTGATCAGGAAGCCTAAGAAAGGCAGAAATGGCAGACAGATACCCCTTAAGGGTGCCCTATGCAGAGCCCTGCTGGGCCAAGGAAAGAATGAATAGAAGAACCTCTGAAAGGGGGGCAGATAGGGGGTCAACAGATTTGTTGGTGCACCATGCCACAAATTTCTTCCAACGACAGGCGTATACAGTTTTAGACGAGGGACGCCTGGCTGCCAAGATAACATTTCAGACTTCGTGTGGATGGGCAAATGTCGTCAACTGTTGCCGCTCAATCTCCACGCATGAAGGCGGAGGTTGGACAGGTTCGGGTGGAGGACCGTCCCCTGCTGCTGTGACAGAAGATCCGCCCGAAGAGGCAGTCTGAGTGGAGGATCGATGGACATGCTCAGTAGCTCGGGATACCACACTCTTCGAGCCCAGTCCGGAGCCACCAAGATAACTTGGGCCCGGTCGCTCTTGATCTTCTTGAGAACTCTGGGCAGAAGAGGGATAGACGGGAAGGCGTAAAGGAGGCTGGAGTTCCACTCGAGACGAAAAGCGTCTCCGAGCGAGTGCCGCCTTGGAAACTCCAACGCGCAAAATAGCTGACATTGCAAGTTCTCTGCGGAGGCGAACAGATCTAACCAAGGCTTTAACCAACTTGAGAAAGAGACCTTGCTCCAGCATGTTGATGTGGAGTCCTCTGATCTCCACCTCTCCCATGTGGCAGCCCCAACCCAGAAGCGATGCATCTGTCACTATTGATAGATCTGGTTGGGGAAGGGAGAGGGATCTGCCATTGACCCAATTGGGAACCGAAAGCCACCACTTCAGGTCTTTCGCAGTCCCCTCCGAGATCTGGACCATGTCGGAGAGATTCCCCTGATGCTGCGCCCACTGGAACTTCAAGTTCCATTGCAGAGCCCGCATATGCCACCTGGCATGTGCTACTAGCAGGATGCAGGAGGCCAAGAGGCCCGGCAGCCTCAGAGTCTGTCTCACCGAAACCCAAAACCAAGGCTGAAAGATCGGAATCATAGCCTGAATGTCTTGGACTCGCTTTTGGGGAGGATAAGCCTGAAACCGCACTGTGTCCAGAACTGCCCCGATGAGGGAGCGTCTGAGAGGGAGTCAGGGGTGACTTCGGCACATTGATAGTGAACCCCAGCTGGTGCAGGAGGTTCGCCGTAGTCTGGAGGTGTGAGACCACTGACTGGGTGAAGGCGCCTTCAACAGCCAGTCATCTAGGTAGGGCAAGACAGACCCCTAACCTGCGCAGGTGAGCTGCAACCACTGCCATCACTTTCGTGAACACCCGAGGGGCATTGGTAACGCCGAAAGGGAGCACAGTAAACTGAAAGAGCTTGTGACCTACCACGAATCGTACGTAACGTCTGTGGGCAGGCAGGATGGGGATGAGGAAATAAGCGTCCTGCAAGTCCAACGCTACCATCAAGTCTTTTGGGTCTAAGGCAGACAGAACCTGAGCCAGGGTGAGCATTTTGAACTTCTCCTTCTTGAGGAAGTAATTCAGGTCCCGAAGATCTAGGATAGGGCGCAAGCCTTTGTCCTCCTTTGGTATCAGAAATTAGTGGGAATAACAACCACAACCTACTTCTGGCACAGGGACCCTTTCTATAGCTCCCTTGGCCAATAGAGCCGTGACTTCCTGGCAGAGAAGCACCAAATGATCCTCCGAAAGGGGATGGAAGGATGGTGGAAAAGGTGGTGGTGTAGATTCGAAAGGGAGGGAGTAGCCCTTCCGAATGATTTGCAAAACCCACCCGTCCGTGGTGATATGTTCCCAGCGGGGCAGGTGATGGTGGATTCTGCCACCTACTGGGCGGGAGTGAGGGGACGGACTAGGAAGGTTTGGAGGCTGTGGCAGGGGTGGACTGGACAGACCTCTGGTTCCCTGACCCACGACCACGTGGGATTCCGCGCCCCTGGCCACGCATAGACTGTCCAGCGTGCATGGCCCGGTGGCTGGGTTGAGGACGCGACCCTTCGGTGGCGACGAAAAGCGGACTGTGGGGGGCTAGTGGTGGCAGAAAGGCCAAGAGACCGAGCCGTAACCTCTCCAAAGCTGAGTCTGCTTTGTCTCCAAAGAGACGGGTGCCATCAAAGGGCATGTCCATGAGTGTCTGTTGGACATCCCCCGAAAAACCTGAAGTACGTAACCGGTCATGGCGCCTCAAGGCCACTGTCGTAGCAACCGATCTGCCCATAGAGTCGGTCGTATCCAGCCCACAACGGATGGTGAACTTCGCCGCGTCTCTATCGTTGACTGCTTGGGAGACGATAGCACGGACCTCCTCCGGTATCTGCGGCAGGACTTGCGCAACCATATCCCACAGGGAGTGGGAATAACGGCACAAAAGGCATGCGGTGTTCACGGACCTCAGCACGAGGCTGGAGGAAGAAAATAACTTCTTACCAAATTGCTCCAGCCTTTTGGATTCCCTATCCGGGGGTGCGGAAGGGAGCGTGGCAGAAGAAGACGACGCCTGGATAACAAGACTCTCAGGCGTAAGATGTTGGGATAGGAACTTCGGGTCGTTCGTCGCAGGCCGATGGCGGCGAGCGATCGTTCTGTTCACAGGAGCCCCTGTGTTGGGTTTGGACCACGTACCCAAAAGGACGTCAGTGAGGGCTTCATTAAATGGGAGAAGGGGTTCAGATGTAGAAGCCCCAGGCTGAAGCACCTCCGTCAGGAGGTTAGACCTGACTTCGACAGTAGGTAGCTCAAGGCCAAGGACCTCAGCCGCCCTACTAACCACCATACCATAGGTAGCTTCCTCCACCGTAGCCACGGTAGGAGGAGACAGAATGCCAGAGTCAGGAGAAGTATCAAGACCACTGGCTTCTCCCAAGTCCTGTGCATAGTCCATAGTAGGGTCTTCATGGTATTCATAAGGGTCCAGGGACCCCTCCAATTCCTCCCTGTATTCGTACCCATAGAAAAATGGGTCAAAAACCGACCTCGGGCGAATAGGGCCCACCGAAGCCAGTGGTGGCGTCGGCCGATGCCGCTCCGACTCGTCGGGATGAGAATCGGGTCGACATCGATAGTGTCCACTACCGACGTCGAGTGTCGCTAAACGAATCGGCGCCGGGGAAGGTCTTGACTGTGCGACCGGCGTTGGTGCGGATCCGCACTCGGATCCGTAGGCGACCTCAGTGGCCGGGGCCGAAGCCGCGGAACCCGAAGGCAACCTCGGCCAAGCCCCTTGGGCCCAAAGCACCCTATCGGGGTCGGCACGCCCACAGATGAGGCGCATGGCCTCGTAAAACTCTGAGTTGGGCTGGGGTGCTCCGGTCCCGGGAAACTCGGGGAAGCGCGGAGCCGATCCAGACGTAGGCTCCGAGGACGGAGGCCTACTTCGTGGACGCTCGTCCGAGGGACGGGGTGAAGTCGGAGAGCGATGGAACTTCTTCGACGACTTCTTTTTCTTACCGTGATCCAACGGTTTCCATAAAGATGATGGTGGTGGAGCGAGATCGGGACTTATGCGGAGTCTAGTGCCAGGCCACCATCAGCTTTAGGGACCACTCCCTCAAAGCCTTCGGATGCATCGCCCGGCACTCGGAGCACGACTTCGGGTCGTGGTCGCGCTCGAGGCACCACAGACTGACACGATGAGGGTCAGTCACTGATGACATGCGGTGACAGTCCTCGCACGGCTTGAACCCGGTCTTCTGGGACATCCTCGACGCACCAAAGTTCGCACCAAAAAATGTCGACAAAATGGTCGAATTGGGCCAAAAAATAGCCGCGGGTAGCTCTCTCTCGGATCAGCGCGTGGTGTGGAAAGAAAAGAACTGACGTCACTGCACGAGGACGGCATCTATGTACTACTCCTGACGTCATCACGGCGACCACAACGCCTGCGGAGTCGACTGACGCCACCTACTGACGCGCTAGGGTATTGCTCGAAGAAAAAAATCTCTGGATCCAGTCTGCCGCCTGTGGGAAAATTCTAAGGTAAGGAATCTGCAACTAGAAGTCTCTATCAGATACATTTTTCAGACTGTCCCCACAATTTTTATTCAGTGAAAGACAGCCTTCATTTTAACTGCAAGCTAGTCTGTGCCAGCAGGGACTCGGAAGGACAACGTTCGATGTGCAAATTAACTTGACTGTCTGGAAACACGAGGACTAAGCATGTCAGTCTCAGAAGTTGAAAGGCATGCAGGGATTTGGGTACATTTTGAAAGCTCAGTAGGAAATAAAATGCAGAGCCTGTTATTTCCTTTTTGAAACGAAGGGCAATTTTGTTTTGCATTCAGTTGTCTAAAAATGACTTGTGCTAATGCACTAATTAATGTCAGTATCTTTCCTATTCACTTTTTACACTTGTGGCTATTTTATAATAAAGATTCTTAAGTATACCATTGTTGTGAGTGTCCTGTCACGACCAGGTTGGTAGCCATGTAGGAAAGTACTCTCTTTTAGGCATGGTTACCCACACATTTTCCATGCACTCAGGTGGCTCCTTAGAGGACCCTCCCCCCAATATTGCTCCTACCAGTCTTCCAGGGTTTTCCAGGCAGCCCTTCAGACAGGTATCTGCCCTCCTGTTTCTTGACCAGCTCAGGAAGGGGAAGGCAGAACAAAGGGTTTCCTGTGGGAGAGGGGAGGTAACACACACTTCCCTTGGAAATAGACAATACAAGTCTTGGGAGGGGCAGCCTCCCTAAGCCACCGGTTTGCTTTGAAGAGCACATGTGGTAGCCTCCTTGAAAAAACTAGTTTGCACCAACTAGGGGACCCCCGGTACTTGATCTGGCACAAAACTGGACAAAGGAAAGGGGAGGGACCACTCCCCTGTCCATCACCAGCCCAGGTGCCCAGAGCTCCTCCAGGTGGCCACTCGATTCTAATATCTTGAAACCAAAATGTGCAGAGGCCCCTGGGAGCATCCGAGTGGCCAGGTCAGGCAGGTGACATCAGAGACCCATCCAAATATACTTTTAGGGCTATTTAGGGACTCTCTTGCGGGTGGGTCCCCAGATTTGACATGCAAGACTCCACCAGGACTCCTCTGCATAGTTTATCTCTGCTCCAGGCCACTGGAACTGCAACTGGATACTTCAGGAACCAACAAGACTGCAACTCCCGAGACTAATTTGCATTGCAACATTGTTTCCCTGGCTCCTTCCAGCAAATGCAACATTTCCCCGGTTTGCATCCTCTGGGGTCGGCAACACTTCAGCTGCACTAGGAAGCAGTAAGGCATCTCCCTTGGAGTGAAGGAGTCACTCCCCTCCATTTGCAGGGAACTACAGCAACGGAGTCTGGCTGCATGGATCCCCTCTCCTCTGGAACTGTGTGGATCCTGCATCACAGGTGGTCTGGAGCGGTCACCTTGGTCCTCTCTGCCCACTGTCCAAATTGGGAGACGGAGACGTTGAGTCCTTGCCTCTCCTTGTAGGACAGTACCTCTGTGCACAGTGACTCTTGCAGCAACCAAGGCTCCTGCTCCAACAGATCTTCAGGATCCGAGTACCCCCGGCCCCCAGCACTTTATCCTTCCAAGGACAGTCTCCCCTCTGCTGCTCCAGCGACATGGGACTCCTCTCTAGGTGTGCTGATTTGGCCTCACTGCAACTTACTGTGCCTGCTGCCAGTGGGGGCTTTGACTGCTTCTGCTGGCTCTTCCGACTGCTGAGGGTCAGCTCGGACTCCCCTCCTGGAGTCGAGACCCCTGGGCCTTGCTGGTCCGTCTTCAGAATTGCAACTCTTCTTTTGCCTCCTCTTGCATTTGCCAAGGCTTGTTAGTAGTTCTCCTAAACCACTTCCCATCTGCATATTATATATATATATATATATATATATATATATTGGGAACTGCCTATAAGTCACCTAGTTCAGTGCTATTGTAGTAAAGTTCCTTTATTTTTGCAATACTGTGCGTTTCCTTTGAGGAGTGATAAGTTGCTGTATGACTGCTGTGGTATTGCGAGTGCTTTACAATCGTCCTATATAAGTCTTGGCTGCTCACTACAGATACAACTAGAGAGCCCAGGCTTCCTAGACACTGTCTTCATTCACTGATAGGGGTTGCCTGGACCTGGTATAAGGTACAAACATCCTAAGTGTCCACCACACACCAGGCCAGCTTCCTACAGCCTTGACTAAACAAAGCATCCTGCTACCATCTCTGACTGGTCAGGAACAGCCTCAAATTCCAGTTATTTAGCCTTGGATAGATCAGTTGACTATTGTCTGTCTCCCTCACTCAGCACGCTTGATGGCTATCTACATTGTTCTGAGGGATAACAGGGAATATTCACACGTAAAGTCCTTTGGCTCACATCAAAGAGGTTATCCTAAAGCAAAATGACTTGGGGTCTGATCTGGTCGGACGGGCTACTCCGTCACAAGGGTAATGGATTTCCCGTCCACCGAAATCTAAATTCTGTAATTACCTATGGGATTTAGACTTTGGTGGATGGGATATCCGTCACCTTTGTGACGGAGTAACCTGTCTGCTAAATCAGGCCCATGGTGCTTCTGATGTTCTCAGTGGGAAGAACATGCGGAGAAGGATAAGTGAGATTGGATACCCATTGTTGTATAAGTTTAGGATTTTAATCATTTATTAACTACTAATAAATGTGATCCATTCCTTTCATGAGATGGGAAACCAATCTTAAAGCCAAAACAGGAAACACAGGTGGTGCATTTCCAACCCAGATTCTAAAAACTACAACTAAGGCTCTCGCTAGAATTTATCTCTGCACAAGTACATGTGCACTCACACACATTCACGTGTATTGGCCTATTGCTCCACACAGTAAACAAGCTGCGAATTAATGTAGAATAAAACCATCAGGATTAGCTTAAACTGACAATCAAGGAATAAGTATGGCGTGCTTTGTGAAATTTAATTTGCCAGTTATTGATGGTCTTAATCATTATGTGTAGCGCAAAAAACAATTTTCCAGGACGATATTTAAGTAGATCTGAAAAAGCAAACCTACTGATTGTCGCAGTGGCTGACAAGAAATGCTGTGGGAAATGAAGTCTGTGTTTTCAGGACTCATCATCTGAAATGCCATACTCACAGAACTAAGCAACGAACCTGACCACTTTAAGTTACTAAATAAAGAAAACACTGTTACCTAAGTGAATGTGAAGGGTTTAGAACACTATGTGGTGAGGGGCACTAAATAGGGATCAGACTAGACATTGTCCCTAAAAACTCTCACAAACTACATGAACAAAGCAGTTTTGTGGTTGTACTATCCAGTGCACGAGGGCACTTAAACACACAGGGGCCTGCTAAATAACCATCTATAGATCAATCAAGGTATAGCTTGAGCTTATATACATTTGTGAGTAAGAAATTTCAGTCCTACAATTACTACTACATATCTTCAAAAACAGTGAGAAATTCAATTTGTAAATGTCACCTTGAATACGACTGGTGTAAAATGTGATCAAAATTCTTAACTTGGAAAGGTATGTTTGGTACCTGCAAAGCTGAAAACATCATCATCACCCACGGAACTCTGGTGTGCAGAACTTTTGTTTGAGGAGGAGATATTTCTGCAGCCAACAGGTGATTCAGATGCTTGTTGCACTGTTCCAATTTGGTCTTTAACTGGATTTTTGACAAGATCAAAGTCACTGAAACATGGTAGTTCATCTGAAGATTTTTCTGGAGATAGACATTCATGTCTACGTTTTCTAGATTTCAGTCCATAGGTTGAGATTGAAGAGCTTTCTTCAGCTTTAAAATCCCAATCTGTGACAGGAGACTGATCTGGAAGCTGGGAAACACCTTCTAATTCAAATTCTCCCAGTCCTGTTGCCTTGCTGCTGGTCCCCAAAACAGTAGTTTCATTCCCGCTTTCACTTAGAGAGGCTATGTTAATGCAATCTTGAGTTTTTTCATTCTTCACAGTAGCATTAGAGCAAATAACTACAGCTTTCTTTCGTCTGGGCCAGTTCTTTATTGTGTCTGTAGTCTTTTCTTTATGTTTTGGGGATGGCGTCCAAGGAACTCCCACATCTGTACAACATGGAGAGGTAGTGTTAGATGTGCCTCTAGTTGGTGTGTAAGAATGGCATATGTATGTCTGTATTCCACTCTTCCCAGGCGTGTTGTAAGAGGACCGACAAAAAGACGGAGAAACACAGATGGATTCTACCTTGTTTGCATGCCTTCCACACCATGGGCTATTGGGCTCACTGAAAGGACTTTCATCACCTATTTGTTTGTGGGATACAGTACTCGTTTTCTTCTGCAACAGCCGAATGTCTGGACTTGAACAAGAGTCTGTTCTTTTTATTCTAAGTTTGGGCAAGCCAGAAGCTTGCATTTCTAATTCAACTTCATAGGTTGGAGTACCAGCAGGGACAAGTCTCTTTTGACTTTTAGGAGTAGAAAAGCTTGAAGGGATTTCTTGTGTTACATGGCGTGCTGTAGCTTCTCTTTGCTTCCTGTCAGGGGTACAACGGAGCTCATAAGTAGGTGTTGAAATGAAGTCTCCTTGCCTTCCTGTAATCTCAGATTGAGCAGGCAATGGCTTCTGAGCAGCAGTATGTGAAGGCTTTCGAGTAACTAGCAGTTTCATTTTCAGCCCCGACCCTTCTGTTGGCAGAACCTTAGCTTCTGAGATATCAATGCTTTCGTCCATTTGAGAAGATGCAAGTGAATCAGATGTACTAGAAATGGTTAAGGAAGACGAGTCTAGTCTTTCACAGACAACTCGAACTTCTGAATTTAGCTGGCTATTAATGGAACAATTTAGCAAAGAGATACCATTGTTAAGTACTGTGACATTTTTTCTTGGCGATATAGGACTATCATTTAACACTTTTTCTGAAGATGACAACGCTTCTGAGGACTCTTTTTTTGTAGAAAATATACTTTTATTATCAGATGGTTTTGCACCTTTCATAGCCTTGAAATGATGAGGAGATAAATTACCTTCGCATTCAATAACTTTTTTTCCTTCAGAACAATTTTCTACTTTAGAAGGAGATTTATAGGTCGTCTCAAATTTTGTTTCAGTTCGAAGTCCACATATAACTCTAGACATGGAGTCTGGAGCAAGATTAGCAGGTGGAAGGTTTAAACCGCTAGATAGCTTAGCAGACGGTGAATTGAGCGAAGACCACGAACGTAATGAAGCCTTTAATGGAGATGAAAAAGGCGGGACCGGCAGTGTAGAGGGAGTTTTAGGGGAAGCCTTATTGATTTTCCCAGGTGTTATTAAAAGTGAAGGTGAAACCATCCCGCAGCTTAACTGCGAGGTCTTGCTCGGAGTACTGGACACCAGTTTCTTAGTTGTAGCATTATGGCTCTTTTGGGGAGTGCACAGCTCCTGCATATTGATATCCCAAACTTCATATGGAGATTTTGCAGGAGTACCCGAGGCTGGCAAGGTTTCAGGCTTTTGAGGGGTTTTTAAAATATTCTTTTTTGGGCTATAAACATTTTGCACATTTGTTTCCACGATTTTAGCTGGGGATTTGACAAAATCCAGAGATTTTGAGCTTGTAGGACTACTGAAGGCCGACAATTTCTGGGATGCGGTCAGATGGCTTTTGCTTGGGGTAGAGAAACCATGCAGCTTTGTTTCTATAAAGTCAGTGGGAGATGTTGCCAAAGGTGTATCTGTTTCTACTTGAGTACCTGAGGCAACTATCTGTTTCAGTTTCTGATGAGTTAAATCAGGGTTCTTCTTGGGAGTGCAAAGATCTTGCAGGTTTGATAGAAGAACTTTAGGTGAGAGTGTATCCAAAAGCAACGTGTTTTTTACAGATGCACTTGAGGCTGACAGGGTCTCCAACGTGTGATGGATTGGCAAAGTACATTTTCTTGGAGTACACTGGTCTTGAGTCTTAGATTGCAGCGCACCAGCTGGAGAACTTGTAGTTTTCAAGGACTCCACGCTTGTCGGACAAGTAGAAGCTACATTTGTTTCTGCCTTTCGAGGGGTTCTCATGGATTTTTTCCTTGGAGTTGATAAATCTTCCATTTTGGATGCAGACTGTTTTATCTGCGATGCTCTAATTTTTGATTTAGGAGTACTTTCCTCAGATAAAGCGCTTCTAGATGCTCTAAAGGGCCTCGCAACAGCAACCTGATCAGCGTTTTTGACGGGAGAGCAATCAATCAATGCACCGCTGTGCTTTTGAGGGGTTATTTGTATTGAAGGATCACTTTTACACTCTCCATGCGTAGGTGAGAAATATTTTTCCAAACTTTTAACTGATTTTGACTGTGAGCATGCTGCATTTTCCATCTTTCTTGGTGTCCTGCAGTCAGTGAGAAGAACACAAGGAGATTTCCAAAGAATTTGATTTGAGATAACTGGGTCCATATGTTCTTCTGATAATTTGCTGGAAATCTGCAAACAAAGTTATGCATATTAATACACATATAAGCTTAACTTCGTTTGGAAACTACTAAAAAGCTAGCATGAGTTATATTTACCACATGAGAGGCACTTTCTTCACAAGATAGGTTTTGTCTCAGTCTCTTCTTATGGGGTGGACTATTCATTCCAAGCACTGCTCCAAAGAGAAGTCTTTTGGGTGATTTCACACTCTGCACTACAGGTAGTGATGTACTGGCTACAGGAAATGATGTAAAACACAAGAACAAGAGTTAATGTTTAAGTGACAGCTGCTTTTAATAGACGAAAAAGTAACACATCGTTGGTAACATTGATGATGATGATCTCAGGCATAAATGTTATTGTCGTACTCCACATCTACCTGCTACTTCCAGCTGGATACTAACTCAAAAGACTTGTGGAACATGTACGGAGGAATATTAAAATGTCTCTAGAGAGAACGCAGAATTCTTCATATGGAAACTAACTTCAACACTACTATGCAGATTATACTGGGAGGAACTCACAGGAAAAGCTAACCATTTAGATGGAGAAACCTCTCATAACACAAAAAATTAATATCAAAAGATATGCAGTACCATCAATCTTCTAAGCAAATTTCTCCCTTTTCATAGGGGCCAGGCAATACAGACTTGCAAATGCACGCAACCAACACCAGGCAACAGAAAACAGTCAATGTAGCTTTATTTCTGGTATTGTGCAACAATGTCATCAGGCTAGAGTTTATTTTTATCACTACCCCAGGGTACTCCTTGATAACAGTGAAATTAGTCTGAATAGTAAATGTTATGTCATTGGTACTGGCAACTCTTTCTGACAAATTGGCAAATGCCATTTATAAGCTGGGCAGTAGGCCATAGCCTAAACTACGTTTTTGTCTCAACTCCTGTCCTTTTACCTCCAACTCCATCACTGTTTTTCCACTTAACCCAACTCATTCCTCCCATAGGGACTACTTGAAGTTCGATTACTGTGTCTATGTAACTACTCAATAATTCACCAGTGTTAGAAATTGGGTCTCTAGTTGACAGAAGTATGAACCCTGCCCAAGTAGGGGCCACAAATCCTAGTCAGGGTAGGTCAGATATACAATCAAAATTAACCTTTGCTCAACCATCTGGTAGTTTGGCACAGCAGTCAGGATTAACTTAAGAGGCAATGTGTAAATATTTGTACAATACATATTTACAGTAACAGTGAAAGACGCCATGTTAGTTTAGAAAAATAAGGAATATGTGTCTGAGTAAAACAAGACCAAAACAACAAAAATCCAATGAGTATATGCTGTGATATTCAATTTTCAAGATTTAGGTGACAATAGCAGATAAAAGCGCAAAGCGCCAACTGTGGTTATCTGGTCACACCGGACCAGGCAAAAGTCAAGAGTTCAGCGCAACTACGATAGAGCGCGGGCTAAAGACACTACCTTAAATCCTGATGCACGGTGTTTCTTTGTGAGGGTTTGCAGCAGTACCGGTGAGGACCACAGAGCACCCTAGGCCCACGACCAAGAGTCCAGGACTGGGGTGATACCACGTGGCAGGGCAACCTCCCAGACTGAAGAGCCCAGGTGCAGGAGCAGGTTGGCTGAAAGTCTTGTGTGTCCCTGAGACTTTAGAAAACAGGAGGTCAGTCAGCCGGCCATTGGAGTCACTCTGGGACGTAGGCATGCAGGTCCACTCCTTTTCACTCCCAGGCAAGCAGCAGCAGGCCAGCACAGAAATGCAGATATCAAAGTGACAATCCCTCCTACAGCACAGTACACTGTATGGCAATTCAGCAATGCAGTTAGCAGAGTAGCAGTCCCATCTGGCAGCACAGCAGGCCTTCTTCCTAGCAGAGTATTCACAGCTCCAGAAGTGCACTGAAATGGTGGTATCTGAGGTCCAGTATTTATGATTTGGTGCCCTGGTTCTGGAAGGTGGGAGAAGCTTTTAGAGGCATGCCTTTGAAGTGCACAGAGGCCCTGTCCCCAGTGTACTGACTTCAAGCTGGCTGGAGTGACAATACAGGGTAAAGCCCTATTGAGGGTGGACAGATCAAGCCTATTCAGGTGTGACACAGTGCTAAGCTCCGCCTACCAAGGCAGTTTACGGCCCATTAAGGCCATTCAAGGCACACCTAAGCTACCATTGTGTGACTGTTAGCTGGGCTTTGTGCATTCCTTCTATCACAAAATCCAGGCGTGTATTGGAAACAGGCAGCAGGCACAGAACGGTTCAAGTAAGAAAATGCCAACTTTCAAAGTGGCATTTTCATAGATAAAATTTAAAATCAGACTTCACCATAAGTTGTTTGTAGGAAAGACCTCCCCATGCCACCAGCTTTGCTTTGAAGGGCACATTTGGTCCCCTCCATGCATATTCCGGTTTTGCACCAGTCCAGGGACCCCCTGCCCCCTTTTTCTCACCCGATAATTACACTAGGAGCCAGCTGGGCTAACCAGTTATGATTTTCAGGGACTGCATATTACTGTTGGAAGGTGGGTCATCAGTTGTGTGGCCTGCACCAGTAATGGGTCCAGACACTACCACCACTGGGAACCAAACACGCCATTGTAGCGCTTGACTCTCATAGGGTAGCGTTGCTGAGCAGTCCAACGCTTACTCAAGGGAGGTGGTTTGGGCTAGTAATCCCCATTCATGAGCACACAAGCACGGCACTCAATAAATGATTGTCCAAGTCTGTGCTTTTTCTTTTGATAAAGTAAAAGTACATTTATTCCAAACACACTACTCAATACTATGCAACAATTTACAATTATACAGGGAG
This sequence comes from Pleurodeles waltl, assembly GCF_031143425.1. Lineage (NCBI taxonomy): Eukaryota > Metazoa > Chordata > Amphibia > Caudata > Salamandridae > Pleurodeles > Pleurodeles waltl. The sequence continues at coordinate 433,719,356 of NC_090440.1, read as the reverse complement.
TGCAGAATTATTAGGCAAGTTGTATTTTTGAGGATTAATTTTATTATTGAACAACAACCATGTTCTCAATGAACCCAAAAAACTCAATAATATCAAAGCTGAATATTTTTGGAAGTAGTTTTTAGTTTGTTTTTAGTTTTAGCTATGTTAGGGGGATATCTGTGTGTGCAGGTGACTATTACTGTGCATAATTATTAGGCAACTCAACAAAAAAATATATATACCCATTTCAATTATTTATTATTACCAGTGAAACCAATATAACATCTCAACATTCACAAATATACATTTCTGACATTCAAAAACAAAACAAACAAAAATCTGTGACCAATATAGCCACCTTTCTTTGCAAGGACACTCAAAAGCCTGCCATCCATGGATTATGTCAGTGTTTTGATCTGTTCACCATCAACATTGCGTGCAGCAGCAACCACAGCCTCCCAGACACTGTTCAGAGAGGTGTACTGTTTTCCCTCCTTGTAAATCTCACATTTGATGATGGACCACAGGTTCTCAATGGGGTTCAGATCAGGTGAACAAGGAGGCCATGTCATTAGATTTCCTTCTTTTATACCCTTTCTTGCCAGCCACGCTGTGGAGTACTTGGACGCGTGTGATGGAGCATTGTCCTGCATGAAAATCATGTTTTTCTTGAAGGATGCAGACTTCTTCCTGTACCACTGCTTGAAGAAGGTGTCTTCCAGGAACTGGCAGTAGGACTGGGAGTTGAGCTTGACTCCATCCTCAACCCGAAAAGGCCCCACAAGCTCATCTTTGATGATACCAGCCCAAACCAGTACTCCACCTCCACCTTGCTGGCGTCTGAGTCGGACTGGAGCTCTCTGCCCTTTACCAATCCAGCCACGGGCCCATCCATCTGGCCCATCAAGACTCACTCTCATTTCATCAGTCCATAAAACCTTAGAAAAATCAGTCTTGAGATATTTCTTGGCCCAGTCTTGACGTTTCAGCTTGTGTGTCTTGTTCAGTGGTGGTCGTCTTTCAGCCTTTCTTACCTTGGCCATGTCTCTGAGTATTGCACACCTTGTGCTTTTGGGCACTCCAGTGATGTTGCAGCTCTGAAATATGGCCAAACTGGTGGCAAGTGGCATCGTGGCAGCTGCACGCTTGACTTGTCTCAGTTCATGGGCAGTTATTTTGCGCCTTGGTTTTTCCACACGCTTCTTGCGACCCTGTTGACTATTTTGAATGAAACGCTTGATTGTTCGATGATCACGCTTCAGAAGCTTTGCAATTTTAAGAGTCCTGCATCCCTCTGCAAGATATCTCACTATTTTTGACTTTTCTGAGCCTGTCAAGTCCTTCTTTTGACCCATTTTGCCAAAGGAAAGGAAGTTGCCTAATAATTATGCACACCTGATATAGGGTGTTGATGTCATTAGACCACACCCCTTCTCATTACAGAGATGCACATCACCTAATATGCTTAATTGGTAGTAGGCTTTCGAGCCTATACAGCTTGGAGTAAGACAACATGCATAAAGAGGATGATGTGGTCAAAATACTCATTTGCCTAATAATTCTGCACTCCCTGTACACAAATTGATGGAATAACCCTTGGATGACATAATGTAATCTCTCCCCCTAGGAGAAATATAAACCAACAACCCACATGGCAAAACAATCGCTGATATCCCAATGTAACATTTGCCAGTAATGTAGAGTGAAAGCACCAACATCTGACTAATAAGCACATCTACTGTGCAAGAGAGTGGTTATCAGTCTCATTACACAAATCAGCATTACAAGAAACACAGACATGTTTAAATACTTTAAACAGTATATATTACTGTTAGAGTACTTCTTGATTACCCTGGGGTAACAACATATCCCTGATCAATCTGGTGTAATACCATCCCACACTCCTAGAGGGTGCAGTCACACAAGCCAAGAACAAAAGTTCTAAGATGCTGGTGCTTGACATTTGGTTGTAATCCTTGGGAGGGGGGGTTCTTTGCCCCACCCTACCTAGGATGGGAACATACACGTTGTGTAGGGGGGACGTGCTGTGCTGTTCCTGCAGCTCCCCCTGGCAATTGGCACTTGTTTGGTGGTGGCCCCTTCTTCCTGAGGCCACCACAAGCTGTTTAGCCTAAACCAATTCAGGTGCCCAGCAAGGCATTCTGGGATGGGACGCATAAGAAATGAGCGGCTCTCCCGCTGTGCCGGGGAGAGCCACGTTACCGCCAGAGATGTCTGTAGTCTTGGGGTTCCACCCGGATATGCACACATCGGGTAAGTGCTCCCTCGTTGGGAGGGGGGCGCAGGAAGCTCACCCATGGCCGCCCCGCCAGCTCCACGCATGGCCAGCACCTCCATGTGCTGCTGCGGGAGCTGGCCTTTCCTGTGGCCTTTCTACGAGAAGACATGTGCATTGGCTGCGGCCGGACGGGCCACTTGGGGGGAGTGCAATGGCACCCCCCTTCTCCTCCAGGGCCCCTCCTCGTGCTCTGCTCCCGGACATCCTCTGCTACATGGGGCCTAGGGATGGGGTTAAGGCCCCTCAGGATATTTTCACGGGGGCCTACTTTGCTTCTGGTGGGGCCCCTGTTTCGATCCTCACAGGGAGCGGGACAACGCTCCCCGGCTTCTTCGCCCACTGGCCCCTTCCACAGCCAGCGGCCACCTTGCTGGTTGATTGATGCAAGGACTTGCTCAGGCAGCTGGATAGAGCAGTGATTGACCCTAATCCTGAGCTGAGCCAGATAAAGATGACATTCCTGGATGACCCATAAGTTGTACAACTATGCTTTTGAAACCTACTACATCATTCTTTTCATACCGGTTACAGTGCACATTGGTGTGACTCTGGTCTCTGTGGGCCCTAGGGAACCTGAGGTATGCCCTAGGCCACTCTTTCCTATTGACACTGAATGGAGTGTCCCTACAGTGAAAAGACAGCAAGCACACTAATGTTGACATGTACTGGAGTGCCCCTACAGTACAAATACATTGCGCACACTGACTACCTCTCCTCTGTGTACATCCATCTCATGAGGTCCACTCCAGGTCACCACCCACTCTGCATAGTTCCTTCTGTGCCAGGCTCCCAAAGCGTAGTTCTTGGGCTGCGCACGCCAGGAACCCTCCCCGCGCAGCCCTTACATGGGTGCACACATGATCACGTGTAACCAGCCCGGGAACTCCCACTTTTGCTGCGCCACAGCAGCCTTTCCTTAGCAAGGTGGCACCAGGGGTCACACGCACAGTCCATTTTACCATGAGTTTAATGTGGGGGAGTCTGTGACTAGGAGGCTCCCGCACAGTGAAAGATTAAAAACCAGGTGGTCAAAAAGTGAAAAAATTCAGGGCAGACCAGATGGTCAGAACCATCCTCTCAAAATTACCATTACCATTACAAAGGGGCGGGTCACCAGCCGGACTGTGGGGCTCAAGAGTGGTCAAATATATTGTAGTGATCAGACTAACTGATTTTTGATAATAAGGTCCTTGTCTTGTTTAACATGTTTCTGAATATCACTCACCATTAGCTTTTGTTCCTACTCATTTGAGCCAACACTACACATTTACTGGGGGCCTGGAGTTGGGATAATAATATTGCACATTAACATGGTGCTGAATTTTATCCAGACACACTAATGAGGCAACAATATGCAAGCTGAAAAATGTCTACTGGCACACTAATTCTATTTTCCGATGATCAGTTACCAGCCTGGTATCTAAAGAGTTAGCCACAGACGTGCCCTCGAAGGGCAAAGATGGCACGCAGGCGGAATGGTTCACTGCTACAAGCCAGCGCATGACTTACAATCTATGTCTACCCACATGCACAAACGCTGAGCCTTGTAATGCCAGCAGGTCTATTTAGTCCATGCTAGTCAGAGGGGGTATATCATCCGGAAAACCAGAGGACAGTAAGGAGGTACAGAAATGGGCGTTTTTCCTTTACGAAGTAAGTGGAGGGGGAAGTGCTGTACAGGGGAGGACTGCATTTTGTGAACTGGCCTGACATTGATGGAGCTTACAGCTTCAGGATTCCGGTACTAAGTAGACGCTGTCTTTTTGGGGGTAATCTGTGATATTTACTAATTATCTCTGTAGTGTGTGACTAGGGTCTCTATCCCCTTCGGATGATCCAGGTCGTCTTGAATAAATGGGATTAAAGTAGGTCAAAAAAAGTTAGACATGTATGTTTCATTCTGCACAATTACTTTTATTTCCCACAACAAGCCTTGTTATCCGATGGATGAGTGTTTGTATCTCACTTTCTCTGCCTGATTTCAGATATGATCACGCTTCCTGGGGAGAGACAGTCCCTCTTCCCCCCCACCCAACCCCACCCCAGCAGAGGCAAAGAGAGACTGAACGGCATGGCATGCTCCATGCAGTAGAACGAGTATGTGTATTTAACACATGTGTTTGTTTGTTGCTGAGAAGTGTGCTCAAGCATGATTGGCACATTTGCATGGCATGAGGACGCTGGCTTTGCACAATTTTCTCCATGGCATGTGCTACCATGATTGTCTGAATAATGCTTATTCTATGATATTCACTCTAGAAATTACAAGAAGATTGTTGAAATTCTAAGAGCGAACCACTAAGCACCACGATTGACTAGGGATTTCCTAGCAACCTGGTCCTGAAGGCCATTGTGACTCAGTAGGCACGCATAATTGGCTGAAGCATTTCAACCTAATACTAAGCATGCAGGAGGAATGGTTCACTGCTACGAGCCTGCACCCAGTGCATGACATACAATCTACGCGCGGGCACAAACGCTGAGCCCGCTGGTCTCTCCCAGGAAAATCCTCATCAAAGTCATAAGCACTGAATATTTCTGCGATATATATAGATATATATATATAAATATATGTGTGTGTATGTATATATACACACACACACACATTTACATTTATATATGCAACCTATATTAAAGGCTAAGAATGCCCAATTTACATTGCGTTTTCCTGTGATAAACCTCTTACCAGACACAAGCATTTCTGTAAATTAGAAATAGAGCATAAATTGCAAAACAGTCTTTATTGAAGAGAAAACTACCAGGGAATACAAAGGCACTGTTAGCAAATAGGCTGCATTAATAGCATAACAAGAGAATACTGGCACCGTGCCTTTAAGACGTCCAGTATCCCATCATGCCCCAGAGGTGACAGTTATGTCAGTCATTTTTTATGGTGACAAGAAGAACATAACAGCCATGTATAAACTGCTGCATGCAAGATTGGTCCAGGGAGGTGGGCAGGTTGCTTATGACTTTGATGAGCATTCCCCTGGAAGAGTGTAGGAAAGTACCCTCTTGTTGGCATGGTTAGTCCTGCTTTTTCCTGCTATCAGTGTGCTTAGGGTGTTTTCACTGGGATTCTGCTAAGCAGGACCCCAGTGATTGAGCTCTCTCCCTCTAAATTTGGTTGCCTAGGGCTTTTGTACACTTCACAATTGGCATACTGGTGCCCCCTTATAAGTCCTTAGTATATGGTACTTAGGTACCCAGGGCATTGGGGCACCAGGGGTTCCCCATGGGCTGCAGCATGTATTGTGCCAGCCATGGGAGCCCATGCAAAATGTGTCTGCAGGCCTGCCATTGCAGCCTGCGTGAAAAGGTGCATGTGCCCTTCCACCACAGGTCACTGCAATTCACCCCTATGGTAAGCCCTCCTAGCCCAGAGGGCAGAGTGCAGAGGTTTCCCTACCAACTACAGCTCCATTACACTGGACTTCGTAAGTGTGGGGAAGCCATTTCACCCATGTACTGGACACAGGTCACTGCCTGTGTCCAGCTACATAATGGTAACTCTGAACCTGGGCATGTTTGGTATCAAACATGTCGGACTCATAACCCAATACTGTCACCAGTATTAGTTGTATGAATCCATGCACTCTGGGGGCTCCTTAGAGGACCCACCAAGTATTGCTCCCACCAGTCTTCTAGGATTTTCCAGGCAGCCCGCACTGTTGCCACCCCTCAGACAGGTTTCTGCCCCCTTGATGCTTGACCAGCACAAGTAGGGGAAAGGCAGAACAACTGATTTCCTGTGGGAGAGGGAGGCAAAACCCTCTCCCTTCGAAATAGGTGTTACAAGGCTAAGGAAGGGTAGCCTCCCCTAGGCACCGGTATAATTTGAAGGGCACATTTAGTGCCCTCCATGCATAAAGCCGTTTGCACCAGCCCAGGGACCCCCAGTCCCTGCTCTAGCACGAAACTGGACAAAGGAAAGGGGAGTGACCACTCCCCTGTCTATCACCGCAGGGGGGGTGCCCTGAGCTCCTCCAGGTGGCCACTCGATTCTGCTATCTTGAAACCAAGAAGCGCAGAGGCCCCTGGGAGCATATGAGTGGCCAAGTCAGGCAGGTAACGTCAGAGACCCCTCCTGATAGTGGTCACCTTGCAAGGTGACCAAACGCCTTTTAGGGCTATTTAAGGACTCCCTTGAGGGATCTGACATTCAAGACCAGGACTCCCCTTCATCGTTTACTTCTGGCCACTGGATCCACAACTGGACCCTTCAGGAACCGACAAGACTGCAATTCTGGCGATGACTTTGCTTTGCAACTTAGTTTCTCCTCCTCCTGCAAGCAACTGCAACATTTCCCTGGCTGTGCATCCTCTGGGGTCTGAAGGACTGCACCAGCTGCACCCTTGGGCTTCACCACAAGGAGTTTGCTTGGCTTCAACTGGTTCAAGAAGGGACCCCCCGTTTGGTACAGGCGACAAATCGCTAACTAGAATCCCCTGCATCAAATCCTGAAGAAACTGACCAGCAGACCAATGTCCAGTGGCCGTTTTGGAGTTTGTGCCAGGTGCATTCTGGGAGTTGGAGTCTGCACCCTCAAGGAGCAACTCAGAGCTTCTGGAACCTTGGGGTGAGCTGTGGGCTCCTAAAGGACCTTCAAAGACCTTCTGGAAGAAGATCCATAAGTTGGAAGAAGACTGAACTTTTTTTTTTTAAAGTGCCGGGGCAACTCTAAAAGGCTTGCCTCAACCGCAACCCGGCCTGACTTGCAGGTTCGTCCCACTGAAAAAAAGCTCAAAAAAAGTGACCAAGTCCAAAACTTAGAAAGTTGACTGGGACTTCCCACACAGTGTATCCAAAGAGGGCTCCAAGGGCCTCAGATCAAGATTCAGGTTTGGCCCAGTCGAAGGATTTTTGTCTTGAAAAATCATCCAAGTCCAAACGAAGAAATCTTCACGGTCTCCTGCGATGTGTATCCGAGGAAGGGCTCCATGGAGATCGGATCAGACTGTTGACTTCGTACCGCTGAAGAAAATCTTCAAGAAAATGACCAAGTCCGAAGGTAAACTTTTTACCGAGGCCTCCCACTTGCTGTAGCCAAGCAGGGCTCCAATGAGGTTGGCCTTAAACTTTGACTTTGCCCCAGTTGAGGTGCGTCCAAATGAGTGCTTTTTGTTTCTAGGCGCTAAAAAACATTCTTTAAAAATTCACATCTCCGGTGTTGGATTTTTATTGTGATTTGTATTGTGTTTTACTTATTTACTGTTTTGAGATATTTAAATGCTTTAGACACTTGTCTCCTAAGTTAAGCCTTTTCACTCGTTGCCAAGCTACCAAGGGTTGAGGTGGGTTTAATTTATTGGGACCTAACTGGACCTTAGTGGAGGTTAGTGGCATTTTGCTAAGTGTAGGTACTTACCTGCCATTACCAATAATCCACTTTCCAACACAGGCAATCTGGGATAAAGCAAGACTTGGGACAGACTTGTCCCTCACTTTCACTGGTCCCACATGTCTGAAGACACCAAGGAGTTTTGTCACTCCTGTGTGACCTGTCAAGCCAGTGGCAAGACAGGTGGCACTCCAAAGGCCCCCGTAACTCCACTGTGGTTGAGGTACCCTTTGAGAAGGTTGGGTTGGATATTGTTGGCCCCCTGGATCCTCCAACAGCCTCTGGGAACAGATTTATACTGGTGGACCATGTCACCAGGTACCAAGAGGCAATTCCTCTTAGGACCACTACAGCCCCTGCAGTGGCTAAGGCCCTTATGGGAATCTTCTCCAGAGTGGTGTTTCCTAAAGAGGTGGTATCAGTCAGAGATGCAAACTTCATGTCTGCAAACCTCAAAGCCATGTGGAAGGAGTGTGGTGTCACTTACAAATTCACCACTCCTCAACATCCACAAACAAATGTGTTAGTTGAAAGGTTCAACAAACCTCTCAAAGGTATGATAATGGGACTCTCAGACAAACTCATAAGGAGCTGGGTGGGATGTCCTATTGCTTTGCCTCCTCTTTGCCTACAGGGAGGTTCCTCAAAAGGGACAGGGCTACAGCCCCTTTGAAAGTTTGTTTAGGCACTCTGTTAGAGGTCCACTTGCTGTTGAGAAAGAAGGCTGGGAGCAACCGCTCAAGCCTCCAAAATAGAATATTGTGGATTATGTATTAGGCCTAAAATCCAGAATGGCCTAATACATGAAGAGGGCATCAAAACATCTTCAGGCCAGCCAAAGAAAAGCAGAAGAAATGACATGATGAGAAGGCTGTGCTAACAGTTTTATCAGCCAGAACAGAAGGGCAGTGGGTCCTGGAGCCTGTGGCTCCCAGGGCCCTCCAAGACAAGTGGAGTGGCCCACACACAACTGTAGAGAGAAAAGGTGAGTTCACCTATCTGGTTGCCCTGGGCACTCCCAGAAGCCCCCACGGGGGGCTTCCTGTAAATTGCCTAACACCCTATTATAGGGAGCTGGCTCTGTATATACTACATCATAATGAGATGTAGTGTGCACAGAGTCCAGGGGTTCCCCAGAGGCTTAACAGAGGCTAAAGTAAATAATACTAATGCTCTCTTTTGTGATAGTGTGGTCGAGCAGTTAGGCTTATCAGAGGGTAGTGTGAAGCATTTGTTGCAGGCAATAAATGAAGCACACACTCAATTACTAACTCCAGGCCAATGGGTTTTTATATAGCAAAAATATATTTTTTTTACTTTATTTCTGGAACCACAAGATTCTGATTGCAGGTAAGTACATTTACAAGTAAGTAGCAAGCATATGCAACACTACCACTTTGGCAAGTTAAACGGTTTGCAAATAAAGAGCAATAAGCTGTTTTAGAAGTTGACAATGCAATTTTCAAACAGTTCTAAGGGGGAAGAAAAGGTAGTACAGTTTCAAGGTAAGAACAGTACTTACAGTTTCAGTCTCCGGGAGTTAGGATGTCCACAGGTTTGGGTTCAAGTTAACCCCAAACACCCCACCACCAGCAACATGGGGCCAGCAGGGTGCAGAGGTCAAAGTTGCTACAAGATTTTAAATGGGTTCCTACGGAGACTGGGGGCAGTCGGAATCGGATCTGCCAGCAGTTAAGTACATGCATCTTCAGAGGGCAGACCTAGGGTATTTAGGAGAGCACCGGGGGGCCACAGGTCAGCACCAACCACACACCCTCAGTTGGCACATGAGATGCAGGGTGCACACTCTAGGGCTCCTAATGTTTTTGAATAGGGGGACCCTAGGGGGTCACAAGAAGGCTGCAGGAGGTCGAGGAGGTCAGTTCAGGAAAACCACAGGCTGGACAAAGCGGAGGGCTGCCTAATGCACGTTGCTGCACCGAATGTCGAGTTCCTTAAAGCCAGGGAGCTGCGGATGCAGGGTACCTCATGGCGTTGGTTATCTTTGTCAGGATCCTTCACAGGCAGGGTAGGTTCTCTGGGTTTAGTCTGCAGGCGTTGTTGTGTTAGTCAGGAGGAGTCAACCCATGGTGGACACTAGGTCAAAATCGCCTGGTTGCCTGCTCTAGAGCAATGGGCCACCTTTACACAGGCCGTGGACGTTGTGTGCGGAGTGGACAGGGCTCACATATCTGGGGCAGTTCTGGAGTTCTCTGGTGGAGTTTCTTTGTGGACAGGGCGCTGTCATCCAGAGATCTTGGTCCTCTGGTGGGCAGGCTGTCCTCTTGGGGCTTTTAAGAAGTCACTGGTCCTGGAAGATGTTCAGGGGAGCCCTTAAATCCTGGATTTAGGGGTGATACAGGAGTCAGAGGGCAATAGCCATTGGTTACTGTCCCTGAGGGTGACTACACCCTTCCAGTGCCCACTCCCTTTGAGGAGGGAGACACAGACCTACCCCTATTAGTCCCTGACCTCCAAGCCAAGATGGAGGATTCTGTAGAGAGGGGGTCACTTTAGCTCTGGTCACCTTCAGTTGGTCCCAGCTGAAGTGGTCACTCTTCGTTTTTCCTAATTTGACCATTTGACTTGCCGCCAAAAGTGGGGCTTTGTCTGGTGGGTGGGCATCTCTACTAGCTGGAGTGCCCTGAGGCACTGTGACAGGAGGCCTGAGCCTTTGAGGCTCATTGCGAGGTATTACAGTTCCTGCAGGTGGGCGGTGTGAAGCACCCCCACCCAGTGCAGGCTTTGTTTCTGGCCTCAGAGAGCACAAAAGCTCTCACTCCAGGAGGTCAGAAACATGTCTGGAAGCGGCAGGCTGGCACAGACTGGTCAGTCCTGCACTAGATGTTTGGCTAAAATACAGGGGCATCTTTAAGATGCTCTCTGGGTGCATTTCTCAAGAAATCCAACACTGGCATCAGTGTGGGTTTATTGTGCTGAGAAGTTTGAGATCAAACTTCCTAGTCTTCAGTGAAGCCATCATGGAGCTGTGGAGTTCGTAATGAGAAACTCCCGCCCATGTACTCAATATGGCCACATTGCACTTACTTATGATGTCCAAGGGACATATTGCTCATGCAGCTATGCCCTCACCTGTGGTATAGTGCACCCTGCCTTAGGGCGGTAAGACCTACTAAAGGGGTGCTTTACCTACGCCACAGGCAGTGGTTTGCGGGAACAGCACCATGAAGGGGTGCCATGTTGACCGTATTTTTCTCCCCACCAGCACACACAAGCTGCAATGGTAGTGTGCTTCTGTTTTGTGAGGGGTTCCCCCCTACGGTGGCATGATTCATGCTGTAGCCCTTGGGGACCGTCCCTGGCCACAGTGCCCTTGGTACCATGGTTACCTTTTTCAAGGGACTTAGCTGTGTGCCAGGGGTGTGTCAATTGCGGAGACAATGGTGCAGTTTTAGGGAAAGAACATTGATGCCAAGGCTAATTGAGCAGGACCCCGGCACACTCTCAATCAAGTCAGCATCAATAATAGGAAAAAAGTGTGTGGGGGGTAACCATGCCAAAAGGGGCACTTTCCTACAACTGGGCAGACATGACCTTGCTCATGGCCACTGATTAAGGTCAGGAATCAGAGTGACCAGACTTCCACTCTCCTAATACATTTGATGGCTCAGTAGAGTATGTTGTCCTTGCTGACTGCCTCTCTGAGCAACCAAAGGAATCTTGGGTCAGTTCTCTGAACTGTTCTTTGACCCCTGGTCAACCAACATGGTGTGGACACACCACTGACAGGTGACAGCCTGCCTGTCAAAAGCAAAATATACAGGCAGCCTGATCACGTGAGAGTGCATCAAAGCAGAGGTGCAAAGGGTGCTTGACGAACGAGTTACTTACCTTCGGTAACGACTTTTCTGGTGGATACATTAGCTACCTGTGGATTCCTCACCTAATGAATACTCCCATGGCGCCAGCATTCGACGGAAATCTTCTTCCTAGTCTCTGCACGTCGACGTCACTCTAGCCCACGCGACGCCGTCTGACGTCATACAGGCAATAAGAGGTCCTCGCCGACGTCAGTACCAACATTTTTTACGTGCATGAGAATAACAACCCAATGCAATGAAAGAGCAAGGCAACATCCCATAACATTGTAAAATACACAACATTGCAATAAAATGGCTGTAGATTTCATATAACTCTTTTTTTTTTTTAAACAAACAAATATATGCAAATCATGTATATACACAAAGATATATACATATATATACATATAAATATATACAAGTATCCATATATACAACATCTATTGCAACCTTGAAGACCAAGAGGAGCGCACTCAAGGATTACTTGGTAAGACCAGAAAGGCAACGGGGAGGCGGGTGGGACCATGAGGAATCCACAGGTAGCTAATGTATCCACCAGAAAAGTCGTTACCGAAGGTAAGTAACTCGTTCTTCTGATGGATACAACTACCTGTGGATTCCTCACCTAATGAATAGAGTCCCAAAGCAGTACCACTCCCGGTAGTGGGTGCCGAAATGGTCAAACCAAGAAATCCTGCAGCACTGACCGTGCAAAATGGCCGTCCCTTCTGACCTCAGAGTCCAAACAGTAATGTTTCGCAAAAGTGTGAAGGGACGACCAAGTTGCGGCCTTGCAGATGTCGACCACAGGAACACCCCTGGCCAAGGCCGAAGTGGCCGACTTAGCTCTGGTGGAATGAGCTCGAATGCCATCAGGAGGATCCTTCTTTGCCAAAGAGTAACAGATTTTAATGCAAAGAACAACCCACCTGGAGAGTGTTCTCTTGTGGACTGCCTTTCCTCTCCTCTTGCCCACGTATCCGATGAACAGCTGATCCTCCAGCCTGAAGTCCTTTGTTCTATCAATGTAGAAGCTTAACGCCCTCTTTGGATCCAAGCGATGTAGTCTCTCTTTCTCCTTTGAAGGATGAGGCGGAGGATAGAACGTGGACAAAGTAATTGTCTGAGCCAAATGGAAGGGTGAAACAACCTTCGGGAGGAAAGCAGCCTTGGTCCTCAACACCACCTTATCCCCATAAAAAGTTGTATAAAGGGGTTTTACCGATAAGGCTTGCAACTCACTCACTCTCCTTGCAGATGTTATAGCCACCAGGAAGACTGTTTTAATAACCAAATACCTTAAGGGTTAAGAATGCATAGGCTCAAAAGGGGACCCCATAAGGAAAGTGAGGACCAAGGACAAATCCCATTGAGGCATAACAAATGGTTTTGGAGGATATTTATTTAGAAGACCTTTCAAGAATCTGAGACAATAGGGGATTTAAATAACGATGGTTGGTCTGGAAGACAAATGAAGGCTGACAAAGCCGACAAATAACGCTTAATGGTAGCCACTGCACAACCTTTCTGCGCTAGAGACAGAGCAAAAGACAAAACGTCCGACAGATGAGCATTTAAGGGATCAATCTGTCTCTCTCCACACCACATAACAAATTTAGACCACCTATTAGCGTAGATAGATTTAGTGGAGTGTCGCCTGGCCGCTAATATAACATCCACTACATCAGGCGGGAGAGAGAAGGAACTCAGGTTGCCCCGTTCAATCTCCAGGCATGTAGGTGTAGACTCTGGAGGTTGGGGTGTAAAACCTGCCCCTGCGAGAGGAGGTCTGCCCTGAGAGGGAGACGGAGCGAAGGGCACAGCGAGAGTTGGAGAAGGTCGGAGTACCACACCCTCGTTGGCCAATCCGGAGCTATTAAGATGACTTGGGCCCGGTCTTGGCGAATCTTCCTCAACACTCGAGGAATCAAGGGTATGGGGGGAAACGCGTAAAGCAACTGGTCGCACCAGGTTATCAGAAACGCGTCCCCCAATGCTCCCTGCACCGGATACTGGAGGCTGCAGAATAACGGACAATGCGCGTTCTCCAGACTGGCAAACAGATCTATCCGAGGAAACCCCCACATCTGGAAGATTAAACAGACTTGATCTGGATGGAGACGCCACTCGTGGTCGGCCGAGAATTGTCGACAGACTGTCCGCACGTACATTCAAGACCCTGGCCAAATGATTTGCTACCAAGCAAATCTGATGGTCCTTTGCCCAGGACCATAGTCGAAGAGCTTCTCTGCAGAGAAGGTATGACCCTACTCCTCCCTGTTTGTTTATGTACCACATCGTGGTAGTATTGTCCGTCAGGACCTGTACCGACTGACCAGGAAGGGAGGAAGGCCTTGAGAGCCAGACGTACAGCCCGTAACTCTAACAGATTGATATGAAACATCTGTTCCTCTGGAGACCAAAGTCCTTTGATCTCCAGATCCCCCAGATGAGCTCCCCACCCTAGAGTGGAAGCATCCGTTATGACCGTGGCCACTGGTGGCGACTGTGCGAACGGCTTTCCTTGTGAAAGATTGTTGCTCGCAATCCACCACTTCAAGTCCACAGCAGCATCTCTGGAGATCTTGACCGCACCTTCTAGATCTCCCTTGTGTTGAGACCACTGCCTTCGGAGGCACCACTGAAGAGCCCTCATGTGCCAGCGAGCATGCGTGACCAACAGTATGCAGGAGGCAAACAGACCGAGCAGACGAAGGACCTTGAGGAATGGAACTACCGCTCCATTTCGAAACATTGGAACCAATTCCTGAATATCTTGAATCCGCTGAGGCGGAGGAAAGGCTCGATTCAATGTTGTATCCAGTACTGCCCCTATGAACAGGAGGCGCGGAGAGGGCTCCAGGTGAGATTTGGGCATGTTCACCGAAAAGCCCAGGTCGAACAACACTGGGTTGTTGACTGCAGATGATGCGACACAAGCTCCAGGGACTTGGCTTTGATCAACCAGTCGTCCAAGTAAGGGAATACTGCTATCCCCTTCCTTCTGAGCTCTGCCGCAACCACTGACATCACCTTTGTGAAGACTCGAGGTGCTGAAGTAAGACCAAACCGGAGGACCGCAAACTGATAGTGCTGCGACCCTACCACAAACCGGAGATACTTCCTGTGTGACTTGAGTATCGGAATATGAAAATAAGCATCCTGCAAGTCGACAGACACCATCCAATCTTCTTTGTTCAACGCCAAAAGCACCTGTGCTAGGGTCAGCATCTTGAACTTTTCCTGATTGAGGAACCAATTCAAGATCCTCAGATCCAGGATCGGTCTCAACCGACCATCCTTCTTGGGAATCAGGAAGTACCTTGAGTAACAACCTCGACCCCTTTCCTGCTCTGGGACCAACTCCACCGCGCCCTTTGAAAGGAGGACTTGAACCTCCTGTTCTAGCAACAGGAGGTGTTCTTCAGAACAATAAGATGGGCGGGGTAGGATGGGGGGCGGAAACTCCCGAAAGGGAAGGGTGTAGCCTTTTTCCAAAATACTGATAACCCAAGTGTCCGTTGCAATAGTCTCCCACTTGTGGAGAAAATGCCGTAATCTTCCCCCTACAGGAGAGGAGTGATTGGGAAATGGTGGAAGCCTAAGGCTGCTTTCCCTGCTGCACCTCTCCAGAGGAAGAGGCAGAGTGCTGTTGAGAGGCTTCTCTGGTGCGGGCCCTACCTCTCCCTCTAAATGATATATAGGGGTGGGAAGAGGCGGGTTGCTGGAACCTCCCCCGAAAGGAAGAGGAGGAAGAGCCACGCCCAAATCCACGAAACCTCCTGAAAAACCTGGAAGAGGCAGAGGAAGAAGGAGCTTGCAGCCCTAACGATTTGGCTGTGGCCCTGCTCTCTTTAAATCGCTCCAAGGCCGAATCTGCCTTTGCTCCAAACAGTTTGTCCCCATCAAACGGGAGGTCCAATAGGGTCGACTGCACGTCCGCAGAAAACCCTGAATTACGGAGCCAGGCCTGTCTCCTCGCCACCACAGCCGTGCCCATCGCCCTAGCCACCGAGTCGGTCGTGTCCAGCCCAGACTGGATAATCTGGGTTGCGGCAGCCTGGGTGTCCGAGACAACATCCAAGAGTCCCTGGGGAAGCTCCGTAAATGAAGATGAAATATCATCCATAAGAGCATGGATATATCTCCCCAGAATGCAAGTTGCGTTGGTGGCCTTCAACGCCAAACTGCAAGATGAAAATATTTTCTTGGATTGCGCATCCAGTTTTTTGGAATCCCTGTCTCCAGGTACCGTCGGGAAAGATCCAGGCGCTGATTTCGATAAACAGGAGGCTTGCACCACCAAGCTCTCCGGCGTAGGGTGTCTTGAAAGAAAGCCAGGGTCAGATGGTGCAGCCCGATATCTTCTGGCCACAGCCCTATGAACTGCCGAGGAAGATACAGGCTTCTTCCACACCTCTAACACCGGATCAAGCAAAGCCTCATTAAACGGCAAGAGAGGCTCCGCTGCAGCAGAGGCCGGATGCAGCACCTCCGTCAATAAATTCTGCTTCGCCTCTGCCACCGGCAAAGGCAGGTCCAGAAAGTTAGCTGCCTTCCTCACCACCGCGTGAAAGGTAGCAGCCTCCTCCGTATACTCCCCTGGAGATGAAAGATCCCACTCAGGGGAAGTATCCAGCCCACTTGCCGTATCCAGACCATGCAGTCCATCACCAGAGTCCTCAACCTAGACGGAGAGCACGCCTCCTCGAATGTAGTCTCTGCTCAATACGCGGAGTCGACATGGCCTCTGCTGAAGCTTCGGCGCCGATGAAGGAGCAGGACGAAGTTATCTTGGAGCCGATGGACCCACCGGAGTCACAGGACGAAATCCCGACGTCGACGGGATGGAAACCTCCGGAGCCAATCCCTCTGAAGCCACCGGAGCGGCCACCGGTGCCAGGAGCCCACATTCCCAAAAGGGAGAAAGGGCATAAAGGGTGCCGGCCGAAGAGGCGCAGGATCACCCAATGAAAAGGCCAAAGGCCCCAAAGGACCAGCCGGAGCACCTCCTGGAGCCATCTGCTGAAAGATGGTATACATCGCATTCAGAAATGCGGTACTATCGGCTCCAGGGGCAGGAAAAGCCGGATACTGAGGTGCCTGGATCGAAGGCGACCCCGACGTCGGCCTCGACGCCGGAGACATCACAAGAGGCTGCATCACCTCAACCACAGACGCCTGTCCAGGCAAAGTCTGAGACGCCGGAGAGGGCAACGGCGTCGATGGATGCGGCGTGACCGTGGGACTGACCTCCCAAGTTCTTCGACGCCGATCCAAAGGCGACCTCGAACGAGTCTCCTTGCTGGAATGACGCCGTGAATCTCTACGGCACCGGGAGTCTCGATGACGCCGATGAGACCTTGGCGAAGAAGACTTTTTGTGATGTTTTTCCTTTCTCTTCGACTTCGCCAGGAATAGTTTAGCCTCACGTTCTTTGAGGGCCTTCGGATTCATGTGCTGACATGAATCGCAAGTCATGACGTCGTGGTCGGAGCTCAAACACCAGAGACAGTCGGAGTGAGGATCTGTAACGGACATCTTGCCCCCACACTCTCGACAGGGCTTGAAACTCGACTTTCTCTGAGACATTGTTACCGCAGAGAAGAACTACGCAGCAGAAAATACACTGTAACTACTAAAGTAACAGTAGCTCCCTCGAAGATAACCGTTTCGAATGCACGGAAAAAAGGGAACTGTCGTCGGCGAGGACCTCTTATTGCCTGTATGACGTCAGACGGCGTCGCGTGGGCTAGAGTGACGTCCTCGTCGACGTGCAGAGACTAGGAAGAAGATTTCCGTCGAATTCTGGCGCCATGGAAGTATTCATTAGGTGAGGAATCCACAGGTAGTTGTATCCATCAGAAACAGGAGTTATTGAGCCTTCAGACAGCCCTTAGGCTAGTCCTACACTCCTACTACCAAAATACCACTCTCAAAATAGCAAGAGACAGATGAGCTTCTGTGTGGACTACAGAGGCCTCAATACAGTAACACAAATTGATGCTCATCCAATCCCTAGGGCATATACGCTGATAGATACTCTGGCTGCTGCCATGTATCTTAGCACCTTTGATTTAACTGCTGGATACTGGCAGACCAAGTTTTCAGAGGATGCCAAACCTAAAACAGCATTCTCCACTTCTAGTGGGCAGGATCACTTTACAGTTATGTCCTTTGGATTAATGAATGCACCTGCAACATTTCAAAAGTTGGTGAACAAAGTTCTCCAAGGCCTGGAAAGCTTCAGTGCAGCTTATCTTCTTGACATAGCTGTCTTTTGGTCCACCTGGAAGGATCACCTTGCCCACCTTGGAAATATACTGGATGCTCGGCAAAAAGCAGACCTCACAATCAAGGCTTCAAAGTGCAAGATAAGGCAGGGAAAAGTGGTTTATCTGTGCCACCTGGTAGGTGGAGGGCAGATACAGCCACAGGGCAAAATCTAGACAATCCTGGATTGGACTGCTGCTACAACTCAGACCCGAGTCAGACCCTTCTTAGGCCTGACAGGGTACAAAAGGAGGTTCATTAAGAACTATGGCTCCATTGTAGCCCCATTAAATGACCTCACATCCAAAAGGATGCACAAGAAAGTTTTGTGGACAGCTAGCTGTCAAAAAGCTTTTGATGACCTAAAGCAGGCCATGTGTTCTGCTCCCATACTCAGGCACCCTGACTACTCAAAGCAGTTCACTGTACAAACAGATGCTTCACAGGTAGGGATAGGGGCAGTACTCTCAATGAAATGATGAGGGCCAGGACCAACCTGTAGCTTTCATAAACAGAAGGTTGACCTCCAGGAAAAAGCAGTCAGCCATGGAGAGGAAGGCCTTCGGTGTGGTCTGGGCTTTGAAGAAGCCGAGGCCATACCTGTTTGGCACTCACTTCCTTGTTCAAACAGACCACAATCCCCTCTTACGGCTTAAGCAAATGAAAGGTGAGAATCCAAAATTGTTAAGGTGGTCCATCTCCCTACAGGGAATGGACTATACAGTGGAACACAGACCTGGGAGTAACCACTTCAATGCAGATGGACTCTCCAGATATTTCCACTTAGATAATGAATACTCAGCTGGAAAAAGTCATTGTCCTTTTTGTTGTAGTTGTTGTTGTAGTGTAGGAAAGTACCCTCTATTTGGCATGATTACCCCCACTTTGTGCCTGCTATCAGTGTGCTTAGACTGCTAACCAGGACCCTAGTGATTGTGCTCACTTCCTCTAAATTTGGTTGCCTAGGGCTTTTGTGCACTCCACAATTGGCATACTGGTACCCCCTTATAAGTCCTTAGTATATGGTACTTAGAGATCCAGGGCATTGTGGTGTATTGTGCCACCCAGGGGACCCAATGTAAAACGCATCTGCAGGCCTGCCATTGCAGCCTGCCTGAAAAGGTACACACACCCTTTCACCACAGGTCATTGCACTAAGGTCACTGTAAGTCACCCCGAGGGCAGAGTGTAGGTCCCTGTGTGTGAGGGCACCCCTGCATGAGCAGATGTGCCACTACTAACTCCAGCTCCATTACACTGGACTTCCTAAGTGCGGGGAAGCCATTTTACCCGTGTAATGGACACTACCTGTGGCCAGCTACATAATGGTAACTCCGAACCTGGGCACGTTTGGTATCAAGCATGTTGGAATCCTACACCAACACTATTGCCAGTATTGGTTGCATGATTCCATGCACTCTGGGGGCTCCATGGAGGACCCCCAGTTTTGCTCCTGCCAATCTTCTAGGGCTTTACGGGCAGCCCGTGCTGCTGCCACCCCTCAGACAGGTTTCTGCCCTCCTGCTGCTTGACCAGCACAAGCAGGGGAAGGCAGAACAAAGTATTTCCTGTGGGAGAGGGAGGCAACACCCCCTCCCTTGGAAATAGGTGTTAGAAGGCTTGGGAGGGGTAGCCTTCCCAAGCCACCGGTTTGCTTTGAAGGGCAGATTTGGTGACCTCATTGCATAAACCGTTTGCACTAGCCAAGGGACCCCCAGTCCCAGGTCTGGCGCGAAACTGGACCAAGGAAAGGGGAGTGACCATTCTCCTGTCCAACACCCCAGAGGTGGTGCCCAGAGCTCCACCAAGTGGCCAGTCAATTCTGCCATCCTGAAACCAAAATGTGCAAAGGCCACTGGGAGCATCCGATTGGCCACGTCAGGCAGGTGACATCAGAGACTCCTCATGATAGGTGGTCACCTTGCAAGGTGACCCAAACCCCCTTTTAGGGCTATTTAGGGATTCCCTTGACGGTGGGTCCTCAGATTCAACGTCCAAGACTACACTGCATCGTTTACTTCTACTTCTGGCCACTGAAACTGCAACTGGACTCTCCAGGAACCGACTATACTGCAACCCTGGCAACGACTTCGCTTTGCAACATTGTTTCTCCCGCTCCTTACAGCAACTGCAACATTTCCCCGGCTGTGCATCCTCTGGGGTCGGGAAGACTTCAGCAATCATCAAGACGCAAGAAGGAATTTCCCTTTGAGTGAAGGAGTCACTCCCCTGCATCTGAAGGCACCTACAACAATGACATCCGGCTGCGTGGATCTGCCCTTCTCTGGAACCGCGTGAATCCTGCATCACAGGTGGTGACCTGGAGTGGTCCCCTTGGTCCTATATACCAGCTGGCCACCTAGGGAGACCGTGAACCGTGACTCTTGCAGCTACTAAGGCTTGACGACTGCTGCTCCAAGGGATCTTCAGACTTAGAGTAGTCCTGGCCCCCAGTACTTCTTCCTGCCAAGCACGGTCCCATCTTTGCTATGCCTGCGACGTGGACTCCTCTCCAGGAGTGCTGATTGGGCCTCACTGAGACTTACTACACCTGCTGCCAGCCAGTAGGCTGCCTTTGGGGCTGCGACTGCTTCTGTTGGCTCTCCTGACTGCGGAGGGTCTCCCTGGAATTCCCACCAAGGGTCGAGTCCCCTGGACCTTGCTGGTCCTCCTCAGCCTTGCAAATCTTTTGCTTCTCTTGCATTTGCTAAGGCTTGTTGGTGGTTCGCCTACACCACTGACCATCTGCAACCAGACAACCGAGGTGGGACACCATCTGAACTGCTCCAAGGACTCCTCTTCAGCTCCTAGGCACCACAGCTAGTCTTCTTCAGCCCCCGTCAACCCGAATCTTTGTCCACAGGAGGGTGGGTAGTAGCTCCTGCCCACAATGGACACTCCATCGTTGACTAGACTCTCCTGGTCGCTGGGGGGTCACTCAGGTACTCACCTCTTGGGGTTCCTAGTTCTTCCCACCTCCCTGTGTGTGTGTGTGTATGTATGTATATATATATATATATGTGTATATATATGTGTATATATATATATATATATATATATATATATATATATATATAATGTCACTTACCCAGTGTACATCTGTTCGTGGCATGTTCCGCTGCAGATTCACATGCTATGCATATTCTGCCATCTAGTGTTGGGCTCGGAGTGTTACAAGTTGTTTTTCTTCGAAGAAGTGTTTGAGTCACGGGATTGAGTGACTCCTCCTCTTTGGCTCCAGTGCGCATGGGCATCGACTCCATGTTAGATTGTTTTCCCGCAGAGGGTAAGGTAGGAGTGATATAATATAAAGAAAAGAGATGTCCATGAAAATGGGATATATAGATATATACATATGCACAAGTGAATGTTGAACTTAAACTGCTACAGGCTCCCGGGAAGGTGGGGGGTGCATGTGAATCTGCAACAGAACAAGCCACGAACAGATGTATATTGGGTAAGTGACATTTTCCGTTCAATGGCACATGTAGCTGCAGATACACATGCTATGCATAGACTAAAAAGCAGTTTCACTTCCCATAATAGCGGTGGTTAGCCTGTAGGCGTTAAAGTTGTTTGAAATAGTGTTCTTAGTACAGCCTGTCCTATTGTGGCTTGCTGTGTAGCTAACATCTACACAGTAATGCTTGGTAAATGTATGCGGTGTTGACCAAGTGGCTGCTTTACAAATTCCGGCCATTGGTATGTGTAAGGAAATGCCTCCTTGGCATGGTTAACCCCTGACTTTTTGCCTTTGCTGATGCCAAGTTATGAATTGAAAGTGTGCTGAGGCCTGCTAACCAGGCCCCAGCACCAGTGTTCTTTCCCTAACCTGTACTTTTGTTTCCACAATTGGCACACCCTGACATCCAGGTAAGTCCCTTGTAACTGGTACACCTGGTACCAAGGGCCCTGATGCCAGGGAAGGTCTCTAAGGGCTGCAGCATATCTTATGCCACCCTGGGGACCCCTCACTCAGCACAGACACACTGCTTGCCAGCTTGTGTGTGCTAGTGGGGATAAAATGACTAAGTCGACATGGCACTCCCCTCAGGGTGCCATGCCAACCTCACACTGCCTATAGGTATAGATAAGTCACCCCTCTAGCAGGCCTTACAGCCCTAAGGCAGGGTGCACTATGCCATAGGTGAGGGCATAAGTGCATGAGCACTATGTCCCTACAGTGTCTAAGCAAAACCTTAGACATTGTAAGTGCAGGGTAGCCATAAGAGTATATGGTCTGGAAGTCTGTCATACACGAACTCCACAGCACCATAATGGCTACACTGAAAACTGGGAAGTTTGGTATCAAACTTCTCAGCACAATAAAAGCATACTGATGCCAGTGTACCTTTTATTGTAACATACACCCCAGAGGGCATCTTAGAGATGCCCCCTGAAACCTCAACCGACTACCAGTGTGGGCTGACTAGTTTTAGCAGCCTGCCACACACCAGACATGTTGCTGGCCACATGGGGAGAGTGCCTTTGTCACTCTGTGGCTAGTAACAAAGCCTGTACTGGGTGAAGGTGCTTCTCACCTCCCCCTGCAGGCACTGTAACACCTGGCGGTGAGCCTCAAAGGTTCACCCCCTTTGTTACAGCACCCCAGGGCACTTCAGCTAGTGGAGTTGCCCTCCCCCTCCGGCCACGGGCCCCACTTTTGGCAAGGCCGGAGGAGATAATGAGAAAAACAAGGAGGAGTCACTGGCCAGTCAGGACAGGCCCTAAGGTGTCCTGAGCTGAGGTGACTGACTTTTAGAAATCCTCCATCTTGCAGATGGAGGATTCCCCCAATAGGATTAGGTATGTCCCCACAGACCTAAACACACCCCTAAATCCAGTATTTAGGGGCTCCCAGAACACAGCAAGATAGATTCCTGCAACCTGAAGACGAAGAAGGACTGCTGACCTGAAGCCCTGCAGAGAAGACAGAGACACCAACTGCTTTGGCCCCAGCTCTACCGGCCTGTCTCCCCACTTCAAAAGAACTGCTCCAGCGACACGGTCCACAGGGTCCAGCAACCTCTGAAGCCTCAGAGGACTACCCTGCATCTAAAAGGACCAAGAACTCCTGAGGACAGCGGCTCTGCTCCAAGGAAGAAGCATCTTTGCAACAAAGAATCGACATTGAAAGAACACACGTTTCCCGCCGAAAGCGTGAGACTTTGCACTCTGCACCCAACGCCCCCGGCACGACTTGTGGAGAACCAACGCTACCGGGAGGACTCCCCGCCGACTGCAAGCCTGTGAGTAGCCAGAGTTGACCCCCATGAGTCCCCCCCACAGAGACGCCTGCAGAGGGAATCCAGAGGCTCCCCCTGACCGCGACTGCCTGCTTCTAAGAACCCGACGCCTGGTAAGGACACTACACCCGCAGCCCCCAGGACCTGAAGGATCCGACCTCCAGTGCATGAGCGACCCCCAGGTGGCACTCTCCCTTGCCCAGGTGGTGGCTACCCAGAGGAGCCCCCCCCGTGCCTGCCTGCATCGCTGAAGAGACCCCTGTGTCTCCCACTGAACTACATTGCAAACCAGACACCTGTTTGCACACTGCACCCGGCCGCCCCCGTGCCGCTGAGGGTGTACTTTTTGTGCTGACTTGTATCCCCCCCCCCCCGGTGCCCTACAAAACCACCCTGGTCTGCCCTCCGAAGACGCGGGTACCTACCTGCTGGCCGACTGGAACCAGGGCAACCCCCCTTCTCCATTGAAGCCTATGCGTTTTGGGCACCACTTTGACCTCTGCACCTGACCGGCCCTGAGCTGCTGGTGTGGTAACTTTGGGGTTGCTCTGAACCCCCAACGGTGGGCTACCTTGGACCCAACTTTGAACCCTGTAGGTGGTCCAGTTTTAAAATAGCTTATTGCCATTTGTGTGAAAACTGTATATGCTATTTTGCTAATTCAAAGTTCCTAAAGTTCCTAAGTGAAATACCTTTCATTTAAAGTATTGTTTGTAAATCTTGAACCTGTGGTTCATAAAATAAACTAAGAAAATATATTTTTCTATATAAAAACCTATTGGCCTGGAATTGTCTTTGAGTGTGTGTTCCCCATTTATTGCCTGTGTGTGTACAACAAATGCTTAACACTACCCTCTGATAAGCCTACTGCTCGACCACACTACCACAAAATAGAGTATTGGAATTTTCTCTTTTTGCCACTATCTTACCTCTAAGGGGAACCCTTGGATTCTGTGCATGCTATTTCTTACTTTGAAATAGTGCATACAGAGCCAAGTTCCTACAGTATGTTTCCTAAAAAAGCCACTGTAGCCCCTTTTTTCCGTGTGGAATGTGCTTTAGGTGTAACTAAGGGCTGCCTTTTAGCTTTAAGGTAACATGCTTGGATGCATTTTACTATCCATCTTGCTAACCCTTGTTTTGAAATTGGGTTACCAGTATGTGGTTTTTGGAACACTACAAATAATAGTTTGGTTTTCATAAATGATTTTGTCCTATCTATGTAATACATTAAGGACCTTTCAATATCTAATGTATGCAGAACTCTTTCTGCTACAGAGTCTGGCTGCGGGAAGAAGACTGGTAGTTCCACTGTTTGATTGATATGAAACGGTGATATGACTTTTGGTAGAACTTTTGGGTTTGTTCGAAGTACAACTTTATGTTTATGTACTTGTATGAACGGTTCTTGAACTATGAAAACTTGGATTTCACTAACTCTTCTTAATGAAGTAATTGCGACTTGGAAGGCAACTTTCTATGTAAAGTAGTGAATTTGGCAAGAGTGCATAGGTTCAAATGGTGGACACCTAAGTCGTGTGAGCACTATGTTTAGATTCCACAAAGATACAGGAGGTGTTCTAGGTGGAATGATGCATTTCAATCCTTCCATGAAGGCTTTGATAACAGACTCTAAATAAGGAGCTGTGTTGTATATTTTGCAAGTACGGAGAGATTGCAGTGAGATGTATTTTTATGGATGAAAAAGCTAAATTTGCATTTTGTAAATGAAGTAAATAACTTACAATGTCTTGTATTGATGGTGAAAAAGGGGTAATTTGTTTAGATTGACAGTAATACACAAATCCTTTCCATTTGTTCGCATAACACTGCCTAGTAGTGGGTTTCCTTGCTTGTTTAATTACCTCCATACATTCAGTTGCTAGTTGTAGATAACCAAACTCTATAACTTCAGGAGCCAAATCGCATGATTGAGTATGTTGTGATTTGGATGCCTGATTAGTTGTTTGTTTCGTGTCAACAGATCTGGTCTGTTTGGGAGTTTGATATGTGGTACTACTGACCGGTCTAATAGCACTGTGTACCAGGGTTGACGTGTCCACGTTGGCGCGATGAGTAAGAGTTTGTTTTGACGCAGTTTGTTGACTCGAAATGGAATGATCGGGAGAGGGGGGAAAAGTGTAAGCAAATATCCCTGACCAATTGATCCATAGAGCATTCCCCTTGGATCGGGGATGTGGGGTACCTGGATGCGAAGTTTTGGCATGTTGCATTTTCACTGGTGACTAATACATCTACGTCTGGTGTTCCCCAGTCGTGAAAGTATAGCTGAAGCACTTGGGGATGAATCTCCCACTCATGTGTTTGTTGATGATCTCGGCTGAGAACATCTGCCAATAGATTGTGAATCCCTGGAATGTATTGTGCTACCAGGTGAATGTTGTTGTGGATCGCCCATTGCCAAATCTTTTGGGCTAGGAAGGAGAGTTGGGTTGAACGGGTCCCTCCTTGTTTGTTTAGGTAATGCATTGTCGCCACGTTGTCTGTTTTGATAAGGACGTTCTTGTGAGTGAGAAGAGGCGGAAAAGCTTTGAGTGCTAGGAATACAGCTAACCATTCTAGGTGATTTATGTGAAACTGTTTGGTGTCCCACTGTCCTTGAATGTTGTGATTGTTGAGGTGTGCCCCCAAGCCAATCATTGATGCATCTGTTGTAAGTATGGCCTGAGGCACAGGGTCTTGAAAAGGCCGCCCTTTGTTTAGGTTTGGGGTATTCCACCACTGAAGTGATATCCGTATTTGACGGTCTATCAACACTAGACTGTGAAGTTGACCCTGTGCCTGTGACCACTGCTGTGCAAGGCACTGTTGTAGAGGTCGCATGTTTAGTCTTGCATGTGAGACAATGGCGATACATGATGCCATCATGGCCAACAGTTTCATCATGAATTTGACAGTTTGCTGTTGGGGTGGCTGTATTTGTGTCAATATATTGCGAAATGCTTGTATTCTTTGTTGACTTAGGCTTGCAAGTGCTGTTTGTGTATTTAGTGTGTCTCCTAAATACTGTTGAATTTGCGCAGGTTGTAGGTGCGATTTTTGGTAGTTTATGGAGAACTCTAGGGTGTGTGGGGTCTGGATTACATAATGCATATGCTTTTGACACTGTGTATGACTGTTGGAATTTATTAGCCAATCGTCGAGATATGGGAAGACATGAATGTGTTGTCTTCTTAGGTTGGCTGCTATTACTGCCAGGCATTTTGTGAATACTCTGGGAGGTGTTGTCATTCCGAAGGGTAGCACTTTGAACTGATAATGTTTTCCCTGAATTACAAACCTGAGATATTTTCTGTGCGCTGGATGGATGGGTATGTGGAAATACGCATCCTTGAGGTCTAATGTCATGAAAGTGTGCTGCTGAAGCAGTGGGACCACATCTTGTAGTGTTACCATGTGAAAGTGTTCTGAAAAGGATGTAAAGATTGAGGGTTCTGAGATTTAATATTGGTCTTAAGGTTCCGTCCTTTTTGCGGATGAGGAAATACAGTGAGTAGACTCCTGTTCCTACTTGATCTTGTGGCACAAGCTCTATTGCTTGTTTGAGTAATAGAGATTTTACTTCGTCCTGCAACATAGCAATATGTTGTGTGGTTTTGGTGGAATATTTGGGGGAATTTGTGCCAATTCTATGCAATAGCCATTGTGGATAATATATAATACCCAGGTGTCTGTTGTAATGGTAGCAAATTGTTGTGGAACCTTTGCAGTCTTTCCCCCACAGGTGAGGTGTGAGCTGGAAAGGGATGGATTAAGTCACTGCTTTGGCTGTTGTGAGGCTTGTTTGGAAGATTGATATTTTCCCCTGCCTCTGGGGTATTGGCCTTTGAACCCACCTCTTTGATATTGAGGTTGGTAGGTTGTTTTTGTTTGTGAGGTGGATGCCTCAGGTGTTTGGGTTCTAAATCCACCTCTGTATTGGGGCTTACTAAAGGACCCCCTGTATTGTGCTGTATAAAAAGCACCCATGGCTTTAGCGGTGTCTGAATCTTTCTTCATTTTCTCAATAGCCATGTCTACCTCGGGGAAAAAAGGTGTTTTTGATTAAACAGCATATTAAGGACTGCCTGTTGAATTTCAGGATTCAAACCTGAAGACCTAAGCCATGCATGTCTCCTTATAGTGACAGCAGTGTTAAATTGTTCTAGCTGCTGTGTCTGCAGAGTCTAGGGCTGACCTGATTTGGATGTTTTTTAATAGCCTGCCCTTCCTCAACTATTTGTTGCACCCTTTTCTGTTGGTCTTTGGGGAGATGTTGTATTATATCCTTCTTCTCATCCCAGTGGGCCCTATCATATCTAGCCAGCAGTACTTGGCAGTTGGCTATCCTCCACTGGTTGGCTGCCTGCGATGCCACCCTTTTGCCCGCAGTATAAAATTTTCTGCTCTCCTTGTCTAGTGGGGGTGCATTCCCTGATGACTATGAGTTTGCTCTTTTTCTAGCCGCGCTTACTACAACAGAGTCGGGAGGCAATTGTTGTGTAATAAAGGCAGGATCAGAGGGAGGCGGCTTATACTTTTTCTCCACTCTAGGAGCAATTATCCTAGCCTTCACTGGCTCTTGAAATATCTGGTGTGCATGCTTTAACATGCTTGGAAGCATGGGAAGCAACTGACAGGTAGTGTGTGTAGAGGATAGTGTGTTAAAAAGGAAGTCATCCTCTAAGGGCTAAGTGTGCATGGCAACATTGTGGTATGATGCCGCCCTAGCTAAGACCAGAGTATATCCAGTACTATCCTCTGGTTGTGATGGCTTAGAGGGACAGCAGTCTGGGTTGTTATCTGGTATGGGATCTGGATCATACAGATCCCATGGATCCACATTGTCTTCTTGTGAATCATACGAATGTAAAGGAGATTGTACAGGTGTGGGAGTAGTAGGGGGAGATACAAGCAAGTGAGGAGGAGAAAATTTAGGAGGTGGAGATTTTTGTCTAGATTTTGGCACTTTAGCCGGTGGCTGAGCAGTTTCCAATTGTTCTTGATAGGCCAACTTCCTCTTAGTCTTCAGAGGAGGTGCTGTTATAATTTTGCCAGTGTCCTTGTGGATGTGAATCCTGTCTTGCCTTTCGTCTATATCCCCCACTGGTGTATGTTCCTCAGTGACTCTATGGCTTTCTTTGAGTGCTTGCGAAAGTCCATGTTCCTTCGTATAAATTGGCCTTTTCGGCTCCGAAGCTGTTTCTTTCAGTATCGAAAGGCTGGGAGTGGATGCTGGCCTCAGCTCCGAAAGCGATTTTCGAGGTTTTGACTCGAAGGATCGATGTCCGAAGGCTTTGGTGGCGTGGCCTTTTTTGGTGCCAAAGTTGTTGGTTGGTCACCGAAGGTCCTTTTACAGATCAAGCCATGGCCTTCCGGCAGTGGCCCTCCCAAGGCCTTATGTTAGGGCTTGGCTGGGGCAGCCGTACTCATGTGCTGTCCTGCCGTGACGGTCTTGTCTGGTCTCCTCGGACTCCTGTTCGGAATTGGACCCTCTGATGGAGACTGCTGTGTGCATGATCTCCTCTTCCTCTACGTCGCGGCATTCGGTGGTCTTGGACGCCATGTCGAGTATCAGTGCTCTTCTGTCTCGGAGAGTCTTGGAACAGAAGGATCTGCAGGCCTCGCAATTTTCTTTCCAATGGTGCGGGGAGAGACAGAGATGACAGACGAGATGTTGGTCTGTGTAGGGAATTTTTGAGTGGCACTGAGGACAAAAGCGGAATGGGGTCCAGTCCATGAGGCTTCCACGCGGGTTGGCCCGACTAGGCCAGAGTTGGGCGCGGGTGCCCGAAGGGCGAGTAAAGATGTTTGACCCGACTGTACCGAGGTGTCGATGGAAGATGGTACGCGATCGAAACAATAACTATGAGAATTATCGAGTTTTTGAACTTTTCCGACTCGAACTATCAGAGCGAAAAGAAATACGTCTGAACCCGATGGCAGAAAGAAAACAATCTAACATGGAGTCGATGCCCATGCGCAATGGACCCGAAGAGGAGTCACTCGATCCCGTGACTCGAGAACACTTCTTCGAAGAAAAACAACTTGTAACACTCCGAGCCCAACACTAGATAGCAGAATATGCATAGCATGTGTATCTGCAGCTACACATGCCATCGAACACATATATATATATATTTTCTCGATGGTGTATATATATATATATATATATATATATATATATGTTCGATGGCACATATTTGAGTTTCAAGAGACACACAGGATCAGGACAACACGGATGTCAAACTAAAACAGAACACCATAGGAGGGATGTGATCGAAACCTTTGATTGTAGATGGCAGGACATCAAAGGCTCTAAACCTGAATATTTAGCCCTGCTTATGCCCTTTTTGCGATTAGACTTTCCTCAAAGGGTGTCTCTCTACATTGTTTTTTTCCAAATATTTTTATTGTCACTTTTAGCAAATTATTGGTCATCCATTCTTAATCAACATATAAGCGTACAGTTTCTTTCAAAATAGCCTCAATACATAAATACTTTAAGGAATTATGAGGATATAGGTAGTATCTAAGTACAGTGCCTTTCTTTTACCACTGGAACATTTGTTTTTCGTATAAATGGCATTGCATCATCTGCTATGCATTTTATCATAGTTTCCTGAAGTATACACCCCGTTATAATGGGGAGTGATATATCCCCGATCTTGTGTCAAGTCCAACAGTTCAGAGGAGAATAGAGCTGCCATTCTCAACGCTCATTTAGCTTTCATAATTTTTCAAACAAGGTCTCAATCATACTCAATAACTTAATAAACAATGGGATCTCTGGAAGGTAGGTCGCAGGCATTATTGGGGTGGAGGTCTATTTGGCTTTATTTGTGTCAGATTTACTGGGCAATAAGTCCAAGTCCCTGTCTAGTGATGAGACTGTGGGATGGGTTAGTCACTCGTGTATGACCCCTGTGGAGATCCGTGGTGTGCTGCAGCGCTTTGTCTACCTGATCTAGTTTGAGGGCATACTCTCAACACTGTGTGCCTCCCTCCCCGGTGGTAGTGCTCTGTATCAGAGTTGCTGCTTTGTTCTGAGTCAGTGCCAGACCTCCAGTATAGTACTCCAGGAGTCGGCCAGAGACTGTCTACCCATTCCCTTTTTGTCTTCAGTTCGGAGCACCCCTCTTCTTCTTCAGCCAATTTCGTGACGTATTGTACCTAATCCTCATAACTAGGTCTTAGTGTGGCCTTTCAGGCCATTGCAATACAGCGCTTAGCGAGCACCAGCGCAAGGTCCAGGAATCTGGGTCCCACCCTCCTTTTCTTGGGTCTCAGGAAGAGGCCCAGAATGCAGGCCTCCATTTCCTGTGGGATTTGTCGCCAACAGCAAGATGCAGCCTATGCAGGACAGTAGTCCAGAACACGTGAGGACTGAACAGCCCCAGATCATGTGGTGGAAGTCTGCACCGGATATCCACACCTCGGGCATCTCCCTGCGTCTGCACCATATATATTACTCAAAGCTGAAGGAGCCATGGGAAAAGGAAGTCTTGGTGAGGGGATAGGCCCATGTGTCCCAAAGTACCACAGGTCGAACCATCAAGCCATTTTGCGATCCACTGCAATTGAGCCACCAAATAATATAGTTCAAAGTCTGGCACCCCTAATCCGTCCTCATCCAATAGGCGTCGTAGGGTTTGAAGCGGGACCCGGTGTCTGACCCCATCCCAAATCAGCTTCCTGAGCAGTGTGTCCACTTGTCTAAACCAACTGGTGGGGATTCTCAGTGGTAAATTCAAAAAGAAATATAGGAGACGGGAAAGAATCACCATCTTAGTTATGGCAATGTGTGTCATCAGGGAAAGTTTCAATGATCTCCAAAAGGTGATATTACCACTAAGGGACATGCAGGCCCTTCCTAAATTTCCCTCCTGGAGGTCCTCCACTGAGTGGTACACATGTACGCCCAAGTATTTAAAGGAGGAGGTTTCCCATCTAATACCCTCTAGCTTGTCCTGGGGACAGAGCATGTCAGCGGAATACAGAAAGAGGCAGGTCTCAGATTTCTTCAAGCGAAGGCCGGAGACTACCCCAAATTCCTTGAGCCTTGCCACCACTCTACCCACCTCCCAATGCCCTTTGCTATGCATATCAAGCCATCCGCGTAGACGGACATAATATGTTAATATCCATCCACCATTATTCCCTTCCCTTCACCCTCTCTATGGAACAGTGCTGTTAGGAGTTCTATGGCCAATGCAAACAGTAGTGGCAACAGAGAGTAACCAAGAGTAACCCTGTCTAGTGCCCATGTAAATGTCGTACTTTGAGGAGACAGTATTCCCAGTTCTCATTCTGGCATTAGGGTCTGTATAGAGTAGAGTGGCCCACCTAATGTATCCCCCTCCCAGGTCCATTTTCCGCACAATTTCGACCAGAAAGTCCCATCTAATAGAATCAAATGCCTTCTCCAAGTCCACTTACGTGTACAGTCTGAGGATGAGTTAGCGTGTCTGGATGATATAGGACATGGAATAGTCTACGTAAATTGAGGGCTGTGCTTCTGTCTGGGATAAATCCATTCTGGTCTTCATGCACCAAATACTGCATGTAGGGTATTATTCTGTTTGCTAGTATTTTGCTAAGAATTTAGAAATCCATGTTAGGCATGGAAAAAGGCGTAAAAGCCGTAGCCTGCATACCTGAGAGTTTAGTCTTAGGAAGTGGTACCACCAGCACGTCTCTAGTAGACTCAGGGAGATGCCCCAAACTTAGTGCAGTTGCATACAGAAATACCAACTTCAGGGCCAATACATCCATATAGGTCTGGACAAATTCAGCCAGTAGGCCGTCTGGACCTGGTGTTTAACCTGAAGCTAACACCCTGACCACTTGTTTAATCTCCTGCATGGTAATGGGTCCGCCTAATATTTCTTTAGCCGTGGAGGGCAGTTGAGGCAGGTGAATCCGTATAAGGTAGACAGATTGTGCTTGAGTGGGCAGAATTTCTGGACGCGCGTACAGTGTCTCATAATACTCCTGAATCTCATCATTGATCGGTCCCGGAGCAAATACGTGCTCCCCCTCAGAGGTGGTCAAGTGGGTGATGGGGGTGCCAGAGTCTCAGCCACGCCAGGAGCCATCCCGACCTGCCCTCCTTGGCATGCGCTTTGGTTAAGTAACTTTTATAAATCAACAGTTTTCAACCTGTGCATGACTTCATTATATTGTTTATGGGCTGTATTGAGCCTTAAGCCCACTGGGGGGTCTGTTCATTTATCTGTTTCTAGAGTGTGCATAGTAGCTTCCAATGCTACTAGTTCCCTGGGCAACTCTAGTTGGACACCCACAGACTGCCCGAGGCACTGCACTCTTATCACTATTTTGAAAGCCTCCCATTCCACAAGCACAGATGAGGCAGTCCCTGAGTTCAGTTCGAAATAGTCACTGATTGCCTTGCGCAGCAGTTCCCTATAGCTATCATCTTCCAACAAAGCAGGCCTATACACTAGAGGGTGGAAGACTAAAAGAAGGGGACTGTGGTCTGTGAGGGTACGCCCCCAGGTACTCAGTATGTTTCACATAATTACGAAGTCTCTTAGAGCAAACCACTCCATCTATTGGGGTGTGTAAATCGTGGTGGTGTGAGTAATAGGAAAAATTGCGTTCCTGAGCGTGTTGTAGC
The DNA here is from genome assembly GCF_031143425.1 of Pleurodeles waltl. Classification (NCBI taxonomy): domain Eukaryota; kingdom Metazoa; phylum Chordata; class Amphibia; order Caudata; family Salamandridae; genus Pleurodeles; species Pleurodeles waltl. The sequence continues at coordinate 433,686,753 of NC_090440.1, read as the reverse complement.
CGCCATAAATCTATCAATGCCCAGGGATGCAACCAGGTCCTGCACCCCACGGTAAGCCTCTGGACCAGGCCTCCCTTGAGGGGAGGGAAGGAGCAATCTAGCGTAACATCTCCCACACAATTAAAATCACCCCCTTTAAGAGATCCCCTTGCATCAAGGAGTTTAGTGGAGTAGATAGCGAGTGGAGGAAGGCCAATTGATCCTGATTCAGGGTGTATATGGAACCAATAATCACCACTCTGCCCATCAGTCGACCATGAAGCAGGACATATCTCCCGTCTTTGTCTATTAGTTCCATAATGAGTTCAAAGGGGGTTCCAGCCCTGATCCAAACCAAGGCCCCTCTTGCATACACTGAATAGGAGGTAGTGTATAGTTGCTCACGCTACCGTCTTCAAAGACATTCAATCTCAATCCCCAGGAGTTGCGTTTCCTGTAACATCACCAACAGTACCCCTCAGTGCTGTAAGAAATTGTGAATCCTAGATCATCTCACAGCACATCCAATCCCATGGACATTCCATGTTATACAGTAGACTTCCTGCACTGAGCCCACCATTCAGATCTAAGTGACCTGCAGGCCTTCCCTATATTTCCCTCCTGGGAAATTATCCTAAGAGAATTATAAAAAACAAAGCATAAACAGGTAACTCAAATCCCTTCGCCACCAAGGCCGCAAGGCAACAGCTAGCCCCCCAAACACTAAGTGCCACAGAGAAAACAGTCAAACCTATGGATCCACCACACCCTGACAAAGAGTGAGGTAGAATACATGTGCCATCAGTCACTGAGTTTCCTTGGCCCAGTAACTCCAGTCGATGCTAGGGCCCGGGGCGTCCAGGAAGTATAGCAGCATGCCCATTCCTACTATCCATCATACTCCGTTCACGGAGTTTCATTATGGTACAGCAGGCGCCTTTCTATAGTATGGAGTTAAGCATATCTCATGTGCGGAAGCCACCGCTTGGGGCTTAGCTTGAAGTAGTGTCAGATCAAATCATCCGCTGTTTGTGGGTTTACCGTTGGTCCATCTTCCTCTTTCAGCGTGGACCGTTGTGTCAGAGTCCATTGCCAGCTCGTTGATGTCTGGGCTCGTCCCCTGGTCTGAGCCCTGATGTGTAGCAAGGTCTGCTGCTGCCTGAATCGCTGACTCCCTCTCCTCCTCCACCTGCTCTTTAGTCGGTTTAGGTAGTCGGTGGGTGTCTCCTGAAATCTGGGGTTGTTTGCTGCCAGGGCACTACCATCTACCCCTCGGTTTGCATTGCCATCCTTTCAAAGGGGTGCCGGTCTTATAGCCCTCAAGCCAGTCTCATGTTTCTTCTCACAGAAATGCCTAATTCCATCTACCACAAGTTTTAATTTGGCAGGGAACACGAGTGAGTATTGAATACCCTTGTCTCGGAGTTTCTTTCTAAGTTTGGTGTAGGAGGCCCATTGAGACTGGACAGCCATTGTATAGTCCGGAAACAGTCACCATACTATTCCCAACTTGGTAGGGGCCCTCCGTCCTAGCGTGTCTCAGCAAAGTGTCCCTGTCGCAGAAGTGGAGCAACTTAGCAATTACTGTGCGTGGTAGTCTACTGGGGGCAGGTGACCTCGCAGGCACTCTATGCGCCCTTTCTATTGCGAAGAAAGGAGTTAATGGGACCAGTATCGTGAATAATCTGATCCAGTTTTCAAGACAGGCCACCATATCCGATCCTTGGGTGTTCTTGAGAAGTCCCACTATTCAAATGTTATTCCGTTTAATCCGTCCCTCTGCATCTTTGGCTCAGCGTTCCAGGACCTGTACTCTATCTCTCAGGGAGGTGAGTTGACACCTAAAGTCTTTCTGTGCCGGGCAAATTTCTTTGTGTTCCCCACTTGTGGTTGTGTTGTCCACCTGGAACAGGAAAGAACTGGTTTGATTGGATGTATAAAAAGATTTGAGGGCTAGAAAGACTTCCAGCAGTTCCATAATACTCATGTGGTATCATTGCTCCTTGTCTGACCACAAGCCCACTGTCTGGAGGGAACTCATATGAGCCCCCCCCCCCCCACCCTGGAGGAATGCATCTGTTACAAGTGTTTGTGCAGGAATGTCCTGGTGGAAATAGACACCTACCAGGAGATCTTGGCGGCAAGACCCAGTTGCGGCTGGCGACGGACGGTGCAGAGTCACAGAGGCAACAAAACAAAAGTAAAAAAAAAAAAAGAAAAACATACCTTGACCGCCAATCTCCGCTGCATTGCGGCCAATCATGATGCTGCTCAGAGCAGCGTTATGATTGGCCGGAGCACACTGACTGAGTGCTCAGAGGAGGAATGGGAGCCTCTGGCTGCTCTCTACAAACCAGAAACACAGTGCCGGGTTTAAGAGAGCGCTGTGGTATTGTGTGCTTGGCCAGCCGAGTCAGCAAGCCAAACATACACGTGCACTGAGGGGAGTTCTATGCACACCCCTCTAAGGATGTCATCTGCCCATAGCCCCGCCCCATTATATATAAAATGATAATGAACACTGTCTATTATTGGTTTATTTTTAAAGGTTTGCAGCTGCTGCTGGCGAGGGGGGTGACGCTCCTCTGCCATAGCGGAGGAGCCACCACTGGAGAGACCACCACTGCAGTGAATGTTTTGCAGCCGGTGACAGTGTCAACTTGTCATCCCACTGGTTTGCGAATTGATTCCACTGATTCTCCTGCAGTCGTCTCATGTGTAATCTGGCATTGGGGACAATGAAAATACACAAGGCCATTGAACCCAGCAGGGACGCTACTTGTCTGGCAGATGGATGTGGAGTGTGAAGGAGGCTGGAACACTTGTGGGCTATTGAGGATAGTCTCCTCTGAAGGATACACTTTTGCAAGTTGTGTGTCCAGGGTCTCACCTAGATAGTGTAGCCTTTAAGTTGAAGTCTGAATCGACTTCTCCGCATTGATCTAGAGACCTAGATACTTGGGGTCCCGAGACAGATGCTGTAGTATGTCTTGTTTGGGGAGGAGCTTTTCACCAGCCGGTGATTCAGGTAGGGGTAGACAAAAATCTTTCTCCTTTGTAAGGCTGCGCACACTACTGCCATGCACATGAATGTGCCAGAAGATGACTCCAGGCCAAAAGGCAGCACCTCGAACTGGTAGTGTGTGAATGCCACTGTGAAACATAGGAACTTCTGGTGTTCCCTGGCTATTGGCATGTGGAAGTAGCCATTTTGTAGATTGATGGAACACGTCCAGTCACCCTGATGGAGCTCGTTGTATATCTGGTGGAGAGCAAGCATCCTGTACTTCTCTTTGCGTATGTATGCGTTTAGCAGATTTAAGTCCAGAATGGGCCTGAATTCTGCTTTGGGCCTTTTTTCTTTACTAGGAAGTACCAGGAGTATACTCCTACTCCTCTCTGAGAGAATGGATCCTCCTCTATTGCCTCTTTGCAAAGTAGAGTGGAGATTTTGTTTCACAGCAGCTTCTGCTAGAGGTAAGAGGCTTTTGATGGTGGAACAGCCAGAGGAGGGGGACTTGAAGCAAAGTGAGTACCCATTCACTACAATGTTTAAGGCCCAGTTGTTGCTGGTGATCGCATGCCAGCTGTCCAGATGGTCAGTGATACTTCCATCCCACTAGATTTGGAAACGGTAACGGGGAAAGTGACAGCTCACGGTATGCATGGCGTCTTGGAGGAAGCTGGAGTTGTCAATTAGCTCCACATGAAGATCTGCAAGGCTGGTACTGAGATCTGGCTTGCTGAGGTTGGTGACAGGAAAACCGGTGAGCGGTTGGAACCCTCTGATGGTAGGGTCGGTTGTCATAACTGCAGACTTCTTTACTTTTCTCTACTCCGACAGCCTTAAGTGTGTCTAACTCGGTTTTCATCTTAGCCATTTAGTCACCCGTGTGTGGCCAAAACAATAAGTTGCCAGTAAAAAGAAGGTTTAGGATGCGCTGTTGCGTCACTGGCTTAAGACCTGTAAGACTAAGCAAGGATAAACTTCTAACACATATACAATGTGAATATCCGTGCGCCGCCAGGTCACAACCATCTGCTGTGGCACTAATTATTTTTTTAGCGACTCAACTTCTATCCTTCAGGATCTCCTCGAAGTCCTCCGTCTGCCTTCTCTGGGTAGCTTTTCTACCATCTCTGGGAAGCTTTTCTGCAAATCTGGCGAGTCCCAGAGAGACCTATTGTATCGCCCAAATAATGCTGTTGTGGTAGAGACCTTCATAAATGAGGCCGATGTGCCACACACATTTCTGTCCAAGGAATCTATTTGTTTACTTTAATTGTCCAGTGTGGCAGATGATGAAGCTGCAACAAAGATCACCTTCTTGACGGCTGCTAGAATGACAGAATCTGGTGGAGGGTCAGTTCTCAGAAATAATAGCTCTTGAAGTGGAGCCTTATTTTCCTTAGAATTCTCGCTGGAGACGCTCAAAGGGAGGCTGGAGTAAGAAAAATGTCCATCACAGGTTCGAGAAGACCTGGGACCAATGGCAGCAATGGTCTTGCGGAAGACCTATGATGTAATGTCTGGAAAATGACCAATAAGAGGATGTAGCAGGCGCTGGAATATCAATGTTCACCTAAGTAGCTCCTCTAACCAACAACTCAAACCTATTAGGTCGTCTACTGGGGATACTCTCACTGGTGGAGTGTCCCTAAGTGTTGGTGAGTGTAGGAAAGTGCCCTTGTTGGCATGGTTAAATCCCTACTTTTTGCCTGATATTGATGGGAACTAGACAGAGTGTTCTGGGATCCTGCTAATAAGGCCCCAGCACCAGTGTTCCTTCCCATAAACTGTACCATTGTCCCCACTATTGGCACACACTTAATTGCCTTATGAAAGAGACCCATCGTACCAAGGGCCCTGTGGCCAGGAAAGGACCCCAAGGGCTGCAGCATGTATTATACCACCCTTGGGGACCCTCACCAAGCACATGCACACTGCCATTGCAGCTTGTGTGTGCTGGTGGGGAGAAAGAGACAAGTCGACATGGCACCCCTCCCAGGGGTGCCATGCCCACAAAAGCACTGCTTGTGGCATAGACAAGTCACCCCTCTAGCAGGCCTTACAGCTCTAAGGCAGGGTGCACTATACCACAGGTGAGGGCATAGCTGCATGAGCAATATGCCCCTACAGTATCTAAGTCCATTCTTTGACATTGTAAGTGCAGTGTGGCCATACTGAGTATATGGGCTGGGAGTTTGTCATTACGAACGCCACAGCTCTATAAAGGCTTCACTGAATACTGGAAAGTTTGGTATCAAACTTCTCAGCACAATAGACCCACCCTGATGCTAGTGTTGGATTGATTGAAAAATCCACCCAGAGGGCATGTTAGAGATATCCTCTGTATTTTACCCAATCGTTTAGTGCAGGACTGACTGGTCTGTGCCAGCCTACCTCTAACAGATGAGTTTCTGACCACATGGGGTGAGAGCCTTTGTGGTCTCGGATGGCCAGAAACAAAGCATGCACTGGGTGGGAAAAACAAGGAGGCGTTCCCACCTCAGCTGGGACCACCCCTAGGGTGTCCAGAGCGGAGTTGACCCCTCCTTGCTAAATCTTCCATCTTAGTTTGGAGGACAGGGACCAACAGGGTTAGGTCTGTGCCCCCTTCCCAAAGGGAGCAGACACAAGAAAGGTATAGCTACCCTCAGGGACAGTAACCACTGGCTTCTGCCCCCTGGCCACTGTAATGCCCCTAAATCAAGGATTTAAGGGCTCCCCTGAATCTACCTCATCAGATTCCTGGAGACTTCAAAAGAAGAAGGAAGAAAGAAGGACTGCTAAGCTGAAACCCAAGCAGAGAAGATTGAAGATGCAAACTGACTTGGCCACAGCCCTCCCGGCCTCCAGCTTCAAAAGCCATGCAAAAAGAAGGCTACGCATCCTGCAGGACCAACGACCTTTGAAAAACCTCTAGAGGACTGTTTGCACCCCAGAGGACCAAAAACTCCAGTGGACAGCGCCCGATCCAAGAAGAAACTCCATCCAAGGACTCCAGAGCCTCTTCAGATCCACAAGTCTTGACCACTCGGCACCCAACACCCACAGCCCATGTCGAGGTGAACCAAACGACTAGAGCTGGTCCCCTGGCAGCTCTGAGCAAGTGCCCACCCTGGGTTGACCCCTCCAGTTCACCATAACAAAGCCTGCAGCAGCCTGAATCCGGAGGACCCCCCGACTGCGACAGAACTGGACGATGCCAAAAGAATAAGTTACTTACCTTCGGTAACACTTTTTATGGTGGATACAGTAACTACCTGTGGATTCCTCACCAAAATAATTCTCCCCTCGCGCCAGCTTCGCCGGAAATTTCTTCTAGCTCTGCACGTCGACGATGACGTCACAATCGCCCGACTCCACGCGACGCTGTATGACGTCATCCAGGCAATAAGAAGCCCTCGACGACGTGCAGACGTCAGTTATCACCATTTTGTACGTGCCATAGAGGCGAACAGGTTAAACCTAAAGAGTACATATTCATTTAGAATGAATGAAAATAGAACGTTTATTATAAAACATTATAAATAACAGTAATGAATGCTCAATACAAGAGAGAAATATATATGTATATATAAACCAAGCCCCAAAACACTTCTTGAACCTACTTAATTTGCAAAGGAAATGTATATACAGTTATCACAACTATATACATGAATCAGCTATATACATATATACAAGACCAAGGATGCGCACCCAAGGAGTTCTCGGTTTGGCCAGTCAGGCAACGGGGAGGCGGGTGGGACCGTGAGGAATCCACAGGTAGTTACTGTATCCACCAGAAAAAGCGTTACCGAAGGTAAGTAACTTATTCTTCTGATGGATACACCTACCTGTGGATTCCTCACCAAAAGAATAGAGTCCCAAAGCAGTACTACCTCCGGAGGTGGGTGCCCGAATGGTCAAACCAAGAAATCCTGCAGCACCGAGCGAGCAAAATGGCCATCCCTCCTAACCTCAGAATCCAAACAGTAATGTTTGGCAAAAGTATGGAGGGACGCCCAGGTCGCTGCCCTGCAGATGTCAGCCACAGGAACAACTCTAGCCAAAGCCGATGAAGCTGCTTTGGCCCTGGTGGAATGGGCACGAAGCCCCACAGGTGGATCTCTCTTCGCCAAAGAATAGCAGATCTTAATACATAGAATGACCCACCTGGATAGCCTTCTCTTGTGGACCGCTCTACCCTTCCTCTTCCCCCACGTATCCAACGAAGAGCTGTTCATCCTGTCTGAACTCTTTCGTCCTGGCGACGTAGAAGCTCAGTGCTCTTCGTGGATCCAGCCGGTGGAGCCTCTCTTCCTCCTTGGATGGGTGAGGTGGGGGGTAAAAGGAAGAGAGAGTAATCGACTGCCCCAGGTGAAAGGGTGTACCAACCTTCGGTAGGAAAGCCGCCTTGGTCCTTAACACCACTTTGTCCTTAAAGAAAGAAAGGTATGGGGGTTCTACAGTGAGAGCCTGAAGCTCGCTAACCCTTCTGGCAAATGTTATGGCCACCAGGAAAACAGTTTTGAATACTAGCAACCGTAAAGAGTAAGAGTGCATTGGTTCAAACGGGGTCCCCATTAGAAACGTTAAGACTAAGTTAAGGTCCCACTGAGGCATAACGAATGGTGTAGGTGGAAACTTATTAGTGAGCACCTTTAGGAACTTTAAAACAATAGGAGATTTAAAAAAGGATGGTTGATCAGGAAGGTACAGAAAAGCAGATAGAGCAGACAAATAACCTTTGACAGTGGCAATCGCACAACCTTTCTGTGCCAGATAGAGTGCAAATTACAAAATGTCAGATAAACCAGCTTTTAAGGGATCTAAACTGTTCTCTCCACACCAGCATGCAAATTTAGCCCAACGATTAGCATAGATTGACTTGGAGGAGTGTCGTCTGGCCGATGAAATAACTTCCACCACATCTGGTGGGAGAGAAAAGGAACTCAGATTGCCCCGTTCATTTTCCAGGCATGAAGATGCAGGCTCTGGAGGTGGGGGTGTAGAATCTGCCCCTGCGACTGCGAGAGGAGGTCCACCCTGCAAGGGAGACGGAGCATAGGGCACTGAGGGAGCTGGAGAAGGTCCTAATACCACACCCTTCTCGGCCAATCAGGAGCTATTAGGATGACTTGAGCTCGGTCTTGGCGGATCTTCCTGAGAACTCGAGGAATCAAGGGTATGGGGGGAAATGCGTAAAGCAACTGACCCTTCCAGGACATCTGAAACGCGTCCCCCAAAGCTCCTTGCACCGGATACTGGAGGCTGCAAAATAGCGGGCACTGCGCATTCTCTTGAGTTGCAAAAAGATCTATTTGTGGATATCCCCACATCCGGAAGATATAAAGAACCAGATCTGGATGAAGACGCCGCTCGTGGTCGACCGAGCTGCATCGACTGAGAATGTCCGCACGCACGTTCAGGACTCCGGCCAAATGATGTGCAACCAAGCAGACATTGTGCTCCTGAAGCCAGGACCAGAGTCGAAGAGCTTCTCTGCAGAGAAGATACGACCCCACTCCTCCCTGTTTGTTTATATACCACATCGCGGTCGTGTTGTCCGTTAGAACTTGGATTGACTGACCGCGAATGGAAGGAAGGAGGGCCTTGAGAGCCAGACGTACTGCCCGCAACTCTAACAGATTGATGTGTAACCTCTGTTCCCCTGGAGACCAAAGGCCCTTGATCTCCAGATCCCCCAGATGAGCGCCCCACCCTAGAGTGGAAGCATCAGTTATCACTGTGGCCACTGGTGGTGGTAGTGAGAACGGCCTTCCTTGAGACAGGTTGTCGACTGCTGCCCACCATTGAAGAGCCACTGCAGTGTCTCTGGAGATCTTTATTGGTTCCTTGAGATCCCCTTTGTGCTGAAACCACTGCCTGTGGGCGCACCACTGAGGAGCCCTCATGTGCCAGCGTGCATGAGTGACCAACAGTATGAAAGAAGCGAACAGACCGAGCAGACGAAGGACCTTGAGGACTGGAACTACCGCTCCATTTTGAAGCATTGTTATCAACGCCTGAATGTCCTGGACCCGCTGGGGGGGGAGGAAAGGCCCGATTCAATGTTGTGTCCAATACTGCACCTATGAACAGGAGGCGTTGAGAGGGCTCCAGGTGAGATTTGGGTACATTGACTGAAAAACCCAGGTCGTACAACAATTGAGTCGTCGACTGGAGATGGCACCGCACGAGCTCTGGAGTTTTGGCTTTGATCAACCAATCGTCCAGATAGGGAAACACAGCTATCCCCCTTCTTCTGAGCTCTGCCGCTACCACCACCTTCACCTTTGTGAAGACTCGAGGTGCTGAAGTAAGACCAAATGGGAGGACCGCAAACTGATAATGCTGCGATCCCACCACAAACCGGAGATACTTCCTGTGTGATTTGAGGATCGGAATATGAAAATACGCGTCCTGCAAATCGACCAACACCATCCAGTCTCCTTCGTTCAACGCCAAAAGAACCTGCGAAAGGGACAGCATTTTGAATTTTTCCTGCTTGAGGAACCAATTCAAAATCCTCAAGTCCAAAATCGGTCTCAACCGACCATCCTTTTTGGGAATCAGCAAGTATCTTGAATAACAACCCTGACCCCTCACTTGCTCGGGAACCAACTCTATCGCACCTTTTGCCAATAGGGACAATACTTCCTGAAAGGGAAGAGCGTACCCCTTCTTCACAATGTCGATGACCCAGGAGTCCGATGTTATAACCTCCCACATCGGAAGAAAATGGGCAAGTCTCCCCCCTACCGGAGACAAGTGGACAGGGAGTGGAGGAGGACTACGGCTGCTTTCCTTGTTGCACCCCTCCAGAGGAAGAGGAAGAGGCAGAGTGCTGCAAGGTGGCTCCTCTCGTACGGACTCTGCCCCTGCCCCTGAAGGATCTGCATGGCAGGGTAGAAGCAGATTGTTGTGGTCCTTGCAGTCATCCATGAAAGGAAGAACCACATCCAAATCCTTTAAATCTCCGAAAACCCCTAAAGGAGGGTGAGGCAGAAGACTGGAGTCCTAAAGATCTTAGTAGCTCTGCTCTCCTTAAAAAGCTCTAGGGCAGAGTCAGCCTTTGTGCCGAAGAGCCTCTCTCCATCAAAGGGAAGATCAAGAAGTGTTACCTGCACGTCCGACGAGAAGCCAGATGATCGTAGCCAAGACTGTTGTCTAGAAACTATGGTCGTGCCCATAGCTCTAGCCTCCGAGTCTGAAGTGTCCAATCCCGACTGGATCACTTGAGTCGCTGCCGCCTGAGCATCCGCCAACAGCTGCAACATCTCCTGGGACAAATTAGGGTGGCCCTTCGCCTCTTCTATAAGGGCATGGATGTAACGCCCCAGTATGCAAGTCGCATTGGATGATTTTAAGGCCATACTGCAAGATGAAAAGGTCTTTTTTGCAGTATGGTCCATCTTTTTGATTCCCTGTCTGCAGGTGTCCCAGGAAACGAACCAGGAGATGATCTGGATGAACATGAGGCTTGCACCACTAGACTCTCCGGAATTGGCTGTCTGGAGAGAAACACCGGATCACCAGGCGCCACCCTATAGCGACGAGCCACCACTCTGTTGACCGCAGCGGTGGACACAGGTTTCATCCAGATGTCCTTAATGGGGTCCAGCAGCGCCTCATTTAAAGGGCAAAAGAGGCTCAGCAGAAGGCAGAAGCCGGGTGCAAAACCTCTGTTAATACATTTCTTTTGACTTCCGCAGTAGGGAGGGGAAGGTCTAAAGTCTGCAGCCTTCCGAATGACTGCGTGGAATGAAGCAGCTTCTTCAGTGATCTCTTCAGGGGAAGCTAGATCCCATTCTGGGGAAGTGTCCAAGCCACTGGCTGTATCCAGTCCCTGGAAGTCACCAGAGGGCTCCAAAACTTCACCTTCCTCTGGGTGTTGTCTTGCATACTCTTCCTCCTCCAAAAGTCGCAGAGCCAGACGTCTTGATCTAAGCCTCGACTCCAGACCTGGCGTCGATAAGGCGTCGGCCGACGCCGAAGATCTTCGTCGGCGCCGAACCTCGGATCCGTCCGAAGCCGGAACCTCCGGCTCCACAGGATTCTTAACCGTCGATTGGATCTGAGGCGAATCCAACGGCGCCGTAGCAGGTGAAGTCGGTCTGCGCGACATCATGGGCATCGGTGCCGCTTCAGGTGCAGTAGATAAAAATGGGGTGAAAGGCGTCGATTTATAAGACGCCGGAACGCCCAAAGTGAAGGCCAGAGGGCCAGACGGACCTGCTTGACTTCCACCCGGCGTCATGGAAGTAAAAATGTTAAACAGTTTAAGAACGCTGCAGGATCCGTTCCCGGAGTTGGGAAAGCCGGGTATTGCTGCTGCACCGGCGCCAGCATAGATGCCGAGGAAGGTCTAGGTAACTCCTGGCCAGGAGAACCTTCTCGCCTCTGGGGAGGCTCGACCTCAAAGACCGACCCGGGTGACGTCGGGGTCGTAGGAGGTCGGGCTAGTCTCCCACGTCGGACATCACCGAGCCGACGGAGAAGCCGACCTTGATCTAGACCGCCTCTTGCTCGATCGGCGCCGAGATCTGTGACGGCACCAAGAGTCACTATGATGGTGATGAGACCTCGAAGATCTCGAAGAAGACTCCCTCCGATGACGCCTCTCCTTTTTCTTGGATCGAGCCAAGAACAATTTCGCCTCCCTCTCTTTAAGTGCCTTAGGGTTCATGCGCTGACAAGAGCCGCATGACTCGACCTCATGGTCGGAACTAAGGCACCAGAGGCAATTCTCATGGGGGTCGGTAACCGACATCCGACCCCCGCATTGGTTACATGGTTTAAAGCCGGATTTTCTTGGCTGCGACATTGTAACCGTCGTTGGAAACAGTAGCTCCCTGTGAGCCTCGAAGAATTAACCGTTACTCGGGAACGGAAAAAAGGGAACGGACTTCTGCACGTCGACGTGGGCTTCTTATTGCCTGGATGACGTCACACGGCCTTGTGTGGAGTCGGGCGATTAAGACGTCATCGTCGACGTGCAGAGCTAGAAGAAATTTCCGTCGAAGCTGGCGCGAGGGGAGAATTCTTTTGGTGAGGAATCCACAGGTAGGTGTATCCATCAGAAAGTACCCCTGCACCTAGAGCCCCCTGGCCTTGGGGAATCCGATCTTCGGTCCAGAAACATCCAGCAGGCTGCACCACTCCTTCTCTAGCCGTTGGTTTCCCGGAACCAACCCACTGGACATCACCTGCAGCATCTTTGTGGCCGCTGAGGTCCCCCTATAGGAAAGCACTGGGAGCCTGATGCGGTCTTTGCATCCTGGACCCAGCCTCCCCTGCACCACTGAGGGTGTGTTTGGTTCTGATCTGTGGCCCCGCCCGGTGCTCCTTAAACCCCCCAGGTCTGCCCTCCGAAGACGTGTCTACTTACCTGCAAGCATGCCTGATTACAAGAGCCCCCAGTCTCCTTAGGAGCCTATGTTAAATCAGCCTCAGCTTTGACCTCTGCACCTGGCCAGCCTCGTGTGGGTGTTTGGGGTTAACTTGAACCCCAACCTGTGGACAGCCTAAACCCCGGAGACTGGAACTGTAAGTCTTGTACTTAACTTCAAATCATACTAACTTTTCTCCCTCCACCCTCCCAGAACAGTTTCTCAAAATGGCACTGTCAACTTTTAAAACAGTTTATTGCTATTCACTTTAAAAACTATTTATCTTGCCAAATTGAAACAAAGTGGTATTGATACCTATGTTGGATACTTACTTGCAAATGTACTTACCTGTAACTTGAATCTTGTGGTTCTAGAAATAAAGAAACAAAACGTATTTTTGCTATATTAATAACATTGGCCTGGAGTTAGTCATGGAGTGTGTGCTTCACTTTATTGCCTGTGTGTATACAACAAATGCTTTGCACTACCCTCTGATAAGCCTAAATGCTCTACCACACTACCACAAAAGAGAGTATTGGTATTATCTACTTTAGCCTATGTTAGGCCTCTGGGGAACCCCTGGACTCTGTGTACACTGTATCTCATTTTGATGTAGTATATACAGACCCAGCTTCCTACAGTGAGTAATCCCTCTTTGATGACCTTGTGGAAGTAGACCATGTAGGGGAACTCTCCACTTGTGTGCATGGCTCCTGAGTTCAATTAATTCAAGGATTTTTAGATCTTCCTCAAGAATGCAAGGATATACTTCCCAAAGCAAGAGCTAATTCCACCATCAAAACATATGGATTTAAATTGAAATGATTCTGCATGTGGTGTCAACAATCTAACTTTCATCTTTTAAAGGTATCACCAAAGAAGATTTCGCCTTATCTATTATCTCTGACAAAATTTGGGTTGACGCATGCATCAGTCAAAGTCCACCTTGCAGCAATATTGAGATACAGAAGGTCGTTTCATTCTCCATCCCTTTGCTCGGAAAGGCCAATCAAACAATTAATGAAAGGATTATTTAGGGCTTTCACTCCAGTCAGACCTCCACTACAGGAATGGCGTCTCAGTACTTTCTCAATTAATGAAATCACTTTTTGAGCCCAATCAATGAGCTGAATTAAAATTTCTAACCCTGAAGGTGTCATTATTATAAACGCTCACTTTTGCAAGAAGAGTCAGCAAGATACAAGCCTTCTCAACAGACGAGTCATACTTACATTTCAAAGATGACTATGTCCTCTTAAGAACAAATCCCGGATTTATTCCGAAAGTGCCAACTAATTTCCATCTGAATGAATCAATCATTCCATGCAATTTCTTCCTCAGTCTGCCTACCCCAGCTGAACAATCGCTTCATACTCTGGATCTCAAAAGATGTATTCAATTCTATTTGCATCGTACAAAGGACATAGGCAAATCTAATCAACTGTTTGTGACATATAGTCAGGCACGTCAAGAGTATGCAGTTACCAAAGCCACGATCGAAAGATGGATTTTAGCACCAATCCAGTATTGTCATGCAAAAGCGGGTAAACCAATAACAGTCAAAGCCAAAGCACACTCAACGAGAAGGGTATCCACTTCAGCTGCTCTTTTTGCAAGTGCGCCATTAGAAAAGATTTGCCGTGCTGCAACATGGAAGAATGCCCACACATCTGTGCAGCACTACTGCCTGCAGTTGGCACTCAAAAGAGAGGCAGCTGTAGTACAAGCGGTGTTGCGACATTTGCTCTAGTAAGGTGAGCCTCTATTGAAGGGGAGATTTTCTTTACAAAGTTACCCATGTTTGTTTAATACATGGTGTTATTTACATAACTTGTGTGGTACATTATTGTTTTATATATTTGAATATACATGTAATTATATTGCATTGGTATTCCCCACCATCCGCAAATATTGTATTGTTTATAACACAATGCTTAAAACTGCTTGATATTCTGATACAAGCATGTGAATCAATGAAAGATCCAATACTGGATAAGAAAATGAGTTACTTACCTGTAACTGCAATTATCTAGTATTGGTATCTTTCATAGATTCACATGTGACCCACCCCTAAGAGGCTCCCCTCATAACTCGTATACAAATATTACACTTGTGCTTGAAAATCTGAGGGAAACTGCCTCTCAGGGGAGTGTTCTAGAGCGTGCTGTCACCTGATTGGTCATTGTTCAAGTTTGGTACCTTTTACAAAATGATCTGGATATGTTGTTAAATAGATGGTTCATTGCCATGAACGGCCTATGGTGATTGTCGTTACTGCTATTCTATGGTACCGGTGGGACTCCCATTTCGATTACTGGGAATGATTCAAGCATTTGATCTATGAAAGATCCAAAACTGGATAAGAATGATCTCAAATTGAAGGTTAACACTGCACGAATGGAGAACAAGAACAGTGTAGGGTATCACATCAGAAGGTGCAACAAGGTCAATCACACAAGTAATTTAGACGGAGAAGCAGTGCGGAGGCTTAAGCCTTTGGTGATCCAGAGTCATGCAGCACTGAGGGTTGAAGCTGCTAGAACCACCAGGCTCGAAGTGTCTGGTCCATGTGTGGGAGCTGGAAATGGCCCAGAGGAAAAACAAGCAACCGTGTATGTTCCAACATGGCCTGCCAAAAGTCCTCAATTTGAAACGAATTCTATGAGGGAGCCAGTAATGGTGTAGTTCTATGGTGTAATTGTGGGAGTACCACTTGGAGGATTGTTCCCTGTCATGAGAAGAAAAAGAGGGCCATGGGGGCATCTCCTGAAAGGTAAAGTGCAAACGAAAATTGGCTTCCAGCTCCCCGATGGCCTTTGTATGCATGAAAACAACTAACTCCCACATCAAGGGTTGTGAACAGGCTACATGGGACACATTCTGATGTTGCTGTGAATCGGACAACAATGTCCGCTTGGGACCTCTCAGATCTTAGGTAGGAGATGACATTTCACCTAGTCTGCTTATTAAGTATTGTTATCATTGAAGGACTCGGAGCTTTAAATCAGCATCAGTAATGTTTCTAAAAACAGTGTTGTCACTTTTGGGAGGGGGGTGAGGATGAGTGGGGCTCGGCAAGAAGAGCAGTGACAGGAGGCAGGTAATGTCATTCTGCAGCACTGTGAGCTGCTGGTGGAAAAAAGCTTCAGAATGCAGTTTGGCTTCTATGGATATTCATAAACTGAGTAATTATAGTAGGAAGCAGTATTCATCAGAAATTTGTATCACAAAGAAGTGTGTGAGTAAGAAGTCGAAGTGCAATATTAGAAAATATCAAACTCAACTTCAGGGTATAAACATAAAAAATAAAACAATTATATCTCAAAATATATTAAATGCGCTTTGTTGGTGTACCTGTGCACTCTGAGTTCATCTGTAACTGGGAAGCAGAATTTACCCTCTCAAGATTTCGTGACTTTGGCTGGCTAAATGAGTAAAAGGAACTGGAGTGTCTCCTGTTGATAGAAAGCTCTTTAATTCTTGGACTTCTCCTTACATTAATGTCTGAAAAAAAAAAAAAACAGAATAGCATGCATCATAATAAGTTTTTCTCTTGCAACATTTCTCTTGATTATGGGTATTTCTAACTGCAAGAGTCATTTTAAATGTATATGTTATGAACTGGTGATCATTTGAAAGCCTACAATATGGAGCCACCGCTTAGATAAAAACCAAATCTCAACAGGTATCAAACTTCCATATCAAAACTAAACATACAGTTGAGGGATGTGATAAATAACCACCACACGAAATACAACTCTGGATAAAAATAAGGCATACAGAAAAAGGTCTGCAAACATTGGCTAAACACCCATGACCTGATCACCAAAATCAAGTGCTACATAACACAATATATCTACCACATAGTAATCATTTGAGTTAGGTTGATAATCATCATGTAAAATAAATGTAGGAAGCGGGCCCAGCGTGTGGTGGAAACCTATGGTGTTACACCTTATACTGGGTCCTGTCCTGGAAACCCTGATTAGATAGTGTTACAGTGTCTAGACAGCCAGAGCTCTCTAGGGTAGCTGTGGTGAGCAGCCAAAACGTATCTAGAAGGCATGTGAAGCACTTGCAATGCTACAGTAGTCACACATTAACTTATCACACATGAAAGGAACCAACAGTGTTGCAAAAATAAAGGTACTTTATTATAGGCAGAGCAAACTAGACTACCATTGGCACATCTCCCTCTGGAGGTAATAACACAGAATATACTCTAGTGAGTACTCCGAAAAACAAATTAGCAAGGGCCCTATAGGGAAGCCAAATCAAATGCTAAAAAAAAAAAAAAAATGGAATGCAAGAGGGTGCTTCCCACCAAAGTGTGTGGGGTAGTTAGCCAAGGGCTGGTGAAGAGTGGAACCCCAAAAGGTAGTACCCATCGGCCGGGTGCAAAGAGGTTAACACGGGGACGTTGTGGTTGGAGAAATGCAGAAACAGGACCAGGCCGGTGGAACCCGAGGGCCTGCAAAAGAAGGGGACAGAGTCTAGTCCATGCAGAAGTATCCAGGTGGGGCAGGAGGCAATGCTCCACCTTCTGTAGCTGAAGATCTAGGTCGTTGGTGATGGATGAAGTCCAGCAGCAGGATCCAGAAGCAGCAGGGGAGTCCCTAAAGTCACCTACGAACTGTTCCTCGACGGTCACCAGTTTGCAGATGGGTCAGTGGACTGGAGTATCACCAACAAGCACAGGCAACTGTAAAAGAGCTGTTGGAATTATTATTATTTTATTTTTTTAGAGCTGGAGAGGAGCAGCAAGGTTCTAGGGACTCGACCCTTGGAGGAGTCCAGACTGACCCTCAGGATGCAAGAAAACCAGAAGAAGCAGTTGAAGCCCCCACAAGCAACCCACTGGCAAAAGGCAGAGTAAGTAGCAATGAGGCCCAGTAAGCACACCTGAAGAGGAGTCCCACGTAGCAGGATGTGCAGAGAGAAGACTGTCCTTGCAGAGGTAGAGTGCTGGGGTTCCGGGCTACTTGGAACTTGAAGGTCCACTTGAAGGTCCCTTGGAGCAGGAGTCAACAAGCCTTGGTCGGTGCAACAGTTGGGATGGACAGGGTATCTTTCCCAGTGGCAGAGACAAAGGCTCACAGTCTCCCACCTAGGGCAGAAGGCAGAGAGGACAACGGGGAACTCTCAGAACCACCACCTGTGTTGGTGAATTTTTGCAGATCCGACTGACAGAAGGTCTCACCAGCCGGACATCGTTTCCTTAGGTGCCTGAGGATGCAGGAGAGTGACCCCTTCATTCCAAGGGATATTCTTTCTTGTTTCTTGGTGCAGTCGAAGTCTTACTGACCCCAGAGGATGCACAGCTTTGGAGATGTTGTAGAATGCTGACAGGAGTCACAGAAGCAATGTTGCAAAGATAAGTCTTCTCAGGCAGTGCAGTCTTGTCCGGTTCCTGTTTAGCCCACCAGCGGTTCCAGAGGCCAGAAGCAGATGATGTCTTGCAGAGAGTTCCTTGCAGTATCTTGCACAACAAATATGGGGTCCCACCCACAAGGGAGTTCCTAAATAGCCCAAAAAGGGAGTCTGGTCACTTTCTGGGGTGACCATTTATCAGGAGGAGACACTGACGTCAGCTACCTGGCCTACCCAGTTAGATGCTTCCCAGAGGCCTCTATGGATCTTGGTTCCAAGATGGCAGAACCAAGTGGTCACCAGGAGGGGCTCTGGGCACCAACCTAGAGGTGGAGATGGACAGGGGAGTGGTCACTCTCCTTTCTTTAGTGTGTTTTTACACCAGAGCGGAGACAAGTTGCCCCTGGACTGGTGCAAACCGGATTACGCAAGGAGGGCACCACATGTGTACTACAAAGCAGTCAGTTGGCCTGGGAAGGCTACCCCTCCCCAGCCCAGTAACACCTATTTCCAAAGGAGAGGAGGTAGCACCCCTCACAGACAAGAAATCCTTTGTTCTGTTGTCCCCTGCTTGAGCTGGTCAAGCAGCAGGAGGGCAGAATCATGTCTGGGGGGCTGTAGCAGCGCCGGCTGCCCGCACACAGTGAAAGACTAGTAGGAGCAGAACTGGGAGATCCTCTAAGGAACACCCGGGTGCATGGAATCATACCACCACTACTGGAATCAGTATTGGGGTATGATTCCGACATGTTTGATTCCAAAGATGTCCAGGTTCGGAGTTCCCATTAGATACCTGCACTTACAACGGACAGGGAATCGGAAGCGGAGTTCGCAAGGGCACCTCTGCTCCTACAGTGGTGCCCACACAGACAGGGACCTACATACTGCCCTTTGGCTGAAAGGGCCTACCATAAGGGTGAAAACAGTGACCTGGTGCTGCGACCGGCAGTGAAAGGGTGCATGCATCATTTCATGCAGGCTGCAAATGGCAGGCATGCAGAGACAGTTTGCATGGGCTCCCCTGGTGTGCCAATGCCTTAGGTACCTAATTACCATCTACCAGGGACGTGCAGGGGTTCACTATTATGCCAAAAGTGGGGGAATGAAGTACCAAAACAACCAAATTTGGCGGAAAGAGCACAATCACTGTGGTCCTGATTAGCAGGTAAACCATATAAGCACACTCACATCAGGCAAAATGTGGGGGTAACCATGCCAGAAAGAGGGGACCTTCCTACAGTAAATACAACACAAAATAGGGAAACAAGAAGAGGATAATGGAAACTGACTACATCACGTACACCCTTTATAAAGAGATCTAGATATTACTATAGAAAACTGCGGACTTGTAGGAAAGTACCATCTTGCCTTGCATGTTACCCCCATTTTTACTTGTATGTTTTTGCCTGTGTCACTGGGATCCTGCTAGCCAGGACCCCAGTGCTCAAAGTATGCCCTGTATGTGTTCCCTGTATCACGAGTCTCTGCTAACCAGAACCTCAGTGTTTATGCGCTCTCTGCTTTTAAAATTGTCACTGCAGGCTAGTGACTAATTTTACCAATTCTGATTGGCACACTGGAACACCCTTATAATTCCCTAGTATATGGTACTGAGGTACCCAGGGTATTGGGGTTCCAGGAGATCCCCATGGGCTGCAGTATTTCTTTTGCCACCCATAGGGAGCTCAGACAATTCTTACACAGGACTGCCACTGCAGCCTGAGTGAAATAACATCCACGTTATTTCACAGCCATTTTACACTGCACTTAAGTCACTTATAAGTCACCTATATGTCTAACCCTCACTTAGTGAAGGTTAGGTTTAAAGTTACTTAGTGCGACGGCACCCTGGCACTAGCCAAGGTGCCCCCACATTGTTCAGGGCAAATTCCCCGGACTTTGTGAGTGCGGGGACACTATTACACACGTGCACTACATATAGGTCAATACCTACATGTAGCGTCACAATGGTAACTCCGAACATGGCCATGTAACATGTCTAGGATCGTGGAATTGTCACCCCAATACCATTCTGATATTGGGGGGACAATTCCATGCATTCCCGGGGCTCCAGCATAGAGCCCTGGTACTGCCAAACTAACTCTCTGGGGTTTTCTCTGCAGCTACTGCTGCTGCCAACCCTCAGACAGGTTTCTGCCCCCGGGGCCTGGGCAGCCCAGTCCCAGGAAGGCAGAACAAAGGATTTCCTCTCAGAGAGGGTGTTACACCCTCTCCCTTTGGAAATAGGTGTTAAGGGCCTGAGAGGAGTAGCCTCTACTGGCCTCTGGAAATGCTTTGAAGGGCACAGATGGTACCCTCTATGCATAAGCCAGTCTACACCAGTTTAGGGATCCCCCCTCTAGCCCTGCTCTGGCGCGAAACTGGACAAAGGAAAGCGGAGTGATCACTCCCCTGACCAGCACCTCCCAAGGGGAGGTGCCCAGAGCTCCTCCAGTGTGTCCCAGACCTCTGCCATCTTAGATGCAGAGGTATGAGGGCACAATGGACACCTCTGAATAGCCAGTGCCAGCAGGTGACGTCAGAGACCCCTCCTGATGGTGGGAGACAACAGCCTGGAGCCAAACCGCCTTCAACTTCTACTATGCGGTACAGGACGGCAGACCAGCAAGATGTGGGAGACGGAGTCCATCCACACCATTAGTAACTGTCAGCCTAACTTCTGGCTAGCTCACAGTGCCTTACCCGAACTTCAAACCTACAGGGGTGAAACGTGATTATGGCAACCTGAACATGACACTGACTCCCCAGGGAAGCCATGGAATTTTTTTTTACCCTTTCTTATTATTACTCATGCAGGCCAAGGCAAGACACAAAAGATGCAGGCTAAGTTTCCAATATATTTTTGAAACAATCACAATCTGGCATATAAAAGTATAAAAGTGAATTGCGATAACTAGGCAGATGAAACAAAGCAAGGTTATCAGCAATACAAACATGGTCCAAAAAGATAAACAACCCAGCCATTGTGTATGCAGCCCTAGAGGTTCTAGCGGTTCCTACCTAGCACTAGGTATATGCTGAGAACATAGCTAAGAGGTTCGCCCCAAACCCATACCTGGAAACAGTGTCAGGAGTTGGCCTGTGGTTGAGATGGCAACCCTCTCAGGAGGCTGGTAGATCAGTGTTGGCTAAACTGCATGTAGCACAGCATGCAACCCAGGACAGTTGTGGCCGGAATGCCCTCTGCCGCATCTGGGTCAGTGCACAGTTTATATAATAAACCATACGGTGTTGGAAGTACAGTTCCGATGTAATGCTGTGTCTAGGTATTCGAACTAGCATATTGTGTACAGTGTTCTTTAGCCTTGGACAGAAAGTACTGATTACATATTGTGCAAACGCAAACTAACAAAGCAGCTTGATCCTCGTATTACTAGAAAAAACTAGCTGATAAACACATAGAAATCATTGCTAAAAGCAGCTTTGCTAAAATGAATAATTTATGAACTGTAAAATGAAGCTAAAACAGGGTTAACAAACTCAGGTTTCTTTGACACAGCCAGTCGTCGAGGGAAAGACTGACACCCCTGATCTCAGCAGAAGAGCTGCAACTACCGCCATTATCCCGGTGAACTCCGAAGGGGCTTGTAAGGCCAGAAAGGAGAAGAGCAAATTGAAAATGCTTGTAGCCTATTCCTGAATTGCAGGTAATGTCTGAACAGGCAGGACGAAGATGTTAAAATAGGCATCCTGAAAGTCCAACGCTACCGTCCAGTCTCCTGGATCCAGGACCTGAGCTAATATGAGCATTTCGAAATTCTACTTCTTGAGGAAGTAGTTGAGAGTCCAGAGGTTTAGGATAGGAAGAGAACCTTTGCCCTTCTTCAGCACCAGAAAGTAGCGGGAATAGCAACCACGGCCCACTTCTGGCATCAACACCCTCTCTATGGCTCCCTTGGGCAAGAGAGCCACAACGTCCTGGCAGAGAAGAAAAAGATGATCATCCATTAGCCTTTCGTAAGATGGTGCCATGGGGAGGGGTGGTCATGAAGGGGAAGGTAGCCCTTTCTGATCTGCAAAACCCACCTGTCCAAAGTTATGGACTGGCAGTGGGGCATGTGATGGCGAATCCTGCCACCAACTGGATATCCATGAAGATTATGTGGGCAGATTAGGAGGGTTTGGAGGCTGCTGGGGAGGTGGACTGATGACCACTGGCTGCCCGACCCACGAGATATGTGGGCACTGTGCCCTCAGCCACGCAGGGGCTGTGGAGAATGCACAGCGCTGGGAGGGTGTCAGAGGAGCTGGAAGCCTCCTCCGTAGCCACAAAAAGAGTAAAAGATGGAGTGGGGTTGACTTAGGGGGAGGGGGCACAGAAAGGTCCAAAGGCCCGGCCGTATCGCTCCAATGCCAAATCCGCCTAGTCTACAAAGAGATGAGAGCTTCGAAGGGAATGTCCATCAGGGATGACTGACATCACCTGAAAAGCCAGTAGTCCTCAACCAGGTGTGACGTTTCAAGGCCACCATCGACAAAACCAATCTGCCCAGTGAGACGTTCATGTCAAGTTCACAACGGATGGTGAACTTTGCTGCATCTCTCCCATCTGCAACTGCCTGAGAGATCATGGCCCGGCCACCTCAGTAACCGTTGGTAGCACCTGTGCAATCGTGTCCTACAGAGCGTGAGAACAGGAGCCCAAAAAGCATGTGGTGTTCATGGACTGCAATGCCAGGCTGGCAGAGGAAAACATCTTCCCCAAAGTGTCCAGACTCTTGGATTCCCAGTTCAGGGGAATGGTAGGTAATGTAGAGGCCTGGACTATCAAGCTCTCTGGGGTAGGGCGTTGGAAGGTGGGGGGTCTCCCAGCGCAGGGCAGTGGCAACGTGCAATCGTCCTATTCACAGGGGCCCCTGTGCTGGGATTCGACCAAGTCCCCAGAAGGACATCAGTAAGCTTTTCATTGAAAGGGAACAGCAGTTCTGAAAGGGAAACTCCTGGTTGCAGCAACTTTGTCAAGACATTAGTCTAGACGGCCACTGAAGGTCAAGGATCTCAGCCACCCTTTACACCACCATCGCAAAAAAAAAACTACCTTCTCCGTAGCCAAGGAAAGGGGAAAAAGAAAACCAGTATCTGGAGAAGTATACAGTTGACTATCTTCATCCAGTTCCTCACACCAGTACATGTTGGGAACTTCATAGTGCTGGTATTCTTCAGGGCCCAGTGACCACCTTCCATTTCTCCTGTATTTCTATCTCCTTGGAATAGGGCTCAGGCTTGACTTGATAGGCATACCTACAGTCTGCGCCAGAAACCGCGCCGATTGACAAATATGAGTCACATGGCCTCAAAACACTTTAATGGACAGGGGTCGTGCTGGCTCCCAGAAAGTCAGAGGGATGCAGAATTGGCCCAGGCTTAACCGTGAAGAGAGGCCTAGAATGCGACGCTTCTGCATCTCATCAGCCAATGGAGAAGTCGAAGAGCTCTTAGACTACTTCTGCTTCTTGTGTCAAGGCTTACCTGATGACTTGGAGTGGGAAGATGACCTCTGACTCCGCGACCGCTCCCGGGACCTTCCTCTCAACCGGGACCTTGAGGATTGTAAGTCAGGCTGTCTTCAGCTTCAGGGATCGCTTCCTCAAAGCTTTGTGATTTATGGCATGGCAGTTGGAGCACAACTTCGGGTTGTGGTCGCCCTCAAGGCACCACAGGCAAATAAGGTGCTGGTCCATCACGGACAACAGCCAATGACAGGCGCCACAGGGCTTAAAGCCAGCCTTTTTGGATGAAATCCCTGCCAAGAGGTATACCAGAAAGTGGACAGAAAATTGAATAAAGTGACTGATGGAGTACCTCTATCCAGATCTGTGCTACTGGAATGGGGCAAAAAAACTAACACCAGCACGCCTGGGTGGAGCCTTTATAGGTGCTGTAGACACCACTTTCAGCATTGACTGATGCACTCGTAGCCGATCACGCCACCTACTGGCACACTGGTGTACTGTTCACCAAAAATCGCCCAGATCCACTCTGAAGCCTGGGGCAATTCTAAGGTAAGGAATATGAAGCTTGAAGTCAGTCAGATTTGAATACTACTAGTGGGCAGGCAGCACATTATGCCACCCACTCAAATAGCACTATAAAAATATCTCTCAGGCCTGCCACTGCAGCCTGTAGTGCAGTTCTAAACTGCCATGTCGATCCGGCAAAATAAACCTTTTGCCTGGCATAAAACTTCCTTTTAAATACTTACCAGTCACCTCTAAGATAGACCCTAAAGGCACATAGGGCAGGGTACATGTGTTTTTAAGTTTTACATGTCCTAGCAGTGAAAAACTCAGTGTTTTTTCACTCTCTCCCATTGACTCACGCTGGATTACCTTACTACATTTAATAAGGGAAACCTTTAGAGTGGGAGAAGATAGTGATATGCTGTGTATACTCAAAATAAATTGTAATTGAAAATTCCTTCAATCGTAAAGTCAGATTTCAAGCCACAATTCCAAAAATGCTACTTTTACAAAGCTGCCAGTTTCTTACCCTAACCGTTTGTGCCTTGTGACAGTATCCTGGGTCACATGACTCCAAAAGGCTCAGCTGTTGGGGTTTTGTATATTTCTGCCAGATAGCTATATAAAAGGGGCTTACGTGTGGACAGGATGGACCAAACTGCTAGGACAGGTGGGGGTGGAGTTGTGCCTTGCTCCACTTACACTTCAAATGGCTTTCCTCAGCACACAAAGAACAGTGACACCAGCTTTTTCTCACCCCAGACTTCTAGGAGTCTTGATAGTGTAGGTGCAGAACTTTCCAGAACCAGATGTGTGTGTGTGTGTGTGTGTGTGTGTGTGTGTGTGTGTGTGGGGGGGGGGGGGGGGGGGGGTGGGTGAAAATCCCAGAAGGTGAGCCTCTCTGGGGAGGAGGGTGGGTCGCATGTGAATCTATGAAAGATACCAATACTGGAGAACTACAGTTACAGGTAAGTAACTTATTTTCTTCTCCAGTATTAGGGTATCTTTCATAGATTCACATGCTTGAATCAGAATAGCCAGCAGTAAGGATAAGTTATTATTTTCTTGTAGTACCAACAGAATGCATAAACATAATGCATGTTGACTGAATGTATATAAGCAATTAAATCTGCAAATTAAGAGCTAATCATTACAAAGTACATGTAGTAACCATCCATTATATATATATATATATATATATATATATATATATATATATATATATATTATACCTATCCATATCCACATAAACATTTAGACATGAATTTAAATACATATACCTCCATGTAGTCAAGAAAAAATATGTGTATTCCTAACTGCATATAAGAAGCGTATATTCTAAATTACATATGAAATAATACACAGAGGACGGAGGGTAAAGTTTATAGGCTCACCTTATGTGAACAAATTGCGCAAAACTGCTTGTCCTACCGCAGCATCCACCTTGTCCGTAGCTTCCAGACAGTAATGCTGGGTGAAAGTATGAGGACGTGTCCATGTCGCTGCCTTGCAGATTTGGTCCAGAGGTATTCCAGCGAACAGAGCTGTGGAAGTGGATACCGCTCTAGTGGAATGCGCCCGGACCTTAGATGATAATGGCTTTCCCGCCAACTGGTGGGTCAAGTGAATGGCAGCAGAAATCCAGCGCGCTATAGTTTGCTTAGTAACTGCGCTACCACGATTGACCTTTCCAAAGCTGATAAACAACTGCTCAGATTTACGGAAAGCACTTGTTCTTTCTATATAGAACTTTAAACAGCGCTTAATGTCTAACGAATGCAGAGATCGTTCAGCTGCCGTTTGAGGATTTGGAAAAAATGTTCGTAGAACTACTGGTTCGTTTAAGTGAAAAGATGATGGAACTTTAGGTATAAACCTTGGATTCGTTCTCAAAATGACCACCTCTGGCTTGAATTGAAGGAAAGGTGGAGAAATTGTAAATGCCTGGATATCGCTGACTCTCCTTGCCGATGTCAAGGCTAAAAGAAGGGCCGTTTTAAAAGAAACGAACTTCAAATCCACTCTATGAATAGGCTCGAACGGATGTTTCATTAATTGGGAGAGCACAATGTTCAGATGCCATTGTGGTGCAGGACGATGAATTGGTGGATATTTTCTGAACAAACCTTTAAGAAATTGTTTTATGATTCTGGCGGACCATAGTGAAGGTGACTGAGAGGTCCGTCGGTAACGAGATATGGCAGCCAAATGCACTTTAATCGATGAATGCGAAAGACCGGATTTAGCCAAATGTAGTAAGTATGGCAAAATTTGTTCAGGGGATGATGTTAGAGGATGGATGCTGGAAGCTGCGCACCACAAACAAAACCTCTTCCACTTGAATTTGTATGTGCGATTCGTAGACTGGGCTCTGGCACAGGCAAGTATCTCTCTGCACTCCGGAGGAATATTCAATCCATCAAATTCATAGAATTCAGGAGCCAGGCTGATAAACGAAGAGATGTCGGGTTGGGATGACGAACCTGACCCTGGCTCATTGCTGATCAAAAACGCATTCCCCCTCGAACCCTTCTGCGGACGCCAGCTTGCGAAGTGTCGGCATTTCTTGTTGTCCTTGGTGGCGAATAGATCTAGGGTGGGCTTGCCCCAAAGGCGAAAGAGATTGTCGAGAACCGATTGATTGAGTTCCCACTCGTGGCAGCTGGTTCGATTCCTGCTCAAGGCATCTGCCCAGATGTTGGTGATCCCTGGGAGATGTTCTGCTCGGATGGTGATTCCCTGCTGAATCACCCAATGCCACAGCTTCTGCGCCTCCAGGGATAATGCTCGTGATCTTGTGCCTCCTTGCTTGTTGATATAGTGCATGACCGTGGTGTTGTCTGTCCTTATCAACACTGAAGAGTCTTTGATGTTCATGAGGAAGGATTTGAGTGCCAAAGACACCGCTCTGAGCTCTAATACATTTATGTGGAGAGTTGATTCTTGCATAGACCATTTTCCCCTCACGGAAAGATCCTGTAAATGAGCACCCCATCCCTCCAGGGATGCGTCCTTTGTTACTATGTGCATGGTCCTGTCTTTCAGAAATGACAGTCCGTCTGAGACTAGGGGAGTTTCTTTCCACCACCTGAAAGCCTGTTTCGCTGCAGGGGTGATTTGTACTAGCTCGTCGAAAGAGCCTTCTGTCTGTTTCCATTGGTTGTCTAGTTGTTGCTAAGGAGTCCTCATGTGGAGGCGACAGTTCTTTATCAATGGAATGCAAGACAATAGTATCCCTAGAAAAGACTTGTAAGTCCGCACTGAAACGGACCTTTTTTTGCTGAGCCGAGCTGCTAAGTTTCGAAGTCTCTGTCTTCTGTCCTGTGAAGCAAAGGCTTTCGCTTGTAAAGTGTCCAAGATGGCTCCTAGAAACGTGATGTTCTGAGTGGGCTCTGTGTGAGATTTGGGGTAATTGACCGTCAAACCCAAAGCTCCGAAAAGGGAGAGACATGTTTCCGTGTCTCTGGCAGCCTTCGACGCTGTACGTGCCTTTATTAGCCAGTCGTCTAGGTAAGGGAACACCTGTACCCCTAATTGTCTGAGGTGGGCTGCCACTGGCGCCAAAACCTTGGTGAACACTCTTGGAGCCGACTTGAGGCCAAACGGAAGCACTCTGAACTGGTAGTGAATGCCTGCGACCCTGAACCGCAAGAATTTCCGATGATTGGGGTGAATTGGAATGTGAAAATATGCGTCCTGAAGATCTAGCGAGGTCATAAAATCCCCTCGGTTGAGGAGGCTCAGAACGTCTTGAAGAGAGATCATGCGAAAAGATTGCTTCTTGAGGTATTTGTTGAGCGATCGAAGATCGAGAATAGGCCTCCAGTCTCCGTTTTTCTTCCTGATCAGGAAAAAACGGGAGTAAAAACCTATTCCCCTCTGGTTTCTTGGTACGATCTCTATTGCTCCCTTGCTCATTAAGATAGCAATCTGTTCCATAAGCTTGTTGAGATGGGCTGGCGGGGGGCCTCTTGGTGGTACTTGAGGAGGAGACTGGTTGAATTCTAGAGTATGTCCCCGATTGATAATATCCAAAACCCATCTGTCTGTTGTTATTCTGGACCATTGGTGTAGAAATCCGGAAATTGTGCCCCCTATACGAGTGTTGGTGCAGGGGCTGGGTGCAGGCACTTGATGAGGGTCACTGCTTTCTAGCCGTATTCTTGGGTCTGAAAGCAGACTTTCCTCTCGTTTGCTGTTTGAAGCGAGCTGATGTTTGCTGGCGAAAGGAATGCTGTTGTTGCTGACCATAAGTTGAGCGATATTGCCCTTGGTAAGAGGAGTACGGTCTATATTGTTGAAAACCTCCTCTGTGTGAAAAAGTACCTCTCCCTCTCGCTCCTCAAAAGGGTTGCCTTTTGTACTGGAGTGTTGCAAGTGACCTGGCTGTTTCAGTGTCTGACTTGATCGACTGCAATGCATCGTCGACATGTTTTCCAAATAAAAGTTCGCCATCATATGACATGTCCAGAATTTTCAACTGAACTTCCGGCCTAAAAGATGTAGCCTTTAGCCAACCCTTGGCGTCTTAGAACCGCAGCACCGGCCAATTGTCTGAAACCTGTAGAAGAAACATCAATGGCCGAGTCTATGATTTCGGCCGAAATCTTTTCTCCTTCTTGAAGAATTCTGCGTGCCTCTGCCCTACTGGATTCAGGTATCATGTCAATGAATTGTGACATGTCAGACCACATCTGACGATCGTATCTCCCCAGTATTGCTAGAGAGTTGGCGGCTCTAACAGTGGAGGCAGCCATGGTTGAAATTTTTTTACCTATAGAGTCCAGACGCCGTCCTTCCTTGTCTGGAGGGGCAGTCAGAGAAGCTGACGGATTCCTGGATCTTCTCTGAGCTGCTTGGGAGATAACCGAATCCGGCTTAGGATGGCTGATTAGACATGCTGGGGAGTTGTCAGGTGCCTTATATTTCTTTTCTAGTCTGGGCAAGACTGCAGGAATGGAGGACGGAGTCTGCATGACCTTTAAGCCTTCTTCCCAGATGAAATCGACTATGGGAATGGCTCTTACCGATTTTCTAGTGTCCTCTTTAAAATCATAAAGAAAACAATCTGATTGTTTTGACGTAATCGGTAGCTGGAATCTTTTGGCAGCTCTCTCCATGACACTATGGAAACCCCCAATGTCCTGAGGAGGAGAGTCTACTGGCGGTGGTGTAGACGGAGATGGAGTCTGAATCTGATACTCATCCCATTCCGGTATTAAAGAGTCTGAGTCTTGTATCTCCCCTTCTTCCTGTTCCTCCTCAGATGACGGTGACTCAATAGTCTGAACCGATGGAGGTGCTGTGGTAGGGTCTGGTAATGTGGAAGGTCTAGCTGGAGTGGACACTGGTGTCTGCTGAGGCTGTACCGGTGTAGAAGGACCAGGCGGGGGAAACCTCGCATAGTAGTCCTGCATCATTTGCTGAAGGTTGTTAATCAATGATACCGGCATTTGTACTGTCTGTTCTGGTTGTTCGAAATGCCCTTGATCCGGTCGGTGGGAAAATTGCTGAAGATCCTCCTCTTCATCCTCCTCTTGGCATTTTATACGTAGTTCGGACGGACTACGCGCTACCGGAAAAAATCCGTCATCAGAGTACCCATCGCCATCATCATCATCATCATCATCATCAGCAAAAAGATGCTGCGGAGGAACGGGTGCAACCTTGCTGGGCGATGTATGCGATGGTTGTAAAACAGAGGATCTGACCTGTACAGGCAAAATCCTTTGTGGTAGGTAAGGAGATGTTCCAGAAAAATAAACCGTCGACGGAGCACTCGTCGACGGAGCAGGCGTCGACGGAGCAGGCGTCGACGGAGCAGGCGTCGATGGAGCAGGCGTCGACGGGGCCGTCGGTGTAGTTGGTGGTATCATTGTCGATGAAGGAGCCGTCGACGAAGCCAATGTCACTGCGTCAACCGTCGACGGGGTTGACAACGACTGAGTTTTCGTGATCCGGTGCTTCGATGGAATCTTCGTCAGCGAAACCGACGGCGACCTTCTGAATCTCTTCGTCGACGATGGTAAAGATTTTAGCTTCTTACTCATCGACGGCTTCTTAATGATCTTCAAAGTGTGCGACGACGACGGACCATACTTGAGACTCACCGATGTTATCGTCGTAGACGACAGCGGAGATGAAGTCACTATCATCGGAGACGGAGGGGCTGTAAACGTAGCCGTCGTTGTAGTTGTCGTCACAGGTAGAGCTATCGTCGACGGAGCGCTCGTCGACGGTGTAGATTTTTTGGACGTCGACGAAGGTAGAGAACTGGAAGGCTTTTTAAGCTTCTTTGAAGAAGAAGCAGGTGTTGATGGTTCTGAATGAACCCTGCCACTTGCTACCTTAGATGTTGAAGGTAGATCCCCAGTGTCCTTAAAAGCATGCAGCTTCTTGGCTGACTTAGTGCTTGCAGGGGATAGGCTCTCCACAGACCTCTTTCTCTTCTTTGAGGTCACTGCAGTGTCACTCTCTTCTTCAGAAAGAGCTTCTCTTGCCTTCTTTTTCTGGAGCCAAAGTAGGAGCCTGGCTTCTCTGTCCCTCAGAGTCTTATTAGGAAAGGTCCTGCAGATCTTACAGTCCTTGACCTTATGCTCTGGATGTAAGCAATAGATACATTCTTTGTGAGGGTCCTCACAGTGAAGTCTCAATTTGCCACAGGTCCCACAAGGTCTAAAAAGGCCTTTTCTTGTAGACATGATGGAAAAAAGTCTTGAAGAAAAAATGAAGTTAAAAGTTCTAAGGATTTCTCTTGAAGAGATGGAAAACTGAGCAGAGCTCAGGGAGACTCCCTTACACACGACGTGCGGTAGAAAATCTGACAGACTGAGCCTCTGTGCTGAGGGTTCTAAGAGGGTGGTCACGCCTGATTGGTTGAAGTTTGGGCTCTTTCTAAAGAGGCTGATAGTTCTACAATTGAATATGTTTTTTCCTATTGACTTCAATGAAAAAAAAAAAAAAGGAAAGAAAAGTTTTTTCTCTATTTATTGCTTTCTATGTACCGTGGGACTCCCACTTCGACGACGGGGAATGATTCAAGCATGTGAATCTATGAAAGATACCCTAATACTGGAGAAGTATTCATGCTCTGCTAAGATTCCAGTTTGAGACTATATAAAGTTTAACTTATGAAACACCCTTGTCTGCACACACGTCAGACTCTGGTATTTCAATATATGCCAATGTAGTTCAAACAGTATATGATGATTGTGCCAGCTGTGTTCGGGAAAGCATACTTGAAAGCAGACTGTTTGTATCTCTCAAGCTTAAGCTTAAATAAACAGGCAAGTGTACCTGATATGTGCGTTCACAAGGTATACACACAAGACCTCTTAAGCCACTCTTCAGTATGTTCCTGTACTTGTTGACATTACAGATAAAGGATTGCCTTGAACCCCAGAGGCCTGCCTCTATATATATTCTGAAACAGTGGCAAAAAAGAACGGAAATATGAAGGTTCCCCATTACTCCCACACATGGAGGTCCTTTCAACATCTGGGGTTAGAATTAACATGGAAAAGAAGGCTTCCCAATCACAAGCAGTAGACAGCATGTTGTGTTCCCAAATAAAATGTACTAAGTAGCTATGAGGTGGGTTTTGCCTACTCAAGGGTATCTGGACTGAATTCAGGGCCCTATCGCTTGAGCGGGGGAGTCAAGGTTATTGTAGCTCCACAGAAACCCACTGAGCATACCTGCCGGTGTGATGTCTGCACTTTCTGGGTCACTAACAGTGAACGGTTAGGGGACGCAGTGGTAATTCAAACCAAATGTTGTTCTTTAGAATAACACAATCAAGCCCTGCACTAAGAAGAGACACTATATATGTTTAAAAGTGTTTTATTTCAACAATCGTTTAGTAGATGTGTAATACTTACCTATAATAACCCAATAGCTAATAATTAAAACAGCACTTATGCATGTTGCCAGCAGTGACAAAGTGAACAGTTCTAACATAATTAGAATTGTTCTAGCTGGCTGATACCCTAAAGACTGTTTTTGTGCTCCACACACTGAGAACATGGACTAGCTAACATGTCTCTAGAGCTTCTTGGGACTCAGTATATCTATTCACAGTGGATCGGCTATGGCTATCACACTTCAACCGGTACAGTGTTCCCTCTGAAGGAAAACACAATCTGCTGGGCTCGGCTCCTCTCTGCTAATAGTACCTCACCTGGTGCAAAGGCATCTCAACTTCAGTGGTCAATTTCTAGGATTTATATAAGGTTCACCACTGACTTTCAGCCTTCAATGGGGAAACTTTCCACCAATACGAGACATAACCGGTCCAGGCCAGCATGAAGAAAATACCAGAACTCTGAGTACATGTTTATTCTGTATGTCCCACTGTCAACTTTGATATTATATATATATATATATATATATATATATATATATATATATATATATATATATATATATGGAAAATATCACTTACCCAGTGTACATCTGTTCGTGGCATGTTCTGCTGCGGATTCACATGCTATCCATATTCTGCCATCTAGTGTTGGGCTCGGAGTGTTACAAGTTGTTTTTCTTCGAAGAAGTGTTTGAGTGACTCCTCCTCTTCGGCTCCATTGCGCATGGGCATCGACTCCATGTTAGATTGTTTTCCCGCAGTGGGTAAGGTAGGAGTGGAAGTATAAAGAAAAGAGATGTCCATGCAAATGGAATATATATCTATATACATATGTACAAGTGAATGTTGAACTTAAACTGCTACAGGCTCCCGGGGAGTTGGGAGGGTGCATGTGAATCTGCAGCAGAACATGCCACGAACAGATGTACACTGGGAAAGTGACATTTTCCATTCAATGGCATGTGTAGCTGCAGATACACATGCTATGCATAGACTACAAAGCAGTTTTACCTCCCATAAAAGCGGTGGTTAGCATGTAGGAGTTGAAGTTGTTTGAAATAGTGTTCTTAGTACAGCCTGTCCTGCTGTGGCTTGCTGTGTTGCTAACACATCTACACAGTAATGTTTGGCAAATGTATGCGGTGTTGACCAAGTAGCTGCTTTACAAATGTCGGCCATTGGTATGTTTTCCAAGAAAGCCATTGTGACCCCTTTTTTCCGTGTGGAATGTGCTTTAGGTGTAAGTAAGAGCTGCCTTTTAGCTTTACGGTAACATGTTTGG
The DNA here is from genome assembly GCF_031143425.1 of Pleurodeles waltl. Classification (NCBI taxonomy): domain Eukaryota; kingdom Metazoa; phylum Chordata; class Amphibia; order Caudata; family Salamandridae; genus Pleurodeles; species Pleurodeles waltl. Next base: position 433,653,899 of record NC_090440.1, on the reverse strand, counting down.
ATGCATTTTACTATCCATCTTGCTAACTCTTGTTTTGAAATTGGGTTACCAGTATGTGGTTTTTGGAACGCTACAAATAATTGTTTGGTTTTCCTAAATTATTTTGTCCTGTCTATGTAATATATTAAGGCCCTTTTAATATCTAATGTATGCAGAGCTCTTTCTGCTACAGAGTCTGGCTGTGGGAAAAAGACTGGTTGTTCCACTGTTTGATTGATACGAAATGGTGATATTACTTTTGGTAGAAATTTTGGGTTTGTTCAAAGTACAACTTTATGTTTATGTACTTGTATTAACGGTTCTTGAACTGTGAAAGCTTGGATTTCACTAACTCTTCTTAATGAAGTAATTGTGACTAGGAAGGCAACTTTCCATGTTAAGTATTGAGTTTTGCATGAGTGCATAGGTTCAAATGGTGGACCCCTAAGTCGTGTGAGCACTATGTTTAGATTCCACGAAGATACAGGAGGTGTTCTAGGTGGAATGATGCGTTTCAATCCTTCCATGAAGGCTTTGATAACAGGGACTCTAAATAAGGAGCTGTGTTGTATATTTTGCAAGTACGCAGAGATTGCAGTGAGATGTATTTTTATGGATGAAAAAGCTAAATTAGATTTTTGTAAATGAGGTAAATAACTTAGTGTCTTCTGTTGATGCTGAAAGAGGGGACATTTGTTTAGATTGACCGTAATACACAAATATTTTCAATTTGTTTGCATAACACTGCCTGGTAGTGGGTTTTCGTGCTTGTTTAATTACTTCCATACATTCAGTTAGTAGTTGTAGATAACCAAACTCTATAACTTCAGGAGCCAAATCACTAGATGGAGTATGTTGAAATTTGGATGCCTGATTAGTTGTTTGTTTTGTGTCAACAGATCTGGTCTGTTTGGGAGTTTGATATGTGGTACTACTGACAGGTCGAATAGCGTTGTGTACCAGGGTTGACGTGCCCACGTTGGCGGTATGAGTAGGAGTTTGTTTTGACGCAGTTTGTTGACTAGAAATGGAATGAGCGGGAGAGGGGGAAAAGCGTAAACAAATATCCCTGAGCAATTCATCCATAGAGCATTGCCCTTGGATCGGGGATGTGGGTACCTGGATGCGAAGTTTTGTCATTTTGCGTTTTCACTGGTGGCGAATAGATCTATCTCTGGTGTTTCCCCAGTGGTGAAAGTATAGCTGAAGCACTTGGGGATAAATCTCCCACTCGTGTGTTTGTTGATGATCTCAGCTGAGAACATCTGCCAATTGACTGTGTATCCCTGGAATGTATTGTGCTACCAGGTGAATGTTGTTGTGGAACGCCCATTGCCAAATCTTTTGGGCTAGGAGGGAGAGTTGGGTTGAATGGGTCCCTCCTTGTTTGTTTAGGTAATACATTGTCGTCATGTTGTCTGTTTTGATCAGGACGTTCTTGTGAGTGAGAAAAGGCTGAAAAGCTTTGAGTGCTAGGAATACAGCTAGCAATTCTAGGTGATTTATGTGACACTGTCTGTCTGGTGTCCAACTGTTCTTGAATGTTGTGATTGTTGAGGTGTGCCCCCCAGCCAATCATTGATGCATCTGTTCTAAGTATGGTCTGAGGTGCAGGGTCTTGAAAAGGCTGCCCTTTGTTTAGGTTTGTGGTATTCCACCACTGAAGTGATAGACTACCAAACACGCCTATCTACACTAGATTGTGAAGTTGACCCAGTGCCTGTGACCACTGCTGTGCAAGGCACTGTTGTAGAGGTTGCATGTTTAGTCTTGCATGTGGGACAATGGGGATAATTGATGCCATCATGTCCAATAGTTTCATGACTAATTTGACAGTGTGCTGTTGGGCTGGCTGTATTTATGTCAATATATTGTGAAATGCATGTAATCTTTGTGGACTTGGGCTTCCAAGTGCTGTTTGTGTATTTAGTGTGGCTCCTAAATACTGTTGAATTTGCGCGGGTTGTAGGTTCGATTTTTGGTAGTTTATGGCAAACCCTAGGGTGTGTAGGGTCTCAATTACACAATGCGTATGTTTTTGACACTGTGTATGACTGCTGGATTTTATTAGCCAATCGTCGAGATATGGGAAGACATGAATGTGTAGGCTGCTACTACTGCTAGGCATTTTGTGAATTACAAACCTGAGATATTTTCTGTGTGCTAGATGGATAGGTATGTGGAAATACGCATCCTTGAGGTCTAATGTTGTCATGAAATCGTGCTGCTGAAGCAGTGGGACCACATCTTGTAGTGTTACCATGTAAAAGTGTTCTGACAGGATGTTAAGACTGAGGGTTCTGAGATCTAATACTGGTCTTAAGGCTCCGTCCTTCTTGGGGTTGAGGAAATACAGTGAGTAGACTCCTGTTCCTACTTGATCTTGTGGCACAAGATCTATTGCTTGTTTGAGTAATAGAGATTTTACTTCGTCCTGCAACATGGCGATATGTTGTGTGGAGAGGTTTTGGTAGAATATTTGGGGGAATTTGTGCCAATTCTATGCAATAGCCACTGCAGATAATAGATAATACCCAGTTATCTGTTGTAATGGGTAGCCAGTTGTTGTGGAACCTTTGCAGTCTTCCCGCCACAGGTGAGGTGTGAGCTGGGAAGGGATGGATTAAGTCACTGCTTTGGCTGTTGTGAGGCTGGTTTGGAAGATTGATATTTTCCCCTGCCTCTGGGGTATTGGCCTCTGTAAGTGCCTTTGAACCCACCTCTTTGATATTGAGGTTGGTAGGTTGCTTTTGTTTGTGAGGTCGATGCCTCAGGTGTTTGGGTTCTAAACCCCACCTCTGTATTGGGGCATACAAAAGGACCCCCTGTATTGTGTTGTATACAAAGCACCCATGGCTTTAGCGGTGTCTGAATCTTTCTTCATTTTCTCAATAACAGTGTCTACCTCGGGGGCAAAAAAGGTGTTTTTGATTAAACGGTATATTAAGGACTGCCTGTTAAATTTCAGGCTTAAATCCTGAAGACCTAAGCCATGCGTGTCTTCGTATAGTGACAGCAGTGTTAATTGTTCTAGCTGCTGTGTCTGCAGAGTCTAGGGCTGACCTGATTTGGTTGTTTGTAATAGCCTGCCCTTCCTCAACTATTTGTTGCACCCTTTTCTGTTGGTCTCTGGGGAGATGTTGCATTATATCCTTCATCTCATCCCAGTGGGCCCTATCATATCTAGCCAACAGTGCTTGGGGGTTTGCTATCCTCCACTGGTTGGCTGCCTGCGATGCCACCCTTTGCCTGCAGCATTACATTTTCTGCTCTCCTTGTCTGGTGGGGGTGCATCCCCTGATGACTGCAAGTTTGCTCTTTTTCTAGCCGCGCTTACGACAACAGTCGGGAGGCAATTGTTGTGTAATAAAGGCAGATTCAGAGGGAGGCGGCTTATACTTTTGCTCCACTCTAGGAGTAATTATCCTAGCCTTGACTGGCTCTTGAAATATCTGGTGTGCATGCTTTAACATGCCTGGAAGCATTGGAAGTGAATGATAGGTGGTGTCTGTAGAGGATAGTGTGTTAAAAAGGAAGTCATCCTCTAAGGGCTAAATGTGCATGGCGACATTGTGGTATGATGTCACCCTAGCTAAGACCTGGGCAGTCTGGGTTGTTATCTGGTATGGGATCTGGATCATACAGATCCCATGGATCCACATTGTCTTGTTGTGAATCAAACGAATGTAAATGAGATTGTACAGGTGTGGGAGTAGTAGGGGGAGATACAAGCATGTGAGGAGGAGACTGAGGAGGAGAAAATTGAAGAGGTGGAGATTTTAGTCTAGATTTTGGCACTTTAGCCGGTGGCTGAGCAGTGTCCAATTGTTCTTGAAAGGCCAATTTCCTCTTAGGCTTCAGAGGAGGTGCTGTTATAATTTTGCCAGTGTCCTTGTGGATGTAAATCCTGGCTTGCCTTTCGTCTATCCTTCACTTGTGTATGTTCCTCAGTGAATCTATGGCTTTCTTTGAGTGCTTGCGAAAGTCCATGTTCCTCCGTATAAATTAGCCTTTTTGGCTCCGAAGCTGTTTTTTCCGGTACCAAAAGGCTAGGAGTGGATGTTGGCCTCTGCTCCAAAAGTGATTTTCGAAGTTTCGACTCAAAGGATCAATGTCTGATAGTCTCGAAGACCAAGCTTCGGCTCGAGTCCGAAGGCTTGGGTGGCGTGGCCTTTTTCGGTGCCAAAGTTGTTGGTTGGTCACCGAAGGTCCTTTTACGGGTCGAGCCATGGTCTTCCGGCAGTGGCGTTCCCAAGGCCTTATGTTTGGGCTTGGCTGGGGTAGGGACAGGCGTACTCACATGCTGTCCTGCAGTGACCGGTCTATCCTACTCGGACTCCTGTTTGGAACCGGACCCTCTGACACAGACTGCCGTGTGCATGATGATCTCTTCCTCGACGTCAAGGAGTTCGGTGCTCTTGGATGTCATCTCTTCTGTTTCGGAGTCTCTTCTTGGAACGGAAGGATCTGCAGGCCTCGCAATTTTCTTCCCGATTGTCCGGGGAGAGAGATTACAGACGAGATGTTGGTCTGTGTAGGGAAATTTTGCGTGGCACTGAGGACAAAAGCGTAACTGGGTACGGTCCATGAGGTTTCCACACGGTCGGCCCGACTAGGCCAGAGTCAGGCGCAGGCTCCCCAAAGGGCGAGTAAAGATAATTGACCCGACGGTACTGAGCTGTCGATGGAAGATGGTACGCGATCAAAACAATACCGACGAGAATTATCGATTTTTCAAACTTTTCCGACTCGAACTATCGGAGCAAAAATAAACATGTCCTACCAGATGGCGGAAAGAAAACAATCTAACATGGAGTTGATGCCCATGCGCAATGAAGCCAAAGAGGAGGAGTGACTATCCCGTGACTCGAAAACACTTCTTCGAAGAAAAACTTGTAACACTCTGAGCCCAACACTAGATGGCAGAATACGCATAGCATGCGTATCTGCATCTACACATGCCATCGAATATATATATATATATATATATATATATATATATATATATATATATATATATATATTGCACACTTTCTCCCGTGTTTTAGGAAAAGACAGCACTCCACAAACAAAGCGAGTTCCAATATTTTATTCGCCTACAGGGACGCGTTTCGGCGTTGCCACCTTCATCAACCTGTAGATCGCCATTTTGGCTCTGTTTAAATACTCCAATCATGATGTTCACTATCACCATATACTGTGAAAGAACCGTATTTGTTACAATTATCAATTGTATTTACCATATAATCATCTGATCACTGTTGATTATTTTATCTTATCATTTATATAATATTATACACTTATTTTTTGGCCTGTTTGTGACTTGGACTCATTTACCTATCGACATGAATAGGTTGTACAATACTTCTCGCCTACCAAGTGCTGATAAATTCATGTTTTTTTCAAAGTTGTTCATTAAAGGTAAAAAAAACTATATATAATATCCCAAATAAGATTTTCTTTGAATATATGGGACTCTCAATAGATCATTCAAAAATCCGCTGCATTATGTGCTGCCAATTCTTTCAATAACTTTTTAGGCGAATAAAATATTGGAACTCGCTTTGTTCGTGGAGTGCTGTCTTTTCCTAAAACACGGGAGAAAGTGTGCAATTTAATACGAGAAGCTAAGTAGGACAGACTAACTTAACATGCTCAAAATGGATTCTGGCTATGGGAGTTTTACGACGAAAGGACTATATCTGAGAAATATCCAGATCCTATGAACACCGAGCAAGACCTGCAAATGGAGAGAGACAGCAGTTTTATGAGCAAATGTCCAGGCAATATGTACGCTGGCTTCGAAGTGCTTGTGATCTCACTGGAGACCAATGGTCCTATCCTTATAAGTGGAATAACATGCCAATCATCATCATCGCATCAGAGAATAAGACATAGGAGGATCACAATTTAACATTTTAACTGTATTTTGCAGAGATAAATGATAACTATCAAAATTCCTGAAGGTGTCATTCAGACAGGTAAGACTATTGACAGCGTACGTATTAACAATTTACCAAAGATTTCGCTTCAGGGTCTAGAAAAAGAAGCAAAGCCATTCTTTCTTCTGCAGGCATTAATAATTCAGATATTCTCTTGCACCTGCCTAGGGTGGCAGAATGTCTGGGCTCACGGGATAAGGAGAGAAGGCCTTGGATCAGCGAGTAAGCATGTAGAACCAGCTATTTCAGATGAAAAAAAAAAAGAGTCCTCCTGTATGGACCTAAAGCCTTTTATAAATCAAACAGCAAAAGATCTCTAATCCCAATGTGAACAGGCCATTGCAGGAGCCACTAGGTTTAGTGTACATCGTTGGCTTGTCTGTACTTTAAGCACACGACTCGGAGAGGGAGAATATAGGTAACACCTACATGGATGGGTGCTCTGAAGTGACAAGTAATAAATCTTCCAAGGAGAGAGTGACTTATTCATTACAGTCATAAAGAGTCTAACATTTAAGACAAAAAGATATAAGACTATCCTCCCACACATCAGAAACTTGTAGCAAGACTTAACTGTTGAAAGCTCGAGTGTGTTTGTAGGAAAGCACCCTCTCTTTGGAATGGTTACCCTCACTTTTTGCTTGATATCAGTATACATAGACTGTGTTCACTGGGATCCTGCTAACCAGGACCCCAGTGATTGTGTTCTCTCCCTCTAAATTTGGTTACCTTGGACCTTTGTGCACTCCACAATTGGCATACTTCTGACCGCTTATAAGTCTCTAGTATATGGTACTTAAGTACCCACGGCATTGAGGCACCAGGGGTTCCCCATGGGCTGCAGTATGTATTATGACACCCATGGGAGCCCTTGCACAATGTGTGTGCAGGCCTGCCATTGCAGCCTGGGTGAAAAGGTTAATGCACCCTTTCACCACAGGTCACTATAAGTAACCCCTATGGTAGGCCCTCCTAGCCCAGAGGGCGGGTGCAGGTTCCTGTTTGTGAGAGCACCCCTGCATGAGCAGAGGTGTCCCTATGAACTTCAGTTCCATTAAAATGGATTTGCGGGGAAGCCATTTTACCCGTGTACTGGGCACAGGCCTCTACCTGTGTCCATCTACACAATGGTAACTCCGACCCTGGGCATGTTTGCTATCAAACATGTCAGAATCATACCACAATACTGCTGTCAATATTGGTTGTATGATTCCATGCACTCTGGGGGCTCCTTAGAGGGGCCCCAGTAATGCTCTTACCAGACTTCTGGGGTTTTCTGGGCAGCCTGCACTGCTACCACCCCTCAGACAGGATCCTGCCCTCCTGCTGCTTGACCAGCTCAGGCAGGGGAAGGCGGAACAAAGAATTTCCTGTTGGAGAGGGAGGTAACACCCTCACCCTTGGAAACAGGTGTTACAAGACTTGGGAGGGGTAGCCTCCCCAAGGAACCAGTTTGCTGTGAAGGGTACATATGGTGCCCTCCTTGCATAAATCGGTTTGCACCAGTACAGGGACCCTTGGTCCCTTCTCTGGCGCAAAAGTGGACAAAGGAAAGGGGAGTGACTACACCCAGAGCTCCTTCAGGTGGCCACTTGATTTTGCCATCTTGAAACCAAGATGTGCAAAAGCCCCTGGGGGCATCTGAGTGGCCAGGTCAGGCAGGTGATGTCACAGCCCCCTCCTGATAAGTGGTTACCTTACAAGATGACCAAAACCCTTTTAGGGCTATTTAGGGCATCCCTTGAGGGTGGGTCTCCAGATCTGATGTGCAAGACTCCACTAGGGCTCCTCTGCATCGTTTACTTCATATTCTGGCCACTGGAACTGCAACTGGACTCTTCAGGAACCAACAAGCTACAACTTTGGCGTCAGCATTCGCTTTGCCACATTGTTTCTCTGTCTCCTTCCAGCAACTGCAACATTTCCCCATCTGTGCATCCTCTGTGGTCAGCAATACTTCCATCTGCATCAAGGAGCAAGAAGGAAGAAGGAAGCTCCCTTGGAGTGAAGGAGTCACTCCCCTGCATCTGCAGGCACCAACTGCAACGAAGACCAGCTGCGTGGATCTGCTCTCCTCTGAAACCGCATGGATCCTGCATCACAGGGTGTGGTGGTGGTCTTGAGTGGTCCACTTGGTTCTCTCCACCAACTGTCCAACTTTGGAGATGGTAAGAGTGAGAGATACTGCCTATAACTATTCAAGTGTTGGGTTACTATAAAAAAGTACATTTATGTTTGTAACACTATGTGGTTTTTTCATGTGTGATAAGTTGCTGTGTGGCTATTGTAGTATTGCACAAGCTTTATATGACTCCTAGACAAGTCTTGGCTGCTCATCCACAGCTACCTCTAGAGACCCCTGGCTTCCTAGACACTGCCTATGCTTGACTAATAGGGGATCCCTAGGCCTGGTATAAGGTGATAACACCATAGATATTCACCACACACCAGGCCATCTTCCTACATTGGTGGTGCAGCAGTGGGATAAGGCACTTGCAACTGCTGTACCACTTTAGTCACTGGTGACTTTACACAGGAAAGCCCACTACTAGTTGTTAAGAATACACTGCACTTAGTTATCAGGTCTCCGGCCTCCTGGTGTGGGTACGTTGGGGGTCTAGCATAGCCCTTTCTCCAAACTCTTTGTGGAGTCTACTTGTTAGAGTAGTCAGGTGCACCCACATCACTCTAGCAAGATGTCTTCAGTGGAAAACACAACTCAGGTCTGTAAGGAAATGCCTCCTTGACATGGTTACCACCTGACTTTTTGCCTTTGCTGATGCTAAGTTAGGATTTGAAAGTGTGCTGGGACCCTGCTAACCAGGCCCCAGCACCAGTGTTCTTTCCCTAAACTATACCTTTGTCTCCACAACTGGCACAACCCTGGCACTCAGGTAAGTCCCTTGTAACTGGTACCCCTGGTACCAAGGGCCCTGATGCCAGGGAAGTTTTCTAAGGGCTGCAGCATGTCTTATGCTACCATAGAGACCCCTCACTCAGCACATGCACACTGCTTCACAGCTTGCATGTGCTGGTGGGGAAAAAATGACTAAGTCGACATGGCACTCCCCTCAGAGTGCCATGCCAACCTCACACTGCCTGTGCCATAGGTAAGTCACCCCTCTAGCAGGCCTTACAGCCATAAGGCAGGGTGCACTATACCACAGGTGAGGGCGTAAGTGCATGAGAACTATGCCCCTACAGTGTCTAAGCTAAACCTTAGACATTGTAAGTGCAGGGTAGCCATAAGAGTATATGGTCTGGGAGTCTGTCATTAAGAACTCCACAACTCCATGATGGCTTCACTGAAAACTGGGAAGTTTGATAGCAAACTTCTCAGCACAATAATGCCAGTGAACAATTTATTGTAAAATACACCCAGAGGGCATCTTAGAGCGCCCCCTGAAAACATACCCGACTTCCAGTGTAGGCTGACTAGTTTCTGCCAGCCTGCCACACACCAGACATGTTGCTGGCCACATGGGGAGAGTGGCTTTGTCACTCTGTGGCCAGAAACAAAGCCTGTACGGGGTGGAGGTGCTTCACACCTCCCCTGCAGGAACTGTAACACTTGGCGGTGAGCCTCAAAGGCTCACCCCCTTTGTTACAGCGCCACAGAGCATCCCAGCTTGTGGAGATGCCTGCCCTCCAGCCACTGCCCCCACTTTTGGTGGCAAGGCTGGAGGAGATAATGAGGAAAACAAGGAGGAGTCACCCACCAGTCAGGATAGCCCCTAAAGTGTCCTGAGCTGGGGTGACCCTTACTTTTAGAAATCCTCCATCTTTTGGATGGAGGATTCCCCCAATAGGATTAGGGATGTGCCCCCCTCAGGGAGGAGGCACAAAGAGGGTGTAGCCACCCTCAAGGCCTTTGGCTACTGCCCTCCCAGACCTAAACACCCCCCTAAATTCAGTATTTAGGTGCCCCCAGAACCTAGGAAACTAGATTCCTGCAACCTTAACAAGAAGGACTGCTGACCTGAAGCGCTGCAGTGAAGACGGAGACGACAACTGCTTTGGCCCCGGCCCTACCGGCCTGTCTCCCAACTTCGAAGAAAACTGCAACTGCGATTCATCCAACAGGGACCAACGACCTCTGAAGCCTCAGAGGACTGCCCTGCAATCAAGGACCAAGAAACTCCTGTGAACAGCGGCCCTGCTCAACAATCTGCAACTTTCTTGCAACAAAGAAACAACTAAGGACTTCACGTTTCCCGCCGGAAGCGTGAGACTTTCCACTCCACACCAGACTCGACCTGCGGAAAACCAACACTACAGGGAGGACTCCCCGGCGACTGCGAGCCCGTGAGTAGCCAGAGACGACACCCCTTAGCCCCCACAGCGACACCTGCAGAGGAAATCCAGAGGCTCCCCCTGACCGTGGCTGCCTGCAACAAGGGATCCGATGCCTGGAACCAACACTGCACCCGCAGCCCCCAGGACCTGAAGGAACCGAACTCCAGTGCAGGAGCGACCCCCAGGTGACCGTCTGCCTAGCCCAGGTGGTGGCTACCCCGAGGAGCCCCCCCCCCCTACCCCCCCTGTGCCTGCCTGCATCGTTGAAGAGACCCCCGGGTCTCCCCATTGCTTTCAATACAAAACCCGACGCCTGTTTGCACTCTGCACCCAGCCCCCCCTGTGCCACTGAGGGTGTACTTTGTGCCTGCTTTTGTCCTCCCGGGTGCCCTACAAAACCCCCTGGTCTGCCCCCGAGGACGCAGGTACTTACCTGCTGGCAGACTGGAACCGGGGCACCCCTGTTCACCATGGAAGCCTATGTGTTTTGGGCACCTCTTTGACCTCTGCACCTGACCGGCCCTAAGCTGCTGGTGTGGTAACTTTGGGGTTGCCTTGAACCCCCAATGGTGGGCTACCTTAGACCCAACTTTGAACCCTTTAAGTGTTTTACTTACTTGTGAACTGAACCTTCACTTACCTCCCCCAGGAACTGTTGATTTTTGCACTGTGTCCACTTTTAAAATAGATTATTGCCATTTTTGTCACAACTGTACATGATATTTTGATTATTCAAAGTTCCTAGAATACCTGAGTGAAATACCTTTCATTTGAAGTATTACTTGTAAATCTTGAACCTGTGGTTCTTAAAATAAACTAAGAAAATATGTTTTTCTAAAAAAAAAACTATTGGCCTGGAGTACGTCTTTGAGTATGTGTTCCTCATTTATTGCCTGTGTGTGTACAACAAATGCTTAACACTACCCTCTGATAAGCCTACTGCTCAACCACACTACCACAAAATAGAGCATTAGAATAATCTCTTTTTGCCACTATCTTATCTCTAAGGGGAACCCTTGGACTCTGTGCACACTATTTTTTACTTTGAAATAGTATATACAGAGGTAGAGGAATTGACTCCTTGGGTGTAACCTACACCATAGGAACTTAAAGTTGACACAGCTGAGCTTTTGAGTGCAGGGGGTGGGGGCACCAGGGACGCACTGTGTTTGGAACATCAAACCTGTCCCACACTGGAAAGTTTAAGGCAACAAGCTGCAGCACAAAAGGCAGGGGATGCCAGTGGTACCCATAAGGTATACTGGGATAACAGCCTCATTTTTCAGAAACAAGGGACCCTAAACCTGGTGTCACCAACAGACTGGTCATCCCTCTGAAATTCTGTGAGTTTCTGTTGACCTTGGCCCATGACATTCCCCTTTTAGGCTCATCTGGGGAAAAGTAAAACTTGGGACAGGCTTGTCCCTCGCTTTTACTGGCCCCACATGCCAAAAGACACCAAGGAGTTTTGTTGCTCCGGTATCACCTGCCAAGCCAGTGGCAAAACAGGTGGCACTTCAAAAGCCCACCTACTTCCACTACCAGTGGTTGGGGTATCCTTTGAGAGGGTTGGGGTGGATATTGTTGCCCCACTGGACCCTCCAACTGCCTCTGGAAACAGATTCATACTGGTGGTGTTGGACCATGCCACCAGGTATCCAGAGGCCATTCCTCTTACGATCACTACAGCCCCTGCAGTGTCCAAGGCCCTCCTGGAAATCTTCCAGGGTGGGTTTTCCTAAAGATGTGATATCAGACAGAGATGCAAACTTGCTGGTGGTGGGGAGGGGGGTGTAATACAAAGGGTGGGGTAAACCAACACACAGTAGAAGCAGGTGGAGGGAGGAAATCGGAGGGTGGGAATGTGGGCAGGTACAACACAGAGGGGGTTGGTGGGGAGCAGAACACACGTCCGAGAGAAAGCGCACCAGCTGGGGGAAATGAGGTACATAAGGTAGACACCTGGAAAGCACACGCTCTCTCATGGGGTGCTTAACCAATAAGAAAAAGGTATTTGCTGAAAAGTAAGCAGTGGAAGGAAAAAAGTAATGAAGACATGCTCCAGGGAAGGGACCAAGAGGAAGGCCCACGCATGCTAATGAACAAAAAACTAGCAAATGAGCGCAACAAACCCAATTAACTGGTAAACAATAAGCAGGCTCTATGCCCACTGCAAGCCAACAATAGTTTGTGTTGCCAACAGACAGCTTGTGCGGTCTAGTAGGTGAGACCTAAAATGTATGGTATCTTTATTGCAGGTCTGCCTTTTGCCACAACCATCTAGTGCTTTCAATGTTGTGAACACATTAAGATGTGAAAATATGCAACCTTTACAAGGACAGGCTGGTTGACTGGCTTTAAGTCCAGATTTAGATATAAGGTCTCAACATTTTTGATAACTGGAAATGAACTACTGACAATGCGACCAAACCGATTCTACTGCTGCCTTCCAAAAAAATGATTCCACTGCTAAAAGCTGACACAGCTGAGCTCTTGAGTACAGCAGGGGCCCACCAGGGAGGACCTCAGTTTGGATCAGCAAACCTGTCCCACACTGGAAAGTTTAAAGCAACAAGCTGCAACACAAGAGGCAGGGGATGCCAGTGGTACCCACAGGGTATACTGGGTAACAGCCTCCTTTTTCAGAAACAAGGTACCCTAAACCTGGTGTCACCAAGAGACTGGTCATCCCTCTGAAATTCAGGGACTTCGTTGACCTTGGCCCATGACATTCCCCTTTTAGGCCCATCTGGGGCAAAGTAAGACTTGGGACAGGCTTGTCCCTCGCTTTTACTGGCCCCACAAACCAAAAGACACCAAAGAGTTTTGTTGCTCCAGTGTCACCTGCCAAGCCAGTGGCACAACAGGTGCCTTCCGAAATAATTATTCCACTGCTTCCAAAAACAGAATATGAACCTTGTTGATGTTTCCCCGCTTTTAGTTTATGCTTGGCGGTGTTGCCATGAACTGCATAAAGAAGCATTGTTTTCAAATGGTAAGGATCCACTTGTCCAAGGATATTCCATTCAGTGCATTAGGGAAACAAATCCCTAAGATCTAGGTGGTGTGGGTGAGAAACTTAGCTTGTTTCCTGTCGGTGATGGAAGAGTCCTTTTGGGCTCTGCCCCTTTCTTTTTCTTGGCATGAAACAGTCACTTGTTTTGGGTCTTGAAGGTTGCTGCCAGTACTAAGCAGATTGTTAATATCCCTGCTGAAAATCTTCACTGAAATGACAGGCTGTTAACTTTGCAGTTTACTTTGAATGTTCGGTAGCAGCCTCTCTGCAATCATGCTCTCATTGCTGTTGTCTTTGTCTTTTTTGCTCAAACATTACATTCAAAGGCTCAACAACTGTTGTTCATATGCAAATTATAAATATTAGCTTGTTCTTCTGTTCAAAACCCAGATGTTCATAACCAAACGTCTCATGATGAGAATTTTCATGTTGAGGTGTCGGTTTGCAGTGTCGATGGCACCAAAAGGCTGACTTTGGGAAAGTATTTAAAATCTTGCTTCCTTGCACAGTGGGAGCTCTCCTTTTCTAGTTTTTCTCTAGAGATGTGAAGCTGCTTACCTCAGCGGACGACAATGTATAGGAATGCTTTGGAGCATTGGAACATTGATTGGCAGCAGTCTATCTTCTTACCCACATCATCAACTATTACCATTGGTCACTTCAGGGTTTAATCATCATAGATCAATCAGGTTCCAGATGAGACCTGATCTACTGTGGTACAATGCAGTGATGCTTTTTCTGTCAAAGCTTTGGCAGTGATTGGTGCTTTATAATTTTCCTTGCTCTTTTGAATTACTCTGTGCACCTTTGGTCTAACTAGGCACAATATGTTTCAGCAGGCTGCTTTAAAACATATGCATTCTAACACATTCTCTTGTGTGATAGCTTACTTAGGTACCTCTCTCGCTCAAGACCGCAGGAATGTGCTCAATAATCTTCCAATCTCTTTCCTCGTTTCTTAGTAGCTTTTCTTCAAAGTTCTCAGGTTTGAGCATGAGCAGTGGTTTGAGTTCCTCCTCTTGGTTTGAAAAATAATTTGAGAAGGGAGAATGGTGCTTGACTTCTATATTTTCCTTTTGCCTAGTTATTTTCTTCCTGATCGTTTTATGCGTGGCATAATTTAAATTTATCAATGAAAGAGCTCTTTCTATCAAAGTGTTATTCGAGTCATTAAATGAAATCCGTTTTTCCATGCTAACCACCTTAGAAACTATTTTAACTTTGACTGCTTTTTGAACAAGACAGTCTGTGCCGAAATCCTTTTTCGACTTAAACAAACGTGATCCTGTTAAGGCGGTAGGGAGAAGGGTCAATGAAAAAAATTAGAAAACTAGACACTCCCCCATTAACCTTTGATGTATTATCACTTCGATAAAAACACAAAGATGCAATTCAGTGTGCTAACATTTACTCTATAATGATTACAATAATTGATTTGTGATAAACCACTATAGATCAAAATATATTCTTGATGACAAACATGCGCAAATATTAGACATACAAAAAACCTGCAAAATGAGTAAATGACCGAAATTACAAATCCACACAAATACAAGAAAAAAACGTTCAAATAAAAAAAAAAATATATATAATAATCACATAAATTAAATGCAACACCACTAAAGAAACATTAAAAAAAAAATTTGCAGTCTCCTGATCAATTTAGAAGAGAGTTTTTAGTACGCCTTTGACAATATCTATTTTTGTCATTAAATGTAGTCTCAATCGTAATTGGGTCATTTAAAAACCAACAGCCTTTATAGAGGTTTGGACTTACACTTTCTGTGCAACTTTTGTGGGGTGCTTCTTTTATTGACCCAGGAGATAATTTGCTCCCGAGACATTTCAATTGGTAGCATTTTAATCTTCATCTCTGACAAAACAATGTTCATCACAGACAGAGGTGAAGACACAATTTGTCTCTTCTTGTTCAATATCGAAGAACTAAGTCTTTCTTCCGTCCTTCATACATACAAGACACTGTCTTTGAAATGAAAACACCACCCTGAAACCTGCAGTATTCCAGTACCTGACCCTGATCCATGGCCAGCTGAGACTACCCTTTTCTTTCTCGTTTTCCAAGTTTCTGCTTGATGACAGAAACATACTTCACTTTTCAAGGAGTTGTACCTAGTGGAAGATAGAAGTTAAATGCCTCAAGTTTGTCTACCTGTGGTTAGGTATATATCTGAATTGAGAGCAAACCTAAATTGCACCCTGCACAATACTGAAAACTCAAAAATCAGAGAAAATACAAAGTAAACAATCTTGTGAGCAACAATCTTTCTATAAATCCCCTGGCCCTCCACTGGCCAAAGTCCACCAAAAAGATCCTTGTACAATGGCCAATTGTCTTAGCCATTGTGAAGACCTTCAAAAACCCATCAGATGCTCAAGTTTTTCAGTCTGCCTTTGGTGTTACTGTTGTTGTCTAATCAATTTCTATGTATAATTTGGTAACTCAAGAGTAATTTTCCAGCTGCTCTTGTATGGCTTTCCATTCCATTTCCACTCCGCTGGCCACACTCTTGACCCCATCTTCTCTGCCAGAAACCACATCTCCTTCAGCCACTCCTCCGAACTACACTGGACCGACCACAGATGCGTCCACTTCACCTTCAAACAGGAGACTCACCACCACCGCACACAACAAATCCCCGCAGACGCTGGAGCAAAATCTTCACAGAGCAGCTCCTCTCAACACTGAGCCGAAACCCACCAGCCAGCATCACAGACGCCAACAACGCAGCCCACAGCCTCACACAGTGGATCACCAACTGTGCCGAAAACCTCGCACCATTTAAAAGCCCCCCCCAAGTGGGACCAGCATCAGAAAACCCCCATGGTTCACGGACGCCCTCAAAGAATCTAAGAAATCCTGCCAAACCCTAGAAAAAACCTGGCGCAGCAAACGAACCACAGAAAACATGACCGCCCTCAAGACCGCCACCCGTGAACACCACCAGCTGATCCGATCCACCAAAAGGACTTAATTCAAAGCGCGACAAGAGCGACTAGACAACAACACCCACAACAGCAAGGAACTCTTCAACATCGTCAAAGAGCTCTCCAACCCCAGCGTCAGCTCCAACAACATCACACCCTCACAAGAACTCTGCAACTCCCTCGCTACGTTCTTCCACCGAAAGATCACAGATCTACACGACAGCTTCGGACCCCAGACCCCGCCCCCTACCTCCAAACCTGCAGCCCCCCACCACTACACTCAGCTACTGGACCCCCGTCAGCTCAGAAGAGACCAGAAGCATCATGAACACCATCCACTCCGGCTCCCCTTCGGACCCTTGCCCCATCACATCTTCAACAAAGCCGACTCCTTAATCGCCCCCCCATCTCCGGAACATCATCAACAGCTCGTTCGCATCAGCCACCTTCCCCAAGAGCTAGAAACACGCGGAAGTCAACGCCCTCCTAGAAAAAAACACATCTGACCCCAACGACTTGAAGAACTTACACCCCTTCACTCTCCTCCCCTTCCCGGCCAAGGTCATCGCGAAGACCGTCAATAAGCAGCTGACCGCTTTTTTTGAGGCTAACAACTCGCTCGCCCCCTCCCGATCTGGAATCCGAGCCAACCACAGCACAGAAACCGCCCTCATCGCAGTCACCGACGACATCAGGACTCCGATGGAAAACGGAGAAACAACCACCCTCATCCTCCTGGACCTCTCGCCTGCCTTCGGCACCGTGTGCCATCGCACCCTAATAACCCGCCTCCGCACCACTGGAATCCTAGGACAGGCCCTAGAATGGATCATCTCGTTCCTCTCCGACAGAGCCCAGAGAGTCCACCTCCCTCCCTTCCGCTCAGAACCCACCGAGATCATCTGCGGCGTACCCCAAGGATCCTCGCTCAGCCCCACCCTCTTCAAAGTCTACATGAGCACCCTCGCCGCCATCGCACGCAAACACAACATCAACATCATCTCCTATGCCGACGACACCCAGCTGATACTCTCCCTCACCAAAGACCCTACCACCGCCAAAACCAATCTACAGGAAGGAATGAAAGACGTCGCGGATTGGATGAAGCTCAGCCGCCTAAAACTAAACTCAGACAAGACGGAGGTCCTCATGCTGGGACAATCCCCATCCGCCTGGGACGACTCCTGGTGGCTCACGGCACTGGGCACCGCACCAACCCCCTCGGATCACGCATGCAAGCTCTGATTCATCCTGGACTCCCTCCTCAGAATGACCAAGCAAGTCAACGCCGTCTCGTCAGCATGCTTCAACACCCTACGCATGCTCCGAAAAATCTTCCAATGGATCCCCGCCGAAACCAGAAAGTCAGTCACCCATGCCCTCGTCACAAGCCGTCTGGACTACGGAAAACACCCTATACGCAGGGACCACCGCAAAGCTTCAGAAACGTCTACAACGCATACAGAACGCCTCCGCACGCCTCATCCTCGACATCCCTTGCCACAGCCACATATCCGCCTACCTGAAACACCTAAACTGGCTCCCCATCAACAAGAGGATCACCTTCAGGCTCCTCACCCACACACACAAAGCACTCCACAACATGGGCCCCGAATACCTCAACAGCCGCCTCTCGTTCTACACGCCCACCCGTCAGCTTCGCTCAGCCAGCCTCGCCCTCGCCACCGTCCCACGGATCCGCAGAACCACCGCAGGAGGCAGATCTTTCTCCTACCTGGCAGCTAAAGCATGGAACTCCCTCCCCGCACACCTAAGAACCACCCAGGACCATCTCGCCTTCAGGAAACTCCTCAAGACTTGGCTTTTCGAGCAGCAGTAACTTCCTCCCCACCCCCTCTCTCCAACACCTTGAGACCCTCTCAGTGAGTAGCGCGCTCTATAAATGTTCTGATTGATCGATTTCCATTTACTAACATTTTAATAAACGTAGGCACAGCTCCAGAGCAAGAAATCTGAAGATGGTGAAAAAGTTGTCACAAAGGCTAGATGGTGGACTGATGCATATCATATAAATCTAGGACATGCTAACTCTGAAAAACTAGCAAAAACGAAGTAGTGGCGAGGGAATAATAGACTGCCAAGCAGGTGCGATTGGAGCTAGGAGATAAGCCAATGGCACAAACTACATTTGACTAGGCACCAGAGGCACACTAATCTAGTCAGGTTGCCATGAGTGACTATAGCGAAGCAAATATGAGAAGCAACAAATATATTGTGGAAGCAGGCAAAGGATTTGTATTCAAGTCACCTTTGTTTCCTACGTTTAAGATTCTAACCTCAATCTGCACACGAACAAAGCTCGGTGACCATTGTGGAAACAATAAAAAACTGTATGCAAGAGAACAATTCCAATTGCTATTCTGAACACTAAAATGAATTTATCTATTGGTGGGAGGTGGACCTACATGCTCTTGATTAACTGTCAAGTGGCCACACAAAAAACATGATTACTGTGATTTTACTTGAGTGTCTGATAGGCACATAGCAGAGGGCCAGGATATATGCATTTGGCATGCACTGGTGTTCATAGGGGTTCTGTGTCGCACCAACACATACTAACTGACACCTAAACTATTTGTTTGCATTTTAAGTAGGCTTCATCTGTCTTTGGGTCAAAAGACAAACAAAACATGAAAACCTTCTAAAAGGCAACGCCGGCAATCCTTGAAAGAAAGCCATCACAGTTACTGTTTTACTATATTTTCAGTTTTTGTTAGCTTGAACACCCGTTTTTATCAAAGTACTTTAAGGTTTGCACTTACCACTGACTGATTTCTCTGGAGATTCCTCAACAATTGCCACTTCTGAAGAAGAATCTGAGCAACTGAGGAAAAAAAATAAAACAGACTATGTAAATCACACATTTAACTCTTTATCTCATTCATGGGTGCATTTACAAAGCATTTGTTTTGCACATCAGCAGTAATTTTTCGTCTGCTTTTCTCATCATAGTCTAGGAGACATAAAACTTCACATAACTCAAAGATAGAAAAGGTTACATCTACCTTTACACAGAGCGACATGAGGTTGCTACTAGCAAACAAGATAGGGCCGGGAAGAACAATTTACTTACCTTCGGTAACGCTTTTTCTGGTGGATACAGTAGCTACCTGTCGATTCCTCGCCTTATGAATTCTCCGAATGCGTCCGCATTCGACGGAAAAATTTCTTCCCAGCTCGAAGACGTCACAATTGCACGGCTCCGCATGTGACTCCGTCTGACGTCATTGTGGCAATAACAAGTCCTCGCCGGCGTGCTGACGTCAGTTTCACCCTTTTTTTATGTGCCTTTGAGGCGAACAGGTGAAAACCGACCCCCACAAAAGCACAGATATATATATACATATTGCCATACAGATATAATATAAGTACAACATGTATTCATATAAAAATTAATCAAAACTTATATACATTCATAATAAAGAAGTCTTGGTATGACCATACAGGCAATGGCAAGGCGGGTGGGACTGTGAGGAATCCACAGGTAGCTACTGTATCCACCAGAAAAAGCTTTACCAAAGGTAAGTAACTAGTTCTTCTGATGGATACAACTACCTGTGGATTGCTCAGCTTATGAATAGAGCCCCAAAGCAGTACCACACTTGGAGGTGGGTGCCTGACCAGTCACACCAAGAAATCCTGCAACAGAGAACGTGCAAAATGACCATCACTCCTGACTTTTGAATCCAAGCAATAATGCTTCACGAAAGTATGGAGGGAAGTCCAAGTTGCTGCTTTGCAAATATTCACTACAGGAACACCTCTAGGCAAAGCCAAAGTGGCAGACTTAACTCTGGTAGAATGAGCTCTAATACCCTCAGGAGGAACATTCTTTGCCAATGAATAACAGATCTTTATGCAAAGAATGACCCACCTGGATAAGGTTCTTTTATGACAGCTCTGTCTTTCATCTTGCCCACATATCCAACGACGAGTTGGTCATCCAAACGAAAGTCCTTTGTTCTATCAACATAGAAGCTAATAGCACTTCTCGGGTCCAAGTGATGGAGTCTTTCTTCCTCTTCTGAAGGGTGAGGAGGATAGAAGGATGAAAGAGTAACAGACTGCCCCACATGGAAAGGAGTGACAACCTTAGGAAGAAAATCCGACCTGGTTCTCAGCACCCCTTTGTCAGCATAGAATGACGTAAAGGGAGATCTGACACTAAGTCTGAAGCTCACTCACACGGCTAGCAGATGTAATAGCAACAAGGAAAACTGTCTTTAAGACCAACAACCTTAAATAACAAGAATGCATAGGTTCAAACGGTGAACCCATTAAAAAAGTCAAAACCAGATTCAAATCCCACTGAGGCATGAGAAACTGAAAGGGAGGAAACTTAATAGTTAGGCCTTTCAAGAACCTAACAACTATAGGTGATTTGAACAAGGAAGGTTGATCCGGAAGGCACAGAAAGGCCAGCAGCGCCGACAAATAGCCCTTGACAGTCACAACTGCACAACTCTTGTGAGCTAAAGCAAAGGCAAACATCAGACAAATAGGCTTTCAAGGAATCAATTTGTCTCTCTCCACACCAAGTCACAAATGTTGCCCATCTGCCGGCATTATCAGTCTTGGTGGAGTGTCGCCTGGCTGTACATGCAGACTCTGGAGGTGGGGGTGCAGAACCTGCCCCTGCGACTGCGAGAGGTCTGCCCTGTGAGGGGGACAGTGAGAGTTGGGGAAGGTCTGTGTTCCACACCCATCTCAGCCAATCCAGAGCTATTAAAATGAATTGAGCCCGATCTTGGCAAACCTTCCTCAGAACCTGAGGAACCAAAGGTGTGGGGGGCCGCACCAAGACATCTGAAACGTGTCCCCCAATGCTCCTTGCACCGGATACTGGAGGCTGTGGAATGACTGCCAGTGCGCGTTCTCCTAAGTGGCAAACCGGTCTATCTGTGGAAAACCCCACATCCGGAAGATGTGAAGAACCAGGTCTGGATTGAGATGCCACTCGTGATCGGCTGAGAAATGTCGACTGAGACCGCCGCATGTACGTTGAGAACTCCAGCCAAATGGTTTGCCACTATGCAAATCTGATGGTCCTGTGCCAAGGACCAGTGCCTCTCTGCAGAGAAGGTACAACCCTACACCTCCCTGCTCGTTGATGTACCACATCGCGGTAGTGATGTCCGTCAAGACCTGAACTGACTGACCGCGAAGGGATGGGAGGAAGGCCTTGAGAGCCAGACGTATCACCCACACTTCTAACAGATTGATGTGAAACATCTGTTCCACTGGATACCAAAGACCTTTAATCTCCAGGTCCCCCAGATGAGCTCCCCACCCTAGAATGGAATCATCCGTTATAAACGTGGCCACAGGAGGTGGTAGAGCAAACGGCCTTCCATGGGAAAGGCTGCCGTCCACCATCCACCATCATAGCTGCGTTGCAGCATCCCTGGAGATCACTCTTATCGAGATCTCCTTGGTGTTGAAACCACTGCTTGCGGAGACACCACTGGAGATCCCTCATGTGCCAACGTGCATGAGTGACCAACCGAATGCAAGAATCGAGCAGACGTAGGACATTGAGGACTGGAACAACTGCTCCTTTTTGAAACATTGGAATCAACGCCTGAATGTCCTGGATCTGCTGAGGCGGAGAATAGGCCAGACTCAATGTTGTTTCAGTACTGCCCCTATGAACAGGAGGCGTTGAGAGTGCTTCAGGTAAGACTTGGGCACGTTTACCGTAAAGCCCAGACTGAACAACAACTGTGTTGTCATTTGGAGGTGATGCAGCACAAGCTCCGGAAACTTGTCTTTGATCAGCCAATCATCCAGGTAAGGGAATACCAATATTCCCTTCCTTCTGAGATTTGCTGCAACCACTGCCATCACCTTCGTAAAGACTCAGAGTGCGGAAGTAAGACCAAAAGGAAGGAAAGCAAACTGGTACTGTTGTGACCCCCACCACACACCGGAGATACTTCCTGTGTGACCTGAGACTGGGGATATGAAAGTAAGCATCCTGCAAGTCTACAGACACCTTCCAGAAGCCAGAATCAGCATCTTGAATTTCTCCTGCTTGAGGAACCAATTCAAAATCCTCAGATTCAGGATAGGCCTCAATTGACCATCCTTCTTGGGAATCAGGAAATATCAAGAATAGCACCCCTGACCCCTTTCCTGATCTGGAACCAACTCCACTGCGCCTTTTGATAAAAGGACTTGAACCTCCTGCTGAAGCAACAGGAGATGATCCTCTGAACAAAACAAAGGACGAGGAGGGATGGGAGGAGGAAACTCCTGAAAGGGAAGGGCATACCCTTTCCCCACAATATTCAGTACCCAGGAATCCAATGTGACTAACTCCCACTCGTGGAGAAAATGGAATAACCTTCCCCCTACAGGAGAAGCATGACTTAAAATGGATGGAAGAATAGGGCTGCTTTTCTTGCTGTGCTCCCCCAGAGGAAGATGACAGGGTGCTGCTCGGTGGCTCCTCGCGTCCTAACCCTCCCCGCCCTCTAAAGGACCTATATGGAAGGTTGGCAGACTGTTGAGTGGTGGATTGAGGTCTTCCACGATAAGCTGCTCCACGGCCAAACCCCCTAAACCTCCGAAAGGGGTAGATGTGGAAGCTTACAGTCCCTAAGACTTCGCCGTGGTCCTACTCTCTTTAAAGCACTCTAAGGCAGAGTCTGCTTTGGCACCAAATAACTTTTCTGAGTCTAATAAGGTTGCCTGGACATCTGCTGAAAACCCAGAAGACCTCAGCCACGAGGTCTCCTGGTGGCGACTGAAGTACCAATGGCCCTAGCCACTGGGTCTGTAGTATCAAGACCAGACTGGATTATCTGTTTGGCCACAGCTTGGGTGTCCGACAGGAGCTCATCGAACTGCCCCTGCATATCCTGCAGCAAGTTAGGCACTACAACTCTAGCCGTGTCCATCAGGGTGCGCACATATCTACCCAAGACACAGGTAGCATTGACCTATTTTAGGGCCATACTGCAGGATGAGAAAGTCTTCTTAGCTGTCTGCTCCATCCTTTTGGACTCCCTGTCCGATGGAGTAACAGGAAAGGAGCCTGGTGCAGAATGAGCCGAACAAGAAGCCTGGACCACCAAGCTCTCTGGCGTCAGATGCTGCAACAAAAACTCCAGATCTCCCAGAGCAATCCTGTAACTTCTTGCAACAGTCCTGGACATGGCTGGTGAAGTAACAGTTTTTCTCCAGACCACTAAGATAGGCTCCGTAAGAGCATCATTGAATGGGAGCAAGGGCTCCGCTGAAGTAGAAGAAGGATGTAAGATTTCAGTCAAAATGTTAGTTTTAACCTCAGCAGCTGGCAATGGAAGGTCCAAAAAAATCTGCAGCTTTCTTGATAACATAATGGAAGGAAACCACCTCTTCCATAAACTCCCCTGGGGATGAAAGATCTCACTCAGGAGAAGTATCCAGCCCACTAGCTGAGTCTAGGCCCTGCAATTCTCCCAAGGGCTCAGCAATCTCCCCTTCCTCCAACAGCTGTCTCTGGTACTCTTTCTCCTCCAAGAGCCTCTGTGCTCTCCTCCGTGACCTCAACCTGGCCTCCAACCTCAGCGTTGACATGGAGTTAGCTGACATCGATGATGCTGGCTTCAAAACCGATGGCCGCGGACTGGGAGAAGAAGGAGATGCATTTAGTCCCGACCGGGATCCATCTGGCGCCGGAGTTGACTCCATCAGCGCCGTCGACATACGAGGCGCTGTCATCGGTGCCGTCTGCCTATGTGCGATGTCATTGCCGCAGGAAGCCTATGAGGTGATGTCATCGGTGCCGAACCGGCATCCTCAGCCTGATAAGGCACAAACGGAGCCGACTTGTATGGAGCCGGAGATCCCAAGGAGAATGCCAATGGACCCGTGGGACCAGACGGTGCACCAGCAGGGGCCATCGCCTTATTGAAGATACTGAACATGGCATTCAGAAATGCCACCGGACCAGCTCCTGGAGTCGGGAAGGCAGGAGACCTTGGATCTTCATGTGGCGCCTGGGTCGGATGCGGAACCTGTGCCACCGACTCTTGAACCCCAGGCAAAAAGCGAGGACTCGCTGGGGACAATCACCTCGATGAGCGATGGTGCAGACGAAGCCTGAGGACTTTGAGGCTGGGGAGTTACAGTGGGACTAACCTCCCACGTCGTACGATGCCGTCTGGATGGAGAGCGAGATAGAGACCGACCTTTAGATAAACGACGTCAAGAGCTGTGTCGGCACTGCTTCTTATGTGACTTATTGAATGACTAGTCTCTAGTCTTAGACCTCCAATGACTTCTGTGTCCTTTCTTAGCCTTAGCTAAAAAGAGTTTAGCCTCTTTCCTTCAGCGCTTTTGGATTCATCCTTTGGCAGGATACGCACTATCCTACATCGTGGTCCGAATTGAGAAACCATTAGCAATCCTCGTGAGGGTCCGTGACAGACACACGACCCCCACGACAAGGTTTATACTTCAACTTTTTAGTAGTAGATATTGTAACAGAGTACAATAAGACACCTTCGAAACAGTAGCTTCTCGAGAGCTAGGAGAAAACCATTAGCGTCGAAGGCACGTTAAAAAAGGTAACGGATGTCAGCACGCCAGCGAGGACTTCTTAGTGCCACGATGACACCAGAAGGAGTTGCATGCAGAGCCGTGCAATTGTGATGTCCTTGTCGAAGTGAAGAGCTGGGAAGAAAATTTTCCGACTAATGCTGGAACATTGGGAGAATTCATAAGTTGAGGAACCCACAGGTCGTTGTATTCATCAGAAATCTGCAGTTTTACTACAAAGTCAACAGAGGTCCTCAAAAGAGAAGGCAATTGCTTGAAAGCTGAAGTTGCACTATGTATTTAATAGATGTCCTCATAGAAGAAATACAACAGAGATGGAAAGTTGCAGTTGAGTTCTACTGCCAACAGATGCCCTCAAAGAAGGAGGACTTCATTTGTACTAAAGGGAACCGAGGTACGCATACATAAAAATATAAAGTAGGGATTGAGCGAGAACTGGACCTATGCTAGCCAGTCTCTTATCAAGGATTAATGGTGAAAGAGGGCAGGAGGGGTATATAAATCAGAGGATGACAGAACTTTGTCACTCGCAGGTCTTTCCTGGGTAAACACTTACTGGTTCATTCAGTTCACCTTTTTGACTCCATTCTATGAATGACAACACAAAAAAATGTAAGTGTCAGACCAAAAAAAAAAAAAAAAAGGCACGAGTGTTCACTGACAAAGTTGACCTCATAAGTAAATGCATACAACACTGTTCTGCTTAAAGTCCAAATATCCACAGCCGGAGAAGTACTGAAGAGTCATTATACTGCCTACAGATGTCCTCAATGAAGAGCACTACCACCAACAGAGGTCCTCACAGAAGACTAAAATGGAGAATGAAAGATGCACTATACAACCAGCAGAGAACCTCAAAGAAGAGTACAATGCCAATGGAAAACTTGTTGTACTCTACTACCAACAGAGACACCCTCGCAAAACAGCACAATGGCGATCGAAAGCTGTAGCTGCATTTTATTACAACAACAGTATAAGTGTACAATGGCACCATAGTCCTTTTTAAGTGTATATTTACACGAGTTAGGCAAAAGACAAAGTTGACATTGAGAAAATACATACATTGTTGCTTTGCACCTAGGTCCACGTTTTCCTCAAATAAGTATAATAATAAACATTAACTTCTGCAAGAACACATTTGCCATAGACTGACAGTCACTACTGAACTTTTCCTTTCTTTTAGGAATAATGATATGCACCCCAATGGAGAATAGCAACTGTACAACTATTCCGGGAGGAGACTAACATCCTGGAATTTCAGCAAACAATACTTGTGACTGCAACACCAGCATATCGGAAAAAAGGTTTAAGCACTGCTACAGTACCTCCACAGTTGAAGGGTGTGGCTTCAACCTCTATTTGCATAGGCGCTCGTTAAAATAATGCATTATAGTCATTGGAAAGGTTCAATTGCATTATACTACGAACAGATGTCCTCACAGAAAAGTACATTGGAGATGGAAAGCTGAAATTGTGCTATATTACCAACAGAGGTCCTCATAGCCCTTCCTTTATACTACACTTTGGTACAGTGAGATTCCAGAGTGACACAACGTTGACATCTTGAAAAAATACATACAGCACTGCTTAGCACAAGTTTTCCCTCAAACAAGTGCAGGAGTTATTTTACCTTCGGTAACACTCTTTCACGTGGGTACTCTACCCAACTGCAGATTCCTCTGCTTCAGAATATTCCCTTTTTGGCACAGGATCCAAGACCCAATTCTGCTCCACCTGTTGCAACAGTATATGACGGCAGTATTGTCTGTGAGATCCTGCACCAGACTGCCCTTAATGGATTGTAGGAATATCTTGAATGTCGGGCAAAAGGCCAGCAAATCCAGCAGACTAATGCATCCACCATCACAGTAAACTCTGGGTGGGTTAGGGAGAGGGGTGCTGCTGCTAAGCGTCCGTTTAAAACCTGGATGTAATCTAAAGGTTACTTTGGGTTCTTGGTCCACTGAGAATTCCAGTTCCACTGCAGAGCCCACATATGCCACACCTAGCCTACAGAATGAGTAGGATGCAGGAGGCCAAGAGACCTCAGAGCCACTTTCTCAGAGACCCAGGACTGAGGCGAAAATATTGGGCATCACAGGCTGCAGGTCCTGGACTTCTTGTGATGGAAGAAAGGCCTAGAACTGCATTATATCCCAGATGGCTCCTGTGAAAGGAAGCCAATGAGAAGGAGTATGGCGTGACCTCAGCATATTCCTAGTGAATGCCAGTGATAAAAAGCTGTTCACTAGAGGTGGTCTATGATTGACTGTGGCAAGCCCGCTTTCATCAGAGTTAAGTAAGGTTGAAAGCTTTTATACCTGACCTCCTAATGTGCGACAACCATCACTTTTGTGACTACCCAATGAGAGCTGGTAAGAATAAAGGGGAGCACGAAAAATGTGGTTGCTGGTATCTTTTTATCCCCACAATTGGCATACTGGCCCACCCATTTAAGTCTCTAGTATATGGTACCTAGGTACCCAGGGAATTGAGGTTCCGGGGGATCCCTATGGCTGCAGCAGTAATTCTGCCACCATAGGCATCCCATGCAAAGGGTTCTGCAGGCCTGCCATTGCTGTCTGAGGGAACCAGGTGCACGCACCTGGTTTCACTACAGGTCACTGCACCAGGTCCCTGTAAGTCACCCCTATAGTAGGCCCCCTCAGCCCAGAGGGCAGGGTCAAGGTACCTGTGTGTGAGGGCACCCCTGCACTAGCAGAGGTGCCCTCACGAACTCCAGCCCCATTTTACTGGACTTCGTGAGTGCGGGGACACCATTTTATATATGTACTGGACATAGGTCACTACCTATGTCAAACTACATAATGGTAACTCCGAACCTGGGCATGTTTGGTATCAAACATGTCTGAATCATACCGCAATACTATTGCAAGTATTGGAAGTACGATTCCATGCACTCTGGGAGCTCATTAGAGGACCCCCAGCATTGCTACCACCAGTCTTACAGGGTTTTCCTGGGCTGCCCAGCTGCTGCCACCCCTCTGACAGGTTTCTGCCCTGCTGCTGCCTGATTTGATCAAGTACAGGAAGGCAGAACAAAGGATTTCCTTTGGGAGAGGGAGGTAACACCCTCTCCCTTTGGAAATCGGTGTGACTGGCTGGGGAGGGGTAGCCTCCCCAAGCCACTGGTTTTGCTTTCAAGGGCACATTTGGTGCCCTCCGTGCACAAACCAGATCACCCCCTCCCCCCACCCCCAAAGTCCCTGCTCTGGCACAAAACTGGACATTGGAAAGGGGAATGACCACTCAGTGGTGGGCCCAGAGCTCCTCCAGAGGGTCCCTGGGTTCTGCCATCTTGATTCCAAGGTTTGCATTGGAACTCTGGAAGCATCGGAGTGGCCAGGCAGGTGACTTCAGAGGCACCCTCTGATAGGTGGTTACCTGGTTAGGTGACCAAATCCCCTCTGAGCTACATAGGGTCTTCCTCTGGGGTGGGGCCTCAGATTTGGCTTGCAAGACTCCAGCAGGACTCCTCTGCAACCTCTGCTTAAACATCCGGCCTCAGGTACCGCGACTGGACCCTCAAGGAACTTACAAGCTGTAGATCCACGAGGGAGACTCTTCTGCAACATTGTATCCTGAACTCCTACCAGCTTTGCAACATTTGCACGTCTGTGCATCCTAAGAAGACTGCAACTCTTCAGCTTGCACAAGAAGAAGGAATCTCCCTTGGGGTGAAGGCATCACTCATGTGTAACTACAAGTACCTGGCTGCATCGACGGGTGGCTGCATGAATCTCCCCTCATCCCGAGTGGCGTGAGTCCTGCATCACAGGTGATAGTTCGGAGAGTCTCCCTTGGTCCTCTCTACCAACTGTCGCACTTTGGTGGTGGTAAGTCCTTTCCACTCCACGCAAGACTGTACCCCTGTGCACCGCGTCCTTTGCATTTGCCAAGGCTTGTTGCTTCACTTCCAAGGGGGAACTTCAGCCCCCAGCACTACATCCTGCAACTTCTGGACCTCTGTGTAGTCCTTTGGCTACGTGGGAGCAACTTCTGTGGTGCTGTGTGGGCTGCTTCTGCAACTACTGTGACCCTGCCCCGTGGGACACCTGTGGGTGGTGCCTCTGCTCTTTTGAGCCTTCTGCGACGCAGAGGGTCCCCTGTGACTCCTCCTCCTCCTGGGTAGAACCCTTCTGGACCTTCCTGGTTCCCGGAAGCACCACTTTTCCCTCCAACAGCGAGTTTGCCTTTGCCAAGACTTGTTGGTGAAAATCTTTCACTGACACCCATCTGCAATCCAGCTTCCAGCGTGGGGCACTATTTGCACGCATCAGGAACACTTCCCCAGCTTCTGTGCTGCAGTGCTGACCTGACTACCTTCTTAGTCGACCAACTCCAAAAGGTACCTCTGGGTGGGTAGTATCTCCTACTACCCCTGGACTCCAAAGAAACGTCTGGACTTGGTCTCCTCTCTCCAATGGTCTCCATCTTCGGTTTTCCACTGCTGGTTCCTTGCAGGCTGTTCTGGTGTCTTCTTTTCATCCTTTGGGGTGGTTTTGGGGAAATCCAGTGTTTGACTCCTGCATTCCTGGTTGTGGGGGGGAAGGGGGTGCTGCATTACTTACCTGTGTGGTTTCCTAGTACTCCCAGCTCCCCTCTAAATGATTTACTTACTTAGGTGGGGGTTTTGTGTTCGCATTGCACTTTCTTAGTAAATGTTTTGGGCTCCACCTAGGGATGCTATTGCATACTGCTATTTCACTGTTTAACATTTATATGCGCGTGTGTGTGTGTGTGTGTGTATTTGGGTGTGTGTGTGTGTGTGCGCTTTCCAAAAAATAAAAGTACCTTTATTTTTGTACAATCAAGTGTTTTCTTTGTTGTGTGTAAGTACTGTGTGACTGTAGTGGTATTGCATGAGGTTTGCATGTCTCCTAGATAAGCATTGGCTGCTCATCCACAGCTACCTCTAGAGAGCCTGGCTTCTAGACACTGCCTACACTTCACTGAGAGAAGATACCGGAACCTGGTATAAGGTGCAAGTACCATCGGTACCCACCACACAACAGGCCAGCTTCCTACACAAGGTCTGTGGGTCTGTAGGACAAGTGCATTGAAGAACACGTCCTGCAGGTCCAAGGCTGCCAGCCAGTCCAAACAAAACTTGAGCCAGTGTTAGCATTTTGAATTTTTCCTTCAGCAAATAGACATTTAAAGGGCAAAGACCTAAAACAGGATGAAGGCTACAGTCTTTCAGTGCAGAAATCAGCAGGAGGAAGAACCAGTCTTAATTTTCACATCTGGTACAGTCTCCATGGCCCATAGGCAGTAGAGCCTGCACATCGTGATAAAATTAACAGATGCCCCTCTGAAAGCCAATCTGACGGGGTTTAAGATGCACTAGGCTGCAAGGAATGGAAGGGCACAGCCCCACTGAATGATCTTAAGGACCCATCTGTTGGACTGAGTAGCTTGTCATTCCCTGGAGAAAAAGTCTGCCCCTGCCCCCACAGGGTGGTTTGGTGATGCTGAGAAAAAACTACATATGTCTGGATGCTGATGTTACGGGGAAAGGGATACTATGAAAAGCTGGACCCTTAGGAACTTTCAAGTTGCCTGCCTGATCCTTGACCTCAAAAACGGCTGGGCTGAATGTTCGGGGTGGTGGGCTTGGCACTGCTTGTATGCCAAACCGCATGAGTAGCCCTGAAAATGTCAATATGAGGGAACTTTCTAGCAGGAGTGAAAACATTCATACAATGCAGTGTGGCATGCTGTCCTTAAAGCGCTCAATGGCAAAATCAGATTTCACACCAAATAGGAGCAATCCACAGAAAGGCATAACCATAAGGGCTGCCTGGACAGCCCCAGAGAATCCCATAGGCCTCATATCTATGCATGGTGGCAGAGAACCACACTAGTGCTGCAGGCCCGCCCAAGTAATCTGCTGTTTACAGGCCATAACAAATTACATATCTGGTCACATATTTACTATCCTAAATGGTTTGAGTCATGGAGGCCCAAAACTCCACAGGAACCACCGGCAGGATATTGGTGCCCATGTCCCAGAGTGTATGATTTCAACACCAAGGGAACGCAAGAGGTACTGACTAGCATTAAGAATATACTGGCCGACAAGAATATTGGGAGGGGGGGCGGGATGGGCAGTCGGTAGGGGGTGGCTGTGGAACAAATTGTGGTTCAACTTACTGGTAGAAATCTGCACCACCAGACACTTCTGGGTAGGGAGAGGTGTGGGTGTGTGGTGATTAGGGAAGAAGTATTGTGCTCAGTGGCCTCTTGTAGGTCCATGTGTAGACTGCTATCGTAATGCAGGTGAAACCCATCTCAATCACTGCCCTTGTCATCTCCAAGTAATGGTAGTCTTGAATCTGAGACACAGCTAAAAGGGATGATACAGTACCTAACAGTGAATTTGTGGTTGAGTCATTGTTCTTTCAGAGTCTGACTTTATGGGGACCCGGTGGTTCAGGAAGATTTTGAGATAGGATCTCAGTCAAGACTAGCTGACTTGGAGTCGGACAGCGATATGTATAGAGTCGTACTCTGTTGCACCAGTGGCAGCGAGGCCAGAGCAGAAGGGACCAGAGCAGATTGTGTCACTGGAGTCAGAGCATAACCCGAGATAGGTTGCGAAGCACAGGCGGCGCAGAGGATGGATCCGTTGGCTGTAATCCAACTTGAGGCCCCTGTAGATCCTTAGGGAGCGAATGCATGCCAGAGCAACAAAGATGTACAACATATGCCCACCTAAAGGCCTTGATCTGTTGTGTCATTGCTGATGACCTGGGTGCACCTGAACAAACTGCAAAATTAACTTCTCAATGAGAGATGCATATAAGGATTAGCAGTCACTGGGAAATACAAATGTCTGAAATAGATCTATGGGTGGGAAACTTTGTTTTATAGGTGTATGTATACATGTGCAGGGGCAAAATAGAGTCACTCAAAATAAAGGCATTCAATGGCTGAAGTAGGTGAGTCCGCTCATCTATTCTTTGCAGAGGGAAGGAGAATTATTTGAGTGACTTTTGAACAGAGCAATGGTGAACGAGTGTTAATTGAGAGCTTTTATATATCAATGGAAAAAAATAATAGTTAAAGCTTATATATAGTTAGTAAAACGCTATTTCTTTACAAACCAAATTTAAACTACATAAACGTTAGAAATGACAAAGTTATAGTTATACCTTAAATGTCTATTTTACGCACTGCCTTCAAACTATAACTCATGTACCTTCGTACACAATGGAGTGAAATGGGTAGCCCCACTATATTAACTATAACTTGCACCTTCCTCATGCACTGCTCATACCCTTTCAAATTACATCACTCATGCCTTCTGAAATCATAGCATAGTAACACTTATGACATGGCAAACCACATCATTTGTGAGAACAAAGTGCATGTGCATGGTAGAGTGGTGAGTTATAGTTAATGTAGTGTGGCTCGAAGACGAGCAGTTGACCACCCATTGTGCATGGCAAAAAGGGGTTTGCTTTACGTATGGTAATATGATACTGCTTTACGTTAAAACCCTAGCAGTTAACTGAAGAAAAAAAAGGTTGAAGTGGCGTTATAGTTAGGAGAAATTTTCAGTGACAATATATTTAAAAAACACTGAAATTGACCAGTTAAAGCTTTCTCAAGTAGCTATACCTCCGGAACATTTCAGAGATGTCCATGACATCATTGATAACATCACTGCAACATTTGCAATGACATTATGGCTGGGAAGGGTTGTAGCACACTGTGTGAATAGAGTAGGAGGCTGATCTACAAATGTTTGATTAAATGGTAGGACGGTAAGGTGTAGCTTAGAGATGATAGGAGTCAAGAGTTCCCCACAAGGGTCTACGTTATTGTTACCATGGGTAGTAGTACAGTGGTGTATTGTCCATCCCTTTCACATGTGCGATCCTGTTCAGCCAGGACTTCAAGTAGAAGCAGTGTCCTTTCGGTTGGTAACTAAAGAACTACAAACAGCCGTTAGCAGAATGCCAAAAAGTAATGCATCATTGTCTGAACCCATCCGAGTATCCAGGAATCCCAGTGAACACACAATGTGCTTAAACCCATCTACTGCTTCCGTGAATACTCTATGAAATGGAATTTTCCAAGATAGTGAGCCGTTGTCTTCAAATATTTCTTCACAACTATCGATCTTATGTAATATACATAGGATGTATATTCCCGTTAGTGCCTTACTCCTGCACCAAGACATTGTTTTTCTATCCTAACAGCGCATATAGCTTCCCACAATCCTCCGTCATTGATTACCTTTTTTCACTTATGTATCCCCACATGCCTGATTTGTCGTTCTTTTTGTACTCTTGATTTCCTTCATTTAGGCTACTTACATTTCCTTCGTATTTGCTAGTGTTTGGATATTGTAAAAATCCCCATAAAATCTTTCTGAACTGAAAATTATGGATGAGAAACTGTGCATGGTGGGGGTGCGAGTTATAGCTCCCTTACGGCACAAGTTAGTTACTTGAGATGACCATATCTGGTGAATTTCAGCGTTTTGTTTGACCTTTAACGTGTGTGTGTGTATTCAATGAAAAAAAACAAAGGTTACAGGGCCATTATAGTCAGGCTCAGAATTTAACCCTACCAAACCACAGAAATTCACCAATAATAGAGTTACCTCAAGTAACTATAACTCGTGCCATAAGGTAAATAACTCGCGTCCCCGGCCATGCACAATTTTTTTAGTAGAATGTTTGACTGCAAATATTACATTGATATTAATGATGTTATGAAAGATGGCTTGATTGCTGTAATTTGTGGGGTGACTGGCAGTGTATGGTGAGGACCTTTGGCCATGCCAGGTGGCAGTTGGCCACAGGGCCTGGCCGAGGCCAACAGCCTAAAGGTACCCAACCGTGCACCATGCTCAGCCTTCACCTGTGTGAAAGGAAGGTTGCCCGAAAGACCTGGCCAGCAGCCATATCCTGCGCCCAACTCCCTCTAATCACCCAAAACCAAGATGTGCTCAGCCCTTTGGCAGTGTGCGGAGGGAGTTGGCTGCTGCTTCTCTGGGTGTGAGAGGGTGTATCTGGGGGTGAGAGTGGCTGTCAGATTGTCTGCCTGGGTGTTAGAATGCATACATAATAGTTTTACTGGGTGCGTCAGTGTGTGCATGGATGTGTGGGTGGGTGCATGAGGGTGTCAGTGGCTCTGAGTGGGTGCATAAGTGTTTGAGTGGGTCTGTGAGTAAGTGTGTTAGTGGGTCTGTGAGTGGGTGCGTAAGTGTCTGAGTGGGAGAAATTGAAAGAAAGTGAGAAAGAAACAGTTTTTTTTAAGGCTTTAACATCTACTTGGATTGAGATATTTGTGTTCAATTTAAAATGATAAATGTATCTATTATTTTAAATAAAAAAGGGAAATGATTCCAGCTGGACTCAGACCCCCAAAGCTCAGTGTGAAGGTCTGCGACCTTCACAATGAGTAATGGGGGTTGTTTAAAAAAAAAAATAATAATAAAGTAAGCCCTTTTATGGGCTTTCTGGGACCGGGAGGGAGACTTCTGTACAGTCTGTATAGTATTTAGAAGGCTCTTGGGAAGCATACCACGGCCAATTTCAATACATAGACCTCAAAAGTATTGCTGTACATATCACGGTCTCGTAATACTGTGGCAAATAAAGATGCACATTTTTAAACACCACTGCCATGTACGGTTACTGAGACTTGTGCCTGATTAACACACGCAGAATACAATTATACCTAGTAAGAATTAAACTCTGCTTCATTTGTTGCGGGACATATGTAATAATAAAGAACCAGGACGTTTTCTCACCAACAATTGATGTGGTAAGCTTACACACTTCTACCAATAACGAGAATGAAACCAAGGTAATAAAACAGGTTCTGTCTTCGAGATGTGAGCTTCACACCAAACAGCATGATCCTTCATATGCATGCTACTTCCGAATAAATCAAGACATTTTCCAACAATTACAGGGGCTCCGAGATGGCTGCCACATATGCTTTACTCTAGGCCTCGTTATTTATGAGGCAGATAGAAAGCTACTGGCTCTTAAAAAATAATTCACAAACAATACACCCCTAGCTTATAAAAAACTTGCCTTGGGAAGATATTTGAATGATATCCATAACACCCTATTAACCTGACAGTGATGGCCATAACACAAGGAATGCATTGATAAAATGAGTAACAACAACATTAACATCGAACTCCCATACAACACTTCCGAGACACAAGTGGAACATCTTGAGCTGGTCATCTAAATTAAATCCAACAAACTGTCACTCTAACCATTTGATAAGGAACATACAGATGGATCAATTTCTAAGAACAATATGCAACTGCACTAAGGAAACGGTCAGAATGCAAAGCAATGGAAGCCACATCCATAATTCAAGATACATACAACAAGTAATTAAAATGTAAACCGGGTAGACAATACCCCCGTGAATAAAAAGAGAAAAACATGGATGGCAAAAATATGTTTAATGACAAAACACATTGACGGACATTATAAAAATGTTCACATTCTCATCAATCATAAGTTGCTTGCAAATAACCCTACATTTATTTTCTGAGGTTATAATAGTGACAACAAGACACTTCCTCAGAAGAGGAACTAACCTCAAAACCTTCTCTGTAAAGCAGTTTAAAGACCGGAGAGAAAAAACAAAAAAAAACCTTCAAAAATCATAACAGCTTTGTAAGCTGGGTGAACATAAGAAAACAGTTCACTTAGAGGTAGCTAAACCCATAGTTATACCATTTACCAACTTAGCATTACATATGTAGTCTTCATAACCTCTTGCCCAGGCAATTTAACATACATTGCTAGCACTATTCATCCACTGAAAAGGGAACAAAAAGACTGCAGAAATATAAACAAAACGTACTCAACTTACCAACGTACACTGCAGTCCTCGCCTTGTGAATACCATCCTAAGGCACCAAACTGAATCTGGAAACTTTTCAATAGCAATTCTCTGGCACGTCGGTAGGTGGTCTCAAGTGGCTCAGCATGAGTTCCATACCTTCCAGTATGTGACATCATATATCTGTGCTACATTCATGTGCTGATGTTGGTTTCTACCACTCTCTCCCACAACGTATACAAGTATCTCCCCTTAAGACAGGTGGTATGGACTGACCCGAGGGAAAGAGTGGCAGATGAAAACATCAGTTTAGTGAATGTCTCCAAGCAGTTTGACTCCGTCTGGCATAGTGGTCTGGACCGCTATGGTGTTAAGACTGGTTGTGGATGCTTGCACCACAAGGCTCTATGGCGTGGAATGCTGTAAGAGGAAATCCTGATAACTAGGCGCAGGCTTTTGTCGCCTTGCCACTTGCTTATTACCTGGAGGGCAAAATCACTGTTTTGTCCTGTTGCAGCATCATATAAGCAAGAGCCTCAATGAAAGGCAGAAGAGGCTCTTGGCCTGTTTGCTGTGGATTTAGGACCTCAGTAAGTAAATTTGTCTTGATCTACGTTATTGGCAAGATGAGGTCAATAAACTTCTCCCACCCTCCTTATTACTGTGGCAAAGGAGGCAGACTCCTCTGATACTGTTGCCAGCTTATTGGAAAATAATCCATTGTCTGAAGACGTACCCAGTCCACTGGCACCCTGAAGGTATGAAAATAACATGCATCATATGTACCATCACCAGCATCATTATTAGCATCTTATAGCTTTGTTTCAGTATCTGAATGAGAGCAGAAGAGAGCTGCTTGTGCACTGGGAGGCTGTAGAGGAGTAGGAGTCCTATAAAACTATCTGCTCAGCTTCTGGCGTTGGTGCCAGCATAGAGACTCAGATGGGCAGAGTAACTTGAGGCACTGTAAGAAGCTGGCTCTCCATATGGTGCACTAAAAAGTAGTATACCGCGCAGAGTCCAGTGGATCCCCTATTGTTTTGCAGAGGCAAAACTAGACAGGACTAATGATCTATTTTTGTGGTAGTGTGGGTGAAAAGTTTGGCTTTCACAGGGTAGTGCCAAGCATTTATTGTACTCACTGAGGCACTCAAGGAATAAATCTTAGACCAATTTAAAAAAATACTTCTTTTTACATGCACTTTAAACCCAAGGACTTCGTCATAAGTACATTTTCAAGCATAAATGAGTTTTAGTTTCAAAAATCGATCGCAATTTCAGAGTTCTTCAATGTTAACTTATGGGAAGAAAACAGTCCGCAAACAAGCACTTATTGACGACTCCCAGGATCAATCTTGTAGACTTAAGAAAAGGACAGGGCAAGGGTGACCACCTTTAGGGTGATAACACCAGTTCTATGATCACTTGCGTTGGGAAGTGGGCATAGCCCTACCCCTAGTGGTCTCATTCCTTCCATACAAAGATGGAGGAATGTAAAAAGTGGTGTCCACTTCAGCTCGCCCACCTTAGGGGTGGCACACCTCAATCTGCCTAATTTTACCACCTGCCCTGCTGCCAAAAAGAGGGTCAGAGACCTGGGCCACATTAAAAAGGTGGCAAGGCCTTTGAAGCACCCCACCCTAGAATATCCATCCTGCCTGGGTGAGGTGCTAACACCCCCACCCAATGCAGGCTTTTGTCTATGGCCCTCAGGAGCACTGGCTCTTACCTTAGGGGGTTGGTAAACGTGACTAAGGTAGCTGAACTGGTCAGGACCAGTTAGTCAATGCACTAGTAGCTGGTAGGTGGTAGGTTTTCAGGGGGCACCACTAAGGTGCTCTCTGGGTGCATTTATTAATAATCCCTCACTGGAACCAGTGAGGGTTTATTAATCGGATATGTTTGATACCAAACATCTCTGGGTTCAGAAAACCCATCACGTAGCTGGGACACTCTTAGTGACCAGTGTCCAGCAGATGTATTTAAAATGGCTTCCCTGTTCACTTACTATGTATAAGAATCAACAGACACAGCAGGGGAATATCTGCTCACACATATATGCCCCTCACGTGTCCTGATGCACCCTGTCTTAGGGGTGACTTACACCTGGCACATGCAGTTATAGGGGACCTGGCACACAAGGGGCTGTGACAGGTCATGTTTTCAGTTTTACCTGCACCAACACATGCAATCTGCAATGGTTGTACTGTGTGGGTTTGGTGAAGGGTCCCTGGGGGTGTCAACTGGTACTGCAGTCCACAGGTACCTTCCTTAGTACCCTAGGTGCCAAAAGTACCATTGACTAGGGTCTTAAAGGGTGCTAAAGGCTTTGGCAATTGGGGAAACGACTGTGCAATTTTAGGGGAAAGCGATCTGGCACTGGGGACCTAGTTAGCAGGAACCCAATGTACTTTCAGTCAAAATTGTATCAGATACCAGACAAAAAGTGGGGGACTAACCATGCCAAAAATGATGCTTTCCTACAGGAGTCAAAGGAGAAATCGCTCCGCAGCAGGGCTGGAGTCGATAGAGTCAAGCCCGGACGAAAGGTGTGGCCTTGGAACGAGGTCAACCAGCAGAGTCTGCACTGGGGACAAGTCACTAGCCCAACTGGAGGCCACATCCGATCCTTCCACCACAAAGGCGTGCCAGAGGGATCCAGTGGGGTACCAAAATTCTGATAAAGGCCATTTTGAGTTATATAAGTTGTTGGGGTATCACAGATGGCTCAGAGAAGTCAGTACAAATAAGAGAGCATAGTTATAATCAGTTCAGAATTCAGGGAATGACTCCGTGGCCTGCAGGTGTGTGAAGCATCTAGTGACTCCAAACAGTGGGAACGACAGGATGCAGGGCAAGGGGGATGCATGTCCCAGGTCTGGAGGAAGAGAGGGTCACATACCAAAGGGTCGCAAGGAAGGGCAGGTCGTGTGTGCATGTACAAAATACTTTAAACATTGCCTCTGAGATAAGCCTGACTGCTTGTGCCAAGCTACCAAGGGGATGAGCAGGGGTTCTCTTAGCTGTGTGACTTTCTTACCCTGACAATTTGGACAAGGTGAAAACCGCTGCCAACTAGAGACCCCATTCCTAACAGCTGCTTTTCCAACTGATTGTTCAGTTTCTGATAGAACAAGGAAAAACATGAAGCCAAAAAGACAGGAGAAACCCTGCAGAAAGGGCTATTTGCAACAGGATTTAATTAATAGATTGATTAAAATGTTCTCCAATTATTTTATTTCATAAACAATACCTCAATGAAACAATGTTGCTTGCTATAGTACATTCACACTGTACAGATATTTACATGGCAGCTACTGGAGTATTAAATATACTGAACTATAGCTAAAATGTGGTGGAAAGGAGTGGAGGCAGTCAAGTATGGTTCTGAAATTAAATTTGTTTATATGAAACATTTTTTGTAAACATCCCGTATGGTACCAGAGTGTGATTAAAGTACTCACCGGCCCTTCATCTGCTTATGAAGTAGTCTATTGGAAACTTGCTTGTGTAGAGGCGTCTCTGTTACTTTTTTGGTTAGAAGTTTGTAATTATCTAAAATGAAAATAAGTTAACAATTAGTCACGTCAAACAAAATAATTATCTGATTGGAGAGTCCATCACTCTTACTCCTTAGGTTCTTTCCAATTTCCAACTTGAGGGTATATTTACCAATTAGTGGCAGGAGTGGAAACTGCTTTAACCACGGTTTAAATGTTGCATGTCAGAATATCTTTGTTGGGTGAATCTTGCACAGAAATATTGTCAGACAAAAGTTACCCACTTCTGGTAAAAATCTTTCTGATAGATACTCAACTTGCCTCCAGATTCCTCACCTTTGAATCCCACACCTGGCACCGTACTGGATACAGGAACTTTTTATCACCCTCCTGCACCAACAGGTTGTGTCACATCTCAATTTCACCAGAGGGAACCACATCAAGCATGATGTTACAGTCAGGTAAGGCACCACCCTGGAGAACGGATATCAAATCCTCATCCATTTTCCCATGCCCTCAGAGAGAGCGATGAGGCAGCTAAGATCGAAAGCAACTGCAGTGTAAAACTACATTGGGAACTCAAATCACATAACTATTCAACAAGATACAAAGGCATACAGAATTGGTGAGGAATCTGGAAGGCTGAAAATGTACTTACCCAGTAAGCGTCTGTTTGTGGCATGTAGTGCTGTAGATTCACATGCTCTGCATACTCCTGCCATCTATTGTTGAATCCGGAGTGTTGCTTGTTGTTTTTCTTCAAAAAAGCGTTACCAAGTCAAAGGATCAAGTGACTCCTTCTGGGTGATACTGCGCATGGGCATAGGCTCCTTTGTTAGATTGTTTTCCCGCAGGTGGGAGAGAAAAGGAGTGTAGAGGAAGTATAGAAAAATATGTCCATGCAAACATAACTACATATGTACAATTATATAAGTAGAAAGTAACTGAAATGGACCCAGGGGTCCCTAGAGGAGGGAGAGCGCAAGTGAATCTACAGCACTACATGCTATGAACAGATGCTTACTGAGAAACATTTTCTGTTTGATGGCATGTGCTGCTATAGATACACATGCTCTGCATTGTCTGTAAAGCTACTCCACTCCATAAAAGCAATGGCTAACCCGTGGAAGTTGCAGTTGACTGGAAACATTTTCGTAACAGAGCTTGACCTACATTGGCTTGCTGCAATGCTAGTAGGTCCACACAGTAATGCTTTGTAAATGTATGTGGTGTAGATCAAGTAGCTGTCTTACAAATATCAGCTATACGTACGTTTCCAAGGCAAGCCATAGTGGCTCCTTTTTTCATAGTAGAATGTGCTCTAGGATGTCTATTTGCTTTAGCGTAGCAAGCTGTATAAACTTTACTATTCATTTAGCTTTGCTGTTTTTGGATACTGGACTGCCTTTGTGAGGTAGTGAAAAAGCTACAAAGAGATGTTTAGTTTTCCTAAAAATCTTTGGTTCTGTTAATGTAAAACATAAGTGGTTGATTAACATCTAGTGAGTAGAGCTCTTTCCATAAATGAGTCAGGCCGCAAAATGAAGACTGGTAGTTCAATGGATTGGATGATATTGAATTGGGAAATCACTTCAATAACTTCGGGTTTGTGCGAAGTACCACATTGTCCTTATGGAACTGGAAGAAAGATTCTTGCAAGGTTAGGGCCTTGAGCTCACTCACACGTCTGAGCGATATGATCGTGACTAAGAACACCACTTTCCAAGAAAGATACTGAAGAAGGCATGAATGAAGTGGCTCAAAAGGAGGTCCCATGAGCCCGGTATGTACATGATTGAGGTTCCAGGATGGTGCAGGAGGCACCCTGGGTGGAATAACCGTTTTAAGGCTTTCCATGAAAGCCTTAATGACTGGGATTCTGAACAAAAAGTATGTTGTCTGTTCTGTAGATATGTAGCTATAGATGCAAGATGTAAATGAATGGAAGTGTGAGTTAAATTTGCTTTCTGTAAGTGAAGCCGATAAACAATGTTGTGCACATGTGACATATTGGTGAGTCGCACTTAAGCAGCAGAAGGCATAACAAAGGATTTACTGCAAGAGAGAGGCGTGACCACCTCCCACTTTGTATTAGGTGTTTATGGGCTGCGGTGGACTCTGAGTGCCACCAGAATGCGTTGAAGGGCACATTTGGTGATCTCCTAGCATAATCCGGTTTGCACCAGTTCAGGAACACAAGTTCCAGCTCTGGTGCAAAATCACAAAGGAGAGGAGAGTGAACACCACCTTGTCCAGCTCCTCCCCTGGAGAGGTGCACAGAGCTCTGCCACATGGCCGGTTAGTTCTATCATCTTGAAATCATTCAGAGTCGTCTGGGAGCATTTGACTGGTTTGGCCCTGGCCCCCTCACATAGGTGGGTCACTTCAGAGAGTGACCAATCCCCTTTTAAGGTTACTTAAGGGCTCCTCCGAGAGTGGGTCCTCAGATACGTCAAGCAAGACTCTACAAGGAACTCTCTGAAAGACATCTTCTGCTCCTGGACTCTGGAACCGCTGCTGGTATGCTTTGAAACCGAAACAAGTCTGCTTCTGGTGGGAAGGCTCCCATTGCAACATTGTTTATCCTGTAAGATTTCTGCAACATCCAGGGCCGAGCGTCCTCCAGGGTCACAAGGACTCTGCACCTGGAAGGACAAAGGAATCTCCCTTGGAGCTAAGGAGACACTCCCCTGCATCTGCAGGCACCTCAAAACAACAAAAAACAGATGGTGCATCCTGCTGTCCCAAGGACAATGTGAAGGCTCTGCTCACAGGTGGTGGTTCTGTGGTCCTCTTCAGTTCCCTCCTGTCATCTGATTCACTTGGGAGACTGTGGGCCACTGCTGCAGCCACTGGAACAGCAACCCTGTGCACCGTGACTATTGCTCTTGCCAAGGCTTGCTGGGTCTTCCCCAAAAAGATCTTTGAGCACCAAAAAGCAGCCTCCAGCACTCTGCAACTCGAAGATCAACCTTCATTCTGCAGCTCCTGCAAGGTGGGACTACTGTTTTGTTGTGCTGCTGCGGTCTCTTTGTGACTGCTTGTGTCCATCGCCTATGGGAAACTCGTGGGGGCTCCAACAACTTCTGCAGGCCTCCCTGTGTGCTGAGGGCCAGCCCTCACTCCCTCTCAAGGATAGAGTCTCATGGACATTTCTGGCCTCAAAAACTTGCAAATCCATCTTCAGCTCCTGCTTGCATTTGCCAGTGCTTGTTGGTGGCCTCACTGGTCACTGACCCTCCTGCAATACAGTGACCGACGTGGGAAAGGTCATAGGTGACTCCTAGGATCTTCTGCAGGTCCTGGACCCTGCAGCTGGACTTCTTCCTTCACCAACCTGCAGGATCTCTAGGAGGGTGGGTACTGCCACCTGCACCACCTGGGCACCTCCATTTTAAGTCTTCTACGTGAGGAATCCATCCTTACGGTACGCCAGCCTGGTCCATGAGCTGCGACAGCAGCTGGGTTTCCGACATACACCCTATGCATCCGGGTCCCCTGGTGCAGTGTCCTTCGGTGGGGTCGCTCTCCAACCGTCCTCCTGTCTTTGGGATTCCTCGGGGTCCACTGGGAAGGGTCCTGAAACCCACAAATTCCAACCTCGACTTCCTTGTATTAGTTCATAGAGTGACCAGGTAGGTAACCACTCTGCGCCTGGCCGCTGGGGACACTTACCTCAGCCAGTGTCCACCCACCCCCCTTCCCCTATACCTCCCATCCTATCCACCTCCACCTCCCTCCCCCCTCCGGACCCTGTACATTTTATGCTATTTCTGCTAGTAATTGTCTGTATATATTTTGTGTAGATATCTCCAAAGGAACATATACCAATGCTAGTCTAGTAGTTAGTGCTGTAATAAAAATCTTATTTTTGCAACACTTGTGTGGATCTTTGTGTGTGAGTTACCGCTGACTATTGTGGTATTGTAAGTGTTTTTCATTCCTCCTAGATCATCTGTAGTTGCCTGTCCAGCTACCCCTAGAGAGCTTTTGCTAACTGAACACCTAAACACTATCACTAATTGTTGCCTGGACTCAGTATAGGGTGTCACACCACAATACAGGGTCACTACTACAAAGCAAAGCAAAGCTACAGAGCATTAGACCTATCTATTTCTGCCTCTGCAAACCTTTGGGGATCCACTGGACTTTTGGCATGGTGTACTCCTTTTTAGTGCATCATATAGAGAGCCAGCATCTTACAGAGATAGTCACTGCTTTGCAGCGGAGGTAGAGCCTCGGATGGCGGTGCTCTTTCCTCTGCTGTTATTGCCTCTACAGGATCCCTTGAAGAAACCCCTAGAATATGATGCTGAAGGATGTCTTGGCAGGGAAGTAGACCCCTCTGAGGTTGTAGGTTTGTAACCACCTCTGAATGTGGGGAGACGAAAAGTGACCCTTTGTAAGAGGGACTGAAGAGCACCCGTGCTCTTGCTGTGTTCTTCAGCTTCAAGGGTGGATTCTCCTGAAGGCTGAAGAGGTGCTCCTTGTCGAAGGGCATATTAAGCACTGCCTGCTGGACCTCTAGTTTGAACAGAGCATTGAAGCCATGCATGCCTCCTTAACACACTAGTGTTAATACTGCGTGCATCTGTCTGCAGCATCTAGGGCACAGCTAATGGGATTACTTGCAAATGTTTGCCCCTCTACAACAATCTGCTGTCTTCTTTTGCAGATCTCATCTTGGAGTCATTGGAGGAGCTCCTCCATATTATCCAAGTGAGCCCCTTCATCTCTCACTAGCACCGCCTGCGAATTAACGATATGCCAATGACTGGCTACGTGGGCAGCCACCCTTTTGCCAGTGGCATCCAGCTTTTTATTCTCCTTATCTTGGAGAGGAAAGTCCTCCGTGGCCTGAAAAAGGTTGTCTGCATGACGAAGAATGCCAGGAAGCATGAGGAGAAACTGTATATCCCTGTGTGTGGCTGTAAGACTATCGAACAGGAAGTACTGTTTGACTGGATGCAGTTTAACATTATGGAAAGCGCTGCATGAGTTACTACATACCTGTTAATAGGATGTGCTGTCCTCTGGTGGGGAGGGTCCTGTGGAATACAAATCTGGGTCGTCGGTCAACACCAGATCAGGGTCATGTGTGTCCTATGGATCTGGTTCCTGCGGTGTCCCATCCAAATCTTCCCCATTGTAAACACGGGATCCCTGAGATGTAAAATTCTTGTAGTAGTTGATGGGGGTAAATGAGGAGTAGAAGGTGGAGAAGGAGGTGGAGAAGAAACTGGAGATGGAGGAGTTTGTAGGAAGCTAGTGTGCAGTGAGCAACTGTTGTGTTATCACCTTATACCTGGTCCAGGTATCCCCTA
Organism: Pleurodeles waltl; assembly: GCF_031143425.1. NCBI lineage: Eukaryota > Metazoa > Chordata > Amphibia > Caudata > Salamandridae > Pleurodeles > Pleurodeles waltl. The sequence goes on along the minus strand of NC_090440.1, from coordinate 433,609,474 downwards.
TGAGTGAGGTGTAGGCAGTGTCTAGGAAGCGAAGGCTCTCTAGAGGTAGCAGAGGATGAGCAGCCAAGACTTATCTAGGAGACATGCAAAGCTTATGCAATACCACTATAGTCACACAGCAACCTATCACACATGAAAGAACCAAAGTGCTACAAAAATACAGGTACTTTATTATAGTAACACAATGACCAAAATACTGTATAGGCAATCCCCCAACACACTATTATATACACATTAGAAATCAGTAAATAGCACAAACAGCAACAGGCATTGGTAAACGCATTAGCAAACAGTGAGGGCTGGGGGGGGGGGGGGGCAATCAGGAGAGGGGAGCTGGGGTGGGACCTTGAGGAACTAGGTACCCCAAAAGATAAGTACCAGGATGCCCCCCAGCGACCAGGAGAGGTAAGTACCTGGTTTTCCCCAAACCCAAAAGGAGATCTTTGGAAAAGGATTGTGCAAGACTCAGCCATGACTGGAAGAACCCAACAGTGGATCCTGACAGAAGAGGACCTGCAGAGGACGGGGACCAAGTCCAGTTTGGGATGGAGTGTCTGGTTGTGGCAGGAGCCACTACCCACCTTTCTGTGGATGCAGGACCAGGTCGCAATGGGTGTAGGTCAGCCGTGCAGCACAGGAGCAGAAGAGGAGTTCCAGAAGTGATGCAAGGGATGTCCCACATCGGCAGTCGTGAAGCAGTCAGTCAGTGGTGCAGGAAAACCACCAACAAGCCTTGGCAAACACAAGAGTTAGAGAGGTTTTAGCAAGGCTGAAGAGGACCCAAAGAGGGGAGTCCGGGGTGACCCTCAGCAGCTTGGAGAGTCACAGAACGGAGGCAGCTACCACAGGCAACCCACTGCCAGCAGGCACAGGAGTCGCAGTGAGGCCCAATCAGCACACCTGAAGAAGTGCCCGAAGTTGCTGGAGCTGCAGACCGGAGACTGTGCGTTGCAGGAAGAAGTGCTGGAGGCCGGGGCTACACGGATCCTGAAGATCCCCTGGAGGAGGAACAAACAAGCCTTCGTGGCTGCAAGAGTCACGGTGCACAGGGGTACTGTCCTGGAAGAAAAGGCAAGGGCTTACTGTTTCCCAAGTTGGAAATCTGGTAGAGATATCAAAGGGGAGTCTCTAAATAGCCCAGGAAGGGGGACTGGTCACCTAGTAGGGTGACCATCTATCAGGAGGGGGCTGTGATGTCACCTACCTGGCCTAGTCACTCAGATGCTCCCTGGGGCCTCTGTCCACCTTGGGTTCATGATGGCAGAATCAAGTGGCCACCTGGGGGAGCTCGGGGCACCAACCCCTAGGGTGGTCATGGACAGGGGAGTGGTCACTCCCCTTTGCTTTGTCCATTTTTGCACCACAGCAGGGACCAGGGGTCCCTGGACTGGTGCAAACCGGTTTATGCAAGGAGGGTACCAAATGTGCCCTTCAAAGCATACCAGTGGCTTGTGGAGGCTACCACTCCCAAGCCATGCAACACCTATTTCCAAGGGAAAGGGTCCTGCCTCCCTCTCCCACAGGAAATCCTTTGTTCTGCCTTCCTCTGCCTGAGCTGGACAAACCTATCTGAGAAGTGGCAGCCGAGGCTGCCCAGAAATCCCCAAAAGACTGGTAGGAGCAATGCTGGGGGCCTCTAAGGAGGCCACCAGATTGCATGGAATCATACAGCCAACACTGGCAACAGTATTGGGGTAGATGCTGACATGTTTGATACCAAACATGCCCAGGTTCGGAGTTCGGAAAATGTTTTCTCCGCATTTACGAAGTCCAGTGTAATGGAACTGGAGTTCGTAGGGGCACCTCTGCTCAGGCAGGGGTTCTCTCACACCCAAGTACATGCACCATCTGGGCTTGGAGGGCCTACCATAGGAGTGACTTACAGTGACGTGGTGCAGTGACTTGTGGTGAAAGGGCACATGCACCATTTCACGCAGGCTGCAATGGTAGGCCTGCAGACAACTTTTGCATGGGCTCCCATGGGTGGCATAATACATGCTGCAGCTCATGGGGAATCACTAGTGCCCCAATGCCCTGGGTACCTAAGTAACATATACTAGGGACTTACATGGGGGCACCAGTATACCAATTGTGGGGTTTGCAAAGCTCGAAGTACCCAAATTTAGCGGGAGAGTGCACAATCACTGGGGTCCTTGTTAGCAAGATCCAAGTGAAAACAGTCAAAACACACTGACAGCAGGCAAAATGTGGGGGTAACCATGCCAAAAAGCGGGCACATTCCTAAAGTATTGTAGAAGTTGGAGGAGGTAGAGTTGGAGAAGGTTTAGTAGGTGTGGAGAAGCCTTGTCCTTGGTAACCTTATTTGGAGGTGAAGTGTCCAAAGCGTGCTGGAAGGATAATTTCCTCTTAAAAAGTACAGCCGGATAAGGCACCCTATACCCCCCTAGGTATGGAGGTGGAGCCGTCAAGTGTCCATGGTCTCCAAAATGTGAAGGCGTAGCTGAAGGGTGACTAGAGTCCTTCTGCTTCGAAGATCTTTTCTCTGTGGTTTTCGGCACCAAAGTCTTCGGTCAGTGCAATTTGCTCAGCACTGAGGTGGAGGTGTTAGCTGTTCTGGTCCATACCAAAGTATTTGGAGCCGAAGTTTGGACCAAAGTGTTTAGGACTGAGGTGCCGGAGGTCAAAGCTGAAGACAGTGTTTTGGTCTTGGCTATTTTCAGAGCAGGAGAGCAGGGCAGTTGAAACAGTTTTTCGGATCTGACCATGGCCTGGTGGCAGTGGCAGTCCGGTGACCTCTGCAAGGGTATTTGTAACAGTCTTAGAGTGGGCGGGAGGGGCCACGGTACTCACTGGTTGTGCAGATGTTCCTTCATGGCTTTCAATATCCGACTGGACGTCAGAGTCCTGGATGGAGAAGGCCTCCTTTTGTTCCAGCTCCTCCTGGGCGATTTCCTCCCCAAAGATGTCTGGGGTGTTGTCTGAAGTCTTGTGCCCAATCCCCAATCAACAAGCTCTTCTGTCCCAAAGGGTCTTCTTTGACCAGAAGGATTTGTAGGCGTCGCAGGTAGCTTCTTGATAATTGTAGGCGAGGCACAGGTTACACACCAGATGTTAGTCATGGTGGGGGAATTTCGAATGGCACTGAGGACATAAACATAACGGCTATTGTTCCATCAGCTCAGCATAGTCTTCAGTGCTGCATGGTGAAGTAGGCCCAGAATGGGTGATGTCGCTCCAGAGGGCACTCAGTTGGTGTCCGGACCGATGAGCAGAGACGAACGCGAAGATGGGAATACGTGATTGAGAAATAACACAGTTGATAAAGAGAAGACAGAAGGAAAGGTCTGAAACCAGCGCGAGTCGAAAGATGATGCAAAGATACATGACCGAATCCCACGGCGGAGAGAAAACAAAACCAAACAAAGGAGTCAATGTCCATGCACAGTATCACCGAGAAGTCAGCCCTTGATACCATGACTCAAAAAAAAACAACTTCCAACACTCCGGACCCAACACTACATGGAGAAAGTATGCAAAGCATGTGAGTCTACAGTCACACTTGATATTGAGTAGATTGTTACTGAAGATAAGTAACTTGCTCTTCCGATGGATACTTGTACCTGTAGATTCTTCACCTCTGGCATAATCACCCAAACAGTACCTCCAAGGTGGTGGGTTTGAGGAGATGGTCAAAACCAGGAATCCCTGGATCACAGATCTGACAAAACAGCCATCCTTGCGGCAAACATGCCTGATGAAGGTATATACTGAACCCATGATAGCCCAGAACAAGAACATCCCTGGATAAGACAGAAGAAGCAGCCTCTGCCTGGTGGAATGGACCATGCTGCCCTGAGTAAACGCTTTCTTGGTAAGAGAGCAGCAAGTTATGTTGGACAGCATAATCCAGCAGGAACAGTTCTGCTTCTGAATAACCTAGAACAAGCATAACAAAAGAAATGATGATCACCGTTCGGGTAGTCAAAGGCCCTGTGAGCTATCCCTACTTCTCTTTGGTGGGATAAGACAGCAGGAAGAACGGACGCAGAGTAATGCCCTAAGACAACCTACAGAAAGACAGAAATCAAGGTTTTAATAATCAGTTTGATCAGAATTTTTTTTAGTAAAAGGACGAATACAAAGACAGCAGCTCATTAACAAGTCAAGCTGAGGTTGTAGTGACCAAGAAAGCAGTGTTTAATGTAAGCAGCTGCAAAGGACAAGTTGCACGAACTCAAAGGGTGAACCCATCAAGAATGTTAGCACCAAGTTAATGACCCTCTGCAGCAAAGGCAGAAAGGGGAAAACAAGTTTGTCAACCTGTTCAGAAAACACATTTCGATAGGCAACATAAATAGAAATGCCTGATATGGTAAACAAAAAAAAGCTGAAAGAGCCAACAAATAGCGCTAATACTACTAATACCTTTTCGACATAGTAATGTCTTGCAGTACCGAGGAAATCAAAAAGTGTAACGTCAGATGAGTGTGCCTTGTAGGGAGTCACTGTCTGCATGGGGGCACGAAAAGGAAACAGGACCAACAGCTTGTATAATCAAATTTGGTGGAATGGACAAACAATGCCAGTGTTCAAGAAGCCATAGAGCTGCTCTGACTAATATCCAGGACAGAGGCTAAAACATCGGGATCATAGCCTGAATGTCCTAGACTAGTATAGAGGGAGGAAAGGCATAGAAACTGCACCACATTAAGAACAGTATAAAAAAAAAAAAAGTCTCTGTGGAGGAGTCAGGTGTGATTGAGAACCCAAAAGATGTCAGAAGGTTACCTGTGGTCTATGAATGACTGCGGTAAGCATGCTTTCACACAGCCAATTGACAGGGTATGGGAAAACTGGCACGCCCAAACTCCAAATTCCACTTTCTCTTTCATGAACATCCAAAGAAGAGCTGATAAGGCTGAACATTAACACTGAAAACTGAAAATGCTCCTGGCCTAACTTAAACTGCATGTAATATCTGTGAGACTGCAGGACGGGAACATGAAACTATGCATCCTGTAGGTTCAAGGCGACCACCATACTCACCTGGATCTAGGGGTCTACAGACCTTGGGCCAGTGTGAGCATTTTGAATTTACCCTTCCGCAGGAAGGCATTCAGTGGGTGAAGATCTAAAACAGGATGAAGGCCTCCTCCTTTCCTCGCACAAGAAAATAGGGGTAGTAACAATGCTCCCCCACTTCTGAAGATGCCCGCCTCTTGATACCTCCTTTAGTCAGTAAGGCCTGCACCTTTTGTAGCAAGATGGAGGTGTGCCTCTGAAAGCAGCTTTGATGTTGGATGAAGTTGCGGTGGGTCAGAGCGAACTGGAAGGGCAAAACTCTGCTGGACGATCTGGAGGATCCATGTGTTGGATGTGACGGACTGCCACCCAGGGAAAGAATTGTCATTGTCATTGTCAGTGGTGACCTGCACAATGTCTGCTTAATTCCTGTCCATAAAATGACTGGGGTGGCTGTTCCTGGGTCTGACCCTGTCTATATGCCAGCCCTCTGCAGTAACTCTGAAGAAGCGAAACTGATAGGGTAACTTACGATCGGGGTGGAAGAGTAGTGGCTCTTCTTTCCTTAAAGCATTCAAAAACAGAGTCAGACTTCTCACCAAATAGGCAGCACCCATCAAAAGACATATCCATTAGGGATCACTGCAAACCTCCAGAAAAGCTAGTGGATCACATGCATGCCGACAGAGCACAACACTACTGCTCACCCCACGCAATGAGCAGTATAAAGGCCAGCCCTAATTAAATACTTGGTGGCATCCAAGCCATCTTGAAAGGTTTGAGCCAGAGGGGCCCAAAACTCCTTCAGGACTGTTGGTAAGATCATGCTGCCAAGTCCCAGTGGGTATGTGTATAACAGCCTAACATTTAGACAGCACTGACCAATCTCAACACCAAGCTGGCCGAAGAAAAGATTTACTTCCAGAATATTCCAGTTCCTTTTGACTCCCTGTTTGGAGTCATTGTGGGGAATGAATTAGGATTTACTTTTCGGGTAGAATACCCAGAGCACAAACTCTCAAAAGTAGAATGCTACATATGAAAATATGGCCAATTGCCTGTTCACTGGTTGGCAAGAGCATGGCTTGTACAAAGTGCCCATTAGACTGTCACTCAGGGCCTCCTTTAAATGCAAGGACTCAGATGCGGCGATCCAGGCAGCACAACCTCGGTAAGTACATTTGTCTTGATCTTAACAGAAGGCAGCAGTATGTCTAATCACCAAGGCAAATACAGCCCTCTCCTCACTGGGTGAGTCCAAAGGGTGAAGTCAAGCCAGTATCAGGGGAAGTATCAAGGCCACTGGCCTCCTGCAATTCCATGTATACACTGTAACTGGGGGCTAAAGCATCATCAGTCAGGTGGTTGCAAACTCCGGTCAGAATCCAACCAAAAAAACATGACAGAGCTTTTGAGAAAGGGTCTGTGAAAGACGAAGTTTTTTGTCAGTGCTAGACCATAGAGGAGCTGGACAGGCTAGTGTGATGTCAGAGTGAACTCGGTGAGGGATTGAGACCGATCAGGTTAGGGCCAGACATCAGAGTTGGCAGCTACTCAACTTCCTGTGATGTCCGTACCGGCACAGATGAATGAGGAACCGGCACAGGTCTAGGGGCCAGAGGGGAATTCGGTAACGAAGCAGGTGCACAACCAGAGGTGAGTTCAAGGAGCTCAGATAATAAAGAGGGCTTACCTACCTGTGGTAAACCAATTGGAGGCCTCTCTGTACCCTTGGAGCTTAGAAGCATGCCAGATGAAGCAGGATGATTGCCAAAAATAAGCCGCATGGCTTACTTAAAGGCTTTGGACCTGCAGCAGTATCACCAATGGCTCAGGAAATTCGGAGTACAGCAAGACAAGAAGACTTGGCTCTTCGATCGGGAACAAGCTAGACTTCCATCTTGACACCTTAGGTCAGAGTGGCAGGTTGGGGGGGTCAAGCCCAGCGTTGAATTCTTGTGCTTTTTTTGCATATGACTTACCAGACGACTTAAAATGTGAAGGATATCTGTTGCAGGAAAGATATTAATAGTGGAATCTGGTCTGCACAAGCGACTTGGAAGGACAGCGGCACCACTGTGATCGCTGTAAGTTTTGTCAGTGTGTAGCAACATATACCTGATCGCTTTAAAGTGCCTGAGGGTACATTCTAAATATATCATGGAGTCTTACCAGAAACATTAAAACCAGAGGCAGACCTCATTTGACTCCGTCACAAACATCTGTTTACAACAGTCATGAAATAGTTTGAAACAGTCTTTGATGTATGTATTGTTCCCTTGTACAATGGAAAAATGATAATTTAAAAGTATTTGTCAACAAACAAAAAAGGATGCAGAGCTCTGAAATTGCATTTGAAAGGCACAAAAAGAAAGGAACAAATATCGGGGTGCAGTTCTGTCACTTCCAGGGTGGACCAAGGCCAACGCAGAGCTGCACGAGGTCACCATGTAGGGCTAAGAGCACTGCTGGGAAAACCTACGTATTCAGTCTAGCAACAGTGGAATATTCTGAAGGCGAGAAAAGTGCTGTCAGAAATATCCATCAAAAATAAAAAATAAACTTTTACACCACCTTGTTTGAATGCACTAAAACTACAGTAAGTGAAGAATTTTGTATAAAACGGACACCATGCTAAAAATAACTACATGGTAAAAAAAAATGCCCATACTTTCAAGGACAAAAAAGAACAGACGAAAGCACACTTTAAAACATCCGATGTTGTGCAAATGTCATTCTGTGACTGAAAAGTAAAATTAAATCTAACCTTTAAGATAGTACAAGAGGTCAAGCTGCTATGCAAGCTTCCGGTAATAACTGGCCTGGGAAATAATCTGGTTAGTTTTGATGGGGTTAAAAGATGCCATTTTGGAGTACTGATCTTTACGGGCACTAGAGATAGACTAGGTTCGATATATAAAATGTGACCGACTCACAGAGGACTACACGAGAGGCATAGATAAAAAAAGAAACAACTGCATTAACAACAAAACAGACTAGTACAACATCGAAGCACCATAACCTGCAAAATAAATGTAAAGTGTTAACTGTTTAAACGTCAAGGGTGGGCAACTTGGCAATACCGAATCAGTAGAGGAAGTTAAAATAAAAAGGCATATCCTACCTTTATTACTGTCACTGGAAAGACTGCGTCTGTGTTTGACTCCCTCAACAGCAGAAACTGACTGACTTCTTGGCATTTTTGATGATCTTTTTGTTGGAGAACGAATCTCCTGATTGAAGAGGTTCCGTCGGACTTTAGTAACTTCTGAAAGGATGAAAATGTGTTACTATCAAACAAGAATTCCATTAAACCTAGTCCAACCTATTCTAGACTGCTTTAAACATGGTTTCAAAGTGAATATATTTTTTAGTCCTCAAGCCTGTCAAGAAAAACAATATACTTGGAGCACATATTCATGATGATAGTATCAAGGAGCGTGATTAGAGGGATTGTGCATGTGAACACAAGTTGCCAAAAGATACTCCTTAGTTATAGTTGATTTGTCCTAAAATTTATTTAACAAAGAGTAAAATTTAAGTAAAACAAAATTACAAAACTCCAATAAGCAGAGCTCTGGGATTTTTTTTTTTTTAAAAAGGTTTCAAAGTAGGTATAGTGACATGAAACATATAGTGCCAATGATAATCAATGGTAGCGTTAGATCGTGAACCAGGCACAATTAGATGCTGACCATGATGGAGCACAAGTCAGACACTTCAACCTGGCTTGCGCTGGTCAAAAATTTCAGTCTGACTTTAGTGGTTAAGTCCTAATCTACCACAGAAGTACACTTGAAACCCCACCTCGGCCAGGAGCAGAAGGGAGGCACTTGATGATTCACTGGGTGTCACACAGAGGCCAACAACATGATTCTGCTGAGTTAAAGTAGCCCCTTATCAGCCGAGCAGCTGAAGAAAAATAATCTAGAAGCTTGTTGTATCCCTGCAGCTAGAACAGCCTTATGACCCTTTGAGTACACGTCTTTGTTGTAGGTACAAAAGGAGGAAGTCCAGTCCTCCAGGGTCATTCTCAGGTCACAAACATGTTCAGTCCTCTTCTGATATTCCTTAGATTCAGGAATAGTATTAAGTAGGTGCCTGGAGAAGCCACATTTACACCGGGAACAGGCTAGTGGGTAAGAAGGACTCCTGGGCACATTCTACCAATGGGGTAAAAGATCCTATTGCTACCCCCACCAACTTTCGGCATTTTTAAGGTGGTGAAAGTGTTCCGCCACACTAAACTAGTAATACTGGGAGGAAACAGGAAATGAGTTTTGCTGAACTCATTCCTCGATTCACATTATGAGCAGTCCCACCCTGGGAATACAGATAAAATCTCAAGAGAGACTCACATCAATATATGTGGCAAGAAGTGAGTGACTGTCGCCTGGGAACACACTCTATGACGAGAACACTCCAAGCAGACACCTCAGATGAGTGTTGCATATTGCTTTGCTGTCTTAAAAGCCTTACTCATAATGTCAATGGAGCAGATTTCAATTGCCATGTGAGACTGAAAGGGCACTTTGCCCTCAGTTTAGGAAATATTACAACAAACTGTGCAAAAATGTTTACACGGACTGGATGGTGCAGTCGCATCACCGACAATGAGACCAGCAACATCATGGCAATCATCCACGCAGGAGCACCTACCGATGCCTGCCCTCACCACAGCTTCAACAATGCCAGCGACATCATCGCACCCAAACTCCAGCATACCATCAACCGCTCCTTCAAAACCACCACCTTCCTAGAGAGTTGGAAACACACAGAGATCAAGCCTCTACTGAAGAAACCCACCACCAGTCTGACAGACCTCATGAACTACCGACCCATATCCCTGCTCCCCTTTCCGGCCAACGTAATTGAGAAGGCAGTCAAACAACTCACGCCTTCTTGGAAGCCAACAACATCCTGGACCCCTCTCAGTCAGGATTCAGAAGCAACCATAGCACCGAGACTGCCTTCCTCGTCGCCACAGACATCCGCACCCTCCTCGACTGAGGTGAAACCGTCGCCCTCAGTCTCCTGGACCTTTCTGCCACCTTCGACACAGTCTCACACAACAAGCTGCGCACCCGTCTCCACGACACTGGTATCTGAGACTCAGCACTGCAATGGCTCTCCTTGTTCATCACCGGCAAAACACAGAAGGTCCAACTCCCCACCTTTCTCTCGATTAGCTTCAGCATCCCCCAAGGATCTTCGCTAAATTCCACTCTCTTCAACCTCTACATGACCCCAGTGGCCACCATCGTCAGAACCCACACACTCTACATCGTCTCCTATGCAGACGATACCCAACTGATAGCCTCCCTCACCAACAACCCAACCACCGCCAAGAAAAATTTCCACAAAGGAATAAAAGCAGTCGCCACCTGGATGAAAGATAGTTGCCTCAAACTGAACTCAAACAAAAAAGAAGTCCTCATCCTTGGTTCCACACCCTCTGCCTGGAACGAGTCCTGGTGGCCCTCAAACACATCCACCGACCACACCCGCAACCTCAGCCTCATCTTAGACTCATCGCTCTCAATGGACCGACAGTGAACGCAGTCTCGTCGGGTTGCTGCCACACCCTGCGCATGCTTCGAAAAATCTACAAGTGGATCCCCACCGATGTCAGAAGGACAGTCACCCAGGCCCTTATCAGCAGCCGCCTCAGCGATGGCAATGCACTCTAGGCCGGAACGACTGCCAAGTCCCGGAAAAGACTACACAGCACCCAGAACGCCTCCACCCGTCTCATCAAGAATGACACAGCCACACCTCCGCCCTTCTAAGAGACCTCAACTGGCTGCCTTTCGACAACAGAATCACCTTCAAGCTCCTGACCAACGCCTACAAAGGCCCTACACAACGCCAGACCAGCCTACCTCAACAACAGACTCCTTCTACACTCCCACCAGACAACTCCGCTCCGCCAACCCAGGCCTCGCCAAGGTCCCCCCACATCCGGAAAACCACAGTCGGAGGAAGACCTTTCTCCCACATCGCCACTAAGACCTGGAACACCCTTCTCATCCACCTCAGGTAATTACCCACCCTGTCACAGTTCACGAAGGACCTCAAGGCCTGGCTCTTCGACTGATCCTAAGCACACACCCCTTTCTCCCCCAGCACCTTTAGACCCTCACGGGTTAGTAGCCGTGCTCTACAAATCCCTAATTGATGGATGGATGGATGGGCACCCTTTCCTGAAATGCTGGGAAATATTACATACTGCTCCCCCAGCTTTTAAAAATAAACAGATCTCATGATCATTCAGGCAATATGGCATTTCACCCAGGGACAAGAAGATAAAAACAAAATGGTTACTTACCTTTAGGAGTGGTATTGCAGCCTGATAAGTTTTCTGGATTAATGTGCTGTGCATTCATTTATTTTGCATCTAGTGGTTGGCTATGCAATCAAGTCTTGTGTGTTTTTTTTTTTAACGTAACCATTTGGTTTAGCAGCATAAATCCTTTTCTGGAGTCACATGTTGTGCATCTGATTACGTACCAGCGTTTGGTTCCTGAAAAGGATGTTTTATAAAGGTGTGTGGGAATGACCAAGTTGTGGCCATGCAGGTTTCGACAAGGGGCATGTTTGCTAGGGTCTTCCGAGTTGAATGTGTCCTGGGGTATGTGGATTAAAAATGTCCTGCCTTTGTTTAGCATGGTTGGACACTTTCCACTATCATACGATTGTTCCCTTAGCTACAGGCGTACCTTTGCTTTCCCTGGCAAAGGAGATGAAGAGTTGGTTCCCTTTCTGAATTGCTTTTATCTCTTGTAGGTAGTACATGAGTGCTTTCTGCACATTCAAAATGTGTAGCCCTCTTTCCGTCTGACTTTGGATTCTGAAAATAATCTGGTAGTTGGATGCTTTGGTTGACGTGTAAGTGTGATAGGAACGGTGGGTTTGTTCATAGTAGGTACTTGTGGATTTGAAGGTATGGTTATGGGATTATAAGTACTTGTAGCTCACTGATTCTGCAGAGTGACATGATTGCTATTAGGAACGCTGTTTTTAGGCCTGAAAACACCATCTTGTGCATTGGCTCAAATGGCCCTGTCATCAGTTGTATGAGTACTGTATTTGGGTTCCACAATGGTGTTTGTGCTGCCCTTGGTAGCGCCACTCTCGGATCCTTTCAGGAATCCCCAGGAGTGTGAAGAGATTATTCCCTGTTGTTCTTCTGGTGTATGAGCCTTTAGTGATGTGTAGGTCAAGCCGCTGTCCAGTAAGTGGATGAGATATGTTAGTACCATACCTTGCTTTGTCCTGGTCTCTAGATTTTTTTAGTGGTCCCTGTACCAATGGATGTATCTAATCAACTTGGCTGTGTAGCACTTCCTAGTGTATGGCTTTAAAGCTACTGTCAGGACTTACATTGTTCGGGGTGCAGTTCTAGGTGTCCAAACTCTCGGTATTCAGGAACCATACTGCTATATTCAGTGTGGCTGATTCTGGGTGAAACACTCCTCAGTTTTACCTAGTGAGTCCTTGCGTCGTTTCTCCTTCAGTCAAGTCCGTGCACGTTATTTCTTCTCTCTGCAGGAGAGCAATGCACTGATTCGAACCGCACTTTCGGGTCCAGGCAGTCCTTGCATTGTTTTTGCACATCCAGCGATGTGTGCATCGGAAATCCTGCTGCATGATGATCCGAAAACCACACATCTGCAAGATGGAGGATTTCTAAAAGTCAGAGTCACCTCAGCTCAGGACACCTTAGGGGCTGTCCTGACTGGCCAGTGACGACTCCTTGTTTTTCTCATTATCTCCACCGGCCTTGCCGCCAAAAGTGGGGCCGTGGCCGGAGGGGGCGGGCAACTCCACTAGCTGGAGTGCCCTGGGGCGCTGTAACAAAGGGGGTGAGCCTTTTAGGCTCACCGCCAGGTGTTACAGTTCCTGCAGGGGGAGGTGATAAGCATCTCCACCCAGTACAGGCTTTGTTACTAGCCACAGAGTGACAAAGGCACTCTCCCCATGTGGCCAGCAACATGTCTGGTGTGTGGTAGGCTGCTAAAACTAGTCAGCCTACACGGATAGTCGGTTAAGGTTTCAGGGGGCACCTCTAAGGTGCCCTCTGGGGTCTATGTTACAATAAAATGTACACTGGCATCAGTGTGCATTTATTGTGCTGAGAAGTTTGATACCAAACTTCACAGTTTTCAGTGTAGCCATTTTGGTGCTGTGGAGTTCGTGCATGACAGACTCCCAGACCATATACTCTTATGGCTACCCTGCACTTACAATGTTTAAGGTTTTGCTTAGACACTGTAGGGGCACAGTGCTCATGCACTTATGCCCTCACCTATGGTATAGTGCACCCTGCCTTAGGGCTGTAAGGCCTGCTAGAGGGGTGACTTATCTATACTGCATAGGCAGTGTGAGGTTGGCATGGCACCCGGAGGGGAGTGCCATGTCGATTTAGTCGTTTTATCCCCACTAGCACACACAAGCTGTCAAGCAGTGTGTCTGTGCTGAGTGAGGGGTCCCCAGGGTGGCATAAGACATGCTGCAGCCCTTAGAGACCTTCCCTGGCATCAGGGCCCTTGGTACCAGTTACAAGGGACTTGCCTGGGTGCCAGGGTGTGCCAATTGTGGAAACAAAAGTACAGGTTAGGGAAAGAACACTGGTGCTGGGGCCTGGTTAGCAGGTCTCAGCACACTTTCAAATCAAAACTTAGCATCAGCAAAGGCAAAAAATCAGGGGGTAACCATGCCAAGGAGGCATTTCCTTACAGCCAGGTCCAGTTATCCCTTATTAGTAGATTAGTAGTGTTCTAGCAGCTTTGGCTGATAGAGGTAGCTATAGCACAGCAGCTTAGGCTGAACTAGGAGACATGCAAAGCTCCTACTATACCACTTATATCATATAGCACTGTATCTAAGAAACACAATACTCAGAGTTACTAAAAAATAAAGGTACTTTATTTTAGTGACAATGTGCCAAAAACCTCTCAGAAGATATACTTCCTTAGGAGGTAAGTAAAATACACAAAATATACACACAAACCAAAATCAGTAAGTAAACAGTTAAAAAAGTAGTGCAAACACTGTAGAATACAATAGGATGCAATAGGCCTAGGGGCAACACAACCATATACTAAGAAAGTGGAATGCAAACCACTTAGGGACCACAGGACTAGTGTATTGTGCAGAGGGTCGCTGGGAGTGTAAGAAAACACTAAGGGTGTCCAAGATACCCAACCCCAACACCCTGGAAAGTAGGAGTAAAGTCACCCTACTTCCCCAGAAACATACTAAAGTCGTGATAGGAGATTCTGCAAAGACCACAACTGACTGCAAAGCACTGAAGACGGATCCCTGGACCTGAGGACCTGTAAAGGAAGGGGACCAAGTCCAAGAGTCACAAAAGTGTCCGGGGGGTGGGGGAGGGGTGGGGGGTGCAGGAGCCCACTAAACCCTGGATGAAGGTGCAAAAAGGCTGCCTCTGGGTGGAAGAAGCTGAAGATTCTGCAACAACGTAAGGTGCCAGGAGCTTCTCCTTTGCACAGATGTCCCACAGCATGCTGGACAATGCAGAGTTGTTTCTTTGGAGAATGACGGCAAACAAGCCTTGCTAGCTGCAAAGCTCGCAGTTGAAGAAAAAGGGTGCTGCCCGGGCCCAGGAAGGACCAGGAGGTCGCCACTTGGAAGAGGTGACAGAGGGAGCCCTCAGCAACACAGAGAGCCCACGCAAAAGAAGGCAGCCCCTGCAGAAGTACTTGAACACGGGTTCAAGAAAACTGAGCATGGTGGTTGTCTCAACACTACAAAAGAGGGTCCCACAAAGCCGGTGGTCAACTCAGCGAGTTGAGCAATGCAGGACGGAGTGCTGGGGACCTGGGCTGTGCTGTGCACGAAGGATTCCTTGCAAAAATGCACAGAAGCCCTAGCAGCTGCAGTTCACGCAGTACACAGGATTACTGTCTGGCGTGGGAAGGCAAGGACTTGCCTCCACCAAATTTGGACAGATGAACCACTGGACTGTCGGGATCACTTGGATCGAGCTCCTGTGTTCCAGGGACCACGCTTGTCACAATGAGAGGGGACCCAGAGGACCGGTGAAGCAGAAGTTTGGTATCTGCGTTAGCAGGGGGAATATTCCGTCGACCCATGGGAGATTTCTTCTTAGCTTCCAGTGCAGGGTGAAGGCAGATAGCCCCCAGAGCATGCACCACCAGGAAACAGTTGAGAAAGCCGGCAGGATTAGGCGCTACAATGTCACTGGAAGTCTTCTTGCTACTTTGTTGCAGTTTTGCAGGCGTCCTGGAGCAGTCAGCGGTCGATCCTTGGCAGAAGTCGAAGAGGGAGATGCAGAGGAACTCTGGTGAATTCTAGCACGTCATTATCTGAGGAAAAGCCCACAGGAGAGACCCTAAATAGCCCTCAGAGGAGGATTGGCCACCTAGTCAGGTAAGCACCTATCAGGAGGGTCTCCAATGTCACCTGCTAGCACTGGCCACTCTGAGGCCTCCATTGTGCCCTCACACCTCTGCATTCAAGATGGCAGAGGTCTGGGACACACTGGAGGAGCTCTCGGCACCTCCACTGGGGTGGTGATGGACAGGGGAGTGGTAACTCCCCTTTCCTTTGTCCAGTTTCGCGCCAGAGCAGGGTCTGGGGGATACCTGAACCGGTGTAGACTGGCTTATGCAAGGCGGGCACCACCTGTGCCCTTTAAAGCATTTCCAGAGGCTGGGGGAGGCTATTCCTCCCCAGCCCTTAACACCGATTTCCAAAGGGAGAGGGTGTAACACCCTCTCTCAGAGGAAGCTCTCTGTTCTGCCTTCCTGGGACTGGGCTGCCCAGACCCCAGGAGGGAAGAAGCCTGTCTGTGGGTTGGCAGCAGCGGTAGATGCAGTGAAAACCCCAGAGAGCTGGTTTGGCAGCACCCAGGGTCCATGCTGGAGCCCCGGGGATGCATGGGATTGGCACCTTAATACCAGATTTGGTATGGGGGGACAATTCCATGATCTTAGACATGTTACATGGCCATATTCAGAGTTACCATTGTGAAGCTAAATATAGGCATTGACCTATATGTAGTGCACGCGTGTAATGGTGTCCCAGCACTCACAAAGTCCGAGGAAATTGCCCTGAACTACGTGGAGGCACCTTGGCTAGTGCCAGGGTGCCCTCACACTTAGTATACTTTGCATCTAACCTTCACTAAGTGAGGGTTCGACATATAGGTGACTTATAAGTTACTTAAGTGCAGTGTAAAATGGCTGTGAAATAACTTGGATGTTTTTTCACTCAGGCTGCAGTGGCAGTCCTGTGTAAGAATTTTCTGAGCTCCCTAGGGGTGGCAAAAGAAATGCTGCAGCCCATAGGGATCTTCTGGAATCTCAATACCCTGGGGTACCTAGGTACCATATACTAGGGAATTATAAGGGTGTTCCAGTATGCCAATTAGAATTGGTAAAAATGGACACTAGCTTGCAGGGACAATTTTAAATGCAGAGAGAGCATAAGCACTGAGGTTCTGATTAGCAGAGCCTCAGTGACACAGTTGGGCACTAAACAGGGAACACACATTCAGGCCACAACTATGAGCACTGGGTCCTGGCTAGCAGGATCCCAGTGAGACAGGAAAAAACAAACTGACACACAATTAAAAATGGGGGTAACATGGCAGGCAAGATGGTACTTTTCTACAGTCCCATGTTGGTTAAGTCAGCATAAGTGTAATTTTTCTTATCATTAGGCGGGGAGGAAAGCATAAGCAAATGTTGAAGTCTAATCTATCCACAGGGCATTCTACAAACACCTGTGTGGGAGGGCCAAGCACAAGACATG
The DNA here is from genome assembly GCF_031143425.1 of Pleurodeles waltl. Taxonomy (NCBI): domain Eukaryota; kingdom Metazoa; phylum Chordata; class Amphibia; order Caudata; family Salamandridae; genus Pleurodeles; species Pleurodeles waltl. The sequence continues at coordinate 433,592,689 of NC_090440.1, read as the reverse complement.
CTGATCGGACATCTCAGGCACAGGGGTTTGGGTATGTGAGCAATATGTTTTGGCATTTTGCGTTTGTGGAAGTGGTGAACAGATCTACCGCTGCGGTCCTCCAACACTGAAATTATTGGTTGAGAACTTGGGAAGTGAGTTTGCTGATCACTCCTGCTAAAGAGATTATGGTTCACTCCCAGAAAAATTTCTGCTAGTAGGCATATGTGGAGTTGGGGAGATCAACATGGCTGAAGCAATTGGGCATTGGATAAACATGGCAAAAGCATGCCCCTTTTTTGTATGCAGTACATGGTAGCCAACCTGTTGGCTTGAATTAGTAACAATTTGTTTTAAAGTGTGCATTGTAGTGCTCATAGAGTTCACATAACTGCCAGGATCTCATCTGCACTGACAAGTAGGAGGATTTACTGGCGGGACCACTGACTTTATATTGGAAGGCTGCGCATGGGGATAATACCTAAAGGGACACATCTGTGGTAATGGTCACCTATGGCTGGGGCGAGAAACAATCTGCCGAGTAACAAGTTCTGCTTGTTCCACGACTGTAGTTTATGCCAAACAATGGGCTTCAAAAACACAATATCCTCCAAGTTGCTTGTGGCTGTTCCCTGGCCAGACATACCTGAAGTTGGTAGTCGCATATTTGAAACCAATGTCATAAAAGATACTCTAGTTATTAACAGTATACATATTGATCAGTCAGAGGACACATTCACTGGTCAAAGGAAAGCTACTTCAGATATGTTCCCCAGTCATTAATGGTGGAGGCCTTGCACGTCACTGAATTCAGAGAAATCCTAATAATGATTCAGACTGCTGTGGACACAAAAGGGGAGTTTTTCACATTGATGGTGAAACCCAATCAATGGAGGAACGGCTAGGACTGTTTGCTGCACCTCAGCAAGAGACGCAGACTGATTTATCTCCTTTACCAGTAAGCCATCTAGAAACTTTTACACTAGAACCTGGCTACAACACATATGCATTACTACCACTGCTACATGTTTTTGTTGTGGGGCTGTAGTGACTCCAAAAGCAGGGCTTTCAATTGGTAATGTGTGCTACTTACCACAACCCTTACGTACTTGTAATTGGCCAGATATACTGGAATGTGGAAGTCTGTGTCATTGAGGACTATCATGTACTTGCCTATTTGCAGTAGGGGAATGACATTCTGCAGGGTTGTCATTTTGAAGTGATTTGGATGTACTGTACAGGTTAAGTGTCCTGAGTTGGAGGATGGGGCGAAATTTTTAAAACTTTTTGGAATGAGCAAATACAGTGTACACATCCCTTATCCAAGCTAGTGTTCAGGTACAGTTTCTATTGTGTATTTTAGAAGCGAATCCTTCATTTCCAACAAAAGTTTAACATGTTCGTTTTTGAGCTTGTTAGTGTGGGACTGCAGGAAGCTAGCTCTTTATATGATATATCAATAACTAGATATACCGTGTAAATAGTCTAGGGATTCCCCTATGAGTGGACAGGGCCTACTATGTAATCCCAAAGTGCCCTATTAAGAGGCAGAGTGGTCGAGCAGCCTTAGGCTTAACACAGAGGAGTGTAAGACATCTACCAATGCACAAAACAGTCAAATGACATGCACGACTCAAGAAGGAGATCCACACCAATTTATAAAAATAGCAAGTATCTATATATATGTTTAGGCATCAGAGGGAAATCCTTCAGGCAAGTACTTTTTCAAATATAAATTCTTTTTACTGACAAGACCAATCTCCAGAAGTTAAGGTGAGTGGTGGGCAAGCTCTAAGGCCGCACCAGCAGTACACCATGAGTGGCACGGGGCCAGCTGCATGCAGGGTGCAAAACAGTGTCAGGTACCCAGTACGTTTCAATGGAGGTCGGCTGCTGTCGGAAAAGGCTGCTGGCTCTGGCTACGAAGCCAGTCAGGCTGACCCAACAGCAGGGCTCAGGCCTCACAATGCTCGGGCACAGGTAGACAACTTTGGTCCTCTTCTCTATGGCCCAGGGGCAAAGGATGCAGGGGGTGTCCTTAGACATCAGGTTTTTCCTTACTGGAGCAGTCGCGGTTGAGGGGGGCCTGTGTGCAGAGGTGAGGTTGCGGAGTCCAGGAGGGGTGAAACAACGATGGACTCAAGCTTTGGATGGCTTGGGAACCTTGTTGGCACTGGTGGCCCACTTCAACTCATGCCGGAGGCGACGGGTGCAATGGTGAATTCGGGCAGTTCCAGAGGCCTCAGTAGTCTTCTCTTTTCAAGATTCTTCAGGTTTCTGGAGTCAACATCGCAGGACGAGACGACTTTGGTGCAGTTTTTGATGAGGGATGCAGACAAGCCGAAGGGGCTGGTACTAGGTCAGCTGCTGATTCTCCCCTCTTCTGCTTTTGCAGCGCTTCATTAACCTCTCTCTTCTAAGGTCGTCAGGATCTGCTTCTCTGGTACAAGGGACTTCTCTAAATACAGAATTTAGGGGCGATAGGGGTGTGTAGGGTAGTAACCAATGGGTTACTCCCCCTTGTGCCACTACGCCCCCATGACCACTTCCTGTGGGAAGGGGCATAACCCTGTCCCAGAATCCCTAAGTATGCCATCACAAAGATGGCTACTTCTGAAAAATAGTGTCCACCTCGCAGCAGCTCACCTTAGGTCTGGTACAAGCCTGGGGAGGGCACATCTACCTGACTAGCTAATTTTCTCGCCTGTCCAGGTGCCAAGGGGCGCAGCTTCCTCTCCTATGAGGGGAGCCAGATTTGCATTCCAAAGGTGGCAGCTACTTTGAAGCTCGCTGGCCCAAGGAGACTACTCGGGTCATCCTGTGGGAGTGGCTGTTACACCCTCTTTGCAGACAGGCTTTTGTTCTTGGCCTCCTGAGAGCAAAGGACTCTCACCCTAGGAGGCCAGACTCTTGTCTGGTGGTGGTAGGCGGTCCCGAACTTGTCAACAAGCACACCAGAGGCTGGTAGGTTTTCAGGGGGCACCTCTAAGGTGCCCTCTGGTGCATGTATTGATAAATCCATCACTGGCATCAGTGAGGGTTTATCAATGTGAGATGTTGGATACCAAACATCCTTATCTTCAGTGAAGTCATCATGTAGCTGGGGAACTGTTATTGACCAGCGTCCAGCACATGTATTTGATATGGTTTCCATGGCCACTTACTATATCTGAGAATCGACAGACATAGCATGGGCATGTCTGCTCTTGCCCTCACATGTAATATAAAGCACCCTGCTCTAGGGCTGTAAGGCCTGCTGTAGGGGTTACTTACATATATTGCATGCAGTGTTAGGGAACATGACAAAGGCTGTGTGCCACGTCGTGTTTTTAATTTGGTCTGCACCAAAATACGCAGCCTGTCATGTGCTTGGTGAAGGGTCCCTTTGGTGGCCCAATTCATGCTGCAGCCCTCAGGGACCCTTTGTAGTACCCCAGGTCACCATTTAGCAGGGACCTTTAGAGGCTGCTACAGGAGTTCAAGTCACGTCAAGTAAAATATTTTATTGTTCAGTTAATTAAAACTTACAATGTTGATACAATAAAAAACTTTAAATAAAACAAATCTCAATAAATAACATCATAAAAACAAATCTATTTGCAATTTCACATTTAATTTAGCAGCATTTGAGGACCTCCCACCAATATCGTAATTACCATGGAGGTCAATTCAGTGCAAAAGGGTCAAGAAAAAGTGCTGTGTACATATCCAAAAAAAGGTGCTTTGTGCATAGAAACAGCATAACAACGAATCTTTTATCCCCAACTAGTACTTACCATACTGTATATGACACCATTAAATCATCGTCACAAATATTATTGCTGCCACTAGGAACTAATCAGAACAACATAGTCAAAAAAGTACTGAGTCTTTATCCTGAACTTCACTACTGTAATTTAATCATCCATTTCCGCTTTAAAACGGCCAAATACCTGTATAAAAATGCAAGATCTGCCGGTAAATTACCATTACAACTCCTGCTTTGCTAATTTTAACTTGGCAATCAACAAACTTTAAAAATTTGCCACAAAACATTGGATCCTCCCCCTGAAAACACACTTTTACTGCTTGCACGAATTGAGTTCCTTATAAAGGACTGTCTCAACAGCCCTCTCCACTCATTAGGGCTGGACAGGTGCAAACAATATGACGTGTCTTCCTTGGGGTAGCTGTAGGGACGGAACAAAGACTCAGCTGTCGTTCTCTTCCAAATGGGAGCATTAATTACACGTTTGCAAGTCTCCAAACCGAGAGTGCAGCAGATTTAATTTAGCCTTTAGGCCATACAAACTTCCCAAGTATTTTTGAGCTTTAAGTGGGCCATACGTTCTTATTACCAACCATGAGATCTTTTTGCCAACACTGTTTTATTCAATATGAATGACATTTTTCCCTGATACATTGATGGCTCTGTTAAATGCAGGTTGTGAGATCGTTTGGCCCCAGAGCTCCTCTGCCTTAAAGGTTTTAATGGCCAGATTGAAATAGAAGTGCACCACAGGATTTGCCAATTGGGAAAACAACTGCGCAGTTTTGGAAGAGAGCTCCGGCACTGGGGGCTTGGTTAGCAGAGGCCCAGTGCATACTTAGTCAAAATCACATCATGTACCAGGCATAAAATGGGGGGTAACCATGTGAAAAAAGGATCTTTCCTACAACCACCCTGAAAGCAAAGCTCTCAACTTTGGTGGGTTCAGCCTCATATCTGTTGATGGCATGCTGGCTAAAACTGGTCAGTCGCAACACAGGTCTTTGGTGGGGTTTCAGGGGGAACCTCCAAGGTGCCCTCTAGGTGCATGTATTAATAAATCAGTCACTGGCATCAGTGAGGGCTTATTAATACTAGATGTCTGATAGCATCCCTAGTTTCAGTGGAGCCATCATGCAGCTGGGGGAACTCTTAATGACCAGTGTCCAGCACACGTACTTAAAATTTCTTCCCTGGTCACTCACTATGTCTAAGACTAAACAAAGACATAGCAGGGGCATATCTGCCAATGCAGATAGGTTCTCATATGTAATGTAATGTAATGTGCCTTGCCTTAGGGCTTTAAGGCCTGCTGTAGGGGTGACTTACATATAGCGCATGCAGTGTTTAGTGGACAAGGCACACACCTGTGTGCCATATCGTGTTGTGTGCCATATTGCGTTTTCACTTTTAGCTGCACCAAGACAAGCAGCCTGCAATGGCAGTCTGTGTGTGCTAGATGAGGGGTCCCAGAGGCTGACAATACCTGCTGCAGCCCATTGGGGAACCTCTTAGGTACCTATGCCCCAGGTACCGTTTACTTCAGTGACTTACGGTGGGGGTCACAGATCGTGCCAATTGGGGAACAATTTTAAAGTTTTAAGGAAAGAGATTTGGCACTGGGGAATTGGTAAGAAGGGACCCAGTGCACTTTAGGTCCAAATTGCATCATGTATCAGGCAAAAGGTGGGGGTGACCATGTCAGAAAGGGGAACTGTCCCACAGGGGCAGATTAGGAGAGCTGGTGTGAAATTCCAAACAGTATCTATGCCAAATGAAACCTAGAGCCTGATGTGTTTAGCCTGATCCATTGAAGCGGGAGGTAAAAACTCAAGTCTACTCCCACAGGATTAACAAATTTGAGAAGAATGTAAAGGAGTTAACTGATGACAGAGTTGCCTCTTCATTTGGCACGGCTGCTAACAAGGAAAGATCCACACAGTGCTGCTCTTGCTTGAACTGCCTCTTGCCTTCATCCTGACAAGAGATCCTGCATTTGATACAACTGTTATACACTACATGGACTGCCTCCACTGTAGTCTGAGTGTGCGCCACAGAGAAGAAGACTTCTTGCTGGTGTAAAAGGCATCCATGGCCTTGACAGTATCCATATCTTATTTGTTTTTCAATTTTTGAGCACCTCGTCTATTTGGGGACTAAAGGTGTGCTCATCTTCAAATAGTAAGGGTATAAGATGTTGCTCTACAGCCAGGCAAATTCCTGAAATGTGCAGCGAAACATGCCGAAGCAAGAGATTACTAGTGTTTACTTGCATAGGGCCTGTGTCTGATGCTTCCAAGGGGCTTTTAATGGAGACTTTGGTGATAACTGTGTTCGTGCACAATTTTTGATTATTTTTCCTATGCAAATGAGCCCAGTATTAGAAAAGTTCTTCAAACCCTTCCTAATGGGGCTATCAAACCAATTTGGAAGTGACTGGGTATTGTCGGGTCCTGTGTCTTTTTGCCTCCGCTTCCTGTATTTCTGACTGTACTAGATTTTGGTTTTGCTGGTTCTTGGTACTCTAGGCACTTTATCACTGCTGACCAGTGCTAGAGTGCAAGTGCTGTCTGTGTAAATTGTGATTATGATTCATTATCCCTGATTGGCCTATTTGATTTACTGGTTAGTCCCTAGTAAAGTGCACTAGAGGTGCCCAGGGCCTATAAATCAAATGCTAGTAGTGGGCCTGCAGCACTGACTATGCCATCCACGTGGGTAGCCCTCTAAACATGTCTCAGACCTGCCACTGCAGTGTGTGTGTGTGTGCAATATTGCACTGCAAATTGGACCTGGCAAGTGTACCCCCTTGCCAGACCCAAACCATCCCTTTTACTACAAGTAAGTCACCACCAAGGTAGGCCCTAAGCAGCCCCATGGGCAGGGTGCAGTGTTTTTAAAAGGTAGGACATGTACTGTATGTGCTTTACATGTCCTGATAATGAAATGTTGCCAAATTCGTTTTTCACTATTGCAAGGCCTAGCTCTCCGATAGGTTACCATGGGGACTGCCTTTAAATATCTTTTAAGTGTAGTTTCAGATTCGGAGCAGATATAGATATGGAGTTTGGGGCCACTGAACTGACAAATTAAAAGTACATATTTTGGTATAGTTTGTTTTTAGATTGTAAGTTGGAAAAAGGCACTTTTATAAAGTGAATAAAAGTCTGGGTCAGACTGACAGTTGAGCTGTTTGTGAATTCACTCTAAATCGGCGACACAAAGGGAGCTGAGGTGTGTCCTGCATATCCTAATGAGTCTTTCTGGGCTAGCGTGGGAGGGAGGAGCTGACACCTGCACTTGAAAGGGCTGTGCCTGTCCTCACACAATTCAGACTCCAACCCCCTAGATTGTGTCTAGGACAGGGCAAGAAAGAGGCAGGGTCTTGTGCACTACAAAGACTTTCCTTTGAAGTTTACCTACTTCAAGGCAGAAATTAGTTTAAGTATTGGACTGCTGATGCAACACCTTTAGAAACTGGATGAAGAGGAATCTCTGCAAAGGAAAAGAGCTGTGAGGATGAGTACCCTTTGCTGTATGTGCTTTGCTGTGTTGGCCAGAAGTTGCTGCTTCTGCCTTAGAGAGAGCAACACTGGACTTTGCGGTGTATTCTGCTTGTGAAGATTCTCTAAGGGCTTGGCCTGAGCTTGCCTCCTGTTAAGAAGTCTCAGGGACTTCAAAGACTTCATCTGCCAGCGCCTGGGCTCTCTTACCAAGATCCCCTGATTTTCTCAGTGGTGCCACTCCAGGCCCTGGCAGGAGCTGGCACAACCAGAGTGAAAATCCATGCACCAGAGCTGGGCGGCAGCAAAATCAACGCAGTGCCTGCACCGTGGATGAAACAAATTTAACCAGTGCCAGTGAAACTGATACATTGCCAGCTCAGCATGGATTCATTGATGCTGTGCATGTGGATTTTCCAGACATCGTCCCGGAGCGTCAACATTTTAATCACCACCACATGGACCTGAGGCTGCTTGTCCAGAAACCAACACATAGCTTACCCAGCAGAGAAAGAGAATCGACACACAGCCTCACTTGCGAGTAAAGAATTAATGCAGTGCTCGCTTTTCCAATGCATGCTCGCCCATGTGACTATTTTTGACGCATACCAGGTATTTTGTGATTAAAGAACACATCCATTGATTTCTACGGTTTACGTCTCGTTTTACTTTAAAAATTCATAACTTTCCTTGTGTATTTGGATTTTTGTTGTTTTGGTCTTGTTTGATTTAGATAAATATTGGCTATTTTTCAAAACTAGCGTGGAGTCCTTTTTTGGTGTTTTCACTGCGTTACTGTGTGTGTTTGTGCATATTATCTACACATTGCCTCTGAAATAAGCCTGACTACTTGTGACAAGCTACCAAGGGGGTGAGCAGGGGCTCTCTGAGGTGTGCATCGTCTTTACCCTGACTAGAGTGAGGGTTCCTACTTGCACAGGGTGTAAACTGACTGCCAACTAGAGACACCATTTCTAACAGTGGTCACTATGCTCTATGTAGAAATACAGAATGTCCTGATTTCCCTAAATAGCTTGTTCAAAAGTTTTATTTGTAAAGGCGCAAAGATATGTAACTGGAACAATTTAAATAGCACCTTCCTGCACATCTCATTGTCCGGTCCAAAGGATATTAATCTCTTCTTACCCATATGTGAAGGCTGGATCCCTTCCATAAAGGATTTTGGGGGCTTGAAAGCAGAAAGAAACAGAGTGCTGGTTGGTGTCATTTTAGCATTGAAACTCTTCAAAAGTCAAAGTATTAGATGCAGAGGGACTGACTGAGGAGGTAAAGCTTTCTTTTGAGGTGGTTCCTCGATCAAAGCATGGTATTCTCTTGCATGGAGTAGGTACTCCTTTGAAGGCTGAATTAGAGGAGATGATCATCAGCATGTGTGTGGACAATGTCTTTTCAAGACCATCAATAGAATAGATCTTGGAGGGAACTGATTCAGGAAAAACAAAGTATTAGTGCCGGAGACTCACCAGGGCAAATAAAAACCTTGGGCTTTAAAGAGGAAAATTGGGCACCAACACATATTTAACTGGTAGGGTGAACAAGCTGAAAGAAGAAAAATTAGTAACTTTAAAAATGTTTAGTTCACTAGCATGGCAAAACCTGCAGGTCAAAACCACAATAATCTCAGTTTTGATCTGTACCTTGAGTTGCTTCTTTCTTTGGTGGAGGTGGCGGTGGAACAAGTGGCATTTGAAGTTTTTCGACGACAACAGTAAGGTAAGAGTGAGAACTCTCCTATGTAATTAATGAGAAATGGATCAATGCAAAAAAAAGTATTTCCAAATGTATAGTATAACAAATGAGACACATAGAAACATGTTTTTAAATGCGTCACACAGTACTAATACAATTTCCACCACACTACATGACATGTTACCCCTTAAGTCATGAGGACCTCTTTTTGCCCGTTTTAAGTGGAGTGGCATTTGTAATGACACTGTGATAGACATGCAATGCTATTACCATAAGTCACTATTAAATGAAGACATGGTCTCACTCTGGAAACATTGATGTGAAAAACCTATTGCCTTCTCTGAGAAACATATTCCCAGTTCTGCAACTATGCAATATTTCAATATATCAAACAAATGAGAAACAACTGTACTAGTTTTTATGTGGTAATCAGTGTGAATACAGACACATACAATACACTTGAAATAAAATTACAAATTGAGTTATGGTTCTGGCTCATTCACAGAAAACCACTTCAATTTGGCAGTAACTTTTTAACGAATGCACACAAAAAATAACTTGTCCTGCCCAAAATTAATCTTCCTTTCATAACCTTTTTGTTTCTATAAAATTAGAAAATTGTGATGTGAACATAAAATGACTCTGTCATCATAACAATTAACCTTGCCCTTTAATCTACAAGCACTGCATAATCCAGACATTAATTTTCCTATATTGAGGATTGTACACACAAGGGGTTCTTCATCATCTCCTTCTTTAAGTCATTTACCCATGTTTATTTTTGTCCACAAAAAACACAGTTCTCCGAATAAAGTAGGCTCTTTATGGATTTGGTTATGTACTAATAACTCACTGGTACTCTAAACAAACATCCCCAATATTTCCTCCAGGTTTCTCTCCTAAAGAGACCCCGAAATTAGAGGGGTCAAAACAGGTCAACACCATCCTTGTACGGAGATGGACTCCCCGAGAATAGCTAAATGTTGTTACTGAAACCAAGTAAAAAAAAGTCTGAATCTTCCTTAGCTCTCAATCCTACAACCTGATTGGACTCTGAAAGGAATTTCATAATTAATATAAAACATTTTTTTTAATTAAAAATAATCTAGATTGATGTTCCAATCTGTTATTTAGTATCTCAAACAGGGAAAATTATAATTTCAAAGTTTTCGTTCTCACTTCAGCTCCCTTTTCACACTAGTGATACGTGGCATGATTGATTTATGATAAACTTGGTGAACTGCAAAAGAATACCAAAGAAACATACTAAAAATGACAACTTACATATATGGATGTTCCAAATCACACTCTCAAAGATTTGTGTTACAATAATGACTTATCTTGTAAATGTTTCATCTGCCACAAACTGATATCTTACTTTTTATTCTAAAATAAGTTTTACATTTAGCAAGGGAGGCACAACTTATTTTACCTTTTATTTTGGGTCCCGAGTCCCAAAGCTTTACAATGACCCACTGCTGTCGAACTTGAGAGTTGAGAGGCCATAAGAAGGCATACAGCAGGGAAGGGATTTATGTTTTGGAAAGTTTACAACAGGCTTGGGTATTTCAGTGGTTTTTAGATTGTGCATTATAACCATACTGCCATTTTAGTTTAAGTTTTAAGCAAATGTCTGAGGAGTTTTTCTTTATTTTTTCATATCAACATTAAATTAATATGAGCAAAGGTAACTTTGTGAGCTGCTAAGGGATATAATGTGTCGGCTGGCATTTTTTTTAGGATGAATACCTGTCCCATAATGCAAAGAATGAAGGAATACATTCATCCTTTTCATTACCGGATTTCCGACATTGAGTTTCGGTCTACTAAGGACTAGGATTATTTTAAGATTGTTTCTGTACTTAAAAATTAATTCATTAATGTAACAGGATCTCTTTTATTCTGCTGTAATTATCACAGCACGTTACTAGCATCTCATTTTACAAATGTGAGGGGTTGGTGGGGGAGGGAGGGTCCAAACCCTTAAGGGGTTACCTTCAAAAACTTCCAATCCCTTCCTTAATGAGGCCTTATTAGACTACCTGAATCTGAAAGACCCCAGTCCTCCAACTATTACATTTCCTGCTAGACCTACAATTGTGACCCATTTTTCAGATTCCAAGTAAAAATATTATGAAAATCTGAAAAAAGTTTGTTTTTACTAATGGGCAGCACAATCCTGCTGAAGACATGGCTTATCCAAACATGTAGGAGGCTGGCTCAGTTTATAGTGTACCCTTACGGTGTGGCATCCTATACTGAGTCCAGGCAACCCTTACTGATAGTAAACAGGTGTGCAGATTGCAAAAGCTCTCAAGGGGTAGCTAAGGCGAGCAGCTGAAGCTTATCCAGGAGGTATGTAAAGCATTTTCAATACCACTGTAGTCATACAGTATCCCACTCACAAGAAAGAACCACACAAGTATTACAAAAATGAAGAATTATTTATTACAGCACTTCTACTAGGCTAGCATTGGTATATCTCTCTTTGGAGATAACTACACACAGTATAAACACAAAATAACCTAGAAAAATAGCATAAAATATACAGGGCCCTATGGGGTGGGGCGGGAAGTGTTGTCCGCGGGCAGTCCATATACTGAGAAAGTGGAATTTGAAATAGTGAACCCAAACAAGGAATGTGTGGTAGTTAGCTAGGGGTAGATGAAAAAACCAGCGTTAAGTGTCCCCAGCGCCCAGGTGCAAGGTAGTCACTCACCCAGTCGTCCTATAAACTAACACAGGGAGTAGTGGTTGGAGTTCATGTGAGTCAAGACCCTTCCCAGTGGACCGTGAGGAAGCAAAGACAAAGGGAAGGTTTGAGAGTGCCACAACCCGTGGACACCCAGAAGACAGGAGTACCTACACCAGGGTACCCTGATGCAGAGGGGAGAAGGGACTCTCTCTGATGTCAGTGGAGGCCTCGGATTGTCCAGCTGCTGTCATAACCCATGGACCAGGCCTGTGGAACCGAGGGACGGATTCCAGACGAGGAGGACCTGAAAAGGAAAGGGACAGAGTCCAGCACCCTTAGAGGTGCCCAGGTGGAGCAGATGGCAATGCCCACCCTCAGAGGTGCAGTTCCTGCAATTCGGTGTAGAAAGAAGCCGAGGGGTACAGGAGCTGCAGAAGATCCCAGGAGTCACCTAAGAGCTGTCCCTTGATGGTTGCCAGATTGCAGGAGGGTCAGTAACCAGCCAGGTCACCAACAAGCACTGGCAAATGCAAGCAGGGGCTGAAGAGGTATTTGGAGAATTTTGGGGACCAGAAAGGTCCAGGAGACTCTATCCTTAAGGGGGAGTCAGAGCTGGCCCCCAGCACGCAGGAAGGTCAACAGAAGTGGCTGCTGGTGCCCCCACGAGTAACCCACAAGCGATGGGCACAGGGATTTACAAGGAGGTCTCACCAGCATAACAAAACAGAAGTCAGACGTTGCAGGAGTTGCAGGACAGGGGCTGATCTTCAGGTTTCAGAATGCTGGAAGTCGAGGCTTCTTGGCGCCTGAAGATCTCCTGCAGGAAGAGTCAACAAGCCTTGGCAGGTGCAACAGTCACAGTTCAAAAGGATTCCAGTCCAGTGGCAGGGAACCACAGTCTACCAAGTTGGTCAGTAGACTAGCAGAACCCAGAGGAAGCCACAGACTCACCACCTATAAAGCACAGCCTTTCAATGTTCGTGGAACAGCAGACCTCACCAGCTGGTCGACGTTGTCTTGAGGTGCCTGTGGATGCAGGGGAGTGACTCCTTCACTCCAAGGGAGATTCCTTCGTGCCTCCAGGTGGACAGAGTCCTTGTGACCCTGGAGGATGCACAGCCTTGGACATTGAAGAATTCTTGCAGGATCCGGAGAAACAATGTTGCATTGGGAGCCTTCCCACCAGAAGCAGACGTGTATCAGTTCCAAACCAGACCAGCAGCAATTCCAGAGGTCAGGAGCAGAAGATGTCTTGCAGAGAGTTCCTTGGAGAGTTTTGCTAGACGTATCTGAGGAACCGCTCTCGGGGGAGCCCTTAAGTAACCCAACAAGAGCCCAACATGGGAAATGTGACGCATTGTTTTTGTTTGCCTGAAAATTTAAACTAACATTGATAAGGGATTGAATTACCTTATATATAGCCAAGTGTATTTCTGTGGGCATCTATAGGACAGGGATATGTGGGTATGTCAATTGTTCGCGACTACAAATGGCAAAAAATAAATTTCTTTCTAGGTTATCAGTCCCCACAAGCACCTCCAAATTCATTATGCATGACAAAGTAAATTTGCTGTATATTGGGGACAGAATGAAATTAGCCCCACTTTTACTTTGGGTATCCTATACCAATTTCTCTCGTCTTGACCTCTCTGATTACAGTTACAATATTCCTTGGCTTGCTTAGATCAGGAAATTTTATAGATTTGGGGATACCACAATTTAAGTAATTCGAAGGCTTTTATCTACTTTCTCTTTCTTGATAAAAGTCATGTAAACCATTCCAAAACATTTTCAGAAATAGCAACATTTTTAGAAAAGTACCCTCTTTTTGGCATAGTTACCTCCACTTTTTGCCTGCTGTCAGTGTGTTTTTTACTGTGTTCACTAGGATCCTGCTAACCAGGACACCAGTGACTGTGCCCCCTCCCTCTCAATTTGGTGGTCTGGGACATCAAAACCCCACATTTGGCATACTGGTGCCCCCATATAATTCCCTAGTATATGGTACCCAGGGCATTGGGGCACCAGGGGTTCCCATGGGGTGCAGCATGTATTATGCCACCCATGGGAGCCCATGTAAAATATGTCTGCAGGCCTGCCATTGCAGCCTCCATGAAAAGGTGCATGCACCCTTTCACTTCAGGTCACTGCACCACGTCACTGTAAGTCACCCCTATGGTAGACCCTCCTAGCCTTGAGGGCAGGGTGCAGGTATCTGTGTGTGAGGGCACCCCTGCATAAGCCAAGGTGCCCCTACGAACTCCATCTCCCTTTTCCTGGACTTCATAAGTGCGGGGAAGCCATTTTACCGTGTACTGGACACAGTACACACTACCTGTGTCCAGCTACATAATGGTAATTCCGAACCTGGGCATGTTTGGTATCAAACAGGTCAGAAGCATACCCCAATACTGTTGCCAGTATTGTTTATATGATTCTATGCACCCTGGAGCTCCTTAGATGATCCCCAGCTTTCCTCCTACCAGTTTGCAAGGTTTTCCTGGGCAGCCCACGCTGCTGACATCCTAGAGACAGGTTTCTGCCCTCCTGCTGCTTGACCAGCTCAAGCCCAGGAAGGCAGAACAAAGGATTTCCTTTTGGAGAGGGAGGCAACACCCTCTCCTTTTGGAAATAAGGGTTACATGGCTTAGGAGGGGTTGCCTCCCCAAGCCACTGGTATGCTTTGAAGGGCACATTTGGTGCCCTCCGTGCATATACCCATTTGCACCAGTCCAGGGACCCCCCCCAGACCCTGCTCTGGTGCGAATCTGGGCAATGGAAAGGGGCGAAACCACTCAACTGTCCATCACCACTCCAAGAGTTGTGACAGGAGCTTCTCCAGGTAGCCACTTCATTCTGCCATCTTGAATCTAAGATGGGCAAAGGCCTCTGGGAGCATCTGAGTGGCCAGGACAGGCAGGTGACATCACAGCCACCTCCTGATAGGTGGTCACCGTGCTGGTGACCAATACCCCCTTTCTCAGCTATTTACGGTCTCCCTCTTGAGTGGGTTCTCAGATTCGACCTGCAAGATTCCAGCTGGACTACTCTGCATCATTTATTTCATCTTCTGGCCACTGGAACTGCAACTGGACCCTCTAGAAACCGACAATCTGCATCCAAAGCAGCGATTCTTCTTGCAACATTGTTTCCACACTTCCTTCCAGCAACTGCAACATTTCCCCGGCTGTGCATCTTTGGAAGGCGACGAGTCTTCAGTCTGCACAAGAAGCAAGAAGGAATCTCTCTTGGAGTGAAGGAGTCACTGCCCTGCATCCGCAGGCAATGATAATCAGATGCGTGGATCTCCTCTCCTGCAGGCAATGACAATCAGCTGCGTGGATCTCCTCTCCCCAGAGCGGCATGGATCCTGCATCACAGGTGGTGGTCTGAAGTGGTCCCCTTGGTCCTCTCTACCAGCTGTCCAACTTGGGAAACTTTAATCCCTTGCCTCTCCATCCAGGAGAGTACCCCCTTGCAACAAAACTCTTGCAGCTACCAAGGCTTGTTGGCATTGCCTCCAAGGGCTGTTCAGGCTCCCTGTAGTCACGGATCCCAGCACTCTTCCCTGTGATGCTCAGCCCTCTGCATGCTTCTCCAGCAACATGGGACTTGATTACTTAAGTTCACTTGTATTGTAGAACATCACAATGTTTGTATGGATTCTTGCACATTATCTGTGTTTTACTTTTAAAGTCTTGCTACTGTGCACTTTTATGGTTTATGTCAGACGGGCATGTATGCTGAGCGTGCTATAAGTGGTCAAAAAGCTGCATGTTCATTATGCAGCACACCGGGAGCTAAGTCGGCAGGAGGTTTGGTATGCAGCATTAACACAAACTTCACTGCTCACCTCAAAGGCCCCACGTGAAGGGAGGCGGGATGCAGGGTCTGGCAATGGGCCAAACCATTTAGGCAACCCCCAAAGCATGACCAAAGGCAGTCCACAGAGAAGCTTGGTTGTGTGGGAGGATGGTACTGATAGGGATGGGTTTTGCAGCAAAATCCTTCAGAGCACAGCCAGAAGCTGTGCACAGGGGTTTGGAGCAGGGCAAATGGTATGGAGCATATTAGCAATTAAAAAAAATAAAAAAATAAAAATATTACATGAAAAATCTTTAATACGTTATGATTTGTTCTACCTATATGAAATTGATATATGATTAAAGAACCTAGAAGTTATAGCTACTATATAAACTGAAAAAATATATTGACCCATTATGTACAAGTTGGTAAAAATAACTTACACACCCACCACACAAACCATAAGTCACACCACAAATGAGATTTATATCAACTAGGCAGAAATCAACTTACGAAAATTGTTCAAGGAAGAATCATTCAAGGGAGCAAATTAATCACTGCTCCTCTGGTTTAAGACCACAGCATTGTATACGTTCCCACACTAGCCATGCAGCTCGAGTAATTAACTTTGCAAAAGGGATGTCCTTCGTTGAAAATTTTCCATTTAGGGTGTAAAAGGCTCTAATGGTAAAGACATTCCTGTAGCTCTGCACACTTTTTAAGAGAGTGTGCCATGACAGGATACCTTCAGCATGTTTTATGACAGGCTAAGCAAAACAAAACGCATTGTGACAGAATAAAGCCAACTTTACCCTCAAGTAAGACAACAACTTACCCTTTTCATTTGCCCCTTTGGCAGTTTAGGTAACTCAATCTGCCGCAAATTTTGCACGGTTTCATTTATGCTTCGGTGTCTAGCCAAAGAGCTTCTGTAAACAAATATTTAATCAGAAAAGTTATGTGTACAAAAGATATAATTTCTCAGCATAATTTCTGAGCATTCTTCTGAATGCCTGCCTCAGAGAAAATAATGTTAAGTAATTTAGCATCCGCAAAATCAAAAAAGTCAAGAACTTAAACGGGAACATTTTTAAGCCAATTTAGTAAAATGTGAAATGTAATCATTTACATGACATCCAAATGACAAATACTGATTGGCAAAGAGAATCAGGAACTTTTAATGAAAATTACAAAATAAATGAAGAAAAAAAAGAAAAAAAACAGTGCGACCAAAGCAGCTACAGGAGGCCACTTTTAAACCACAAACAAACAGTTGTCTGCACAGTACAAATACCTCAAAAATATATCAGCAAACTGCTCTGTCTCATGCAAACCTTGGTGAGCAATCGCCGGGCCAGTTACATTGGAGGCACGCACACTTGACTCCACTCTTCTGTTTCAGGACCACTGTCAAATGTTCCGTTTCAAATTTCACAAAAGTTGCACAAATTCTTTCTGGATGCCACAAGGCTTCAGAAAGCTCCTCTGGGGTTCCATGCCACAGATGTTTGTGACAGAATGACTACAAGGGTGAGAACAAAAAGTATAATCCTGCTGGTTTTGCTCATTCTTTCAAGGAGCCCAAGTTCTCCTAGATTCCCTGTGGACAGCAGACAGCCAGCTGGTCTGGCCGTTGAAAATAATTTCTATATTGGATACAAAAGGAGAGTAACAAACCATGCCTTGTTCCTCTACCAAGCAGACATTCTCTATTTTATCCACGGGTCTTTTACAAGCCAAAAAGGCAAAACCCCGGAACCTAATGTTAGGGTTCATAACACTAGTTAAATCTCTAAAATTTTCAGTTCTCCCAAATTACTGTAATATTAATCATCACAGAAAGGCCCATGTCAGAGATTTCTAAGGTGATAAGACTCCCTTAACTATTTGAGCCGTCACTCTGCCAACTGAATGGTCTAATAAAATCGAGGTACCTCTCACTACGTACAAATGAATAGAGGTGGGTGAGCAGGTGAAAGCTCAAGCCTGAAGCCTTGCTCTGGCACATGCTCCGGGTCCTGTTGGAACCTCAAGCCCGTAAAGATCTACGTTTTCATGTGGCTTCTGCATGCCTGCCTGCCTGCCTCCCTCTACCCAGGACGTGGCATTAGAGCCAGTGCAGCTGCATTTTTAACTGGAAAAGCAGGGTTGAGACTGTCAGCACAAAATCCTGTAATTCTGGGCAACATGCTTAATCTTCCCTATGCCTGTAAGCAATGAATGTGACCTTTTGTAACGTAACTGGTGCTCGAGAAAAGAGTTCCAATTTGGCCTCAGGGTCGAGTTCACGCTATATAAAACTGCAAAAAATGGACGAAGAGGTAAAAACAAAACCTTAACACAAGGGAAGTAATTTCCTGGGTGATGTGTACAAAGTGAAACAAAAAAAAGAAAATAAGTTACTTACCAATAACTTCAGTTATTCAGTATTGGTATTTTTCATAGAATCACATGCTTGAATCATTCCCCGAAGTGGGAGTCCCACAGTATCCTAGAAAAGCAGTATGTAGGAATTCCATGGACTATAATGGCAGCAGCCATCAACTGAATTGACTACGTCCTTTCGAAAAAAGAACCAAACTTGATTTGGGGCCAATCAGATGCCAGCACCTCTAGAATACCCCCAAGAGAGACTTTTCCCCTCATATTGAGGTAAAGGGTAAGCTTCCAAGGGGAGGAGGGTTGGTTGCATGTGAACCTATGAAAGATACAAATACTGGATAACTGCAGTTACAGGTAAGTAACTTATCTTCTTATTCAGTATTGAAGCTTTCGTAGATTCATATGCTTAAATCAGAATAGCAGGCAGTAATTAATTACAATCTTATCGGAAGGTAGGTGGATATATAATAGGAATTTAATAACTATCTTCATAGTATACATTATGCGTACATACACATGTAAACATATATAGATATATAAAAGATATATATATATATATATATATATATATATATATATATACACACACATACACACACACACACACACACACACACACACACAAATCTATAAATATGCTGTTAAAATACATGAATTGAAGCAACATTATAGTAGCAAGAACACAGCTTACCATAAAAACAGGCTCACCTTACTGAAAAAAAAGGGCACAGCACTGCCTGTGGAACTGAGATGGGACTTGTACTTTGGATTTGTCCAGAGGAGTACAAAGTCTGCTGCGCAATGCAGGAATCGTTCCTTAATCGTCAAAGCTTGTGTGTCACTGACTCACCTGGTAGAGGTGAGAGACAGAAGAGTAGCGACCTTCCAGGTGAGATAGTTCAAATCAGCTTTATGCATCGGCTCAAATGGAGATTTCATTAGCTGAGCAAGAACAATGTTGAGATTCCAGTCTGGAGGCAGAGGTCGCACAGGAGGGAAAATGCGAAATAACCCTTTCATAAACTGTTTGATGAGCCTGACAGAAGATAGAGAAGTCTTGTCAGCACCACATCAGTATCTTGAGCTCACCGTCAGGTGGACCTTTCCAGACACAAAGACTAGTCCAGACTCAGCAAGCAAGAGAAGATAAGGTATGATTTGCGCAGGCGAACCCTAGAAAAGATGTCGAGATTGTTCTGTTGGCACTAAGTACAGAATCTCTTACACTTCATTTTATAAGTCCTGTTAGTACTTTCGGCTCTGGTACTAGAGACTATCTCTACATTCTTGGTCAATATCCATGTCCCTGAATTCAAAGAACTCAGGAGCCAAGCCTGTAACTGGAGATAGGATGGCTCCATTTGTAATACTAGCCTTTGGTTCCTCAACAATAGTGTTTGCTTCTTGGACAGCGGAATTGGTTTGGCCACCGATAAGAGAATGAGCCCCGTTAACCAGTGTTGTCTGGGCTATCTGAAAGCTATTAAGATGAGCTGACAGTGTTCTATTTTCTTTTTCCTGAGAATTCTGGGGATCAATAGAAAAGGGGGAAAATCATATGCAAAGATCCCGGACCATCGCAACGAAAGGGCATTCCCCCACGATCCTGGGAGGGGGTATTGACTGGTGTAACTGGTATTTGGTGTTCTGCCTTGTCACAAATAGATCTAGAGCTGGTCAGCTCCAGCATGAAAAGATCTTGTTCACTTCCTGCTGATCCAGCTTCCACTTGTGAAAACGGTCTTCAGACCTGCTGGGAGTGTCTGTGAGAGCATTGTTGATGCCAGCCGCGCATTCTGCCCTAAGAGAAATGTTGTTCCTCCTGGTTTGCTTATATGGTACATGCTGGTAATGTTGTCTGTGCAAACCAGCACTGACAAACCTGAGATTCGCCAAAGAAAGGCCTTAGGGTGAGGAAGACTGCTTTCAATTTCAAGAGATTGATGTGCATCGATTTTAGGTTCTCAGGCTACTTTCCCTGGACGCACATGTCCTGCAAATGACTGCCTCACCCCTCGAGGGAGGCGCCTGTAGTAATGATGAAGTCCGGAACTGTGACTAGGAATGTCAAACCTTGAGAAACGTGGTTGCTGTAAGTCCACCACTGCAATGCCTCTATTATCCTTGGTGTAACAGTGATTAAGTCCTCAAAGGACCCTTGAGACTGAGTCCAATGGAGCTGGAGTTCTTCTTGCAGTGGTGTCATTTTCAGTCTTGCTAAAGGCACCAGACTTATTGATGAATAAATTATGCCCAGCAGTGACTTGAATAGCCTCAAGGAAACCGACTTTCTTTTGGATATGTTCAGAGCCATGGTGGTTATATTTATCTGTTGATCCTCTTAGAGATAAGCCTTGTTTTTGAGTGTTGCGGTCACTGCACCCAAGAATACCATTTTGCGTGCCGGGATGAGAGATTACTTTTGGTGATTCATGGTTAGCCTCAGATTGCGAAACAGCGTTAAAAAGGCATTGGTGGTCAGACGCCTGCTGAGATGTTAGTGCTTTGGGCACCCAATCGTCCAGATGGAGGAAGACCTGGAAACCCTGTTTGCACAGCTGCGTCACCACTGGTGCAAGGCATTTTGTAAAGATTTGGGGGCTGATTTTAATCCAAAAGGTAGATCCTTGAACTGATAATTGGTGTCCGGCTATGGTGAAACTGAGATACTTGAGATGTTTGGGATGAATCAGAATCCAGAGATCCAGCGATTTCATGTAGTCTCCGCTGTTGAGAAGGTGTAGGAAGTCTGAGAGTTGTCATCCGAAAACATTGTTTGCAAAGAAACTTGTTCCTCACCAGGAAGAAGCGGGAATAAAAACCTAGGCCTCTCTGATGAGTGGAACCTTCTCTAGTGCCCTTTTGGAAAGCTTTAGAGCAACATTTTGTTTCAATAAGTGAAGATGAGGTAGATGCGCTCCTTTTGGAGGATGATTTGGGGGTTTCTGCAAACTCCAACGTGTGACCGGAGGATACTTTGTCCAAGACCCATTTGCCTGATATTATTTTCCTTCACTGATGTAAGCAATGGGAGAGGATTGTGCTGAAAGGAAGAAATTGAAGCCGGTATCCCATGGAAAACATTGTTTACAGCCGGTGTCGCGACCGAAGGAGGGCGGTTTCTGCCTTCCTCCTTGTCTGCTATATCCTGCTGCTGGTAGTTGATAGGTCTGATGGGCCGTAGACCGGAAAAGTGATGGGGGATGCTGTTGTCTCTCATAAGCACCTCTGTAGGAAGTGAAACCTCTGCCACCAACTCCTCAAAAGGGCACTTTTGTGCACTGTAGAGAATCGAGAGAGTTAGCAGTGTCAGTGTTCGCCTTGATCGCAAGTAAAGCATCATTGATGTGCCTGTCTATCAAATAAACTCTCCGTCACAGGCCATGTCTACAATTCTGGACTGCACCTCTGGCCTAAAGGAGGACTTTAACCACACAAAACCGCTGCTCCATCAAGCTGTCTAAAACCTGCAAATGCAATGTCTAAGGCACAATAAATTATTTCCGCAGAAGTATAGCACCTTCCTGCAGTATGCTTTTTGGCTGCGATTGCTTGTCTTCCAGGATGAGTTCAAGGTAAGCACTCTTATCCAACCACATCTGTCGATCATAGCGACCTAAAATCTCTAAGGTATGAGTTGCCCGGACAGTAACGGCTGATGTAAGGGAGAATCTCTTGCCAATATTCTCTAAACATCTCCCCTCTTTGTCCAGTGGGGTTGAGATTAGGATGGACAGATTCTTGGAGCACCTTTGAGCAGCTTGCTCAACCACCAAGTCAGGTTATGGATGGCCTATTAAGCATGAGGGAGAGTCCTCTGTAGCTTTATATTTTTTATCCAGAGAGGTGGCACTGTTGCTAGATTTTTCATAATTTTTAGTCCTGTATGTAATCAATTATAGGAATGGATCCAACAGATTTTCTGGCTTGATCTTTGAAATAGTGCAGAAAACAACCTGTTTGTGACACAGATGTTGGTAAATGGTAAAGAGTGGCAGCCCAGTCCATGAGCTGGTGGCCCCCCCCCACCCCCCTGATGTCCTCAGGTAGAGAATCTGATGTATGAGGAGGAGGTGGCGATTGTGTTGGTGCCACTCATCTTGGCCATGCCGAGGAGTAATGACCTCTCCCTCTTCTCTCATCTTCAGAAGAGGTATCGTCCTTTCTAGAGGAACAGCTATCCTAGGTGTTGGTGTTAGCCTAGGAGTTGCTGAAGGCGGCGGCAGGATTCTAGGGGTAACTGTTAACTGAAGTAATGGTTGTGTAGGTTTTTGTATTGCATCTGGAGTAGGTTCCGGAAACCTTCTTTTATAGTCCTGCAGCATGGCCTGAAGGTCTTGAACAAGAGACACAGTGATTTGAATGGTACTGCATGGTTGAGGAAACGGTTCATACTGCCTGCCATGAGGGGTATCATATTCACCATCATTATCATCTTGGTATTTCACATGTAATTCTGATAGGCTATGCGCGTCCCCAATGGCCCTAGTCATCAGACTCTTCCCAATCTAAGAGGTGACTGGGTATCAAGGAGGAGACTTTGCTTGGGAATGTGCCCTCGGTTTGTAATGAAGACTTTGACACCCTTGTAATCTTAATGGTGACTGCAGTATTTGTGAGATTTGTAATAGTAGAGGTGGTAAGAGTATTGTGGCACTGGTACCTCTCATCAGATCTAGTGCCTAAGTTGCCTACGTCATCGACGATATGGCAGTTGTCAACGGTTCAGTCAATGGTGATGTTGAGGATGGTGCAGTCGTCGACGGTACTGTTGTTACCGATGTTGTAGATGGTCTCTTCATTGATGGCTACGTCGAAGGTGGTGCCGTCGATTATGATCTCAGCGACTGAGGCTTCATCAACGGAGAGTCCCGAGACGTAGAAGGTGAAGCTGTCTTCATCAACGATTTAGCAGTGAGCTTCGTCGATAGGTGTTTTTTCTTTATTGCCGGCGATGTTCGATCCGCAGTCTCTGACAGGCCTGAACAAATAACTGCTGTCGACAATATCCGTGTACATACCGCTGTCCCCTTAAACGATGACTAAGGTCTAGTTGACGAGATGGTGCTTACTGTCGTTGTGGAGGTAGTCTTAGACAGTGGCATCGACTTTGACTGGATTCCTGCTTTCTTTGATTTTGACGGTTCAGATATAGGAGAATGATGGAGATGAGTCTCCTTTTTCCTGTAGTAAGGCATAGATGGCTGTGAGGATGCTGACAAAGTGAAGAGTAGATGTGATCTCTCCTTTGAAGGGTTTTTGTGGTTGTGGTTTTAGCAGGCTTCCTGCTCTACTCGAAGCCCCTGGTCAGCTGATATTGACCTTTTTTTGGAGTCTTGAAGGATTGTCATTGTCCTCACCTGAGGAACTGGTTTTCACCTGTAGCCACAAAATGTGTCTTCCTTCTCTGTCCCTCAGAGTCTTGGATGTTAAAGTACAACAGATCTCACACTCTTGCCTGATGTTTAGGGTACAGGCATTAAAGGCAATTCTTATGAGGGTCATCAATATGAAACCTTTTCCTGCCACTGGATCTACAGGAGCGAAAAAGGGCATTTTTTAAAAAATTTTTAACAATGGTCTAACATGTCTTTAGTTTGAGACAGAAGATTTTCACATGAAAACACTGAGCAGAATTCAGAGAGACTCCCTTCACGTGATGTGCAGTAGAAAACCTGAGGGAAAAGCTTCTCATGGGAGTGTTCTAGAGGGTGCTGGCGTCTGATAGGTCATGAATCAAGTTTGATTCTTTTTTCAAAAGGACAAACAGGTGATTCAATTGATGGCTGCTGCCATTATAGCCTATGGAATTGTTACATACTGCTTTTCTAGGATACAGTGGAACTCCCAGTTCGACGACGGGCAATGATTCAAGCAAATGAATTTATGAAAGATCCAATGCTGGATAACCTGGATAATCCTCGCTTTCCTGTTTAAATTATGTGGTCCTTGGATTATAATTTCATCAAAAGTTTTTTCTTATTATCTTGTATGAAAGTGGCTTCAAATAAGTGAGTTCAGAATAACCGGTGTACAAAAACCTTTTTTGCTTGATTTAATAGACTATAATGTTGCTCTACAATATTCTGGGTCACATACAGGGTTTACAAAACAATTATCTAGCCTCTTAGTGCACTAATCGTTTATGTTTAACCCCTTCCCCGTCACGGACGAAATGGTTACATCCTTGGCTGCAGCGCTGAGGCGCTAAAGACGTAGCGGTTACGTCCTGGGACTGGCCCATTGGGGGGGGCGATAGCACTCCACCCATGAGCCTCCCGCAGCCCTCCCCCACCTCCAACCGCCCAGGGCAGGGATACCTTACCTTTCCTTTCCACCTCTAAAACCACCCCCACCAAAGGGTCGCTCCCCTGGGGGGACATTTTATAAATTAGGCCTTTTCTCCCCACTCCCCCCCCTCCTCTTCCAGGGCATATCAACCGATTTTAATTAGGCCGATCTGCTCCCAGTGGGGGGCAGAACCCACTAGACCCCAAAGCTAATTTTTTTTATTATTTTTTTAAATACCTTTTGTACATGTGGGAAGCAAAGGGGGGGGGGGGGGGGGTTGTTTTTAGGCCATCTGCCTATTTTTCTTAAGCCAATCTTACACAAGGGAGAGAGAAATCACTAGACACCAGGATTTTTTTTTGTTTTTGTGCCAATTTAGGGTCGCTCCCCTAGGGGGAAAATTATCTTAGGTCGATCTGCCCCCAAGGTGGGCATAAATGGCCTATTTTAATTAGGCCGATCTGCCCCTAAGGAGGGGTAGAAACCACCAGGCATGGTTGGTTTTACAGATGGGGAGCAACCCCTTTGTCAAGGGTCGCTCCCCTGGGGGCAAATTTATTTTAGGCCACGTCTGCTCAAACCCCAACCCCCCCGGGGGGCAGATCGGCCTATTTCTAATAGGCCGATCGGCCCCAAGGGGTGCAGAAAACTACTTAGGCACCAGGGATTGGTGTGTGTTTTGTTTAGGAGGCAGCCCCTTGGGCAAGGGTCACTCCCCATTGGGGCACACTACTGTTGGCCATTTCTGCCCCCCTTGTGGGCAGATCCACCTATTAATTTAAGGCCCATCTGCCCCCAGAGGGGACAGAAAGCCCAGCAGAGACCAGGGAGGATTTTCTTTTTTTTAAATAAATAAAAAAAGAGGGTGGCATAGGGCCATACCCTCACCCCAAATAAATGTGGACAAAGTTGTTCTGCCCACCGGTAGCAATTACCCCCAATCCACTCCCCTAGGTCGGGGAGAGGGGGAGGGCAGGAAGCCTACTACATGCTAGGGAAATAAAAAACCAACAAACAAACAAAAAATAGTGGGGTAGTGGCTACCAACCAGTATGGGCATGGTTTTGTCCCCATCCCAACTGAAAGGGGTAATAGCCTTTCAGCTGTCCCCCCGCACACTTGAAGATCTTATCCCAACAGCAAGCAAGAGGGCATTTGATGGTTTTGGTTTTACATTTGGGCCATGAGTGCTTGTCTAACTCTCAAGTGTTTGACAATGTTCAGCATTCCGTCCATCACTTGTTGTTTTTACTTTGTCGCCCTAAGTGGGAAGGGTATGCCCAGATGTGGGTCCCGTGCTTCCCATGCCACTGGATTCAAGCTAGCCTGGCTGATGAGGGGTGAAACCCCGAAACCGGCCCCCAGGATGCTGGTTTCCGGTCCAGTGAGGACCTGGCTTGGCAGTTCGGGCTGGACTGTTCCCATGAGGAACAGGGTAAAGACTGGTTTGCATATGGCTGGGTCCAAACTGGGATGGCATGGTGAGCAAAAGAACGATGGATTAAACCCAGATCTGTGACTGGGGGTGAGTGTTTGACAATGTTCAGCATTCCGTCCATCACTTGTTGTTTTAACTCTCAAAATCGTCCCACTTGGAATGGTGAGGGCTGCACTTTTTGGACTTTGGGGCGCTGCCATGTAGAAAAATCTACATGACCTAGACACATCTGAAAACTAAACATCTGGGCGAGTCCAGGGTGGTGTGCTTCACATGCACCCCACACCATTTTCTTACCCAAAATGCCCTGCAAACCTCCAACTTTGCTTGAAATCACACATTTTCACACATTTTTGTGATGGAACCTTCCGGAATCTGCAGGAATCAACAAAATTTCACCCACCCAGCATTGCTGCATCTATACAGATAAAAATTCTGCCCCACTTGTCAGCCTAAAAATATTTTTTTTTCAAACTGCCCTTTTGGACCTGCTTTGGTTCCCCCTTAATTTTGATAAGTTTTTGGCTCTTCCCTGTCACAGGCACTTAGCCCACCTACACAAGTGAGGTATAATTTTTATAGGGAGACTGAGGGGAACTCTGGGAGGTAGGAAATTTGCACCAGTGCAGTGATCCCACATGTGAGTTTTTAGCTAAATTTGAGGTTTACTGAAGATACTGAGGAAGAAAACAGTGGCGGATCCACACAAGTCACACCTTCCTGGACCCCCTCGAGTGTCTAGTTTTCAGAAATGTCTGGGTTTGGTAGGTTTCCCTAGATGGCTGCTGAGCCTAGGACTACAAACGCAGGTGCCACCCCGCAAAAACAGGTAGTTATCTATTTGATAACTTTGATGTGTCCACGTAGTGTTTTGGGGCATTTTCTGTTGCGGGCACTAGACCTACCCCCACAAGTGAGGTACCATTTTTATCGGGAGGTGTGGGGGAATGCTGGGTAGAAGGAAGTTTGTGGCCCCCCTCAGATTCTAGAACTTTGCAGCACCAAAATGTGAGGAAAAAGTTTTTTTTTTTTGGGCTAAGTTTTGAGGTTTGCAAATAATTCTGAGTAACAAAACCTGGTGAGAGCCCTACAAGTTACTGCATCCTAGGTTCCCCTAGGTATCTAGTTTTCAGACATGTCCAGGTTTGCTAGATTTTCCTAGGTGCCAGATGAGCTAGAGGCCAAAATCCACAGCTGGGCACTTTGCAAAAAACAGTTCAGCTTTCTTTGGGAAAATTTGAGGTGTCCATGTTGTGTTTTGGTGCATTTTCAGTTGCGTGCACTAGGCCTACCCAGACAAGTGAGGTACCATTTTTATTGGGAGACTTAGGGGAATGCTGGGTGTGAGGAAATTTGTGCATCCTCTCAGATTCCAGAACTTTCCATCACTGAAATGTGAGAAAAAAGCGTTTTTTGTTTGCTAAATTTCGAGGTTTGCGAAGAATTCCGAATAACAAAACCTGGTGAGAGCCCTACAAGTTACCCCATCCTGGGTTCCCCTAGGTATCTAGTTTTCAGACATGTCCAGGTTTGCTAGGTTTTCCGAGGTGCCGGATGAGCTAGAGGCCAAAATCCACAGCTAGGTACTTTCCAAAATACATGTCAGATTTCAAGGTAAAAATGTGATGTCTCAATGCTGTGTTTCCTGTCGCGGGCATTAGGCCTACCCACAAAAGAGAGGTACCATTTTTATCAGGAGACTTGGGAGAACACAGAATAAAAGAACAAGTGTTATTGACCCTTGTCTTTCTCTATATGTTTTCCTTCCAAATGTAAGACAGTGTGTAAAAAAGACGTCTATTTGAGAAATGCCCTGTAATTCACATGCTAGTACGGGGACTATGGAATTCAGAGATGTGCAAATAACCACTGCTTCTCAACACCTTATTGTGTGCCCATTTTGGAATTACAAACGTTTCCTTCATACCTATTTTCCACTCATATTTCACCAAATGAATTGCTGTATACCAGGTATA
Source organism: Pleurodeles waltl (assembly GCF_031143425.1). NCBI lineage: Eukaryota > Metazoa > Chordata > Amphibia > Caudata > Salamandridae > Pleurodeles > Pleurodeles waltl. The sequence goes on along the minus strand of NC_090440.1, from coordinate 433,565,163 downwards.
CAATGAAAACCCATTGAAAGGTGGAGCTCCTTTTTTGGCTCTTGGTACCTATGGTTTTTGACGAACCACCAAGCCCTACATATCACCGCAACCAGTAGAGTTCAGCAGACGTAATGGTATATTGCTTTCAAAAATCTGCCATAGCTAGAAAAAGTTATAGAAGAAAACGTGGACAGCAATGGCTCTTTTTTTAGCCTCAATTTCAATATATATATATATATATTTTTTTTTTAAATGGGTTATCTTCTGTAGGAAAACCTTGAAGGATCTACACAAACGATCCCTTGCTCAATTCAGAATGTTGTCTACTTTTTAGAAATGTTTCGGTGTCCGGGATGCACCATTGATTTCACACCAATTTCTGCCACTAACTGGAAGGAGGCGAAAGCACAAAAGATAGTAAAAAAGGAGTAATTACCAGTAAAATGGAGAATTGTGTTGGAAAATGTGATTTTCTGATTCACGTCTGCCTGTTCCTGATCGCTGGCAAGATGGTGATTTTTAGCATTGCAAACCATTTGTTGATGCCATTTTCAGGGGAAAAAAACACAAGCTTTCTTCTGCAGCCCTTTTTTCCCCATTTAGAGAAAAAAAAGAAATAAAGAAAAAACTAATTGCGGTATTTTGGCCAATTTCTTGGTCTCCTCCAGGGGGGAACCCACAAACTCTAGGTACCTCTAGAATCCCTACGATGTTGGGAAAAAAAAAAAAAAAAGGATGCAAATTTGGCGTGGGTAAATGTGGACAAAACGTTATGAGGGCCTAAGCGCAAACTACCCCAAATAGCCAAAAAAATCTGACACCTGAGGGGGAAGAGGCATGGCAGCGAATTGGTTAAACTAGTTTCTAGTTTTAGTAATTGTTTTTGTTTAAAACTATTACTTTTGATGTGTATTTCTCTGTGCAGTGCTAGAATGATGTATTAGTGTCAAAGCTTCACAAGTTGCAAAAGGAAAATGTTACTTATCCAGTAAGCATCTGTTTGTGGCACACAGTGCTGTAGATTCACATGCTCTGCATACTTCTGCCATCTAGTTGGGCCAAGAAGGTTGCAAGTTGTTTTTCTCCGAAGAGCCTTTAGAGTCACAACGTATTACGACTCCTCTTGCTGATAAAGAGCATGGGCAACAACTCCATTATCAGATTGTTTTCACGCAGGCATTGATGAATGTAGTGTATGGTAATATAAATTCAATGTATATGCGTGTAAATGTGTGGAAACGACTACCACAGTCAGAGCTGTCTGGGGAGGCGGATGGGCACATGTGAATCTACAGCACTACATGCCACAAACAGATGCGTAGCGGGTTAGTAACATTTTTAATTTGCTGGCATCTGTGGTATGCTCTGCATAGACTGTAAAGCAGTGCCTCCCAAAAAGCAGAGGCTAACCTGTGGGTGTGCTAGTATTTTGGAACAGAGTAGGTAGCACTGCCTGACCTAGGACTTAGAAAAGTAATTTTGCAAGAACAGGGCAAGACCACAGGAACCCAAGGTTGGATTCCGGAAGAAGAGGACCTGTAAAAGAAGGGGACAGAGCCCAGTCCACGGTAGTGTGTCCAGAATGGGCAGAAGCCACTCTCCACCCTTCTGTAGATGAAGATCTGGGTCGACGGGGGAGGAAGGTCAGCTGTAGAGCCCAGGAGCTGCAGACAAGTCCTTGAAGCTGTGAATATTAAGTCTCACGTTGGTCGCCGGGTTACAGTTGGTCAGTGCTCAGGAGGACCACTAACAAGCCTTGGCAAATGAAAGTTGGAACAACAGTAGAGTTCAAGGCTGAAGAGGACCAGCGAGGTTCAGCTGACCCTCAGCAGTCGGGAAAGCCAGCAGAAGCAGTTGCAGCACCCACAGGCAACCCACTGGCAGCAGGCACAGTAAGTGGCAGTGAGGCCCAATAAGCACACCTGGAGAGGAGTCCCACGTCACTGGAGCAGAAGAGAAGAGACTGTCCATGTATGGATAAAGTGCTGGATGCCGGTGCTACTTGGAGCCTGAAGATCCTTTGGAGCAGAGGACAACAAGCCTTAGTTGCAAGAGTCGCAGTGCAAAAGGGTACCGCCCTACAAGGAGAGGCAAGGGCTCACCGTCTTCCAAAATGGGCAGAGGACCAGGGGGAACCCTCCGGACCACCACCTGTGTTGCAAGATCAACACAGTTCCAGAGCAGGGCAGATCCACACAGCCAGACGTCGTTGCTATAGGTGCCTGCAGATGCATGGGAGTGACTCCTTCACTCCAAGAGAGATTCTTTCTTTCTTCTTGGTGCAGCTGAAGTCTTGCCGACCCCAGATGATGCAGCCATGGAAATGTTGCAGTTGCTGGAAGGAGCTGGGGAACAAATGTTGTGCGGTCCTCTCTGGATTTACAGTCTGGTCGGCTACTGAAGTGTCCAGTTCCAGTGGGCAGGAGCAGAAGAGGTTGATGCAGAGGAGCCCTGGCGGAGTCTTGCACACTTAATCTGGGGACCCACCAGCAAGGGAGTCCCTAAATAGCTCTAACAGGGGGTCTGGTCACTTTCCACTGTGACCACCTATCAGAGTGGGTCACTGATGCCACTTGCCTGACCTGCCCACTCAGATGCTTCCAGGGGCCTCTGCACATCTTGTTTTCAAGATGGCAGAACCAAGTGACCACTTGGAGGAGCTCTGGGGACCATCCCTGGGGTGGTGATCAACAGGGGAGTGGTCTCTCCACTTTCCTTTGTCCAGTTTCACGCCAGAGCAGAGACCGGGAGTCCCTGGACTAGTGTAAACCTGTTTATGCAAGAAGGGCACCAAATATGCCCTTCAGAACAAACCGGTGGCATGAGGAGGCTACACCTCCTAAGTCTTGTGACACCTAGTTCCAAGGAAGGGGTTGTTGCCCGCTTCTCCTACAAGAAATCCTTTGTTCCGCCTTCCCTTGCCTGAGCTCGTCAAGCAGCAGGAGTTCAGAAACCTATCTGAGGGGTGGCAGCCGCGTGGGCTGCCCATGACCCCCTGAAAGACTGGGATAAAAAATACTTGGGGGGGGGGGGGGGGGGTTCCACCAAGGAGCCTCCAGAGTGCATGGATTCATGCAAATAATACTGGCATTAGTATTGGGGTATGATTCCGACATGTTTGACACCTTGCCCAGGTTTGGAGTGACCATTAAGTAGCTGGACCACAGCTGTGGCCAGTACGTGCTAAAATGGCTTCCCCGGACATCCAGTCCATTGGAACTGGAGTTAGTGGGTGGACCACTGCTCTTGCAGGGGTGTGTCACACACAGGCACCTGCACCGTTGCCTTTTGGCTGGAAGGACCTACCAAGGGGTTGACTTACAGTGACCTGGTGAAATTACCTGTGATGAAAGCGTGCATGCAACTTTTCACGCAGGCTGCAATGGCAGGCCTGCAGACACATTTTGCATGGGCTCTCATGGGTGGCATAATGCTGCAGCCTATGGGGGACTCCTGGTGTCTCAATGCCCTGGGTATCCAATTACCATATACTAGGGATTTATAAGGGGTCACCAGTATGCCAATTGTGGAGCGCGCAAAGGTCCAAGGTAACCAAATTTGGAGGGAAAGAGCACAATCACTGGGGTCCAGGTTAGCAGAATGCCAGTGAAAACAGTCTAAGTACACTGAAAGCAGGCAAAAAGTGGGGGTAACCATGCCAAAGAGAGAATACTTTCCAACAGTCAGGATAGAGGTATCCTGATCGCATAGGACAGATGAAGAGGTCTCTAAGGGGCAAGAAATTTCCCATTTTTTATGGGTTTCCCTCCTGACCCTCCACCCCCAATCCACGGATTCTCTACGGCACTCAGCACGACCCCCAGTGTAAATTCACAATGGATCCGTGAAACCGAAGTCCAATGGGGCAGAATTTATTTATTTTTTAAATCATCCACTCACACACCATACCCCCGCCGCACACATCCAAAGGACGTGCGCGATATGGTTTTGGTCTTCAGCAGTGCGCAGCAGTGGTAGTATTAACCGGTTCTGTGCCGCGGACGTAACGGTTACGTCCTGCAGCAAAGTGCTGCTGTGCCGAAGACGTAACCATTACGTCCTCGGCACACAGCTCAGGGGGAGCGCTCTCGCTCCCGCTGTGTGCTTCCCCCCACCCCCCAAAGGCAGGGATGGAAGGGGAAGCCCTTCCCCTTCCACCCCCACCCTCCCACCCCCCTATAATGAGCGATTGCGCGCTGAGTTCATTACAGGGTGCCGGTCGCGCAGGAAGCCATCTGCTTCCTGTAAGCGATCGGAGGAAGAGGTGAGTTTCTCTTCCCGGTGGGTGGGGGGTTTGAAAGAAAGAGGCACGAGGGAAAGGAAAAGGTTTTCCTTTCCCCCGGTGTCTCTTTGAGCATTCCTGCTGACGGGCAGCAGGAATGCCCACTAGACGCCAGGGATTTTTATTTTTTATTTTGATGTGTTTGTTGAGTGTCGGGGAGCGGCCCCTTCGGCAAGGGTCGCTCCCCTTTAGGGGGCAAGTTATTAATGGCCATTTCTGCCCCCCTTGGAGGCAGATTGGCCTACTATTCTAGGGGCCAGTTGGGCCTATTTTTTTTTTTAGACACCAGGGATAGTGTGTTAGTGGATTGGGGGGGGGGGGGATATAGGCCTTTTTTTTTAGTAGGCCCATCTGCCCCTATGGCAGAATCCACTTAGGCACCAATTTCTAAATGTTTGATGGTGGGGTGTTTGTCAACTGATGAAGTATTTGCATTTGTGATATTGTTCTAGTTCAAAGCTTTTGCTTTATTTGCTGTGGCTCCTTGCGGTTTTGGCGGTGGTTGACTTGCGGTTTGCATAGTTGCATGTTTTAGGTAAGTAAAAACAATTTACTCCAAAGGAGTATTGTTGCCATGCATGAATTACATGTTTGTAGGGAGTGTACTAAATGCAGGATTGTGTGTGAATTTGTCCTTAGATTTGTGCACAATGATATTTGTTTTGTCTTATTTCTAATTTGCTTTTCTTTCTTTCTTTCTTTTTAGTAGGATATCATTGGTGATTGCTGTGTCTGTGCAGATTAGTTGCTGGTGATTCAAGCTTTTTCAGGCAAGTGAGCGGCATAGTTTTTGAGTTTATAACTCAAACTAATAAAGCTACACTTTATTACTTATCTTACACAGTGCTGGTTGTTGGTGGTGAATTTGTCCAGTTAATTTTAGTAGGAAAGATCATGGCTAGCCGCAGGATGACCGCTCAGCAGGTGGTTGGTATGCTTTTTGAGTCATTGTCTGATCATGATTATGAGACGGACTCTGCATCTGAGGCAGAGGAGGAAGTGAGAGATTCTGGCAGTGATGTTTCTGTTGGAGAGGAATCTTCTGATGAGGAAGCCACACTCAGTGCAGATGAAGGGCCTGTTTTAGAGGAGGACACTGATGTGCCATTAGTGCAGCAACCTGGGGCTGAAAGGTTTCCCATTGTAAGACCTGTTCTCTGGGTTGCCCCAAACATGGAGCAGCCAGAGTTGCCTGCCTTTACTGGTCTCCCGGGGTGTAGCGCCAATACGGAGAACTTTTTGCCTGTCAATTTCTTTGAGTTATTCATGGATGATGTGTTTTTGGAAGAGATTGTTGAGCAGACTAATTTGTATGTGGAGCAGCATTTGAGGGACAACGCTGCTAGACGTAGGCCACACTCTAGAGCTGCCCAGTGGATTCCCACAAATTTGGAGGAGATGAAAAAGTTTTTGGGTTTGACTTTTTTGATGGGGTTGATAAGGAAGCCGTCACTGGCTTCTTATTGGTCTACTAGTCCCTTGATGGCAACAGCTATATTGCCTGCGACCATGAGTCGTAATCAGTATTTGCTTCTTCTGAGGATGCTGCATTTTGTTGACAATGTATTAGCCTTGCCACAAGATCACCCTGATTCTGACTGTCTTTTTAAGATTAGGCCGGTCCTTGATCATTTTGTAGATCGGTTTTCGGAGGTCTATGTTCCAGGAAAAGAGATAAGTGTGGACGAGTCTTTGGTCCTCTTCAAGGGTCATTTGGTTTTTAGGCAGTACATTCCTAGAAAAAGGGCACGATATGGAATTAAATTGTATATGCGGTCTGAAAGTAGTACAGGATATGTGTATAGTTTCCGTGTCTAAACTGGTAGGGATTCCAATATTGGCCCCCCTGGTTGTCCTCCCACTTTTGGAGCACCTGAGAAAATTGTGCGGGATCTTGGCAGATGACTGTTCAACAAAGGTCACCATTTTTATGTAGATAACTTCTACACTGGAGTGCAGTTGTTCAAGGAATTGTTTAAAGTGGACACTGTTGCTTGTGGCACAATTCGTTGTAACCGGAAAGGCTATCCAAGGGAGCTTGTTTGTAAAAAACTTGAGGGGATAGTGCTGTGCCTTTCGGAATGATGAGCTGCTAGCTTTGAAATTTTTAGACAAGAGGGATGTCTACATGCTAAGTACCATCCAGGATGAGAGTACTTCCCCTGTGACTGTTTGGGGCCAGGTTGCTGAAGTGCGCAAACCTGTGTGCATTTTAGATTATAATAAGCACATGGGAGGTGTAGATAGAGTTGGTTGGAACCTTATACTGCTATTCGTAAGTCTTACGTTTGGTATAAGAAGTTAGCAATTCACCTCTTCCACTTAGCAACCTTTAATGCTTTTATTGTGTTTAAGGATAGGTCTCCAGAGTCAAAGATGACATTTGTGAAATTTCAGGAGTCCGTGATAGAGAGCCTTATTGTGGTGGAACAGGCCAGAGTTCCTAGAGAAGCAGTGGTGGAGGATGTGGCTAGATTGAAAGATCGCCATTTTGCTGAGCACATTCCTCCCACACCCAAAAAAGACTTTCCAGCTAAGAAATGTAGAGTGTGTTTTCGAAGAGGTATCCGGAGGGAGACTCAAATGTACTGCCCAGATTGTCCTTCAAAGCCTGGGCTGTGTGTGGGTGGTTGTTTTAAGAATTATCACACCCAGAAAAATTATTGGGAACAACCAGGAGTGTAAACTCATGTCTGTTTTGTATTTTCACGTGTTCAGTTTCATGGTTAGCATTTCTGTCATGTACTTAGTTAGAGCTTTTGTGTTTGTAGTTTTGTAATTATTTCTACTTAGTTAGGGGTTCCTCTGTTTAAAAATAAAATAAAAATAAATGATGCCATTGTGTATGGAGTGGGGCTTGGCTGAGGGTGTACATAGTGTACATATTGACTTGCTGTTGGCTACTACAACACACTGCCAGCCAAACACCAGTCCACACACTCCCATCAGCTGGTACGATTGTTGTATCAGGCATGTGGGCGTATGTAAGTGATGGGCCCTTGAGTGGCGCTGTCTGTCGATGTGAGTGTTGTAATGTGCTGGGCCCGTGGCTGGCGGTGTGAATGGTCTTGTGCGTGTCATGTATGAAAGGTGTGTGACTGGACCGTAAAGCGGTTGGTGCCTTGTCGCGGCTTTACAGCTCACGAGCTGTGAGTCATTGGTTCAGTTTTTTGCCTTTCAGTTATTAACAGTGCATTTCATTTTTGTGAAATCTCTTGTTAATAAAATTTGATCCGCTGAACCATCACTCACCCTCGTGCCAAATCCAACCAGTATGTGTGGTAAAAATGACAAAAGATGCTCCGCTGTAATCAGGCGTCGCAGCACACCTGTGACACGCTAGGTGCCTCGGGTGGGACCCCGATGATGAAGCATGCCACCAACTTGGTTGGTGGGTGAGGGGTCTTTTTCACATAACCTAAGTGCGTTTCTTTTCACAATTTTAGTGTTTGGCACATCACAGACGTATGTGGACACATCAAAATGATATATTACAAAACTACCTGTGTTTGGGAGGGGGGGGGGGGACCTATGTTTTTGGTCCTGGGTGGGGCCTTCATCTAGGGAAACCTACCAAACCCAGACATTTTTTAAAACTAGACACCCGAAGGAGTCCAGGGAGGTGTGGCTTGCGTGGATCCCCCAACATTTTCTTACCCAGACTCCTCTGCAAACCTCAAAATTTGCTTAAAAAAGCATATTTTCCTGACTTTCGTTTGTACGATCGCCGCTACAGCACAAAATTCCTACTCCCCAGTGTTCCCCCTCAGTCTCCCAAGTAAAATGACACCTCACTTATGTGGGTCCCCAAAGTAGAGTCAGCCTAAAGATGTATAAAAGAAGAATATGTCCTTATAAACTCGCTGTGCTATCCCCTCTATCTCTATACGTTTTGGGCCTTATTCTGTTGCAGGCACCTGGCCCACCCACACAGGTGAGGTATCATTTTTACCGGGAGACTTGGGGGAACGCTGGGTGGAAGGAAATTTGTGGCTCCTCTCAGATTCCAGAACTTTCTGTCTCCGAAATGTGAGGAAAATGTGGTTTTTTTAGCCAAATTTTGAGGTTTGCAAAGGATTCTGGGTAACAGAACCAGGTCAGAGCCCCACAAGTCACCCCATCTTGGATTCCCCTAGGTGTCTAGTTTTCAAAAATGCACAGGTTTGGTAGGTTTCCCCAGGTGCCGGCTGAGCTAGAGGCCAAAATCCACAGCTAGGCACTTTGTAAAAAAACAGCTCTTTTTTCTTTCTGAAAATGTGATGTGTCCACGTTGTGTTTTGGGGAATATCCTGTCGCTGGCGCTAGGCCTACCCAAGCAAGTGAGGTACCATTTTTATCGGGAGACTTGGGGGAACACAGAATAGCAAAACAAGTGTTATTGTCCCTTGTCTTTCTCTACATTTTTTCCTTCCAAATGTAAGACAGTGTGTAAAAATGACGTCTATTTGAGAAATGCTCTGTAATTCACATGCTAGTATGGGGACCCCAGAATTCAGAGATGTGCAAATAACCACTGCTTCTCAACACCTTATCTTGTGGCCATTTTGGAAATACAAAGGTTTTCTTGATACCTATTTTTCACTTTTTATATTTCAGCAAATTAATTGCTGTATACCCGGTATAGAATGAAAACCTATTTCAAGGTGCAGCTCATTTATTGGCTCTGGGTACCTAGGGTTCTTGATGAACCTACAAGCCCTATATATCCCCGCAACCAGAAGAGTCCAGCTGACGTAACGGTATATTGCTTTCAAAAATCTGACATCGCAAGAAAAAGTTAGAGTAAAATGGCAGTTGTTTTCACCTCAATTTCAATATTTTTTTATTTCAGCTGTTATCTTCTGCAGGAAACCCTTGTAGGATCTACACAAATGACCCCTTGCTGAATTCAGAATTTTGTCTACTTTTCAGAAATGTTTAGCTTTCTGGGATCTAGCATTGGTTTCACACCCATTTCTGTCACTAACTGGAAGGAGGCTGAAAGCGCAGAAAATAGTAAAAATGCAGTATGTCCCAGTAAAATGCCAAAATTGTGTTGAAAAATGGGGTTTTCGGATTTAAGTCTGCCTGTTCCTGAAAGCTGGAAAGATGGTGGTTTTAGCACCGCAAACCCTTTGTTGATGCCATTTTCAGGGAAAAAACCACAAGCCTTCTTCTGCAGCCCTTTTTTCGCATGTTTTTTAAAAAAACGAAATTTTTGCTGTATTTTGGCTAATTTCTTGGTCTCCTTCAGGGGAAGCCACAAAGTCTGGTTACCGCTAGAATCCCTAGGATGTTGGAAAAAAAAGGACGCAAATTTGGCGTGGGTAGCTTATGTGGAGAAAAAGTTATGAGGGCCTAAGCGCGAACTGCCCCAAATAGCCAAAAAAAGGCTCGGCACAGGAGGGGGAAAAGGCCTGGCAGCAAAGGGGTTAATGTATCGTATTGATATATTACTTTACGTTTAAAAAACAAAACAAAAGAAGTTTACTGAAAAAACTAAAAGTTACAGGCACGTTATAGTTAGGTTCACATTTTACCCAGACAAAACCATAGAAATGCATCTGTTTATTATAAGTATAATATAACTGCTGAATTTCTATGGTTTTGTTTTGGTAAAATGTGAACCTAACTATAACATCCCTGTAACCTTTTTTCCCAGTGATTATATATGGAAAATGTCACTTACCCAGTGTACATCTGTTCTTGGCATGTTTCGCTGCAGATTCACACACTATGCACAGGTCCTGCCATCTAGTGTTGGGCTCGGAGTGTTACAAGTTGTTTTTCTTCGAAGAATTCTTTTCGAGTCACAGGACCGAGCGACTCCTCCTTTTCAGCTCCATTGTGCATGGGCATTGACTCCATCTTAGATTGTTTTCCCGCAGAGGATAAGGTAGGAGTGATAGAGTGTAAGCAAAGAGATGTCTATGCAATGGAATATATATATATATATATATATATATATATATATATATATATACACATATACACATATACATATATACACACACATACACACACAAACTTGAATGTAACTTAAAAGGCTACAGGCTCCCGGGGAGGAGGGAGGGCGCATGTGAATCTGCAGCGGAACATGCCACTAACAGATGTACACTGGGTAAGTGACATTTTCTGTTCGTTAGCATGTGTGGCTGCAGATACTCATGCTATGCATAGACTACAAAGCAGCTCTCCTCCAATAAGCGGTGGTTAGCCTGTAGGAGTTGAAGTTGTTTGAAATAGTGTTCTTAGTACAGCCTGTCCTACTGTGGCTTGTTTTGTTGCTAACACATCTACACAGTAATGCTTGGTAAATATATGAGGTGTTGACCAAGTGGCTACTTTACAGATTTCTGTCATTGGTATATTTCCTAGAAATGCCATTGTTGCTTCTTTCTTCCTAGTGGAATGTGCTTTTAGTGTTATTAATAGCTGTCTTTTAGCCTTTAGGTAACTGGTTTGGATGCACCTTACGATCCACCTGGCTATGCCTGGTTTTGAGATAGGATTACCAGTATGGGGTTTTTGGAATGCGACAAACAGCTGTTTAGTCTTTCTGAATGATTTTGTTCTGTCAATGTAATACATTAAAGCTCTTTTAATATCTAATGTATGGAATGCTCTTTCTGCTACTGAGTCTGTCTGTGGGAAGAAGACTGGAAGTTCCACTGTTTGATTTAAATGAAACGGTGAGATGACTTTAGGTAGGAATTTTGGGTTTATGCGAAGTACAACCTTATGTTTGTGTACTTGTATAAAGAGTTGTTCAATAGTGAATGCTTGTATTTCACTAACTCTTCGTAATGAGTGATTGCCATGAGGAATGCTACTTTCCATGCTAGAAATTGAATTTGACACGAATGCATGGGTTCAAACGGTGGACCCATGAGTCATGTGAGTACACTATTAAGATTCCATGAAGGTACTGGTGGTGTTCTTTGAGGTACGATACGTTTTAGACCCTCCATGAAGGCTTTGATGACAGGCACTCTAAATAGAGACTTGTGTTGTATATTTTGTAAACAAGCTGAAATAGCTGTGAGATGTATTTTACTGGATGAAAAGGCTAATTTTGCTTTCTGTAGATGGAGTAAATAACCCACAATGTCCTGTATGGATGCGGCAAGGAGTGATGTGTTTGGATTGGCAGTAAAAAACAAACCTTTTCTATTTATTTGCATAGCACAGCCTTGTAGTGGGTTTTCTTGCTTGTTTGATCACTTCCATACATTCTGGTGTAAGGTGTAGATATCCAAACTCTAAGATTTCAGGAGCCAGATTGCAAGAGTGAGTATTGCTGGATTGGGGTGCCTGATTTGTTGTTTGTTTTGTGTCAACAGGTCCGGCCTGTTTGGTAGTTTGATGTGTGGTACTAGTGACAGGTCTAACAATGTTGTATACCGTGGTTGACGTGCCTACCTTGGTGCTAAAAGTATGAGTTTGAGTCTGTTTTGACGCAGTTTGTTGGCCAGAAATGGAATGAGTGGGAGACAAGCATAAGCAAATATCCCTGACCAGTTGATCCATAGAACATTGCCCTTGGAACGAGGGTGTGGGTACCTGGATGCGAAGTTTTGGCATTTTGCGTTGTGGTTGGTGGCGAATAGATCTATGTCTGTTGTTCCTCACTGGTGAAAGTATTTGTGAAGCACTTGGGGGTGAGTTTCCCACTCGTGTGTTTGCTGATTATCCCGGCTGAGGCAGTCTGCTAATTGATTGTGAATACCTGGAATATACTGAGCTACAGGGTGAATGTTGTTGTGAATTGCCCAATGCAAAAAATGTTGTGCTAGAAGGCAAAGTTGTGATGAGTGGGCTCCTCCATGTTTGTTCAAGTAGTACATTGTTGTCATATTGTTTTGATGAGAATGTGCTTGTGAACAAGAAGAGGTTGAAAAGCTTTTAGTGGTAGTAATACTGCTAGCAGTTCTAAGTGATTTATGTGAATTTGTTTTTGTTTGGTATTCCATTGTCCCGGAATGTTGGGATTGTTGAGATGTGCTCCCCATCCAATCATTGATGCATATGTTGTAATAATAGTGTGAGGCACAGGATCTTGAAATGGCCGCCCTTTGTTTAAATTTATGGAATTTACCACTAAAGCGAGATGTGTGATTGACGGTCTATCAACACTAGAGCTTGAAGGTGACCATGTGCCTGCAACCATTGTTTTGCAAGGCACAGTTGTAAGGGCTGCATGTTTAATCTTGCGTTTGGGACAATGGCGATGTATGATGCCATCATGCCTAACAGTTTCATGACAAATTTGACTGTGTACTGTTGGTTTGGCTGTATTTTTGGCAATATGTTGTGGAACGACTGTACCCTTTGTGGACTTGGGATTGCAAGTGCTCTTTGGGTGTTTAATGTGGCTCCTAAACACTGCCGAATTTGCGCTGGTTGTAGGTGCAATTTTTGGTAGTTTATTGAGAACCCTAGTGTGTGTAGGGTGTTTATTACATAACGTGTATTATATTGGCACTGTTTTTGACTGTTGGCTTTTATTAGCCAGTCGTCGAGATATGGAAAGACATGGATATGTTGTCTTCTTATGTATGCTGCGACTACGGCAAGGCATTTTGTAAATACTCTGGGAGCTGTTGTTATCCCAAAAGGTAACACTTTGAACTGGTAATGTTTTCCTTGTATTACAAATCGGAGATATTTTCTGTGCGCTGGATGGATGGGTATTTGAAAATACGCATCTTTTAGATGCGGTGTTGCCATAAAATCTTGCTGTTGTAACAGTGGGACTACACCATGTAGTGTTACCATGTGAAAGTGTTCTGATCGGATGTAGAGATTGAGAGTTCTGAGATCTAGTATTGGTCTCAGTGTTTTGTCTTTTTTGGGAATGGGGAAATACAGGGAGTAAAAACCCCTGTTCCTTTTTGATGATGTGGCACAAGATCTATGGCTTGTTTGAGTAATAGTGCCTGAACCTCTGTTTGCAACATTGAAATGTGTTGAGATGAGAGTTTGTGTGGTTTTGGGGGAATATCTGGAGGAGTTTGTGTGAACTCTATGCAGTAACCATGTTGGATAATGGTAAGACCCAATTGTCTGTTGTGATGGGTAACCAGTGGGTGTGCAACTTTTGTAGTCTTCCTCCCACAGGGGAAGTGTGGTGAGGGAAGATGTGGATGAAGTCACTGTTTGGCATGCGTGGGTTGCTTTGAGGGCTGATATTTTCCCCTAGATCTGGGAAATTGTCCTCTGTAGGTTCCCCAAAACCCCCCTCTTTGGTATTGTGTCTGGTAAGAGGGTTTGGATTGGGGGGAAGATGGCTCAGATGGTTGGGGTCTAAAGCCTCCCCTATATTGAGGCTTTCGAAATGAGCCTCTGAATTGAGTTGAATACAGCGCCCCCATAGCCTTGGCAGTGTTGGCGTCCCTTTCATTTTGTCAATGGCTTTATCAACCTGTGTTCCAAATATTAAAAGGCATGTTCAAAAAAGCCTGCTGAATTTCAGGTTTAAGGGCTGACGACCTAAGCCATGCGTGACGCCTAATGGTGACAGCCATGTTAATAGTTCTTGCAGCTGTGTCTGTGCAGTCTAACGCCGACCTGATCTGATTGTTGGTAATTGCCTGTCCCTCCTCTACTACCTGCTGGGCTCTCTTCTGCTGGTCCTTGGGGAGATGCTGGACAATGTCCTTTATCATCCCAGTGGGCCCTGTCGTATCTGGCCATTAGTGCCTGGGAATTGGCTATACGCCATTTATTAGCTGCCTGTGATGCCACCCTTTTACTGGCAGCATCGAACTTTTTACTTTCCTTATCTGGAGGGGGTGTGTCCCCAGAGGACTAGGAGTTATCCCTCTTCCTTGCTGCTCTGACCACTACAGAATCTGGGGGTAGCCATTGGGTAATAAAAACTGGGTCTGAAGGCGGTGGCTTATATTCCTTTTCTACCCTTGGAGTAATAGCTCTTGCTTGAACTGGTTCCTGGAAGATTTGATGTGCATGTTTTTAACATGCCAGGAAGCATGGGTAGACTCTGGTAGGTGGCGTGAGTTGAGGACAACGTGTTAAATAAAAAGTCATCCTCAAGAGGTTCTGTGTGCATGGTTACATTGTGAAATGCTGCTGCTCTGGCCAGAAACTGTGTATATGAGGTGCTATCCTCGGGGGTGATGGCTTTGATGGATAGCACCCTGGACTATTATCTGAAATGGGATCATCATAAAGGTCCAATATGGGTCAGTGTCATCCTGGTGTGACTGTACAGAGTGTGATGGAGACTGTGCAGTGGGGGTAGCAGGCGGGGAGACAGTTAGGTGAGGAGAATGAGGAGGAGACTGGTGAGGTGAAAACTGAGGAGGAGGAGATCTTTGTCTTGGTTTTGGCACTTTAGCCGGTGGCTGATCAGTGTCCAAATGTCCATGAAAGGCCAGTTTCCTCTGTTTTTAGAGGCGGTGCAGTGTCTTTATGAATTTGTATTCTGGCCTGTTTCTTGTCAAAATCCTCCATTTGAGTAAGTTCTTCTGCAAATTTATGGCTTTCTTTTAATTGCTTGGGAAGCCCATGCTCCTCTATGTATGTGTATTTTTTCGTCTCCGAAGCCGGCTTCTTCGGGATCGAAAGGCCTGATAGATGTTACTCGATCGAAAACAATACCGATGAATTTAAAGAGTTTGTAATATTTTTCTGACTCAAACAACCGGAGTGAAAAGAAACACGCCTGAATCAGATGGCGGAAAGAAAATAATCTAAGATAGAGTCGATGCCCATGCGCAATGGAGCCGAAAAGGAGGAGTCACTCGGTCCCGTAACTCGAAAAGACTTCTTCGAAGAAAAACAACTTGTAACACTCCGAGCCCAACACTAGATGGCAGGACCTGTGCATAGCATGTGTATCTGCAGCTACACATGCCATTGGAAAAAAAAAAATATATATATATATATATATATATATATATATATATATATATATATATATATATATATATATATATATATAGTAAGCTGAATTAGCAACAGAGTAAAATGAGCAGAGCTCAGTGGTGGAGACACCCTGCACACATGACATCCGGCAGAAATCTTAACTATGGTGGCCTTAGGGGGCATGAAGTTTTAAGCATTTTCACCTTGCTAGATGGAGTTGGGGCGATTCTAATGAGGTGGACAACTACTAAAGGTTTTTGCCTTGTTTCTGTTGCGAAATGCTATTATGCTCTGCTATTAAGTGACTGAATGCTCCATCCTAGACTATGGGGAAGGATTCATTTAAAGATCTAGTGCTGGAGAACATCATATTGCACGTATAGGAAGTTTTACGACTGAAAATTTTTCAATTAATTTGTAAAATCCAATTTTTAAAATACTAGCAGAGAGTAATCAAATCAATCTGAATAGTGTATCACAATGCGGCAATACCTTCTCTTCTTGGCTGATCTGGTGCGCAGCTCTTCAAGTTGATCAGCTTCTTTGTTTATTGAAGCAGTACTGGGCACAGTAGATGCTGGTGGATGACTAAGTGTAGGAGAGGTGCTCTCGTGAGTCAAGGAGTCATCACCAAATATATCAGCAGGAAGAGCAGTGGCCAGCTTCTCAGGCATTTGTGTACCCAGACTGAAGTACAGATTTCCAAGAATCTTTGGTATAGATGATATGTACCTGGGAGAAGCAACCAGTCCTTATAGATTACCAGATGATTCACATTGCAAAAAAAAACGGTTAAGTCAATTTGTTCTATTTTAACAACTAAGATAGATTTCCTTTACTTGGTGACGCCATACAACACACAAGTGGACTAAATAAACATACTAGTCACAGATAATTAATGTGAGGTCTGTTCTTCTGGCATCAGTGATTATGAGACAGAATCTGTGGTGAGTCCCACAGTTCACTACTAGTACCATAAGTACAGTTTCATTTCAATTTCCCCTCTTTAGACACGTGCCCCTTTAAGGGTAGCAAAGCTTAGCAGTCACGTCTTACTCAAGAAGGTGGTATTGGCAGGAAACCCATACAGCAACACATAATAAATAAACTCAATGACCGGTGAGGCCCATTCATTCTAAACAGATAACATACTCATTTAGCTTAATGATACATGAGGAGTTCAGGTTATGCCAAACAAATCTAATAAACTGCATTTTTATCCTGTAAATTAATGTATTGATGCAGACATCATAAAAAATTTGCTATACTACTTTTGGAATCTGCCCTACTTTCCTGGTTACCCCAGGAAGAAAGCGGAGAGAAGTCAGTTTCTTTGAGCCTACGTGGCAGAGTTACCAGTACTTGTGATCCTGGTTCTGTATCACAGGAGTCCTATTTAAAATCATAAACTAACATCCACTCTTTCCCAAAACACAGGACATGCTGAAGTTGTCACATGTGTCATAAAACTACTTGTCACAAGAATCTTATTTTTTACACTTATTCATTTCTATCATGTGCCTCACGTCTGCCAGCTTGAGCAAGTCTTTTTTTAGCAAAAAATAATTTTAGATATTAGGTTTTGAGGACCAGAGTTAAAACCGCAAAAAGGAACAATACAAACAAACAGCAAAAAAGGGTAGTAATGGTAAATTAACTGCACTTCCTATGTGTGTCCAACCGTAATATAAATAAAGTTTTATTTTATGGTATGATCACTGTAAATGGTGATCGAATGATGGTGCTGAATGGTCTTATGCCCAACTACCCTAAGGCATGAGCATTTATTCAACAGGATACATGGCGTACAAATACCAAAGTCAGGCCACAGCACTCAAAATTAATCCCAACAAGTATTCTTTGTATATATTAAAAGTTGCAGAAGTTCCAGACCAGTCCTTCATGGAACATAAGTTCTTCTTTATGGAGCACTTGTAATACCAACAAAACCACTTATGTGAAAGTCCTTTGTTGACAATTTCTTCCGTAACAGCCAACACGTGTTTCGCTACTACTGTGGCGTTTCAAGGCTGTGAAGTACAAACATGGACAAATGATCAAGATAAAATTGTATTGTTTGATTAAGGACATGGCATCCAATTGTGACTGAAGCCCTGTGAGAAGAGTAAAGAAAAGTACCTCCACTGTATATTAACAAGTGGAAGAATAAAGAACCGTGCCTCTACTGTATTTTAAAGGAAGGTGGGCACCTGGATGACGTGACAAAGAAACAGACCTTGGAAAATCAAATAAGGAGCAGTGGTAGACTCATCCTGAGAGAAAAAGAGGGTGAACCATGGAGACACTATTGTGAGGTACGCAAAAAACGGTCTCAAAGAATGTGAATGAAGTAAATGGTCAACAAAGTCCAAACCTACCAAAAAATAAAAATAATAAAAAAAAAAAATCGCCTTACGGCGTGCCCCATTCTATGATATGGATCATCAAATCCTGTGCAAACTGTAAGGTAATATACCACTATCAATTATATGGCAAAGTGAAAAACTTAAAACTAGTATGTACAATAGAAGAACTTGATATATAGTACCTGTGCCTGGCATTCCAAGAAGAGTAAACCCGAAGGATAAGCCACTTATCATGGTCCCACAAACAGTATTAGTATTGGACTACGGACTTAATTGAAGTCATCTGCCACCTTGACTTCATTTGAACGTGAAGTATGGTTAAGAAATCCTTCAAGTTAGGATGGGCTGGAGCCATCATATAGCATGCAGCTACTTAGCAAATAAGCCTACTTTTGGTAGCCCTAACTCGCATTATAAATAACTTTTTAGTGCGACATCCTCCTGCCAATAATAATTTCTTGCTAATTTTGATCAATTGGCTTGAGTTCCAAAAAACTACTACTGTGCTGCAACTGATTCTGCAAAAAGCTTCCCAGCCTGTGAGGTATACATTAGTCTTAGTCCTTGTGGACTAGCGCTCTCACCATGAGACTTTTCAGACTGTACCACACTTAAGAGATTTTGCTGCTGCTTGTGACAGAGTGAGTTTGTCCTCCCAAGCTGCATTAGTATGACTCCAAAGATTTCCAATAAATTGAAATGGGCTTGAGTCAAGCAATCAGTCAATGAAAATGCAGGACACAATGGAGACTCGCAGAGATCAGTCAAACCACTGGGACTGTATTGTTCGCAGACAACGCCATTCCTGTTGAAAAGACTATCTCCAAGTAAAACACTTCTGTGTTTTTTGTTATCTACTGTTGTGCCCAAGCCAGGCAGCCATTATCTGTAACATAAACAACATCTGTTGATTTTGTACAACTTATCTAAATCTCTAGGTCCTGAAGAAGAGAAGAAGTTGTCTAAAAGTATTGTATCGAAAGACTGAGCTATTATCCAATTATCTTGGAAGAGGTATGTGAAAAATGTTTTTTTCATAGGCACAATGCTATCTCTTATGTAGAGTTGATTTTACAACAAGCGCAGGACATTGTATTTGTAGTTGTCTTCTTACAATGAAGTCTAGACAATTTTATGTTTAGTGGCAATCTCAAAGTAGAAGTCCTGCAGATCAAGGAACACCTGATGTCACGCATGTAGCTTAAGACAAAATGGTGCAGGACTAACATCCTGAATTTCTCATTTTTATCTATTTAATCACAATCTTCTGATCCAAATTAAGTCTAAATTCTTGTTCTAAATAATTCTTTCAAATCAGACCACGTCTTGTGTAGATAACGTGGAATTTATTTTCACAATTATTTTTCTAAAGAATATTGGATTCTACTTTCTTGATGGAATTTAGCAGGCTTCTTTAGTGGTGTTGCAGGCAGGGGTGTTTCATAGTGTAAGCTATAGTGATTTTGCATTTTATTCAGAAACCATCCGTCTCTGATCATGTTTTGCAACTTTTCAGAATAATTACAATACTTTCCACCCCAGTAGTGACACTGGGTACTCACGGCCCTTTTTGCTGTCTTTGTCCTGGGTACTGACCCCTATGCTGTCTGACACTCCAGAGATTCCACGGGCGGCATCATCAACTTGTCATAGTCTTTCACCTCATGTTGACTGGAGTCCTGAGAAGCAACATACTGCAGACTGCACAACATGACACCGCCCTCTACAGGTCATCATTCATCTCTAGCTGCTGCTTTTCATCTGCAAAATATTCCTCCTCCACCACCTACCCCATGGTCTGGAGCATAGGGCTTTCTTGTTGTAGAACAGGCCAGAGGCAGGGCAGTCCTGGTCGTTGTGCTCCGGCGACAGCAGAGGTTGCAGACGTGCTGGTCAGAGGAAGCGTATTTTGCCCCTCATCAAGGGCACTCCCTGAAAGACCCTCTTTTTCTATATTGTGCTTCCACGGACCGCAAATGCATCGAAGATAAATAGGGTTCCAGTGCAATGTATCCGAACTAGATGGTGGAACAAATCAATCTAACAATGGATCAGTTGAAGATGCACATTCTCTCGAAGAGGAAGAGACCGAACGTCACATCAGCAATAAAAACAAGCATTTGCAATGCAATAGGTCTCGCATTTGTTTGAGTTAGAGCTATTAGCCTTGTAAATGCATAACTGAACTTTTCTTGCCACTTAAATTGGTCAATCCTGCCGCACAATTTGGTCCTCTCGGCCACATAATTCCAGTGGCCCTGCTTATAAGTAAAGCACTTCCATTAACCTTCTTCCTCTATCTCCAGAAAAAAATGTAAGCATTGTCATTATATTTTTGTAAATATTATTATTTGGTACAAGTGTAACTGTATTGCAGAGAATTAAAAGTTTCTAGGAGGTGCGCTAAATATTTTTTTCAACTAGGCTCATTTTTAACACTTGTGGGTTATGACATTTGCAGAGACGTTTTGGACTTCTGTGTTTTCTCGATTCTGCTGTGTGCATAATGATAAAACCTGCGGCAAAGGTTTTTAATTTGTACTTGCAGTGTCAACACTGAACCAAACGTCCTGACTCCAGTAAACATGTAGTCACAATCACGACTGCAGTGCACACCCAGAACTGCACTGTGTCAAAATCCAGAAGTCTGGGGATGCTTGTCTCTGCCATGCTGGGATAATGAGCCCCAGCACCCCTTCCCTCTCTCCCTGGGAATTGAGGAATTCCAGAAATGTGAACTCTGGGCTCCTAACATTTTGAAGTGCAGTAAATCTTCACCATGCACAACTCTCAGGAAGCTAAGCTTCCCTGAAGCAGCCTTTGCTAACAACTCTAGGCTGCCTGCATTAAACACTAATATGCTGGCCGGCAGCACACACTGTATAGAATGATTTCTTTTCAACATGCAAATTAATTGTTGAAGATGAAAGTGGACATGCGTGACCCAATCCCTTACATTGTGGAGTGCGGAAATCCCTCATCTCTCTGCTAAACAAAAATATGTTTTTGTTCAGAAAACAACGCATGCACAAACCTCGCAGGAAAATGGCACTCACAAAATTCAAAGCAGATAAGTTTCAGAGCTGTGTTACTTATCAAAGAGAGTAGGGCAGGCACCTGTTTTAGAGGGTCTGGTACAATAAGGATTGCTGATAAAGTGCTCCAAAACTCCGATCGAGTTAGCGCTGTTAGCGTTTAAGTGGTGTGAACTGATGCAGCAGTTTAAAATTGGAATGAATGGCAAAAAAATAAAAGTTAGAAAATCGGAACCACCAGGAAGATTTGGAGCTGCTGGTAAAGTCTGAGGAAACTCGACTAAGAGCTAGTAACGGGGCTGAACGAGCTCATATAGGGGAAATCACAGTTATTTTGGGGTCCTGGTGAACTAAATGAAAACATGTTACATAGAAGGAATAAACATGTCAAACAGGCTCTGGGATTAAAATGGCACAGGAACATTAAGCAAGTAAAGGGCTTTAGAACGTGTGTAGGTGACAGAGTACTAACGTAAAGCTAGATGGAAAGAAAATCTCAGTCAAAGCAAAGGTGCAAGAGGGCATCTAAACATTAAATCACAAGGCGTAGACCTGTGAAACCTTTGTACGAACAATGTGCACTGCGGAAATGTGACATGTATTTGCTAGCAACCTGAAATTTTCTCTGAGCAAGGCAACCCATATCTGACCACAAGGCCAGTGGGAGGAGGCAGGCGTTCTCTACACACAGGCGCTTCGACTCACCAGATAAGCAGATCTCTCTGCAGACGTTGCCTCTGTCTTTACAACTTAAAAGGTAAATGCAGCACCGCGGCTTGCCAGCCGCCTCTCGTAATATTAACAGCTGCCCCGGAAAGGCACTGTTTATGCAGCTTGATGACCTCCAGCCTCCGCTCCTCCTACACAACACAAAATGCTGATGAAATGAGGCTATTTTTTTTAAAATCAGGCAGGAGGTTTCTTTTCTCCAGGAGCCTACGTGTGGCGGAGTGGAGCGAAGAGGATGCAATGTAACTAATCCACTCGTGCTTTTGGTTACTCAAATGTTGTTACTTCAGATGTAAAAAAAAAAAATATCCCAGGGAAACAGACATCTGAAGCAACAAACATTTGAAAAACAAAAAGCGCGAGGCAAATTCCCAAAAGGCAGCTTCTGTTCTCGCTCTGCGCTCCACCCTCCCCCTTCAGAAGTCGTGAAGTTGTTTAATTGCAGTGCTCCTCGCTCCCATCCCCTGAACGTAGGGTCCAGGAGAAAAGAAACCTTCTAGCCTGATTTAAAAAAACGTCTTAGAGAAAGACTGAAAGTGCACCTTTGGCCATGTTGGCAGCAGGGCTGGCTGCTTGGAAGCAGTACTGTGCACGTCACCCCCTTGCCTCGCATGCCGCCTGCTCTAAGCGCCCCGGGCGTAGAAGCGAAGTAGGTCCAAAACACATGCTGTAAAAATGAACAGCGTATTGATTGAGTACTTGGTCACTGCGCTCGGGGAGGAGTGAAAACAGGAAAAGGCATGACTAATGCATGCCATCATCAAATGGGAAGCAGAAATAAAAGAGTGACAATGGAAGCAGCCAATTGAAAAAGATGGGTGGTACGTAAGCCCACAACTCTATCAACAACAGCTCGCTAAGCGACAGCGCATGCGCTGTCTAGGCTCGACCTAAAAAAGACTTGTTTCAGAAAAACAAGTTGCAAAGTCTGAACTCAACACTAGATGGTAGGAGCGTGCATAACATGTATATCTGCACTCAACACATTACAAATATTAACTTACTTGTAGGAAAGCGCCCCTTTTGGCATGGTTACAACCCACTTTTTACCTGATGCTAACTTGACTGTGTGTGCTGGGATCCTGCTAATCAGGCCCCAGCAGCAGTGTTTTTTTCCCCTAAACTGTACCTTTGTTTCCACAACTGGAACAACCCTGACCCACAGCTAAGTCCCTAGTAAAAGGTACCAGTCTTAGCAAGGGCTCTGTGGCAAGGGAGGGTGTCTATAAGGGCTGCAGCATGTATTGTGCCACCCTAAGGAACCCCCTCACCAAACACATGCCCACTTCGATTATAGATTGTGTGTGTTGGTTAGGTGAAAAAGAAAGTCGACATGGCATTCCTCCCGGGGTGTTACGCCCACAAGCCACTGCCTGTGGCATAGGTAAGTCAGCCCTCTAGCAGGCAATACTGCCATAAGTCAAGGTGCACTATACCACAGGTGAGGGCATAGCTACATGAACAATATGCCCATACATTGTCTAAGCCCATTCTTGAACATTTAAGTGCAGTGTGGCCGTATTAAGTACATGGACTGAGAGTTTGTTATTACGAACTCCACAGCTTCATGATGTTTTCACTGATGACTGGGAAGTTTGGTGGCAACCTTTGGTCCAGCTACATAATGGTAACTCTGAACCTAGGCATGCTTGGTATCAAAAACGTCGGATTCAGACCCCAATAACGATGTCAGTTTTGGTGGCATGATTCCTTGCACTCTGGGGACTCCTTTGAGGACCCCCCAGTATTGCTCCTATCAGTCATCCAGGGTTGGCGGGCAGCCACACTGCTGCCACCCCACAGAACGGGTTCTGCCCTCCGACTGCTTGACAAGCTCAAGCAGGGGAAGGCAGAACAAAGGATTTCCTGGGGAGAGTGGATGCAACACTCTCTCGCTTAGAAATGAGTGTTAAAAGGCTGGGAAGGGATAGACTCCCCAAGCCACCAGTTTGCTCTGAAGGGCCCATTTGGTGTGCTCCTTGCATAAACTGGTTTGCACCAATCCAAGGACCACCCCAGTCCCTGCTCTGGCACAAAATTGGCTAAAGGAAAGGGGAGTGACTCCCCTGTTCATCACCACCCCAGTGGTGGTGCCCAGAGCTCCACCAGGTGGCCACTCGATTCTGCCATCTTGGAAACAAGATGTGCAATGGCCCCTGGGGGTATCTGACTGGGCAGGTCAGGCAGGTGACGTCAGTCACCCCCTCTGATAGGTGGTCACAGTGGAAAGTGACCAAGCCCCTGTTTAAGGCTATTTAGGGTCTTGCTTGCGGGGGTCCCCGGATTTGGAATTCATGACTTCACCAGGACTCCTCTGCATCAACCTCTTTTGCTCATGGCCACAGGAAACACAACTGGACACTTCAGGAACCGACCAGATTGCAACTCCAGAGACGACCTCACCTTCCAACATGGTTTCCCTGGCTCCTTCAAGCAACATTTCCACGGCTGTGCATCGTCTGGATTCGGCAAGATTTCAGCTACACCAAGAAGCAAGAAGGAATCTTCCTTTAAGTGAAGGAGTCACTCCCATGCATCTGCAGTCACCTACAGCAACGACGTCCGGCTGAGTGGATCTGCCCTCCTCTGGAATTGCATGCATCCTGCAAGACAGGTGGTGGCCTGGAGTGGTCCCCTAAGTCCTCTTTGCCCACTTTGGAAGATGAGCCCTTGCCTCTCCTTGTAGGGCGGTACCCTTGTGCACCGCGACTCTTGCAACCAAGGCTTGTTGTCTCCTGCTCCAAGGGATCTTCAGGCTCATAGTAGCCCTGGCCTCCAACGCTTCTGCCTTGTATAGACAGTCTCTCTTCTGTGCTCCAGCGACTCCTCTCAGAGTGTGCTGATTGAGGGTCACTGCAACTTACTGTGCCTGCAGCCAGTGGGTTGTCCATGGGTGCTGCGACTGCTTCTGCCGGCTCTCCCGGCTCCTGAGGGTCAGCCTGTACTCCCCTCCAAGGGTCGAGTCCCATCGACCTGGCTAGTCCTCTTCAGCCTTGCAACTCTACTGTTGCACCAACTTGCATTTGCCAAGGCTTGTTAGTGGTCCTCCTGACCACTGACCGACTGCAACCTGGCAACCGATGTGGGACATCATCTACACAGCTTCAATGACTTGTTTGCAGCCCCTGGGCTCCATAGCTGATCTTCCTCCCCGTCGACCCAGATCTTCATCCGCAGAAGGGTGGGTAGTGGCTTCTGCCCCGTCTGGACACTCCGCCGAGGACTGGACTCTATCCCCTTCTTTTACAGGTCCTCTTCTTCCAGAATCTTTTCCAAAGTTACTTTTCTAAGTCCTCTAGTTAGTCCTTGGGAATGCCAGGTACTTACTTCTGCTCTCCTGGCTGCTGGGAATGGGGGTCAATTAGGTACTCACCTCTTTGTGTCCCACTTTCTCCCAGCGTCCCTCTAGCAACGCCATATCCTTGGGTGGTGGACTTCACTTCGCATTCCACCATTTTATTATATGGTCTGGCCCTCCCCTGGGGCCCTAGCTATTTTCTACAATTGTTTGCCAATGCTTGTTGTTTCCTATGCCAATGCCTAATTACTGCTGTATATTGCCCAGTATATGCTGTGTGTACTTACCTCTTGTTGGGGGACTTGCCTAAAAGTAATGTAGTTCAGTGTTCCTGTAGTAAAGCCTTGCAGGTTGGGGCAGATTCTGCATGCAAGGCTCCACCAGGACTCCTCTGCATCGACCTCTTCTGCCCCTGGCCACCTGAACCACATCTGGACACTTCAAGAACCAAACAAGACCAACTCCTGGGACGACCTCGCCTTAGCACATTGTTTCCTTGCCTCCTTTCAGCAACTGCAACATGTTCACGGCTGTGTATCCACTGGGGATCAGCAAGACTTCAGCTGCACCAAGAAGCAAGAAGGAATGTCCCTTAGAGTGAAGGAGTCACTCCCCTGCATCTGCAGGCACCTATGGCAATGACGTCTGGCTGCGTGGATCTGCTCTTCTAGAACTGCATGGACCCTGCAACACAGGTTGTGGATCGGAGGGATCCTCTTTGCCCTCTGTCCAACTTGGGAGATAGGGACCCCTTGCCTCTCCCTTTAGGATGGTATCCCTGTGTACTGTGACTCCTGCAGCAACCAAGACTTGTTTACTCCTGCTCTGAGGGATCATCAGGCTTTAAGTAGCCCCGGCCCCCAGCACTTCATCCTCGCAAGGACAGTCTCTCCTTTGCTGCTCCAGCAATGCGGGACTCCTCTCCAGGTCTGCTAATTGGGCGCCACTGCAACTCACTGTGCCTGCTGCCAGTCGGTTGCCTGTGGGGGCTGCAGCTGCTTCTGCTGGCTCTTCAGACTGCTGAGAGTCAGCCTGGACTACCCTCCATGGGTCAAGTCCCCAGGGCCTTGCTGGTCCTCTTCAGATCTGCAACTCCTCTTCTGCCCTGGTTTGCATTTGCCAAGGCTTGGTGGTCTTCCTGATTGCTGACCTCTCTGCAATCAGACGACCAGTGTGGGACATCTTCTGCATGACTCCATGGACTCCTCTGCAGCTCCTGAACTCAGCAGCTGATCTTCATCCTCCTTTGTCAACGAGGATCTTCATCCACGGAAGGGTGGGCAATGGCTCCTGCCCAGTCTGGACACTCAATGGGGACTGTCCCATTCTTTTGTAGGTCCTCTTCTTCCAGAATCCACCTTTGGGTCCCTCCGTCTGGCCCTGTTCTTGCAAAGTTCCTTTTCCAAGCCCCCTTGTTAGTCTATGGGAAAACCAGGTAACTTACCTCTGCTGTCCTGGTCTCTGAAGGTCATCTAAGTACTCAGGTTTGGGGTCCCGCATTCCCCCAGCTCCCTACTAAATACTCTACGTCGTTGGGTGGGGGACCTAACTTCGCATTACACTATTTTAGTATATGGTTTGGCCCTCCCCTAAGGCCCTAGCTACTGTCCACTATTTTAGCCAATGCTTGTTGTTCCTATAAACTCATTAATAACACTGATTGAGTATATATAGTGTGTACTTACCTCCAGCTGGGGAACTGTCTATAAGTAATCTAGTTCAGTGTTACTATAATAAAGTACTTTTATTTTTGGTAACACTGTGTGGTTCCTTTCATGTGTGGTAAGTTACTGTGTGGTATTGCAAGTGCTTTACGCTCCTTCTAGATAAGTCTTGGCTGCTCATCCACAGGTACCCCTAGAGAGCGCTGGCTTCCTAGACCCTGTTACTAACTATTAAGGGGTTGCCAGGACCTGGAAAAAGGTGTAAACACCACAGGTGTCCACCACACATCAGGCCAGATTCCTATAGTGCTCTCTGGGTTCATAATCAAAGCCTGCTCTAGGTAAAGGTGCTTCACATCTCCCCCTGCAGGAACTGTAAACACTCGGCAATGGGCCACAAATGCTCAGGCCTCCTATTACAGTGCACCAAGGCACTGCAGCTAGTGGATGCGCTCTCCCCTCCTCACCCCCGACCAAGCCCCACTTTTGGCAGCAGGTCCAACAGGAAAATTAGGGAAAGCAAGGAGTGAACACTTCAGCTGCGACCACCCCTAGGGTGTTCAGACCAGAACTGACCCCCTCCTTGCAGAATCATCCATCCTGTTTTGGAGGGGAGTGACCAATAGGGAAAGGCATGTGCCCCTCTCCCCAAAGGGAGTGGGCACAGGAAGGGTGCAGCCACCATCAGGGACAGTAGCCATTGGCTACTGCCCTCTGACCCCTGTAGTGCCCCTTAATCTAGTATTTAGGGGCACCCCTGAACCTTGCTCTTCAGATTCCTGGCAACCCCAAGAAGAAGAAGGACTGAAGAGCTGACCCCAGCAGTGAAAACTCTAGACGACAACTGACTTGGTCCCAGCCTTATTGGCCTGTCTACAGCTTCAAGACTCTTGCTACAAAAAAGGTGATGCATCTTGCAGGACCAGCAACCTCAACAAACCCCCCTGAGGACTGCCTGCCCAGCAGAAGACCAATAACTCCTGAGGACAGAGGCTCTCTCGACAAGAGAAAAACAAGAACTGCCCCAGATCTGCGAGCTCTGCGCCAAACGCCCATGGCCCATGTCCAGGTGGCCAACCGGTCCAGAGAAGGACCCCAGGCGATTGCGACCTCAAGTCCACCCCGGGTTGACCCCTCCTGGCCACCACGTCCATGCCTTCAGCCTGAATCCGGAGGATCCCCCCTGACGGCAACTGGATCTGATGAAGATTCCCGACGCTCAAAAGTACCTGCAGCATCTTTGTGATCCCCCGGGGTTTCCCCCATTGAAAAGCATCGGGCCCCTAATGTTGTGCTTGCACCCTGCCGCCCCTGTGCCACTGAGGGTTTATGTTTGGTGCTGACTTGTAGCACCCCCAGTGCTCACCTAAACCCCCCAGGTCTGTGCCTTGAAGTCGCAGGTACTTATCTGCAACCTGTCTCTTTCAGAGTGCCCCCAGTCCTCATAGGATCCCATTGCAAAATCAAAACCAAATTTGACCCTAGCACCCGAGTACCCTGTGTTGCTAGTGGTACACTTTTGGGCCCAGCTTGAACTTTGACCTGTGGATATCCTAACCCCCGAAGAATGGGATGATAAGTAGAGTACTTACCTGTTAACTGTGCTAACACTTTTTGTCCACTAGGACTGTGTTGGTTCCTATGAGAAATTGCAGTGTCAACTTTTCAAATTGACAAGTTTTACTTACTTGTAAACCGCTGTACCTGCAAAATAGTAAACAAAATGCATTCGATATACAAGGTTGATACAAATGTACAACTGTACTTACCTGCGACGAAGATCCTTTTGGTTCTAGACAAAGTAACACAATATATTTTTGCTATATAAAAACACTGGCTTGGAGTAAGTCATGGAGTGTGTGCCTCATTTCTTGACTGTGGGTGTACAACAAATGCTTTGCATTACCCTCTAATAAGCCTAACTGATCAACCACACTACCACAAAAGAGAGCATAAGGTGAGTCACGTGAATTTACGAAAGATGCCATTACTAGAAAACCACAGTTAAAAGGTAAGTAACTAATTTTCTGCTCCTGTATTGGATCTTTCATAGATTCAAGTACTTGAATCAGGATAGCGAGAGGGAAGCAAAATAGCGTCATAATTATGAATACAATAATGCGGACGGTGGGATACCAAAAAACATAAAGGCTCATCTTATTAGAAGAGATGACAAAGGATTGCCTGTGCAGCTGCTGCATCCTTCTCATCTGTCAAATCCAGACAGTTGTGCTGGGTAAATGTGTGTCTGCTCTTCCAAGTAGGTGCTCTACAGATGTCCTGAAGAGAGACAACAGCAAAGAGAGCAACTGGCAAACACACTTCTTGTAGCGTGCACTCAAACTTTAGATAAAGAGTTTTTCCACCCTTCAAATGACAAAACTGGATAGCAGCAGCATCAAGCAAGCAATACTAAATTTGGAAAGCAGATATCCTTTCTGCGGCTTACCATAAGCCACAAGCAACTGGTTGGGCTTTCTAAAATGCTGCATCCAATGCATACAGAATTTTAAACATCTAATGAGTAGCATTTTGTTTTTTTGCTAAGGTCTGCGGATTTGGAAAGGCTCAGAAAGACGAGTCTGTCAGCACCTTTGAAATGACCTTTGGGTTGGTTTGTAACACTACCCCGTCCTTTTCACTATGTAAATGTGAAAGCTTGCATTTCACTTAATTCTTCTTGCAAACGTGAAGAATAGTAATAATGCCACCTTCAGTGAGAGAAATTTTAAATCAGCTCTGTGAATGGGCTTAAATGGAACCTTCAACTGCAAAAGGACCAAAATAAGCTGCAGAGATGGAGGAGGTTGCTTTATTGGCAGAACGACTTGGAAAAGTCTTTTAAGAAACTTTGATAAGTATATTTAAGCAGAGAAGATGGGCCAGATGATCTAAATCTCAATATAACTATTAAGTCCAATTTAATTGAAGTATGACCCATGCCCGATTTTGCTAACAGTAACAAATATGGCAGAATACTTTCTGAAGGAACTGAAAGAAGATGAATTTGTGGTTTCTGGCAGAACAAACAAAAATGTTTCCACTTTAGCTTATAAGACTTGTTAGTAGAATCAGCTCTGACTCTAGCAAGAATTTCTTTACACTCTTGCAGGAGTTAGGCTTGCAAATTCATAGTGATCAGGAGCCATGTCGACAAGTGCAAGAATGGTGGATCCAGATGAAGTATCTGGTTGTGGTTTATTGACGTTAGATTTGGCTTCAGAGTTATATAAAGTTTCTCCGAGAGCAGGATCGGTTCGGTGAACCAATACTGCCTGTGCCATTTTGGAGCCATTGGAATTATCCTGCCTCTTTCTCGCTTCATTTTTTGAGAATCCATGGGATTAACCGGATTGAGGAGATGCGTAAACAAAGAACTCTAATCATCTTATTGAAAATGCAGAACCTCATGATCCCGGTTGGTGTTCCCAACTTGCTTAAAACCAGCATTTTAAATTCTAATGAGTTCCAAACAGATCTAAATTTGGTTTGCCTTAAAGCAGGAAGGCATTGTCCGGGGCAACATGGTTGAGCTCCCATTCATGGCAGCTGTTCCTGGTCCTGCTTAAGATGTCCACTATAACATTTTTTATTCCAGGGACGTGCTCTGCTTTCAATTGCACCTGATATTTTAGTGTCTACTTTCAAATCTCCTGTGCTTCTTGAGTCAGCGGTTGAGCTCTTGTGCCTCCTAATATGCTGATGTAATACATGGTGGTAGTATTATCTGTGCATATTAGTACTGACACTATCTTGATTCTGGGGAGGAAGGCCTGTAGACTCATTGTGATTGCCTGAAGCTCCAACGGATTTATGTGAAGATGCTCGTGTTGTGCAGCCCATTTTCCTGAAGGCGTGCACTCCATCCCTTTAGTGAGGCATCAGTTGTCACCACAAAATCCACAAAAAGTGAGGCAGCAAGGTCAATCCTATGGGAAGGTGGTCACTGTGAGTCCACGAGAAAGAGACTTCTTCATGGTTGGAGTAATTTGTATGATGTCCGAGAGAGAAAGAGTGTTGTGCTTAGTTTGTCGAATTTCTCTTGGAGACGTCACATTTGGAGCATGCATTACATCATGCCTAGAAGGTACTTGAATAGGCGAACTGAAACGGATTTTCTTTGCATCAGCCTTTCTGCTAATAGCCTTAGCCTGGTTCATCTGTCTTCTGTGTGATATGCTTTGTCCTGAATGGTGTTAAAAACGGCTTCCTAAAACATTAAGGTTCTCGATGGAGGAAGACAAGATTTGTGCTGGTTCAGAGTTAAGTCTAGGTTCCTGAACAGATTTAGGTTGGCCGTTGTCCCTTTGATCATCGCTTCCTGTCAGGTAGGGGCCTTTATCAACTAATCGTCAAGGTATGAAAATATTTGATACCCATTCTGCCTTAAGCGAGCTGCCACTGGATCTGGGCATTTTGTGAAGATGTGGGGGGCTGATTTGAGGCGAAATGGGAGGACCTTGAATGGATGCCCGCTACTCTGAATCTTACGAATTGTCAGCGTTCTTGGTCAATGGAATTCCAAAATATTGCCATAGGAAACTAGATCTAAACCCATTCATTTGTTATTCGCCCCTACTGTTGTTTCTGGTACATACTTGTGAGAAACCGGAAAATTTGCCACTTCACTGTTTCCTACTTGTGTCCCAACCCTTAGAAGTTTGTTTCCTTCTTGCAGATTGGTGTAAGCAGCTGATGGTGGTTACCTATATTGCTGTTGAGGGTGTTGCTAAAAGGGCTGGTACTGTTGTGTTCGCTAAGGTTGGTACCCTCCTCTTTATGAGAACAGACCCCTGCCTCTGGTCTCATTAACAGTCACTTGACTCGTTGGTAGAGAACACAGTGAATTTGCAGTGTCCGTTTTTATGGGGAAAAGGCCTTAACGCGGGCTGAGCCGCACATGCCAATTTTTTTTTATTTTTTTACACAAGCTGAACCAGGCTTCCCGGAACCACATATAGGTGTGGAGTCCACCTTAACCACGCATATGCGTGGTTAGGGCAGTGACCTGCCTAGGTCAGATCAGGAACAGGAATCATCAGAGAGGTAAGTGGGGCTAGGGCCCAGTTTTGGGGGAAGGGGTAGTGTTTAGTGGTGGGGGTGGTTTTGGGGTTCAGAGTGGGGGGAGCGGGGACAGGTCAGATTATTTTTTTGAACAGGGGAGGTAGGGTTAGTTTTGTGGGCAGGGAGCAGTCTTAGGAACTGAAGCTGGGGGTTTTTAGGGGGGAGGGGTAATTTTTAGGAGTGGGGCGGTTTTAGGGCTCAGGGTTAAAAGGGGGGTTAGATTTTTTTAGACAGGGTAGGGTTAGTTTTTTGGGCAGGGAGCACGGTTTTAGGAACTGGGGCCTGGTTTGGGTGGGTGGTAGTTTTTAGGGGTGGGGGGCTCAGGGTAGGGGTGGGGATAGCTTTTTGGAAGTGGGGTCGCATTCGTTTTTTGGGCAGAGAGCAGTGTTTTAGGGCTCAGGGTGTGGGGCAGGGTAGTTCTAAGGACATGGGGATGGTTTTAGGGGGCGGGGAGGGGTAGTTTTCAGGGGTAAGGTCAGTTTTAGAGCTCAGGGGAGGGGGACTGGGGTAGTTTTTAGCAGTGGGCAGGGTTTTAGGCTTCAGACTAAAGGAGGGGAAGGGGTAGTTTTAAAGGCAGAGCAGGGTCAGGTAGTTTTAAAAGAAGGGCGGGTCAGTTTCAGGACTCGGGGTGAGGGGGCTTTAGGGCTCAGGTCAGGGAGGAGGGGCAGTTTTAAAGGCTGGGGCAGGGAGGTTTGCAGGACTGGAGTATTGTGTGTTAAGGCGCAGGGCAGGGGGGTAATTTAGCATACATACATACATATGCCTTTCCCAAACATCCTTTTACAACAGAATGTGTTGTAAAAGTATGCGTGGTAATGATCCGGCCGTTGTTCAGGCCGATTTGTTAAGGCATGCAAGGATTCAGGCATACGTTATTCCATCATACAACCATTCTTATGGACTGTAGCCCTCAATGTGTCTTGCAAATACTGCCACTCAGTCAAATTGCATGTCTAGAATTTTACTCTACTTTAGGTTTAAAAGACGCAGCTTTAAGCCATCCCTGCGTGCGGGGGACAGCAGCACCACGCAATTGTCGAAAACCTGTGGAGGGGATATCCACTGCGCAGCGAAGAGGCTTGTTCATCTTCTTGTAGGATCTTTATTGGTTCCGTTGTTACATCCTCTGATAACCGATCTATGTAAGGAGTAAAATCAGACCACATTTGTCAGTCCTATCTCCCAAGAATCGCCAGAGAATAGCCGCTCCAGCCGTTATAAACGGCAGTGAAAAAATTGCTTTCCTATCTTATCAAGACTTCTATCCTCTCTATCCGTGGCACTGATATTGGTGTAAAGGGGTTCCTAGAATGGTGTTTAGGATGTCTTTTCAAAGAAGTTGGTAAACGTTCTGTATATACATCTAAATATATATGGAAAATGTCACTTACCCAGTGTACATCTGTTCGTGGCATTAGTCGCAGCAGATTCACATGCTGTGCACATCCATTTATATCTGGTGTTGGGCTCGCAGTGTTACAAGTTGTTTTTCTTCGAAGAAGTCTTTTCGAGTCACGAGACCGAGGGACTCCTCCCATTTCGACTCCATTGCGCATGGGCGTTGACTCCATCTTAGATTGTTTTGCCCGCAGAGGGTGAGGTAGGAGTTGTGTATGCTAGTAATAGTGCCCATGCAATGGAGTGAATGCGTATGTACATAATAAAGTTTCAAGTAATATATTTACAAATGTTTAAGATCTACTTCTAAACGGCTACAGGCTCCCGGGGAGGCGGGTGGGCGCATGTGAATCTGCAGCGACTAATGCCACGAACAGATGTACACTGGGTAAGTGACATTTTCCGTTCGATGGCATGTGTAGCTGCAGATACACATGCTGTGCATAGACTAGTAAGCAGTTATCTCCCCAAAAGCGGTGGTTCAGCCTGTAGGAGTTGAAGTAGTTTGAAATAATGTTCTTAGTACAGCTTGACCTACTGTTGCTTGTTGTGCAGTTAGCACATCTACACAGTAGTGCTTGGTAAATGTATGAGGCGTAGACCATGTTGCTGCCTTACATATTTCGTTCATTGGAATATGTCCTAGAAAGGCCATGGTAGCACCTTTATTTCTGGTTGAGTGTGCCTTTGGTGTAATAGGCAGTTCTCTTTTAGCTTTAAGATAGCAGGTTTGAATGCACTTAACTATCCATCTAGCAATGCCTTGTTTTGAAATTGGATTTCCTGTATGAGGTTTTTGAAAGGCGATAAATAGTTGTTTTGTCTTTCAAATTAGTTTTGTTCTGTTAATGTAGTACATTAGTGCTCTTTTGATGTCTAATGTTTGTAGTGCTCTTTGAGCTACAGAATCTGGGTGTGGGAAGAACACTGGTAATTCTACCGTTTGGTTTAAGTGGAACGGTGAGATTACTTTTGGTAAAAATTTAGGATTGGTCCGTAGAACAACTTTATTTTTGTGTATTTGAATAAATGGTTCTTGAATGGTAAATGCTTGAATTTAACTCACTCTTCTTAGAGATGTGATGGCAATTAAAAGTGCAACTTTCCACGTTAAGTATTGCATTTCGCAAGAGTGCATGGGCTCAAAAGGTGGACCCATGAGTCGTGTTAGGACGATGTTGAGGTTCCATGAAGGAACTGGTGGTGTTCTTGGTGATATAATTCTCTTTAGGTCTTCCATAAACGCTTTTATGATTGGTATCCTAAACAATGAAATTGAGTGCGTAATTTGTAGGTAAGCTGAAATTGCCGTAAGATGTATTTTAATGGAAGAGAAAGCTAGGTTAGATTTTTGCAAACGTAGTAAGTATCCTACTATCTCTTTTGCAGATGCGTGTAAAGGTTGAATTTGATTATTATGGCAGTAATAAACAAATCTTTTCCACTTATTTGCATAGCAGTGTCTAGTGGTAGGTTTTCTAGCTTGTTTTATGACCTCCATACATTCCTGTGTGAGGTCTAAGTGTCCGAATTCTAGGATTTCAGGAGCCAAATTGCTAGATTCAACGATGCTGGATTTGGATGTCTGATCTGTTGTTTGTGTTGTGTTAACAGATCTGGCCTGTTTGGCAGTTTGACATGAGGCAGTACTGAAAGGTCTAGTAGTGTTGTGTACCAAGTTTGCCTTGCCCATGTTGGTGCCATTAGCAGGAGTTTGAGTTTGTTTTGACTCAACTTGTTTACTAGATATGGAAGAAGTGGGAGAGGGGGAAAAGCATACGCAAATATCCCTGACCAGTTCACCCATAGTGCATTGCCCTGAGACTGATGTTGTGGGTACCTGGATGCGAAGTTTTGGCATTTTGAGTTTTCTTTTGTTGCAAATAGATCTATTTGTGGCGTTCCCCACATTCTGAAGTAAGTGTACAGTATTTGGGGGTGAATTTCCCATTCGTGGATCTGTTGGTGATCCCGAGAGAGATTGTCTGCTAACTGATTCTGAATCCCTGGAATAAATTGTGCTATTAGGCGAATGTGGTTGTGAATCGCCCAATGCCATTTTTTTGTGTTAGGAGACACAACTGTGTCGAGTGTGTTCCTCCCTGTTTGTTTAGGTAATACAGTGTTGTCATGTTGTCTGTTTTGACAAGAGTGTATTTGTGGGTTATTATGGGTTGAAATGATTTCAGCGCTAGAAACACAGCTAACAGTTCTGAGTGGTTTATATGAAACTGTCTTTGCTGAATGTTCCATTGTCCTTGGATGCTGTGCTGATTGAGGTGTGCTCCCCACCCTGTCATGGATGCATCTGTTATTACGTATTGTGGCACTGGGTCTTGAAAAGGCCGCCCTTGGTTTAAATTTATACTGTTCCACCATTGAAGCGAGATGTATGTTTGGCGGTCTATCAACACCAGATCTAGAAGTTGACCCTGTGCCTGAGACCACTGTGATGCTAGGCACTGTTGTAAGGGCCGCATGTGCAACCTTGCGTTTGGGACAATGGCTATGCATGAGGACATCATGCCTAGGAGTTCATTACTAATTTGACCTGTATCTTTTGGTTTGGATACATGGCTTGTATTACATTGTGGAATGTTTGGACTCTTTGTGGACTTGGAGTGGCAATTCCTTTTACTGTGTTGATTGTTGCTCCTAGATATTGCTGTGTTTGACACGGCAGAAGGTGTGACTTTGAGTAATTGATTGAGAAACCTAGTTTGTGTAGGGTTTCTATGACATAATTTGTGTGTTGTGAACACTGTATTTGCGTGTTGGTTTTGATTAACCAATCGTCTAGGTACGGGAACATGTATTTGCTGCCTTCTGATATGTGCAGCTACTACTGCTAGACATTTTGTAAAAACTCTTGGCGCAGTGGTTATTCCGAATGGCAACACTTTGAATTGGTAATGTATCCCTTGGAATACAAACCTTAGATACTTTCTGTGTGAAGGATGTATTGGTATATGGAAATATGCATCCTTTAGATCCAGTGTTGTCATGTAGTCTTGTTGTTTGAGCAGTGGGATTACTTCTTGTAATGTAACCATGTGAAAGTGGTCTGATTTGATGTATGTATTTAATATTCTGTGATCTAGTATAGGTCTTAGAGTTTTGTCCTTTTTGGGTGTCAGAAAGTACAGTGAGTAAACTCCTGTGTTTAGTTCTTGTTTTGGTACTAATTCTATTGCTTCTTTTTGGAGCAATGCTTGAACTTCTAATCCTAGAAGATTTATATGTTGTTTTGACATACTGTGTGTTTTCGGTGGGACTGTTGGAGGGAATTCGCGAAATTCTATGCAATAACCATGCTGGATAATTGCTAGTACCCAAGAATCTGTTGTTATCTCCTCCCAATGTTTGTAAAATTGGCTTAGACTCCCCCCCCACAGGTGTTATGTGATAGGATGTGTGACTTGTAAGTCACTGCTTATTTTGAGGACTTTTGGGGCTTTGGAATTTTCCTCTATTTTTTTGGAATTGTCCCCCTCTATATTGCTCCCGAAAACTTCCCCGCTGATATTGGCTTTGGTAAGTGGGCCTTGTTTGAGATGTTGTGGTTTCTGTAGGTTGTCCTCGAAACCCTCCCCTAAAAGGTGTTTTGCGAAATGTGCCTCTGCTCTGCGGGGAGTAGAGTGCGCCCATGGCTTTTGCCGTATCAGTGTCTTTCTTGAGTTTATCAATAGCAGTGTCGACTTCCGGCCCAAACAACTGCTGTTCATTAAATGGCATATTTAGCACGGCTTGTTGAATTTCCGGCTTGAAACCTGACGTGCGCAGCCATGCGTGCCTTCTTATTGTTATTGCAGTATTTACTGTCCTTGCAGCCGTATCTGCTGCATCCATTGAAGACTGTATCTGATTATTAGAGATACTTTGTCCTTCTTTCACCACTTGTTGTGCTCTTTTTTGGAACTCCCTGGGTAAGTGTTCTATCAAATGTTGCATCTCATCCCAGTGAGCTCTATCATATCTTGCCAAAAGTGCTTGTGAATTGGCAATGCGCCATTGGTTTGCTGCTTGTGCTGCAACCCTTTTGCCCACAGCATCAAATTTGCGACTCTCTTTGTCTGGAGGTGGTGCGTCCCCTGAGGTATGAGAGTTTGCTCTCTTACGAGCTGCCCCGACAACTACTGAGTCCGGTGTTAACTGGGTTGTAACATAAACAGGATCTGTTGGCGGTGGCTTGTACTTTTTCTCCACCCTTGGAGTTATGGCTCGGTCTTTAACAGGATCCTGAAAGATTTGTTTTGAATGTTTTAGCATTCCTGGGAGCATAGGTAGTCTTTGGTATTGGCTATGAGTGGAGGATAGTGTGTTAAACAAAAAGTCACCCTCAATTGGTTCGGAATGCAAGGTGACGCTATGGAAAGCAGCTGCCCTTGCGATAACCTGTGTGTAAGATGTACTGTCCTCAGGAGAGGATGGCCTGGCAGGGTACGAGTCTGGGCTGTTGTTCGATACTGGAGCATCGTAAAGGTCCCCTGCATCGGGATCATCTTGACTCATGGCAGTAGGAGTCGGGGAGTGCATCAGTGGTGGAGTTGCTACTGGTGATTTGTGCACTGATGGTGGTGGAGACAGTGGTGGAGTTGTTTTCTTTGCCACCTTTGCCTGTGGCTCCTTGTCCTTTTTTTGAAAGGCAAGTTTTCTTTTATTTTAATTGGGGGAAGAGTGGTTATCTTCCCTGTGTCTTGATGAATGTGGAGCCTCCTTTGAGTATAGTCTGGCTCTACAGCTTGAAGTTCCTCTCCAAATCTATGTTTTTGCATTTGGGAGGACAATCCTTGTTCCTCTGTATAGAAACCTGTTTTCGGCTCCGAGGCTGGATGTTTCGGAACCAAAATTTTTTCGGATGTCTTTTTAGGCTCCGAAGAAACCTTTGGAATTTTCGGCGTGGAGGTTTCTCGGTGCCGAATTTGTTCGGTGCCGCTGTCACGGTGCCGAAATTTCTCTGAGCCGATGTCTCGGGTCCGAGATTGCTGTGTGGCGGTATCTCGACCGGAGTCGGATGACTTCGACACCAGCGTGCCCTTTTTCGGTGCCTTGGCTCGGTCACCTATTTTTTGGGTTAAGCCATGGCCTGTTGGCGGTGGCGTCCCCTGGGCTTTTGTTGACTTCTCGTGAGTCTTATGTTTCGACGTCTTACTCGCGGTTTTCGGCATTTCTTCGGCCTCGAACTCTTCAGAGTCCGACTCGTGGATAGAGAAAGCTTCCTCTTCGAAAACCTCTTGTCCTGTCGGCGTTGACGCCATCTGCAGTCTTCTGGCTCTTCTGTCTCTTAACGTCTTTCTGGACCGAAACGCTCGACAGGCCTCATAAGTATCTTCCTTGTGCTCTGGAGACAAGCACAAGTTACAGACCAGATGCTGATCCGTATACGGATACTTGTTATGGCATTTTGGACAGAAGCGGAATGGGGTCCGTTCCATCAGCCTTGAAGTCGCATGTGGCCGGGCCGACCAGGCCCCGACGGGGGATCGAAAAAACCCCGAAGGGCCACCGGAGCTCTTCAAAATTCGGTGTCGATCTCTTGTAGCTAACCCGATACCGAACGCAAACAATACCGACGTTTTTTCTGAGATTCTAACTAACTTTCCGGCCCGAAACACGGAGCGAAAAGGAACACGTCCGAACCCGATGGCGTAAAAAAAACAATCTAAGATGGAGTCAACGCCCATAGGCAATGGAGTCGAAATGGGAGGAGTCCCTCGGTCTCGTGACTCGAAAAGACTTCTTCGAAGAAAAACAACTTGTAACACTCCGAGCCCAACACCAGATGGCGGGATGTGCACAGCATGTGTATCTGCAGCTACACAGTCCATATCACACCAACTGGACGCCTAACTGAAGGCTCTATGTCCATTCGCAAAACCTATTGTCCTCTCTAATGCGTATTTTTTTTTTTATTACGAGAAAGCCTACAGTCTCCATCATAGGGAAGAGGCAGTTATGCATATCGCATCATGTATCATGCTTGCAGCAAGGTCCAAAGTCTGTCTTGTCCGGTCATTCACACTCCGTACCACATTGATCATTCATCAAATTCAAGCTTGTGTGACAAGCGTGAGTGTGTACGACAGGGTAAAATATACATCTGACCCCGCTACATGTGTGACTTGTGATGCAATATGCATAACTAACCCTTCCCTGCAGTGGAGATGGTAGGCTCTCTCTTGATAAGAACTAAACAATATCTCTAGGAAAAAGTTTCTTGTAGCTAGGACTCAGAAGGGAACACCACCTTAAGGGCTAATGCAGATTGGGGACGAATAGCAAAGGGCAAAGATGATGACGTTAATGGGGGTTACCTAATATGTTCCTTAAACAGAGTGTTACTACAGGGACACGCCCTCAGTCTTACCCCGAGAAGCATGATGGTTACCCAAAAAGGATAAGGTCACCATGTAATTTGAACACTAGTGATTGCTCCCAGCATCGTTTCGCTTTGACGTGTATATAGTGTGTGCTTTCACTCTCTTTACCTTAATGTATGTAACTTTTTCCATAGTCACCACTTGGGAGGTTTAATATGATGCACAGTCGGGCTTTGGATAGTTATTTCTTCACGGACATCATGTGCATACTATGCATGTGAGATTCTGAGTACAAGGAAGAATATTGGAAATCACTATGGATCATCACAAGTGTATTTCAGGTCGGGTGCAAAATGCAATATGTGATTTAATTCAATTTTTTTCTATATTTTACATTTTTAGGAACCATCTTTAATACGATCCACAGGCTTGTGAGTGTGTACCTGTAAGCAAAGGATTTGTTTTGTTACCCAGTACAGACAGAGTACGGACAGACACCTTACGACTAGAGGAATAGGTCAGGGACAGGGGATTTTTGTTTTTTCATTTTCATGAAAGCCTGGGACCATGGTATGGCCACAATAAAGGGCTGAAACTTGTCAAGAGGTTCATAGGACCATAATTCCTTAGGAAAAAACCCCATAAAACTTTTGTTTTTAATCATACCCACTACCACGACAAATAAAGGGATACCTTGTGTTTAGTGACATATTTTTATCTTTAGATCCCCCAGCAGGCAATCCAAAGTACTCCCGAAATCCATCTGAAGCCCACTTTGGCTTGTAGGGGCCAAGGTGGACACGATGATTAAGCGTGCCACT
This sequence comes from Pleurodeles waltl, assembly GCF_031143425.1. NCBI lineage: Eukaryota > Metazoa > Chordata > Amphibia > Caudata > Salamandridae > Pleurodeles > Pleurodeles waltl. The sequence continues at coordinate 433,525,335 of NC_090440.1, read as the reverse complement.
ACTAGAGTGGGTGAGGGTCATAAAAAGAAAATACATTATTTTCTTCATTAATGAGAATACCCAGGTCATGTGGTGACCTGTATATTCAAAGAAGGGGCTAGGAAAACCTTTTTTGTGTGTGATTAAGTGGGGAGATTGTATTTCTTTGTAATCGAGGGTCACGTGAATATTGTTCCCAAAAAGCCTTCTTCCCTGCCCACAGAAAAAAAGAAAAGAGGTGGGTCCTATGAACCTTCCATCTTTTTTTCGTGATAGGAATAGACAGCACATTATCCACAGGCGGTGTCACAATGCTTTAAGCTGGCGCTCTTTTTGGCTTGTGCACTGCCAGTAAATTATGAGGTGTGCGAGTAGTAGGAGGTGGAATTCGAGGAGAGTGAATGGTTTGTGGTGGACCTGGATTTTTTTTAATTATAGTTCATCAGCATGCTCTGTGTAGGAAATTAGCCTCTTTCTAGCTTGGTTACCCCCACTATTGGTATGTTTGTCAGTGTGTTTGACTGTGTCTATTGGGGTCCTGCTAATCAGGACCCCAGTAGTTAAGCCCTCTACCTTAAATGTGGTTGTTGCATAGTGGTAACCCAGTATTTCACCCACAATTGGAATACTGGTGCCTCCTTATAAGTCCCTAGTATATGGTACTTAGGTACCCAGAGCACTGGGGCTCCAGGGGATCTATTGGCTGGAGCATATCTTTTGCCACCCACAGGGAGCCCACGCAAAGCCTTCTGCAGGACTACCATTGCAGCCTGCGTGAAAAGGTACATGCACCCTTTCACTGCCATTTACACTGCACCAGGTCACTTTTAAGTCACCCCTATATCAGGCCCTGAGGGTAGGGTGCAAAGTACCCGTGTGTGAGGGCATCCCTGCACTAGCAGAGGTGCCCCCACGACCTTCAGGACCATTTTCCCAGACTTTAAGAGTGCAGGGACGCCATTTTACGCATGTACTGGACATAGGCCCCTACCTATTACCAGCTACATAAGGGTAACTCCAAACATAGGCATGATTGGTATCAAACATGTATGAATCGTACCCCCTTGCTTTTGCAAGCATTGGTTGTATGATCCCATGCACTCTGGGGGGCTCCTTAGAGGACCCCCAGTACTGCCATTACAGTCTTCTGAGGTTTTCCAGGCAGCCCCAGCTGCTGCCACCTCACAGACAGGTTTCTGCCCTCCTGTTGCTTGAAAAGCTCAAGCACAGGAAGGCAGAACAAAGGATTTCCTTTGGGAGAGGGGCGTTACAACCTCTCTCTTTGGAAATAGGTGTTACAGGCTTGAGAGGGGTAGCCTCCACAAGCCACTGGAAATGCTTTGAAGGGCACATTTGGTGCCCTCCTTGCATAATCCAGTCTACACTGCTTCAGGGACATTGTATCTTCAGCTCCTGCCAGCAACTGCAACTGTTTCCCAGTCGTGCATCCTCGGAGGACAGCCAGTCTTCAGCCTGCATCAGAAGAGCAAAGGAATCTCCCTGGGGGGTGAAGGAGTCACTCACCTTCTTCAGTAGGCACCAACCTTCACGAAGACCAGCCACGTGGATCCCCTCTCCTGCCAAGCTGCGTGGATCCTGCATCATAGGTGATGGACTGAAGTTGTCCCAACGGTCCTGAGGTCCAGCTTTGGTGGAGGTAAGAGCTTGCCTCCCCAAGCAAGACAGTATTCCTGTGCACTGCATGTTTTGCAGTTGCTAAGGCTTGTTGGCATCCTTCCATGAAGTTCTTTGTGCACCTTGCAGCTCCGGCACCCATCACTCTATCTTGTGATGCACATCTTCCTGAGTGGACTCCTGTAAGCACTGCCTGGACTTCTGTGGGCTCTCAGTTGCTGAAAGCCCCCTTCCACTCCCCCTCCTGGGAAGGGTGTACCTGGTCCTTCCTGGTCCCGGGCAGCTCCATTTTCCAGTAACCACGAGCTTTGCGTGCGTCAAGGCTTGTTGACGGACTCCAGCAACGCAAACCAGAATGCAATCCTCCATCTGGTGAGGGACATCACTTGCACCAACCAGGAACCCGAATCAGTCTTCTTGGGTGCAATACTGACTGTCTTCTTCACATGTGGTTCTTTTGCACCTTCATCCGGGTTAGCAGGGGCTCCTGTTCTCTCTGGACTCTTCTGTGCTTTTTGGACTTGGTCCCCTTTTTCCACAGGTCTTCAGGTCCAGCAATCCACTGTTGGTGTCTTACAGTCTCTTCTGGTTCTCCATAATCTTCTTTCTCGTGTCAGTGTGTATTCTGGGAAAGTTACTGTGTTTTACTCCTACTTCCTGGGCACTGGGATGGGTTCTCGTACTTACGTTTGGGGTTTTCTAGTACTCCCAGCGACCCTCTACACACTACACTTGCCTAGGTGGGAAACAGGCATTCACATTCCACTTTCTTAGTATATGTTTTGTGTTTTTCCTGGGCCTATTTCTAACTACTGTAATTTTCACTAATTGTACAGTTTTCTAACTGTTTTTACACATGTTTTTGCATACTAGTGTATATAATTTGTGTATTACTTACCTCCTAAGAGAGTATAGTCTCTATAGTATTTTTGGCGATTGTGTCGCCACAATACAGTACCTTTATTTTTGTAACACCGAGTATTTTCTTTCTTGTGTGTGAATACTGTGTGACTACAGTTGTATTGCATGAGCTTTTCATGTCTCCTAGATAAGCCTTGGCTGCTCAGCTACCTCTCGAGAGCTTGGCTTCTAGACACTGCCTACATTTCACTAATAAGGGATAACTGGGCCTGGTATAAGGTGCAAGTACCGTAGGTACCCACTGCAAACCAGGCCAGCCTCCTACACTCTACAAGTCGTGAACCAAAGCTCTTAGTACTTGCACCAACTTCTCCTCAGGTTCAGGATGTTCACAGGGTTGGTAATGTTACATATATGAAGTAGACGTTTATATAAATAGTGTTCGTGAGTAGTAATCTTCCTCACATTATGTTCACTCTCATCTCAATACCGGACATGAAGTTCTGAAGTATTATGCGCTGTTCGGAAAGGAGGGTCATCCTCCGAATCCTCCACATCTAATAAACAAGTTGGTGAAAGAGGTGAAACCCTACTTGGAGACGTGAGTTCCAGCAATATTGCAAATGGAATTAGTGTAGAATTAGTGAATAAAGTGATTCTCTCATTGACGTTATTTTCGATGATGGCCTTAATAACATTATCAGTGTCTTCACCTTCGACAGCATTACCTTTCATCATTGATGTAGCTGTTGATGGCTTCTTCATAGCCGACACCGCAGGTGAGATCATAGCTGTCGTAATAAGCGTCGATGCTGCCATAACCATCGATGCTGTTGTCACAGTTTTCAGCAGTGTCAACAAAATTAGCCTGGATGATGATGATCATGATAACAGTGTCATCAGCGATGACGGAGTCTCCTTCGCCGACGGGTGTGTTCCGCCTAGAAATGCAACTCACCTTCTGCATAGCTAATTTTCCCACCTGTCCAAGTGCCAGGTGGGTCCTGGGGCTGGAAGGGAGGGGACGGGGCATTTTTCTCTAAGCGAGGCCAGTTCTGCATAACAAAGGCAGTGGGCTTCTTTGAAGCTCCCTGCCTTGGAATGCAGATTTGAAGGTCATCCTAATGGGAGGGCAGAGGTGTGTTAACACATCTTCCTGAGCATGCTTTGTTTCTGACCACCACAGAGCAAAGGCTCTGACCTTAGGGGGGAGAGAGCAGTTTCTCATCTGTTGGTGGCAGACTGGTTAGAACTATTTAGTGAACTCACCAGCAGTTGGTAGGTTTTCAGGGGCACCTTTAAGGTGCCCTCTGAGTGCATGTATCAATAAATTCATCACTGGAATCAGTGAGTGTGTATGAATACGAGATGTTTGATACCAAACATCTCAATTTTCAGTGAAGCCATCATGTAGCTAGGGAACTCTTATTGACCTGTGTGCAGCACAAGTACTTAAAATGGCTTTCCTATTTACTTAGTATGTCTAAGAATCGACAATAACATGGTAGGAGAATATCTGCTCTTGCAGATATGTCCACACATGTAATATAAGGCAACCTGCCTCAGGGCTGCAAGGTCTGCTGTAGGGGTGACTTACATATTTTGCACACAGTGATTTAGGAGACATGGCACACAGGCTGTGTGCCATATTGTGTTTTCACTTTTAGGGAGCACCTTGTCACACAGTCTGCAATGGCAGCCTGCATGAGGTTGGTGATGGGCCCCTTAGAGTGGCACAAGTTGTGCTGCAGCTTTTCCTGGCCCTCTTCAGTACCCATGGCCTAGGTACCAGGGGTACCATTTACTAGGGACTTACAGAGGTGCTAAAAGGCCTGGCCACTTGGAGACCAAGTGACCAGGTGTCTTGTTTTGGGGGAAAGAACACTGGCTGTAGTGCTACATGCACTACGTGCAAGATAAACAATGGTGCAGGGTGTGGACCATTGGCCTCTGCTTCCATTGGCTTTCGCTTCCATTTTGGTTCACGACTCCATTTTGTCGAGTCTGGTTCAGTGCGTAAGGCACTGTTCTGTGTTTTTCCACAAGCTTCGGCAAGCTGAAGGGTGGGGTGTTTTTCTGCTCAACTTCGCTCCATCTGCCTGATACGAAGGGCGCTATTTACATTCCACGAGCTATCAGTTAGAACAACAGGGGGATGCGCCTGTACACAAGGAGGAATGCAAGCTTCACCTTGGAGCCCTCTCCTGGGAACTTGGCCCGTTCTGAGGAGACGTCTCGAAGGGTGAACAAGGTACCGCCGATTGCACAATTTGTAAAGGAGGGGGTCTTTTTCTAGAAAAGACTCCTGGGCGTTAGTAAATACTATAAAGGTCGGGGGCCTGGATGGACTGGTTTAGGAACTCTCTTCTGGGTTGGACGCAACGCCAGGAGGACTGATTGTCCCGAAAGAGGCTCCCTGTGCCAGCTGATTTGGGTTCCCCGGCTTTGTGTACGGCGGAGGGATGCAGACGCTCTTTTCGGTGAAGCTTTTCAATTTATTAAGTATATTGTGTGTGCGTGCGTAATATGCACTTATTCTTGCAGTCATTTTCATGCTATTGAGCATTGAAGTATATTGTGTGTGCGTGTATTATATGCACTGACTCTTGCAGTTATTCACAGAGTGCTTATATTCTCACCATTATTCTCATGTTATTCTCTTGATATATATATATATTTATATATATTAGTGCGGTTAGCTTTGCCATATGAGAACTTGCTCCTTAAATAAACTTGATTATTTTACTCACTAAGGTGTTTGAGAGTGATTGCTTTACATTGTGCCTTAAAATATCCTGAAGTGCATAGTTTTGATATTCTGAAGAGTAAAGCAACACAAATTGGCGTGGTCGGCAGGATTAAAAAAAAAAAAGAAAAGGGAAAATGCTTAATAAGATCAAAGCGAACTCAAAAGCAAGTTCTCATGTAGCAAATCCGGACACAGAAATACCGGGGTGGGAAACTGCCCCGTATAAACTTTTAGCTCAGGAATGGTCATGTTGTGCTGGTTTGTGTGAAAATTGGAATGCGTGTATGTTAAATGCAGAACCTGAAGATGTTCTTACATGTTTGCAAAAAGTTTCAATTGACAAGGGAAGGGAGATTTGTGCGTTGGGGAGGCGAGGCTGGATCTTGCTTTCTGCGTACCGAAAGTTGTATGAAAAATGTTTACAGTTACAAAAAGACCACGGGCAGCTGGAGAAGGAGTTAGTAGAAGCCTGAAATTCCTCTACCATGCTAGCTTGTCAAAATAAATTATTAAGTGATAAGCTGGAAATGTACCAACTGGTTGCAGAGAGAACGGCCGTTAGCGTTGCTAAATATAAACACAAGAAACGAAGAGGGAAAGTTAATAAAAAGAAGGTGCATTTAGCTATCTCTCAGGCAGGATTAGCCTTTGACCCTGAATTTTGGGATGGAAACATCTGGGATACATCTGATTTTTCAGATGAGTCCGGGGGTGATAACTGTCAAGATGTTAGTCAGGGAAAGACAGAGCGCAGGAATGTTGTCCGTGCGCAGCCCATATATCGGCGAAAGTTACAGCATAGCCCAGCTAATCCTGGAGGGGTGATGTTGGATGCCCTGGAGGATTATACACAGCAAGAACTAAGTGATGTGATAGACAGATTTCGACAGAGTTCTGGGGAAACATTGCTTACGTGGATGGTGCGTGTGCATGATATGGGAGGCCAGGGGGTCCAATTGGATCACAGCGACAGACCTGGTTATCCAAAATGAGTTTAGAACTTATCCAGGGAATGGTCCCATGACCAATTTGTTGGAGTTAGCTGCGCAAGGGTGTGCTCAGAAGTATCCGACAGAGTCAGACTGGCCGCCTAATGATAAACCTTGGTATACTTTGAGAGATGCAGTACAGAGATTGAAGGAAGAAGGGATGAAAACAGCTATCTTTATGGGTAATGCCCATGATTTGATGAATGGAATTTTAAGTGTGTCTGTGCAAAACCGGTTGATTAGGGCCGCTCCTCCTGCATATAAGCATGTCATCATGACTTTGTTAATTAATCAGACGGGTAACCCATTGTCTCAGGTGGTAGAAGCGGTGCGTGAGTTAAGTGACTTAGGAGAATGGGCTAAGCCAGAGAGGAATTCACGGTCTGAGAATCGTACTGATAACAACAGGGTGACAAGGTGAGACATGTTTCAGGCCTTGCTGCGAGATGGTTTGACCAGGGATGAAATTGATGGGATAAGCACCAAGGACATGTGGGAAATGTACCGCAAACGTGGTTTGGATAAAAAGGAGGGGAGCAGGAAAGGGAACAAGGATAACAAAGAGAAAGGCAGGAGGGGAGGAGCGTGAGGGTGAAAAGGGAGAGAGAGGGAGAGAGCCCCACAGTAGAGAGATCCCCAGATGATGGAGATTGGGGGGAAGAGCACCGAAGCTCAGAGGGAAACCGGAGCAGGGAGAGAGACCGGGAACTGACAGGTTCTGAGAAAACTCGAGGAAGAGAGTGGGAGAGGGAGCTGGTAAGCTCAGAGAGGTTGCAAAGCAGAGACAGGGAGGAGGAGTTCCCTGAGAATTACCGCAAACTGTATCCAGATCTGACTTGGGCAGACTCGGATGTGCGCAGAGTGAAAATAGATTAGGGAACAGGTCAAACTCCGGTGCACGGATGGGCTCGCAAAGATAACAGACCTCATGTCAAAGTAGAAATTTACTGGAAACGTGGAAATGTTCAAAAAGTTCGAGCCCTCATTGACACCGGAGCGGAGGCCACTTTGATTCATGGCAACCCAAGAAAATTCAGGGGACAGTACTTCACCATTACGGGATTGGGCGGAAAAGAAACCCCGGCAGTTCAGATAGTGGTTCCCATGAAAATAGGGGCACTTCCAAAGAGAGAATACACTGTCTTGATTGTGCCCATTCCCGAGTACATTATTGGAATTGACATTTTGAAAGGGATGACCCTACATTTGGAAGATGGATGTTATCAATTTGGTTCCAAAAGATTTATATCAATAGCCGCCGCAAGGGTGGGGCTGTTGAAGATTCCTCCGGTAACACTTCCCCAAGCTACTAAGGTGATTCAAATGAAACAGTACAGAATGCCGGGAGGACATGAGGAGATTAGCCAGACTATACATGACTTACTGGAGGCCGGGGTAATAGTTCCCATCACCACTGCGTGGAATAATGCCCTCTGGCCTGTTCATAAAAGTGATAACAGTTGGAGGATTTGCATTGATTATCGCCAATTGAATAAACATACACCTCCTCTGACTGCAGCAGTCCCAGACACCATTACCTTGATTGAGAACATACAGAAACACAGTGGGACTTGGTATGCCACCACTGACATTGCCAATACGTTCTTTACGATACCAATAGCTACTGAGAGCCAGCCTCAGCTGGCATTCCAGTGGGCGGGGCGTCAGTACACCTTCTGTAGATTGCCCATGGGTTATTTACATAGCCCCACTATCTGCCACCGGCTGGTGGCAGAGCATTTGGATGAAGTACCAGTGGTTCCCGGAGTGCAAATTTCTCACTATATAGATGACGTGATGATGCAGGGAGAGACACAAGAACAGGTGCAGATTCAGCTAGACAGGGTGGTGGAACATTTGCAGAATAAAGGGTGGGAGATTAACCCCGAGAAAGTGCAGGGGCCGTCTCAGAGCGTAACATTTTTGGGCATTCAGTGGAATCAGGGACACAGAGAAGTGTTGCCAAAAGTGAAACAAAAGATTAAGGAATTTGCAGTACCGCGAAATCGGAAGGAAGCCCAGAGTTTTATTGGACTATTCGGGTATTGGAGGCAGCATATACCCCATTTGTCTCAGATTTTGGCCCCATTGTACAAAGTTACGCGAAAGAAGAATGCGTTTGAATGGGGAGAGCAGGAGCAGCGCGCATTTGAGTTGGCGAAAGACGCCATTCAGCATGCTTTGGATTTGTGGCCGATTCGAGAGGGAGACATTGAGTTGAATGTGACAGTCCAGGGGCAGTATGCTAATTGGAGTTTATGGCAAAAACAAGGAAGAAAGAGGGTGCCCCAGGGATTTTGGACCAAGAAGTTACCCGAGGCAGGAGAGCGATATACTCCCTTTGAGAAGCAGCTGCTGGCCTGCTATTGGGCCCCGGTTGATACTGAGCAAATTACACTGGGACACAATGTGATTTTAAGGCCTGAAATTCCCATCATGCAGTGGGTGATGAGTTCCCCTAAAACTCATAGAATTGGGCATGCGCAGGAAGCCAGCATTATAAAATGGAAATGGTATGTCCAGGACAGGGCACGAGCTGGTCCAAAAGGAACCGCCGTTTTGCATGAGCAGGTAGCGCAGGCTCCAATGGAGAATTCCGAAATGTTGCATGATGTACCTTCAGTGTGTGAATCCCCAGTAGGGTGGGGCCAGCCGTTCGCAGACTTGTATGCAGATGACAAAAAACATGTGTGGTTCACGGATGGCTCAGCAAAATATGTTGGAGCGAAAAGGCACTGGAAGGCAGTGTCCTATAATCCTGTTACAAAGAAGCTTTTGACAACTACAGGACAGGGAAAAAGTAGCCAGTTTGCAGAGCTTTATGCCGTGTATCAGGCTTTAAAACAAGAGCTATCCGGAAAATGTCACATTTATACAGATTCCTGGTCTACCGCCAATGGGTTAGCTACTTGGCTTCCCATGTGGCATGCACATCAGTACAAAATCCATAACAAAGAGGTATGGGGGAAGGAGCTATGGCAGGAGATCTGGGAAATGTTACCTCAAAGCACCGTGACTGTCTATCATGTGGACGCTCACTGTCCAACTGATTCATTAGACCGATGGTTCAATTGTCTTGCAGACGATCGAGCCAAGATTCAAGAGGCTGAAGTGGAGGCGCAGAATTCTGATTTGGTGGGAATGGCTAAATGGGCACACCAGAAATGCGGACATCTTGGAGAAAAGGCTACTCACAGGTGGGCCGAGATTAGAGGGATGCATCTTCCCCTAGATTTGATTAAAACAGCGATCATTGAATGTCCCATTTGTCAGCATGCACAGCACAGACCGGTCCCACAGGTGGTGAGAGGCCAGGTAGGCAGAGGTAAATTACCAGGACAGATTTGGCAGATTGATTACATTGGACCAATGCCAGTGAGCAGAGGGTGTCAGTATGCCTGCACAGTGGTAGACACTTACTCTGGTTATCTCATAGCCTTTCCCTGCAAGCATGCAACTCAGCAGAGCACCCTGAAAACATTAGATCTGTTGATTCTGTACTATGGGGTGCCACTCCAGATTCAAAGTGATAATGCCAGCCACTTCAAGGGCAGACTAGTGCAGGACTATTGTGCACAACACAATATTGAGTGGATTTTTCACATACCTTACTACCCACAAGCAGCGGGACTGATTGAGAGAATGAATGGGTTGCTGAAAGAACAATTGCGTAAACTGTCTGATGGGACACTGAAGGGGTGGAGGGATAATTTGTACGATGCTTTGCAAATTTTGAACAACCGACCCCTTACAAATGCCGAGACACCTCTTATGAGAATGCTCACACCTGCTTTACAGATTAATCCGTTTACAACGAGCAATACCATTGTGTATTGGGAAACAGCTCCAGGAGCTTTGGCCCCATATCGAGCTACACCAGAATCTGCAGGACTTGACTTACATGCTTTACACATGCATCGATTGAAGCCTAGAGACATCACTCTGATTGAAACTGGGGTGGGAATTCAGATTCCCCCCGAGCATTGCGGTCTGATCGCCCCTCGATCTGGGCTTGCCCTGAGAGGCATCCAAGTTTTAGGAGGCGTGATAGATGCAGACTACCAAGGCGAGTTAAAAGTCATTCTCTTGAACAGTGGTGACGCAGACCTAGTGGTGCAACCTGGTGATCGCGTTGCCCAAATTGTCATCATGCCGGTTTATGGAGGTGTTGTTAAGAAGGGGAGCGCCCCAGCTCTTCTCACTGTAAGAGGCAAAGGAGGGTTCGGATCTACTGACAAGAACCCAGGGGCCAAAGTGTGGATTGAATCCCCAAATAACCCTCCTCAACCCGCTGATGTCATCGCCACTGGACCAGACAATGTCCTGGTAGTTATGCGACCTGGTCAAGACAAATGGGAACATGTTCCCGCTGACAAATGCTATTTGCGAGAATGATAATACGTGTTTTGTCCTTTGTTCTTTTCAGATCATCCTGTGGAGTGCCTGTGCCATGAGTGTGGTGTATGGAGCCCGTTCGGGAGACTCCACCGGGGAGCGGGAGGGGCTCATAGCCCAAAAATTCAACCGTCAGCCGCAGATGCCGACGCTGCTGCATCAACCAAACAATGTTTGGATTCATCTAGCGCAGGAAGTGCTGAATATATCTCACTTCTGTATGAGTAACATGCAAAGCGTTCAAGATCTGATTACCACTTGTCTAGTGGCAGTGCCCACTCCTGCTGCTGTATTATTGCACATCTTTAACAATACAAACCAGGATGGAATGGTGGATATGAGTGACGTTCGCTTCCATCTGTCACTCTATGAGTACTGACGTCATTGCCCGGAGGTGGGCAGGCGGTTGTGGAGGAACATGACATCTATACTCACGTTTAACATCTCAAATGGGGATGTGTGCTATTCATTGACCTGTGATCCTATGAAAATAGCTCAAATTGGAGAAAAGAGACAAAAACTTAACTGCTGCACAACGGACGTTGTGCCACTCACGGAATGACCTGACCTGTTTGAATGTAAATAATTCAATGTTTTGCCAGCATGTGGTGCCTGCTGCCAGCCACATTCAAAATGTTAAGTTGCCTAAAGGTTGGCTCTTTTCTTGTGGTAACCTTTCTTTTACTTATATTCCAGCCAATCTAACCGGAGGGCCTTGTGCCTGGTCACGCTTAGGCTTTCTCATGTTTCCTATGGATACTGCTCTACACCCTCGCTATATCAGAGACACTATTCAATTACCTACGGACTGTGATTCTGAAATTTCATTGCTTTCCAAAACAGAATATGTTAGTTTAGCTGGTTCTATCGTAGGGGTGCCAGGACTCGCAGTATATAATACCAGAGTTATTAATAAACTTGCATGTTTAGTAGTCAAGAATATTAACTATACATCAGCTTAAACACAACCATGGCTGCAGTGATTTTGAAGGGTTGTGTTGCTTCAATTTATCCGACCACTCCATATCAATCAACTCCCATATAGAGGCCCTGCATAAATTAGTGAAGGGGGTGCAGCAGGATGTTGACAAGGGGTGGTGGGATTGGGCTTTTGGATGGCTGCCTAATTTAGGCCAACTGCGTTATATCTTTGGTGTAATCATTATCATAACAGATATTTTAATTTCGTTATGTTGTTGTATTCAGTGTGTGCCTAACCTTCTATCTCAGTGTCGCCCAAGAACATTGACATTTCAGCTTATAGGATATACTTAGTTGTAAGTTGGCCAAATGGTCCAAGGGTGGAAATGTAGTGCTACATGCACTACGTGCAAGATAAACAATGGTGCAGGGTGTTGACCATTGCCCTCTGCTTCCATTGGCTTTCGCTTCCATTTTGGTTCACGACTCCATTTTGGCGAGTCTGGTTCAGTGCGTAAGGCACTGTTCTGTGTTTTTCCACAAGCTTCGGCAAGTTGAAGGGTGGGGTGTTTTTCTGCTCAACTTCGCTTCATCTTCCTGATACAAAGGGCGCTATTTACATTCCACGAGCTATCAGTTAGAACAACAGGGGGATGCGCCTGTACACAAGGAGGAATGCAAGCTTCACCTTGGAGCCCTCTCCTGGGAACTTGGCCCGTTCTGAGGAGACGTCTCGAAGGGTGAACAAGGTACCGCCGATTGCACAATTTGTAAAGGAGGTGGTCTTTTTCTAGAAAAGACTCCTGGGCGTTAGTAAATACTATAAAGGTTGGGGGCCTGGATGGACTGGTTTAGGAACTCTCTTCTGGGTTGGACGCAACGCCAGGAGGACTGATTGTCCCGAAAGAGGCTCCCTGTGCCAGCTGATTTGGGTTCCCCGGCTTTGTGTACGGCGGAGGGATGCAGATGCTTTTTTCGGTGATGCTTTTCAATTTATTAAGTATATTGTGTGTGCGTGCGTAATATGCACTTATTCTTGCAGTCATTTTCATGCTATTGAGCATTGAAGTATATTGAGTGTGCGTGTATTATATGCACTGACTCTTGCAGTTATTCACAGAGTGCTTATATTCTCACCATTATTCTCATGTTATTCTCTTGATATATATATATATATATGTATATATATTAGTGTGGTTAGCTTTGCCATATGAGAACTTGCTCCTTAAATAAACTTGATTATTTTACTCACTAAGGTGTTTGAGAGTGATTGCTTTACATTGTGCCTTAAAATATCCTGAAGTGCATAATTTTGATATTCTGAAGAGTAAAGCAACACACTGGCACAGGGGACCTGGTTAGCAGGTACCCAGTGCACTTCGAAGTTGGATCAAAAACCTGACAAAAAGTGTGTTGGGGGGGGGGGGGGGGGTTGTGGTACTGCAACCAGAACCCAGCTTCCAACTCAATGCCCCCACCCCCCCCCCCCCACAGGCCAGGAGTCTTAGTCACAACCTGGGAGAGTCTTCCTAGTCTGTCAGGTGAGGAAGAGCAAGGAAGCAGGATAGATGGTTGCCTTATATCCTTAGGTTCAGGTCATTTCCACTGGGAAGCTGCCCTACCTCAACAGTGTTAGGAACCCATTTAAAATGTTCTTTGCCTGCTTTTAGTTTCCTTATCAGGGGCCTAGCTTGCTATTAGGGCCTTGGTTAAGTCCCCAAATCATGCTGTGTTTGAAATTTTAAAAGTTATGATAGGCATTCAAACCTTCTTAGGACTTTTGTGAACGGTTATAATCAAATCAAATCAAAAACATTTATAAAGCACGCTACTCACCCGTGAGGGACTCAAGGCGCTAGGGGGAGGGGGTTACTGCTGCTCGAAGAGCCAGGTCTTGAGTTGCCTCCAGAATGCGAGGTGGTCCTGGATGGTCCTGAGGTTGGTGGGGAGGGAATTCCATGTCTTGGCCGCCAGGTAGGAGAAGGATTTCCCACCTGCCGTGGTGTGGCGGATTTTAGGGACGGCGGTGAGTGCGAGGTTGGCGGAGCGAAGTTGACGGGTGGGCGTGTAGAAACTGAGGCGATGGTTGAGGTATTCGGGTCCCTTGTTGTGGAGGGCTTTGTGTGCGTGGGTGAGGAGCCGGAAGGTGATCCTTTTGTTGACGGGAAGCCAGTGCAGGTGTCTCAGGTGGGCGGAGATGTGGCTGTTGCAGGGTATGTCGAGGATTAGGCGGGCGGAGGAGTTTTGTATTCGCTGCAGACGTTTCTGGAGTTTAGCAGTGGTTCCTGCGTATAGGGTGTTACCGTAGTCCAGGTGGCTCGTGACAAGGGTCACAGTCTTTCTGGTGTTGGCGGGGATCCAACGGAAGATCTTTCAGAGCATGCGGAGGGTGAGGAAGCAGGAAGATGATACGGCGTGGACTTGTTTGGTCATGGTGAGAAGTGGGTCCAGGATGAATCCGAGGTTGCGTGCGTGGTCTGAGGGGGTTGGTGCGGTGCCAAGGGCCGTGGGCCACCAGGAGTCGTCCCAGGCGGACGGGGTGTTTCCGAGGATGAGGACTTCCGTTTTGTCTGAGTTCAGTTTCAGACGGCTGAGTTTCATCCATTCTGCGATGTCTTTCATTCCATCTTGCAGGTTGGTCTTGGCGCTGGTGGGGTCCTTGGTGAGGGAAAGTATCAGCTGAGTGTCGTCGGCGTAGGAGGTGATGTTGATGTTGTGTTTGCGTACGATGTCGGCGAGGAGGCTCATGTAGACATTGAAGAGAGTCGGGCTAATCGAGGAGCCTTGTGGGACACCGCAGATCTCGGTGGGGTCTGAGCGGAACGGTGGGAGGTAGACTCTTTGGGAGCGGTTGGAGAGGAAGGAGGTGATCCACTCCAGGGCCTGTCCTTGGATACCGGTGGAGCGGAGGCGGGATATTAGGTTTCGGTGGCAGGCGGTGTCGAAGGCAGCCGAGAGGTCGAGGAGGATGAGGGCGACTGTTTCTCCGTTGTCTATCAGAGTTCTGATGTCGTCTGTGACTGAGATGAGGGCGGTTTCTGTGCTGTGATTGGCTCGGAATCCGGACTGAGAAGGGTCGAGTAGGTTGTTGTCTTCAAGGAAGTTGGTAAGTTGCTTGTTGACGGTCTTCTCTATGACTTTGGCAGGGAAGGGGAGGAGCGAGATGGGGCGGAAGTTCTTCAGGTCGCTGGGGTCCGCCGTAGGTTTCTTCAGTAGGGTGTTGACTTCAGCGTGTTTCCAGCTCTCTGGGAAGGTGGCAGAAGCAATCGAGCTGTTGATGATGGTCTGGAGATGTGGGGCGATGTCATCGGCTTTGTTGAAGATGAAGTGTGGGCAGGGGTTTGAGGGGGCACCGGAGTGGATGGAGTTCATGGTAGCTTTGGTCTCTTCCGTGCTGATGTGAGTCCAGGCGTTGAGGGTGATGGCTGGGGTTGTAGGTTCTGTGGTGGTTGGCTGGGTCTGGTGTCCAAAGCGGTCGTGTAGGTCGGTGATCTTACGATGGAAGGTGGTGGCGAGGGAGTTGCAGAGGTCTTGTGAGGGCGTTGGGATTGGAGAGCTCTTTGACAATGTTGAAGAGTTCTTTGCTGTTGTGAATGTTCTTGTCCAGTCTGTCTGTGAAGGAAGTTCTTTTGGTGGCGCGGATCAGTTGGTGGTGTTTTTGAGGGCAGACATGTTTTCTGCGGTGTGGTTCTTGCGCCAGGCTTTCTCGAGGGTGCGGCAGGTTTTTTTTAGATTCCTTGAGGGTGTCTGTGAACCAAAGAGGTTTCCTGGTGTTGGTCTGTCTTGGGAGGCGTCTGAGGGGTGCGAGGTTGTCTGCGCAGTTGGTGATCCAATGTGTTAGGCTGAGGGCTGCGTCGTTGGGGTCGGTGGAGAAGGTGGGTTGGTTGTCGCTGAGAGTGGAGAGAAGCTGTTCCGTGGGGATTTTGTTCCAATGTCTGCGTGGGATGGGTTGTGTGTGGAGGTGGCGAGTCACGCGTCGGAAGGTGAAGTGGACATATCTGTGGTTGGTCCAGTGTATTACGGAGGAGTGGATGAAGGATACGTGGTTGCTGGTGGAGAAGATGAGGTCGAGCGTGTGTCCGGCGATGTGGGTGGGGGTGTTCACCAGTTGCTTGAGATCGAGGTTGGCAAGGTTGTCGAGCAGGGCGGTGGTGTTGGGGTCGTTGTTCTGTTCCAGGTGGAAGTTGAGGTCACCGAGGAGGATGTAGTCTGGCGAGGCAAGGGCGTGCGGGGAGATGAAGTCAGTGATAGAGTCGCTGAAGAGGGCGCGTGGTCCAGGGGTCTGTAGATGAGAGTTCCTCTGAGGGTGGTCCTGGGGTTGGTGTGGATCTGGAAGTGCAGGTGTTCGGCGGCGAGGGGGGGTGTCTTCGGTGGAGGTGGTGACGTTGATGGAGTCCTTGAAGACGATGGCGATTCCTCCACCGACTTGGTTGGTGGGGTCTCTCCTGGAGATCTTGTAGCCGTCGGGGATGGCTATGGCGATGTCCGAGGCCGAAGAGGCGTTCATCCAGGTCTCAGTGATGAAGGCGACGTGCAGTGGAGTCCAGGGGGTCCCATAGTTCAATGGCGTTCTTGTGGACGGAGCGTGCGTTGATCAGGATGCATTTGAGGTGGTTGTTGGCGCGTGGGCTGGCGGGCGGGGTGGTTTCGTGGTGGAAGGTGAGTTTACAGGTGAGGCATGCGAAGGGTCCATGGGTGCGTTTAGAGTTGGCTTGGAAGCAGGTACTGGAGCGCCCCGGGTTGAGGGTGTGGAGGGTGTTTGGGTCGTAGCGGTGCTGTGGGGTTTGCGAGTGCTGGGAGCCAGGGGTTGTGGCGCTGGGCGCGGCGGCCGCCATAAGAGGGAGGAGGGGGGAGGAGGGGTCAGCTGGGGGCGGGGTGCGGGAGGGGGGCAACGAATGGGAGCAGGGGGGGGGGGCCAAGCAGGAGGTGGCGGCGGGAAAGCAGAGGGTGGGGGGGTCAGGTAGAGAGGAAGGGAGAAAAGATAGGGAAGGGGGGATTACAGAGGAGGAGGGGAGTCAGGAAGAACAGAAGAGGAGAAGAGAGAAGAGTCAAGAGAGAAGAGTCAAGAAGAAGAGTAAAGAAGAAGAGGAGAGAAGAGTCAAGAGAGAAGAGGAGAAGAGTCAAGAGAGAAGAGAGAAGATTCAAGAAGAAGAGTCCGGCAGAAGAGGAGAGACCTGAGAAGCAGAGGGGAAGCATCCAGAAGATGAGGAGAGGCCACAGAGGAAGAAAAGGAACACGCAGAGAAAAGTACAGAAGAGGAGAAGAACACGCAGGTCGGGTGCAGAGGAGAAAGAAGAACACAGATGAAGAAAGAACACGCAGGTCGGGGTGCAGAGGAGAAAGAAGAACACAGATGAAGAGCAAAGCAGGAAGAGACGCGGTGAGGAAGAGGAGAAAGAAGAACACAGATGAAGAGCAAAGCAGGAAGAGAACGCAGTGAGGAAGAGGAGAAATGAAGAACACAGAAGAAGAAAACACGCAGGACGGGTGCAGAGAAAAACACAGATGAAGAAAGAACACGTAGGTCAGGGTGCAGAGGAGAAAGAAAAAACACAGATGAAGAGCAAAGCAGGAAGAGACGCGGTGAGGAAGAGGAGAAAAGAAGGACACAGATGAAGAGCAAAGCAGGAAGAGAACGCGGTGAGGAAGAGGAGAAATGAAGAACACAGAAGAAGAAAGAACACGCAGGACGGGGTGCAGAGAAGAACACAGATGAAGAAAGAAGAAAGAGCACGCAGGTCGGGGTGCAGAGGAGAAAGAAGAACACAGATGAAGAGCAAAGCAGGAAGAGAACGCGATGAGGAAGAGGAGCGGGGCCGAGGAAGAGCAGAACATGCAGCAAGTTGGCTGCAGAAGAGGAGCAGAGAGCGAAGGGAAATGGACAGCAGAGGTGCGGAGAGAGGTTGGAGGAGAGAGCGGAAGGCAGAAGACAGAAGTACAGGAAAAAAAAAGGGTGAGTAGCGCGGGGCTGGGCGAGGGGCTGGGCGGGGGGAGTACTTACTGTTTTAGCAGGTCTTGCTGGGAGGTGTCAGGAGCCTGGGCTGTTGGAGCTGCAGCGGCAGGGGGAGCGACCTACCCTCAGGTAAAAACGTTGCAACTATTTTAAAAATCATGTCTGAGGCAGCAGGTCCCTCCCAAAAGCTCAACTTGGATCCCTATGAAAACTTTAAGGTTACCCACCTTAAGGCCCTCTGCCAATCGTGATAACTTGCCATGGGCCCTAAGCCCACAAAAGCCCATATGCAGCAGTTGCTAGCAGAAAATGATAGGACCATGGCAGAAAAAGAAACACCCACTGGGGAGAGGAGGATGAGGATTACCTCACCACACCCTCCGATAGTAACATCACTGGGAGCACCACGGACAGTACTCCAGTGAATGGAGACATTGTAGATGCTGATCTCCAAAAATATCTAAGAGGATAGAATTAGAGTTTAGCTTTAGAAAAATAAATGATTTATATGGGCTTAGAACCTATAGCTGGGGGCAGTAACAATTCAATTAGGAAGAAAAAAGCTTTCGACCCTAAAATCCCCAAAGGGATTGTCCCCAAATACAAGCAAGGTGATGATATCACCAAATGTTTCTCAGTCTTTGAGAGGACTTATAAAATGAGGAGACTCAACAAAAAGTATTGGGGCTCTCTACTATGGGAGCTGCTTTCAGGCAAGTGCAGGGATGGAGTCCTGACACTTGATAGGACAGATGCTGAGTCTTATGACCTCATGAGGGATACACTGATTGAGGGCTTTGGACTCACCACTGAGGAATATAGAATCAGGTTCAGGTAGACTCAGAAAACCCTGGGAGACTCAGAAAACCCTGAGTCAGTCCTGGGTTGATTTTGTGGACTTTTCAGTGAAAACACTAGGTGGAAGTCAGGCGCACGTTTATGATGGGCTTTATAATTTGATTACGAAGGAACATCTTTTAAGTAACTTTACTTCTGAAAAGTGACATCAATGCCTTGTGGACCTGGAGCTCCCCAAGAGTTGGGGAGGAAGGCTGATCATTGGGTTAACCTAGGGTGTCCAAGAATAGTCATGGAAAGGTTGACCAAAAGAGAGAAAAAAGTGGACTACTCTAACAATAAGGAAAAGGAGTCCTCTGTAGGCCCTCAAAAATATGTTCAGGAGGGTGGGCCACAAGATACCTCACAATACAAAAGTGGGTATCAGGGTAAAAAATGCAATGCCACAAAGGCTTGGTGCTTTGATTATAAAAAGACAGGGCACCAAACCAAGAACACTTATTGTCCCAAAACCAAACCCACTAGTGTGCCCGTCTCACACCCGAGGTTGCCAGTCTAGCCTATGAAGAGGTCCTCAGCCTTCAACTGGAAAGTGGGACCCAAAGGTGAGTTGGAGTTTCCAGAGTGGAGTAAACACTTCCACCACTTACTGGCAAATGGAATCCCAACCGCTGCCCGGAGAGATATCTGCACCAGTAACACCATTGTGCATGACAGGCTGGTATTCTTAAACGAGTACATCCCAGGTGAGACTAAAAGAGTAAGGACTGTCCCAGGGGACGTTACTGATAGGCCAGTGGCTTTAGTACCCCTAGAGATTGCCGGGATCCTTAGTTGGAGAAGGGTGGTAGTCAGTTCAGACCTCCCCCTTGATTGTCTCCTTGTGCCAGTCCTCTCCCAAGGATTATACGGCTCCTGCAGTTAGTAAAAGTAGGCCCCAGAAGAAAAGGAAAAGAAGAAAGTTTAGGAAAAGTGGGCAACTTTTAACCAAAGTTCCAGTGAGCCAAGGAGATTCTGCTCCAGTAAGGAGGAATTCCCCAGCCTGACACACAAGAAGTTCTGACTAGTCCAGCAGTTGCTACGCTTCAGTTTGTGGTTCATCAGCTAACAGAAGAGAGAATAAAAAAGGTTTATGTTACTTACCCTGTAATCATCTTTTCGTGGTATGAAGTGCTGTAGATTCACATGCTCTGCATACATCTGTCATCTAGTGTTGGGTCCGGATGTGTACAAGTTCTTTCTCTTCAAAGAAGTTGAGAAAGTCACAAGATAAAGAGGCCACTTCTCTTGGTGATACTGTGCATGGCCATCGACTCCATTGTTAGATTGTTTTCCCAGAGTCAGTTGAGAATGGAGTGTAAATGTAGTGTTAGCAAGAGATGCATGTGAATTGCAATACAATATTGCAACAGCCACAGGTATCCGGTGAGGTGGGCAGGTGCATGTGAATCTACAGCACTACATTACACGAACAGATGCTTACAGGGTAAGTAACATAATCCGTTCGATTGCATGTGTGGCTGTAGATACACATGCTATGTACAGACTATAAAGCAGTGCCCTCCCAAAAGCTGTGGCTAACCTATGTGTGTGTTGCAGTGGTCTGAAAAAGAGTAAGGTGCACGGCTTGTCCAACATTTGCTTGTTGCCGTGCAATAACATCCAAACATTAATGTTTAGTAAATGTGTTTGGATTTGACCATGTGGTTGCTATACAGATGTCAACTATTGGTATGTTACAGAAAAAGCCATAGATACGCTTATTTTATGAGACAAGTAACCTCTAAGTGGTATTGGTAGAACTCTTAGCTTTAACATAGAATGTTGGATACATTTTATTATCCATCTTGATATATCTGCCTTAGATATAGCCTTCCCTGTATGTGGAGGTGAGAAAGCAACAAAGAGTTGTTTAATTTCACCAAAGTTTTTAGTCCTATCCATATAGTACATTAATGCTCTTAACATCCAAGGTATGTAGAGCTCTTTCTGCAACTGAATCAGTTTGAGGAAAGAAAACCGGTAACTCAACCGATTGGTTAAAGTGAAAAGTAGAAACAACCTTTGGAAGACATTTTGGGTTGGTACGAAGGACTACCCTTATTCTTATGTATTTGGAATAGGGGTTCTTCTAAGGGTAATGCCTGAAGCTCACACACACCTTAGTGAAACTGAAGTGGACAGTTATGTAAAGGTTTTAATGGCGGTCTTATAAGTCTGGTAAGTAAAATGTTAAGGTTGCATATTGGTGCTGGAGGTACTTTAGGTGGAATTACTCTTTTAAGACATTCCATAAATGCCTTCATAACAGGAATTTTGAACAATGGTAAATGTCTGTTTTGTAGATATGCGGCTATTGCTGCAAGGTGCAGTTGTACGCTAACCTACAAGATAGTAAATGTAGCAAATGGCAAACAATATTTCAAAAAGCTGGATTAAACAGATCAATTTGTTTGCTTTGGCAATAAACTACAAATCTTTTCCGTTTAGCGGGATAGCATGCTCTGGTAGTGGGTTTGTGTGGTTCCTTAAGAATGGTCATGCATTCTAGAAGAACAAGTTACTTACTTTCGCACAGAAGAAGATGAATGGAACCGAGCATCACTCGGAGCAACGCCGACACGGACTCCAACGGCGCCTCCTCCGGAGTCTGCTGGCACCCAAGTAATGGAGCCGGCTGGCCAGGGGAGAGCATTAGCGTCGGCTGACGCGGAGATGACAACGGCACCACAGATCTAGATGGGGACGCCATAACTCGAGGAGACATCATCGACCCGGAACCCTCAACCGGGCAGAATGGCATAAACGGCTTCGTCCGATATGGAGCCAGGGAGCCCAAAGAAAATGCTAATGGCCCTGTGGGATCCGCTGGTGCACCAGCAGGGGCTATAGCCTGGAAAACAGCATACATGGCATTTAAAAATGCCAACGGATCTGCTCCCGGAGCCGGCAAGGCAGGATAACACTGTTCTTGATCCTGCTGCTGCACATCAGGCTCTTGTGGCGCCGGAGAAAACAGACCTATGAGGAGCCACCTCAGACTGACGGCGTCGGAGATACTTCTAGGCTCTGGGGCTGCAGTCACAGTAGGGCTCACCTCCCAATTACTTCGACGTCGAGTTGATGGAGACCACGACCACGGTCGGCTCCGTGTCGATCAGCGATGTGAACCATGACGGCGGCGAGAGTCATGCCGACGCCTCTTCTTATGCCTCCTGGAAGAGGCGTGAGATAAAGCCCTCTTGTGGTCCTTCTTCTTAGCCTTCGCTAAGAAAAGCTTGGCCTCTCTCATGTGGATCAGTGACCGACATCCTACTGCCACATTCACTACAAGGCATGAAACCCGATTTTTTATTGGGGGAGACTGTTACAAACAAAGATACACACTATCCAACGAGCCTGGAAAAAAACGTTGGCGTCGAAGGCACGGAAAAAAGGAAACTGATGTCAGCATGCCGACGAGGACCTCTTATTGGCACGGTGACGTCAGACGGAGTTGCGTGGAGCCGTGCAACTGTGACGTCCTCGTCGACGTGGAGAGCTAGGAAGAGAACTTTCCGTCAGATGCTGGCGCAAGGATGAATTCATAAGGTGAGGAATCCACAGGTAGTCTGTATCCATCAGAAGCAGTTGTAAGTATCCAAACTCTATGATCTCAGGAGCCAAATTGCAAGGTTGAGTTCTTTGGCATTTGGGTGTCTGATTTCTCCACAGTTCTGCAAGAGAAGGTCTGGGCATAGGAGAAGCTTCTCGTGTGGTACTACTGAAAGTTCGAGTAGTGTTGTAAACCATGGTTGTTGTGCCCAAGTGGGAGCCACCAAAATAAGTGGGAGAGGTCTACCTGAGCTTCCTCACCACAAAGAAAGGAAGAGGTGGAAAAGCGTAGGCAAATATCCCTGACCAACTCATCCATAGAGCATTGCCCTTAGATCAAGGGTGTAGAAGCCTGGAGGCAAAGTTTGGGCATTTTGAGGTATTTGCTGTTGCAAACAGATCTATTTGTGGAAACCCCCACAGATGGAAGCATGTTTGTAGGACTAGAGGGTGGAATTCCCAGTCATAGTCTTGTTGCTGCATCCTGCTGAGTAGATCGGTAAGGTCGTTGTCTGTCCCCAGGAGCTGTCCCACTAGCAATTGAATAGTGGTGAATTGCCCAATGCCAGACTGTCCGAGCTAGTCGAGGCAACTGTAGAGAGTGTGTGCCTCCCTGTTTCTGCAAATGAAACGTGGCTGCTGTATTGTCCGTCCGGACTAACACTATCTTGCCTTGAAGATGATCTAGAAAAGCTTTGTGTGCTAGATGAATGGTGTAGGAAAATACCACTATTGGCATGGTCAATCCCCCACGTTTTGCCTAGTGTTGATGCCAACTTTAATTGGAAGTGTGCTGGGACCCTGCTAACAAGGCCCCAGCACCAGTGTTCTTTCCCTAAAACTGTACCTTTGTTGCCACAATTGGCACAGCCCTGGCACACGGTTAAGTCCCTTGTAAAAGGGACCCCTGGTACCAAGGTCCCTGTGGCAAGGAAGGCCTTAAGGGCTGCAGGACGTATTGTGCCACACTCAGGGACCTCTCACTCATTACATGCACACTGCCTTGCATCTTGTGTATGCTAGTGGAGAGAAAAGACAAAGTCGACATGTCACTCTCCTCAGAGTGCCATGCCCACAAACCACTGCCTGAGGCATAGCTAAGTCACCCCTATAGCAGGCCTTAAAGCCCTAAGGTAGGGAGCACTATACCACAGGTGAGGGCATAGCTGCATGAGCACTATGCCCCTACAGTGTCTAAGTGCATTCTTAGGCATTGTAAGTGCAGGGTAGCCATCCTGAGTATAGGGTCTGGGGGTTTATCAAAAACAAACTCCACAGTTCCATAATGGCTACACTAAATACTGGGAAGTTTGGTATCAAACTTACCAGTACAATAAACCCACACTGATGCCAGTATGGGATTTATTGAAAAATGCGGACAAAGGGAATCTTAGGGATGCCCTCTGTATGTTAGCCTGATAGTGTAAGACTCACCAGTCTCTGCCAGCCTGCCACTTACAGACGAGTTTCTGACCAAAGGGCGTTGAGTGCCTTTGTGCACTCTGTGAACAGAAACAAAGCCTGTCATGGGTGGAGGTGCTTCACACCTCCCTCTGCAGGAACTGTAACACCTGGCACTGAGCCTCAAAGGCTCAAGCCTGGTGTTACAGTTCTCCAGGGCACTCCAGCCTGTGGACATGCTCTTCCCCCTCCCCCTCCGACAGAAGTCCAGTGGGATAATGAGAAAAACAAGAAGGAGTCACCCCCTCAGCCAGGACCACCCCTAAGGTGTCCAGAGCTGAAGTGACCCCCCTCCTGGAGAAATCCTCCATCTTGCGTTGGAGGATTAGGACCAGTAGTGATAGGGATGTGCCCCCCTCTGCAGAGGGAGTGGACACAAGGAGGGTGTGGCCACCCTCAAGGACAGTAGCCATTGGCTACTGCCCCCTGATCCGAACACTCCTAAATTTTGTATTTAGGCGTGATTCTGAAATCAGCTCTTCAGATTCCTGATGACCTCAAGAAAGAATGACTGCTGAGCTGAAAAACCCTGCAGAGAAGAGAAGGAGACAACTGACTCGGCCACAGCCCTACCGGCCCGTCTCCTGCGTCAAAAAGTTGAAAGAGAAGAAGCAACGCGTTCTGCAGGACCAGCGACCACTAAGAAGCCTCCAGGGGACTGCCTGCCTCACTGAGGACCAAGAAACTCCCATGGACCGCGGACCTGTCCAAAAAAGACAAAGAAACCATCTTTAAAGGGACTCCCACCTCATTTAAGAAGCGCGAGTCCAAACTACTCTGCACCAGACGCCCCTGGCCCGTGTCCAGAGGAACCAACTACCCAGAGAGGATTCCCCAGGCAATTCAGACTTCTTGTCCACCCAGGGCTCACCTCTCCAGACTCCCACAACAACACCTGCAGAGTGAATCCGAAGGACCTCCCTGACCGCGACTGCCCAGGATGATGATATCAATCGCCCAGAGAAGCACTGCACCCCCAGGCCCAAGAAAAACGGACCACTGGTGCAGCAATGACCAGCAGGCAGCCCCCCACTTGCCCAGTTGGTGGCATGCCCAAGAAGTCCCCTGTGCCCTGCCTGCGGCGCTTAAGTGACCCCCAGGTCCCTCCATAGTGTTCTATTGAGAACCCAATGCCCTGTTCACACTGAGGGTGTGGTTGTAATTTGCTGTGTCCACTTTCAAAATAGTTTTTTGCCATTTTAAAGAAAACTGTGTACATTGTTGATTCCATTCAAAGTTCTAAGAATTACTATGCAAAGTACCTTTCATTTAACGTACGTAACTGCTAAATGAATCTTGTGGTTCTGGAAATAAATTAACAAAATAATATGTCTCTATATAAAATCCTATGGGTCTGGAGTTGTCATTGAGTGTGTGGTTTACTTATTTCTTGTGTGTGTACAAAAAATGCTTGACACCACCCTCTGATAAGCCTAACTGCTCGTCCACACTACGACAAATAGAGCATTAGTATTATCTATTACTGCCTCCGTCAAGCCTCTTGGGGAACCTCTAGACTCTGTGCACACTATATCTAATTTTGATATATTATATACAGAGCCAGTTTCCTACAAATGGCTTGAAGCTCCAAGTAACTGATGTGTAGAGCTTTGTGTTTAATGTCCAACAGCCCTGGTATTGAGAGATTGTGTAGATGGGCACCCCAACCTGTGAGGGCTGCGTCGGATGTGAGAGTGATTAGTGGAACAGGGTCTACAAACACCGCTCTTTTGTCAGGTTTTGCGTGTTCCACCATTGCAGAGAAGAGTGTGTGCAGCTGTCTACCAACACTAGAGCATGGAACTGACCCTGTGCTTGAGAATGAGTCGCCAGACACTATTGCAGCGGACCCATGTATAGTCGTGCATATGCCACTATTGCAATACAAGATGCCATCATCCCTAGAATTCTCTGAACTGATCGTACCAGAATAAGCTGGTTGGGGAGTATTTGACTCAATAGAGTTGCTAAATTGTGAATCCAGAGAGCATTGGGGTAGGCTGTTTCTGAGACGGTTGGATGTGAGATTTTTGTATACTGATGGTAAACCCTAAGTGCTGAAGCAGATGAATGGCTGTTTGTGTATGTTAAGACACTGCTGGAGTGAACTGGACTTGATAAGCCAATCGTCCAGATATGGGAAGACGATTACTTTGAATGCCTAGATGTGCAGAGACTACTGAGAGTAATTTTGTTAACACACTCGCTGCAGTTGATACACCGAGAGGGAGTACCTTGAACTGGTAATTCCATAATCCTATGACACATCTAAGCTATTTCCTGTGTGCTTGATGTACTGGAATGTGAATATAAGCATCCTTTAGATCTAGAGCAGACATGAAGGCTCGTTGTTGTAATAGTGGAATCGTGGTATTACATCCTGGAGAGTGACCAAATGAAAGTGTTCTGACAGAATGTCATTGTTTAGTGGTCTGAAATCTAGAATTGGGCGAAGGGAGCCACCCATTTTTGTGAATAAGAAAGTATAGGGAATATATTCCTGTTTCTTTTTTATTAATGGGAACTAACTCCATTACTCCTTTCTGAAAGAGAGCCTATACTTCTTGATTTAACAGTTGTAAATGTTCTACAGAGAGTTTGTGCTTTCTGGGTGGTATGTTTGGCATGTGGTATCATGAGCACCAGGCAATAACCATGTTGGATAATATCCAACACCCACTAGTCTGTTATGTTTTGCCAGTTGGGAAAACATTGTTGTAGGCATCTCCCGACAGGTGCTGCGTGATTGGGGGAATGAAAAGAGTCATTGCTTTGAAGTGGAAGGGAAGGTATGTGGAGAGACACCTCTTCCTCAACTCCTGGAGTTGCTTTCCCTATATGAGCCTCTATAAAATCCTCTAAGAAGGGGATGCGGAGTGTTGTTGGCTGAAAGAGGTAGAGGATTCTGATGTTGTCTGTTTATTCCTTTGTTTGAAGTCAGGTTTGCAAAAGGAGCCTCGATTACCAAGAGTGTGAAGGACTCCCATAGCCTTTGCAACATCAGTGTCCTTTTTAATTTTCTCTAACACTTGGTCCATCTCTGGACCAAAAATGTGTTCCTGATCAAAAGGGGAATTAAGAAGTCTTTTTGGAACCTCAGGTTCAAAACCTGATACACGCAAACAGGCATGTCATCGTAATAAGACACTAGTGTTTATACCCCTTGCAGCTGTATCTGGAGTGTCAAGAGCACATCTACTAGAGTTAATAGATATTAACTTCCCCTCTTGTACAAGCTGGTGTCCATTCTTTTTAAACTCTTCTATGAGATGTTGAATAAGATCTTCTACCTCACCCCAATGTGCTCTATCGTATCTTGCCAACAGTTCTTGGGTGTTGGTAATTCTCCAGTGGTTGGCTGCTTGAACCCCCACCTTTTTGCCTAATGCATCAAAAAGTTTTGACTGTCTGAAGGAGGTGCATCTCCGAACGTTTGGGAATTAGCTTGTTTACGAGCATTTAAAACTACCAGGGAAGTCTGGAGGAATGTGTCCTTTAATACAAGCAGGATCTGAAGGGACTACCTTGTATTTTTTGTTTTTTTTAAATCAACTCTAGGCATAATTATCCGTGCACGGACAGGGTCTTTAAAAAGTTAGCCTGTGTCATACCCTTTAACATGGGCAGATATTGAGATGCCATAGTGGTGGAGTAAAGGGTTTCAAATAAGAAATAATCTTCTATATGGTCCTTATGTGATGAGACCTGATGATATGCAGCCACCCGAGCTACCAATTCTTTGAAGGATGTGGTATTCTCTGGTGGTGATGGTTTAGCTCGGTATAAATCTAGATCTGTATCCCCTGGTGAGTCAATGTCATATGTATACCAAGGGTCTAATGGTAGCTGCTGTGGTCATGATCCCCCTCCTGATCTTCCACGTAGGATTATGGAGACCCTAAGTAAGTCCCTTCTATTAGATCTTCAGCCTCAGAGTGTGAGTGACATGGAGGAGAGGATGGTAAAGGTGGAGGTATCGGACTAATGGCCATGTACTTTCCCTTTATCTTGTGAGGAGGTGTCTGTACATCAATACCCTCCTCAAATGAATTCTGATGTTTCGAATGGGATGGTTTTGCAAGGATCCAACCAGTATTTGTTGAATATGGAATGTCTTGTTTCGGATCGAGCTTCTCCGCCATAATTTGTAAGATAAGCTCTGGTGTTTAAACAATCATTCTTGATCAGTGTGGAAAAATTTGATGCTAGAGAGGGCTTGAGCTTCGGTGCTGAAATGGTCGATGCCAATGATGTCGGAACTGAAAACAGCTTTGGTTAGGTCGAGCCGAACTAGTTTATGGGCGGAGTCTTTAGGCTTGGCTGAGCCGGAAGGCAGGGCATCCTTGGCAATTGTTCGTTGTCGACCATGGCCCGACGCTAGTGGTTGCCCAGGAGTCTTATGTTCAATCAAAGCCAAATGTTTTCTGGCACATGTAATATGGGTGTTTGTACTCACTGCGTGCTGCTTTGATGAACTTCTTAGGTCTGCATGCTGGTTTCATTCTCAGGGTCGGATTTGGAGTCTAGAATCGATAAGGCCTCCTCTTCTGCCGCAGACGACACGTTCAACGATCCTGCAGCATTTTCTTCAATCTAAATGATCAACATGCCATTTTTTTTTTTTTTTTTTAACCAGGCAATAAGCAGAGGTTGCAAACAGAGTGGAGGTCTGCGTGGGGATATTTGGCATGAGACCTGGGACAAAACTGAAAAGGTGTCACTTCCATCAACAGCGCATTTCTTATGCGAACCGAGCTATGAAATAATGATGGCCCGACCAGTCAAGGCGCACAGGCCGGGAACAAAAGTCGAGATTTGTTTCCTGTGTTCACTGTATGTGAATGGTACGCAAACAAGAAACAATACTGAGTATGGGATTGTAAGTTCTTCCGAAGGAAGCCCGCAACGGTCTCAAACAAGAGCACCGAAGAACACACCCGAACCCGATGGTGGAAGGAAAACAATCCAACAATGGAGTTGATGCCCATGCACAGTATCACTGAGAGGAGGAGTCACTTTACCATGTGATTCTCGCGACTTCTTAGAAGAAAAACAACTTGTACACATCCAGACCCAAAACTAGATGGCAGAAGCATGCAGAGCATGTTTATCTACAGCCACACATACCATTGAACAGGGTGTTTGCTACAGGATGTAGTAACCCCCAACACTAAAAGCACGAACAGGCTCCCTGAGCCCAAAGAAGCCTGTAGATTAGCTACTTCACCTGTCAGTGAAGGGCTAAAGGTGTGTTTCTGGGCACTGACAGCTGTCAGGGGCCTCTAATGGGCGTTAGCTTTTATGGCTGCACCATCCTTTGCATGGTGGTCAAGTACTCACCTGATTCCAGTGATCTTGGTATCTAAATTCATATAAAAGTAAGTGTTCTGTTTATACCTTGGTGTTGGATTTCTTTATTGAGTGTGTGTTCACTTGCTGCCTATGTGTGTGCTTTATATACTTAGCACTGCCCTCTGATATGCCTAACTGCCAACCCCCCCCCCCCCCCCACACACACACACACACACACACACACACACACACACACACACACACACAAAAGAACATTTGGGATGATATTTGCATTTCTGTGATAACTTTGGTGTCTGCCTGGACTTTTTGCAGTGTAACTCTTTTTGGTCCACTAAATAAAAGCCAGCTTCCTACACTATATGTATGACCGATACTGCTTTTAAATGTACCTTGAGACTCCCACTTCGATGACTGGGAATAATTCAAGAATGTGAATCTATGAAAGAGCCAATACTGGAGAATTAGAAGATATCCTGGATTACCTGATCCAGTCAATAGAGTTTCTCATAATATATTGCCAATGCTGTGCTTTTTATATAGCCAATGTCAGTTTGAGCCCTCTGCTGCTGGTGGCATCTCCTATTATGAGACTTGAATTTTATCTTTTAGGTTTTTTTTCTCCTACCTATACTGCTGTCAGGTTGGATTAACAAGCTAAAAGAAACAGATAGGTTACTCTTCTAATATTGTTTTATTCATTACCATGTCACAAATTCTCTGATTATGAATATTTCAATGCACGAGTGCCTATGAAAGGTGCTGAAAAAGTTCTCACAGCCAACAGTCCAATATGTACTTTGGTCACAGAGCTCTTGTGCAGCAGACAACTTAGATCAACGGGACAGTTAAATCAAGAGGTTTCACCTGGCAAGCATGCCTTCATTCTTATTCTGAAACACTACCCAAAACCAAATTAACTATGTTATTGCTTATTTTCCATAACCTTGGGTCTAGGAGAGGCAGTCCTATCTACCAGCAGTTACATTCCAATTAAGTCACAATGCAAGTTGTCTCTGCTAACCATCTCACCTGTGCCTCAAAGACAAGAAACCTGCACAAGGACCATAGAAATGTCCATCTATATGGAAACATAGGTCTGTCCATATCGAAAACAGGTCTGGCTATATCCAAAATAGCTGTGTCAAGAGTGCTCTTCTCAAAAGCATAGGCTTTTAAGAAGAGCACACTTTCCTAGTTATACTTACAAGTCAAGCACTTCTTCAAGAAATGTTGTAAGATATGCAGGATCTTCAGTCAAAGACAAAATTCGAAGCATATCAGTCATCTACAGTAAAAAGATAGAAGAAGTTCGCTTTACCAAAGTTATTTTCATTTTTCATGTTTTCTATATATTCAAAGCAAAGCTTTCTTAATCACTAGTTAAAACACCTATGCATTATTTTGTTGAAAAAAAAATGCATTACAAGTGGCAACCTAATTAATCCATATGAAAAAGTTACCTGCGGAAGATATACCATCAACCTGTAGATTACCCACCTGTAGACCAATATCAAGCATCAGACCAGATTTAAAAAAAATTAAAAAGCTTTCAGGTCGCATGTAAAGGGCACCAGACACTGTCGACAGCAGAACTGATGCCAGGCAGCTTCACTGAGGTCATAAAGAGCCTCCCCAGATCCAACGGCATCAGTTTCCATCTGTTTTTTTCCCAAGCTTTAGAGGTGAAAGACAGATTGACATTGATCTTATTGTGCAGTACCAAAAGATATATTTTGGGGTCTTAACACAACTCATCCATCAAATGGGGATACAGGCTTGTCGGTGAGGAATCTGAAGGTAGAGAATCCACCAGGGGGATCATTATTGCATGTAACTTTTTCTTCTGATTGATACTTCTACCTGCAGAGTCCTCACTTTTAGAATAGATTTCATAGCAATACCCTACCCAGGAGAAGGGGTGATTAACAGTTAAGACAAGGAAACTTTCTAGAATGGACTGACAAAGGGTCATACTTGTGTACTTTGGAGTCAAGGCAGCAGTGCTTGACAAAAGTGTGCAAGGATGCGGACATCGCTGCATTACAGATTTCTGCAAAACGGTCCCCTTCTCGAGCAAGTGCAGAAATAAAAGACTATGGGCCTGATTCTAACTTTGGAGGACGGTGTTAAACCGTCCCAAAAGTGGCGGATATACCACCTACCGTATTACGAGTTCCATAGGATATAATGGACTCGTAATACGGTAGGTGGTATATCCGCCACTTTTGGGACGGTTTAACACCGTCCTCCAAAGTTAGAATCAGGCCCTTAGTCCAGGTGGAATGGGCCCTGATGCTCTCTCGAGGATCCTTTTTGAATAAGACATAGCAGGTCTTAATACCTGACAAAGGATGGCCATCCATTTGCAAGTCCTTGGTGCAGTCCAGGTAGTAATTCACCACAGGCAGGCCAAGAGATCATTCCTTTACCGGCCGCGATTAAAGACGCGAGACGGTTTTCCACCGTGCTGTTTGTATTTTTGATTGTTTTCTACAGGCGACGATTGAGACTGACAATTTACTTAAAGAAAACAGGATATTTTGCTGTATTACGACTTATATTTTCGACTGATGATTTGGCCGTCTGAACAAATTATGAACTGAAATGCCTTGAGAAAGCCCTGGCTTACGTGCCCGTGGGGCGAAACACGTGTTGGCTGGCCTAAATTCATACACTTTTGGATCTCTGTGTGTGCTTACATTTTCATTGAGAATCAAAATATTTTCCTAAAATAAAATTGGACTTGGAGCAATTTTGACAATTCCTTTAGTTTTGTAGATGAACGCGATACACCTTCAGATATTTGGATATCAAGACATACATATTTGCATTTAAAAAGTGTGACCTCACTATTTTTCCTGAATCAAGTAATTCACCACCAGTCTGGGATCCAACCGAAGCAACGTACCTACTTTTTAGAATGTGGGAAAGATATAAGGTTGAAAGGGTGATTGATTGATCAAGATGGAAAGGGGTCATCACCGTCGGAAGGAAAGCAGCCCTGGTTCGCAACATCAACTTATGAGGATGTAAAGATGTGAAGGAAGGTCAGCAGCTAATGGCTTGCAGCCCACTAACCCTTCTAACAGAAGTGATAACAACTAAAAACACAGTGTTGAAAGATAACATTCTTAGAGTACAACTATGTAGGGGCTCAAATGGTATTCCCATCAAAAAAGATAAGAACCAGATAACAGTCCCACTAGGGAACTGAGGAAAATGCTTAACAATAGGATGCTTAAAAAGGGATGGCTGGTCCGGCAGACAAGGGGATGTAGACAAAGTAGCCAAAAACCCTTTTGGTTGTGCCAATCCTGCAACCCCCTTCAAGCAAAGGAAAAGCACATACTTCAGAACTTGGCCTGCAAGGGGTCCCGCACCATGTAACAAAGTTACCCCCTCTGCCGGAATAAGCAGATTTATGGAGGGGCAATGGGCTGACATGATTATGCAGGTCACCTCTGATGTTGTCCTGCTCAATCTCCAATCCCCAAGCCCCAAGCATTTAGGTGGAGGTCTCAGAGATTAGGGTGCAGAACCATTCCTCCTGACTGAGAGAGAAGGTCTGGCCTATTTGGAAGGTGAAGCGGGGACATGTGAAGATGTGTAGAACACCCGCATAACACACCCTTTCCGGTCAATCCGGACTTGGCCCAGTCTTGGCAAATCTTCCTGAGAATTCGAGAAGTCTAATGCATTGGGGGAAATGCATATTACAGCTTAGAATTCCACCTCAACTGAAAAGCATCCTTCAACACTCCCCTCAATAGGTACTGGAGGGCACAGAACTTCTGGCACTGAGCGTTTTTTAAGGAAATGAACAGGTCTACCTCAGAAGTGTCCCACTGGGCAAAGATGTCCTGGACTACCTCTAGTAGAAAATGTCACTAGCAATCCACAAGACTTGGTTCTGACATTTAGAGACCCCCCTAGGTGATTGGTGGTGAAGCCAAATTCCTAGGCAGTGTGCCCAAGACCACTGTAGCAACCCTCAGGAACAGTAGCCATTGGCTACTGCCCTCTGGCCCCTGTAAAGTCCCTAAAGAACAAGTTACTTACCTTCGGTAACACATTATCTGGTAGAGACTATCAAGCTGCAGATTCCTCACCTTTGAACTCCCTGGCGTCAGCTCCAAATCTGGAATTTTTTTCTGTGCAATACCCTTCACACGCCGTCGGGTGATGTCGTTTGGATCCTTGTGTGTCGGAGGTTCTGCGTGGCGTCGTCCGACGTTGGAGTCGTCTGTAACATCTCGTCACAATTTAAAAGGCACCACCCTTGCATGCATACATCAACTTCCATGCCAGAAGCGCAGTCATGAACAGAACTAACAGTTTGTCTGCGCAAAACTAGGGCCCTGAAAGGGATAAACCCTAACCCTACTAGACATACCTGCAGAGCAGGAAGGCATGGTTGTGTGTAAGGCATGGGTGTGTGTAAGGAATGTATAGCTAGATAGCGTCTTTATCAGATAATGTGTTACCGAAGATAGGTAACTTGTTCATTTGATAGAGACTCCTTACCTTTAAATAGACATCCAAGCCATAACCTCCTTTGCGGTGGGCTGCGGATACCCCTACCACACTACAAAGTCCTACAGGACTCAACGGGCAAAGTGTTAGTCTCTCCGTAACGGATTGTCCAGGCAGTAATGTCTTGAAAACGTGTGCAAAGATGCCCATGTTGCCGCCTGACAAATCTCCAGGACTGGAACACCACGAGCTAACGCAGTAGAAGCAGCATTGCCACTGGTAGAATAAGCCTTCAGGAGGCTGCTTCCTGGCCAATACATAGCAGATGGTTCGCTTCAGCACTGCCCGACCCTTCTTTGCTCCAATGTACCCCACAAAAAATTGCTTATCCACCCGGAACCTTTTTTGTGCATCCAAGGTAGAACGGCAACGCTCTTTTTTGGGTCCAGTCTGTGGAGTTGCTCCTCTTCCTTAGAGGGATGCGGCAGAGCAAAGAAGGTGGGCAGGGTGATGTTCTGACCCAGATGAAATGGGGTCACCAACATTGGGGAGGAAAGAGGCACGAGTTCGGAGTACCACCTTGTCTAGATAGATCGTGAGATACGGTGGCTTTGAAGACAGATTATATCTCACTCACCCTCTTGGCAGATGTTATTACCATTAAGAAGGCTGTATAGATGTGAGCAGCCGGAGGGGACAGTTGAGTAATGGCCCGGAGCACACATAAGAAATGTGAGGAGCAGATTTAAGTCCCATTGGGGCATAACAAAGGGCGTAGGGGAAAACATATGTACAAGCCCTTTGAGGAATCCATGTACAATGGGGGATTTGAACATAGAGGGCTGATCAGGCAGCCGAAGAAATGCTGATAAGGCGGAAAGATAGCCCTTGAGAATATCCAAGGCAGAACCCTGCTGGGTAAGGGAAGCATAAAGAGAAGGATATCAGAAAGAGAAGCAGAAAGAGGGTCAATAGACCTTTCTGTACAATAATATACAAGGTGTTTCCAACAACAGGCGTATATCGTTTTAGTGGTGGGACATCTGGCTGCCAAAATAACTTTACAGACTTCAGAAGGAAGGTCAAAAGCCATCAACTGTCGCTGCTCGATCTCCAAGCAGCCTGATCGGAGGATTGATGCTTATTTTGGGACGCTCAGGATACCAGACTCTCCGTGCCCAATCCTGAGCCACTAGGATGATGTGGGCCCAGTCGTTCTTGATCTTCTTGAGAACTCTGGGCAGGAGTGGTATGGGCAGAAAAGCATCCAGGAGCCTGGACTCCACTTGTGACAAAAAGCATCGCTGAGCGATTGCCGACTTGGAAACTCCAACGCGTAATACTGCTGACATTGCACATTCGCTGCGGAGGCGAACAGATCTAACCAAGGCTCTCCCCACAGCTGAAAGATTCCTTGCACCACATC
This sequence comes from Pleurodeles waltl, assembly GCF_031143425.1. Taxonomy (NCBI): domain Eukaryota; kingdom Metazoa; phylum Chordata; class Amphibia; order Caudata; family Salamandridae; genus Pleurodeles; species Pleurodeles waltl. Next base: position 433,490,788 of record NC_090440.1, on the reverse strand, counting down.
CGGATGAAGATACCATTTGTGATCCGCTAGGCATCGATCGCTGAGTTCGTCCACCCTGGCCTTCAGAGAACCTGCCACGTGTTGAACCACCAGGGTTATGCCCTGCTGTTCCAGCCATGTCCAGAGAGGCACAGCCTCTTGACAAAGGGTCCATGACCCCACTCTGCCCTGCTTTTTGCAGTACCGCAATTGCCGTGGTGTTGTCCATGAACACCTGCACTATATTCCCTTTCACAACAGGAAGAAATGCTTTCGATGCCAGTTGGATCGCCAGGAGCTCCAGTAAGTTGATATGGAGTCCGGGTTCCATCAGAGACCAGAGGCCTCCGATCTCCGCCCCATCCCAAAAGTGACATCTGTCACTACTGTGAGATCTAGCTGGAGAAGGGAGAGGAGTCTGCCTATGACCCAATCGCAGTTCACTAAACACCACTGCAGTTCCCTCCAAGATCAGAAACGTGTTGGTAAGATATCCCTGATGCTGCACCGACTGAAAATTCAGGTCCCACTGCAGAGCCCTCATATGCCATCTGGCATGTTTGACAGGATGCAGGAAGCCATGAGCCCCAAAAGCCTCAGTTTACCTCACCGAAATCCAGGATAGAGGCCGAAACATCAGTATCATGACCTGAATATCCTGGACTCACTGCTCGGGAGGATAAAACCGAAAGTGTACTGTGTCCAGAACAGCTCAGATGAAAGGGAGCTTTTGAGAGGGAGCTCAGGTGTGACTTTGGCACGTTTATAGTGAATCCCAGCAAATGTAGGTGGTCTGCAGTAATCTGAAGGTGGGTGATGAGAGCCTGGGGCAGAGGAACCTTCAACAGCCAGTTGTCGAGGTAGAGGAAGACTGAAATCCCTAACCTGTGCAGATGAGCTGCTACCATCGCCATCACCTTGGTGAACAACCGAGAGGCACTGGTGAGACCGAAGGGGAGCACAGTAAACTGAAAGTGCTTGTGGCCCACCTTGAACCACAAGTAACAACTGTGGGTGGAGAGGATGGGGAGGGGGATGTGAAAATAGGCATCCTAGTAGTCCAGCACTACAATCCAGTCTCCTTGGTCTAGGGCAGACTACCTGTGCAAGAGTGAGCATCTTGAATTTCTCTTTTTTGAGGAAGAGATTGACATCCTTTTAATCCAAGATAGGGCGAAAACCCTTTTTTGGGGGGGAAATCAGAAAGTAGCGGTAATAACAACCACTGCCGACATCTGACATCAGGACCCTTTCTCTGGCTCCCTTGGCCAAGAGAGCTGTAACTTCCTTGTGGAGCAAGATAAAATTATCCTCCATCAGCTGTTCTTTCAATGGAGGGATGGAGGGAGGGGAAGCCTGGAAGGGGAGGGAATAGCCCTTCTGTATGATCTGCAAGACCCATTTGTCAGGTTTTATGAGCCGCCAGTGAGGGAGATGAAATTTAATCCTCCCTCCAACTGGACGAACATGATCTTACAGAACCTTACTTGGAAAGCTTGGGTGCTGGCACATCTCCGGCTAGACCCTCCGGGTCTGAAGGTGCCACAACCTCGTCCTTGCACTGGATGCTGTGATGGAGGATGGTAGCTGATGGGAGGATGGCGTGGTACCCCGCCCCTTCCGAAGCCTCAAAAGGCAGACTTGCTAGTGAGCATGAGCCGAGAGGCCCAAGGATCTGGCGGTAGCACAAGAGTCCTTGAACCGCTCAACAGCAGAGTCTGCCTTCTCTCCAAAAAGGTGTGAGTTATCGAAGGGCATGTTCATCAGGTCTGCCTAGACATCCCCCGAAAAGCCAGTCGTACACAGCCAGACGTTGCGCCGAAGTGTCAGTGTTGATGAAATCGCACTGTCCAGCGAGTCAGTCGTGTCCAAACCGCACCAAATCAAACTTGGCTGCATCTCTCCATCCTTGGCAACTTGAGTGAGTGTCCTGCACGCCCTCCGGGACCTGCGGCAGCACCTGTGCCACCGTCTCCCATAAAGTATGGGAAAAACGGCTCAATAGGCATGAGGTGTTTACAGACCTCAATGCCAGGCTGGAGGAAGAAAACGTCTTCTTCCCAAGCCTCAGGCACTGATCTGGGCCATGTCTGCACCGTAATCTGAGCGGGGGTTGCTCCCTGATAAAATGGGGGGGGAAGAGGGGGAGACGCAAAGTCAGCCCTGACATTGGCTCCCAGACGATTCTGAGCAAGTGCCCACCCTGGGTTGACCCCATCTGTCCAACACGACGACGCCTGTAGCCTGAATCCAAAGGACCCCCCTGACAGAACTGGACGAAGATTTCCAACCCCAAAAGGTATTCCTGCACCCGCAGCCCCCTGGCCTTCGGGAATCAGACCTTTGGTGCAGGCACTCCTCCTCCTTGTCCAGCCTTTGGATTTCAGGAACGGACCCCCTGGACTTCACTTGCAGCAGCTTTGTGACCCTCTGGGTCCACTATAGGAAAGCATTAGGAGCCCGACGCTGTGCTTGCACTCTGCACATGGCTGCCCCTGCGCCGCTGAGGGTGTGTTTGGTGCTGACCCGTACCCCCTCCTCCCCCCCCAGTGCTCCTCTGAACCCTCCCCCCGGGTCTTCCCTCTGAAGGCGTAGTGTAGGGAAGTGCCAATGTTGGCATGGTTACCCTTCCACTTTTTGCCTAGTGTTGATGCCAACTTTGATTGAAAGGATGTTGGGACCCTGCTAACCAGGCCCCAGCACCAGTGTTCTTTCCCTAAAACTGTACTTTTGCTTCCACAATTGGCACAGCCCTGGCACACAGTTAAGTCCCTTGCAAAAGGTACCCATGGTACCAAGGGCTGTGCGGCCAGGGAAAGTCTCTAAGGGGTGCAGCATGTATTATGCCACCGTGGGCGACCCCTCACTCAGCCCATGCACACTGCCTTGCAGCTTGTGTGTGCTGGTGGTGAGAAAAAGGGAAATTCAACATGGCAACCCTGTCAGGGTGCCAGGCCCACAAACCACCACCTGTGGCATAGGTAAGTCACCCCTCTAGCAGGCCTAACAGCCTTAAGACAGAGAGCACTATACCACAGGTGAGGGCACAGCTGCATGAGCGATATGCCCCTACAGTGTCTAAGTCCATTCTTAGACATTGTAAGTGCAGTGTAGCCATCTTAGGTCTTGGAGTTTGTCATTATTAACTCCACAGCACCGTAATGGCTTCAATGAATACTGGGAAGTTTGGTATCAAACTTCACAGCACAATACAACCACACTGATGCCAGTGTGGTATTTATTGAAAAATGCACACAGAGGGCATCTTAGAGATGCCCCCTGTATGTTACCCCAACTGCTAGTGTTGGACTGACCAGACTGTGCCAACCTGCCACTTCCAGAAGAGTTTCTGACCACATGGGGTTAGTGCCTTTGTGCACTCTGTGGTCAGAAACAAAGCCTATCCTGGGTGGAGGTGCTTCATACCTCCCCCTGCAGGAACTGTAACACCTGGCAGTGAGCCTCAAAGGCTCACTCCTGGGGTTACAGTGCCCCAGGGCACTCCAGCTAGTGGAGATGCCCACCCCCCAGATAAAGCCCCACTTTTGGTGGCAGGTCTGGCGGAAAAATTAGGGAAAACAGGGAGGAGTGACAACCCCAGCTAGGACCACCCCTAAAGTGGGCTCAAGGAGGGTGTTACCACCTTCAGGGACAGTGGCCATTGGTTACTGCCCTCTGACCCCTAAAACGCCCCTAAATCTTGTATTTAAGGGCTCCCTGAACCAAGCTAGTCAGATTCCTGGCGACCTACAAAGAGAAGGACTGCTAAACTGAAAACCCCAGCAGAGCAGAAGGAAGACGACAAATGCTCTGGCCCCAGCCCTACCGGCCTGCTTCCTACTTCAAAGAACTTGCAAGAAGAACAGTGACGCATCCAGCGGGCCCAGCAATCTATTACAACTCCAGAGGACTGCCCTGCACCCCAAAGGACCAAGAACTCCTGAGGACAGCGGCTCTGCCCAAAAGAAACTTTCATCCAAGGATTCCCACCTCCCTCCAGATGCGAGTCCTAACCCCTGTGCACCCGATGCCCACGGCCCATGTCCAGGTGGTCCACCCAGGAAGAAAGGGTTCCCAGGCGATTGGGAACAAGAGCCCACCCTGGGTTGACCCCTCAAAGCCCCCACAATGACACCTGCAGAGAGAATCCAGAGGACCCCCGTGACTGCACGCTCCACCAGGCAGAGAAGGACATTTGGAGCAACCAGCAACACCCCAGCACCCAGGCCTTGGAGAACCCGACCCTCGGTGCAGCATCGACCAGCAGGCAGCCCTCTTATCTGTCCAACCTGTGGTGTGCCCGAGACACCCCCCCCAGATTGTGCCTGCAGCCTATAAGTGACCCCTGGGGTCACCTCATGAAGTTGCATTAGAAACCAGATGCCCTGTTTGCACCCTGCACCCAGCCGCCCTAGTACGACTGAGGGTGTGTGTTTGGTGCCTACTTGGGGCCCCTCCAGTCCTCTCTTGAACCCCCCTGGTACTTACCTGCTGGCTGACTGTATTCTGAGTACCCCACCCCGTCTCCATAGGAGCCCACGTTAATTTGGTGCCTCTATGACCTCTGCACCCAACCGGCCCGTGTTGCTGGAGGTGGGTGTTTGGTGTTAACTTGAACCCCCAATGACGGACTACCTAAAACCCAGGGAAAAGAACTGTAAGTCGAATACTTACCTGTAAAACTGTACAACCTTTTCTTCCCCGCACGAACTGCTGAAAATTGCAGTGTCTATTTTTAAAATAGCTTTTTGCCATTTTAAAGAAAACTGTATACAATGACGACTCCATTCAAAGTTCTGATTAAAACTATGCAAAGTACCTCAAGTTTTATGTATTTACCTGCAAACTGAATCTTGTGGTTCTAGAAATAAATTAACAAAACATTTTTTCTATATAAAAATATAAAATCCTACTGGTCTGGAGTTAAGTCATTGAGTGTGTGTTTCTTCTATTGCTTGTGTGAGCACAACAAATGCTTAACACTACCTCCTGGATAAACCTAACTGCTCGACCACACTACCACAAATAGAGCATTAGGATTATCTATTATTGCCTCTGTCAAGCCTCTTAGGAACCCCTGGACTCTGTGCACACTATATCTAACTTTGATATAGTATATACAGAGCCAGCCTCCTACAAGCATGTACTTAGCTGCAAGCAGGCCTGATTCCGAGTGCCCCCAGTCTCCATAGAAGCCCATGTTAAGTCAACATCAACTTTGACCTCTGCACCCAGCTGGCCCCGTATTGCTGGTGGTGGGTGTTTGGGGTTAAGTGAACCCCAACCTGTGGACATCCTAAACCCCGGCTGTGCTAACTTTTCTTCCTCCCCAGAACTGTTTCTGAAAATTGCACTGTCAACTTTTGAAAAAAATTATTGCTATTTATACGAAAACCGTATAACATGTCAATTTGAAACAAAGTGGTATTGATGCATATGTTGGATACTTACTTGCAAACATACTTAACTGCAATTTGAATCCTGTGGTTCTAGAAATAAAGTAACAAATTTTTTTTTTCCTATATAAAAACCATTGGCTTGGAGTTATTCATTGAGTGTATGCTTCATGTATTGCTTGGGTGTGTACAACAAATACTTTGCAGTACCCTCTGATAGGCCTAACTGCTCAACCACACTACCACAAAAGAGAGCGTTAGCATTATCTACTTTAACCTCTGTTAAGCCTCTGGGGAACCCCTGGACTCTGTGCACACTATATTCATGCAGCCAGAGTAAAAGAGATAATAGTTTTCAGAGGATTTACGTTCTTCCATGATGCATGGCCTGGACACTTGTGAAGAGGAAAGACCTGTAGACTGTGACAGGCCACCTATGACAGCCACATTTTCCATACTGATGGGGATTGCCTTGTGAACTGCATTTTCCCCTTAGTAACAAGCAAGCATCTGTTTAAACAAGAGAGAAGGCAATGACAGTCCTCAATTTGCCAGGAGATACAGAGGATGTAAACAGAGGAAGTGTGGAGCAATAGTAGACTGGGAGGGGGACACAATCTTGGAGCTCAAGAAGAAAAGAACTATTGAAAAAAAACACTGAGAATAATTAAAGTAGATACAAATGCCTCCTGAACAATAGTGAAAGGCAGACACCTTTAAGGTGTCACATAGGTAAACCTCAATGAGTAAGATTGGATGAAATGTGTTCCACTTACAGGAATGTTTAAATGATCTAAGAAGGTGCTAAACGTCCACGTGAGAAAAGCTTCTCCCACCAAGAAATGAAAATGTCACTTACCCAGTGTACATCTGTTCGTGGCATTAGTCGCTGCAGATTCACATGTTGAGCACAGTCCGCTGCCTGGTGTTGGGCTCGGAGTATTACAAGTTGTTTTTCTTCGAAGAAGTCTTTTTTGGTCACGGGACCGAAGGACTCCTCCCTCTTCGGCTCCATTGCGCATGGGCGTCGACTCCATCTTAGATTGTTTTCCCCGCAGAGGGTGAGGCTGGAGTTGTTTGCTATAAATAGTGCCCATGCAATGGAGTGAATACGTATGTACATAAAAGGTTTATAATAATTATTTACAAATGTACAAATGTTTAAGATTTAAGATTTACTTCTAAACGGCTACAGGCTTCCTGGGGAGGCGGGAGGGCACATGTGAATCTGCAGCGACTAATGCCACGAACAGATGTACACTGGGTAAGTGACATTTTCAGTTCGATGGCATATGTTGCTGCAGATACACATGTTGAGCATAGACTATAAAGCAGTTACCTCCCCTAAAAGCGGTGGTTTAGCCTGTAGGAGTTGAAGTAGTTTGGAATAATGTTCTTAGTACAGCTTGGCCCACTGTAGCTTGTTGTGCATTTAGTACATCTACACAGTAGTGTTTAGTAAATGTATGAGGCGTAGACCAGGTTGCAGCCTTACATATTTCGCTCATAGGAATGTTTCCTAGAAAGGCCATTGTAGCACCTTTCTTTCTGGTGGAGTGTGCCTTTGGTGTAATAGGCAATTCTCTCTTGGCTTTAAGATAGCATGTTTGAATACATCCGACTATCCATCTAGCAATGCCTTGTTTAGAGATTGGATTTCCTATGTGTGGTTTTTGAAAAGCTATGAACAGTTGTTTTGTTTTCCTGATTAACTTTGTTCTGTCAATGTAGTACATTAGTGCTCTTTTGATGTCTAATGTATGTAGTGCCCTTTCAGCCACGGAATCTGGCTGTGGGAAGAACACTGGCAATTCTACTGTTTGATTTAAATGGAATGGTGAGATTACTTTTGGTAGAAATTTTGGATTTGTTCTTAGAACTATTTTATTTTTGTGTATTTGAATAAATGGTTCTTGTATGGTAAATGCCTGTATTTCACTTACTCTTCTGAGGGATGTGATTGCAATGAGAAATGCGACTTTCCACGTTAAATATTGCATTTCACGGGAATGCATGGGTTCAAAAGGTGGACCCATGAGTCTTGTTAAGACGATGTTAAGGTTCCATGAAGGAACTGGTGGTGTTCTTGGTGGTATAATTCTTTTTAGCCCTTCCATGAATGCTTTAATAACTGGTATTCTAAATAGAGACGATGAATGAGTAGTTTGTAGGTAAGCAGATATTGCTGCGAGGTGTATTTTTATAGATGAAAAAGCGAGGGTTGCTTTTTGCAAATGTAGTAAGTATCCCACTATGTCCTTTGTAGAGGCATGCAATGGTTGGATTTGATTGGTATGGCAGTAGCAAACAAATCTTTTCCACTTAGATGCATAGCAGTGTCTAGTGGAAGCTTTTCTAGCTTGTTTTATGACCTCCATACATTCTTGTGTGAGGTCTAAGTGTCCGAATTCTAGGATTTCAGGAGCCAAATTGCTAGATTCAATGATGCTGGGTTTGGATGCCTGATCTGTTGTTTGTGTTGTGTTAACAGATCTGGTCTGTTGGGTAGTTTGACATGCGGTACTAGTGAAAGGTCTAGTAGAGTTGTATACCAAGGTTGTCTTGCCCATGTGGGTGCTATCAGTATGAGTTTGAGTTGCTTTTGACTCAATTTGTTTACTAGATATGGAAGGAGAGGGAGAGGGGGAAAAGCGTATGCAAATATCCCTGACCAACTCATCCATAGAGCATTGCCTTGTGATTCGCGGTGTGGTTACCTGGATGCGAAGTTTTGGCATTTTGCATTTTCTTTTGTTGCGAACAAATCTATCTGGGGTGTTCCCCAAATTTGAAAGTAATTGTTCAGAACTTGGGGGTGAATTTCCCATTCGTGGACTTGTTGGTGATCTCGCGAAAGGTTGTCTGCTAGTTGGTTTTGGATCCCTGGAATAAATTGTGCTATTAGGCGAATGTGGTTGTGAATCGCCCACTGCCATATTTTTTGTGTTAGGAGACACAATTGTGTTGAGTGTGTTCCTCCTTGTTTGTTTAAATAATACATTGTTGTCATGTTGTCTGTTTTGACAAGAATGTATTTGTGTGTTATTATGGGTTGAAAGGCTTTTAACGCTAGAAATACTGCTAACAGTTCTAGGTAATTTATATGAAATTTTGTTTGGTGTACGTCCCATTGTCCTTGAATGCTGTGGTGATTGAGGTGTGCTCCCCACCCTGTCATGGAAGCATCTGTTGTTATAACGTATTGAGGCACTGGGTCCTGAAATGTCCGCCCTTTGTTTAAATTGTTGCTGTTCCACCATAGAAGCGAGAGGTATGTTTGGCGGTCTACCAACACCAGATCTAGAAGTTGACCCTGTGCTTGTGACCATTGTGATGCTAGGCACTGTTGTAAGGGTCGCATGTGTAGTCTTGCGTTTGGGACAATGGCTATGCATGATGACATCATGCCTAGAAGTTTTAGCACAAATTTTGCTTGTATCTTTTGGTTTGGAAACATAGCACTTATTACCTTGTGGAATGCTTGAACTCTTTGTGGACTTGGAATGGCAATTCCTTTTGATGTGTTGATGGTTGCCCCTAGATATTGTTGTGTCTGACACGGTTCGAGGTGTGACTTTGTATAGTTGATGGAGAAACCCAGTTTGTGAAGGGTTTGTATGACATATGTGGTGTTGTTTGTGCACTTTCTTACTGTGTTGGTCTTGATTAGCCAATCGTCTAGGTAAGGAAACACATGTATTTGTTGTCTCCTGATATGTGCTGCTACTACTGCTAGACATTTTGTGAATACTCTTGGTGCAGTTGTTATTCCGAATGGCAACACCTTGAATTGGTAATGTATTCCTTTGAATACGAACCTTAGGTACTTTCTGTGAGAAGGATGTATCGGTATATGAAAGTACGCATCTTTTAGGTCTAATGTGGTCATGTAATCTTGCTGTTTGAGCAGTGGAATGATGTCTTGTAGTGTGACCATGTGAAAGTGGTCCGATATGATGAAAGGTATTTAGTGTCCTGAGATCTAATATTGGTCTTAATGTTTTGTCTTTTTTTGGAATTAGAAAGTACAGGGAGTAAACTCCTGTGTTTTTTTGTTGTACTGGTACTAATTCTATTGCATCCTTTTGCAGTAGTGCTTGAACTTCTAGTCCTAAAAGTTCTAAATGTTGTAGTGACATTTTGCGTGTTTTTGGAGGGATGTTTGGTGGGAATTTGTGGAATTCTATGCAATAGCCATGTTGGATTATTGCTAGTACCCAATTGTCTGTTGTAATCTGCTGCCAAGATTGGTAGAATTGGCTTAGTCTTCCCCCCACTGGTGTTGAGTGAAGGGGTTGTGTGACTTGAAAGTCACTGTTTAGGTGGAGGTGTTTTTGGAGTTTGGAATTTTCCCCTACTCCTTGGGAATTGACCCCCTCTATATCCCCTGAAACCTCCCCTTTGGAATGAACCCTGATAGGGTGTGGTTCTTGTTTGTTGGCTGGTGGTGTCTGTGGGTTGGCCACGAAACCCCCCTCTAAATGGAGTTTTTCTAAAAGAGCCTCTGCTCTGCGGGGAGTAGAGTGCGCCCATGGCTTTGGCCGTGTCTGTGTCCTTTTTAAGTTTTTCAATGGCTGTGTCCACTTCAAGGCCAAAAAGTTGTTTTTCGTTGAAGGGCATATTAAGGACAGCCTGCTGGATTTCAGGTTTGAACCCTGAAGTGCGGAGCCATGCGTGGCTCCTTATGGTGACAGCAGTGTTGACTGTTCTTGCTGCAGTATCGGCTGCGTCCATTGAAGAGCGGATTTGATTGTTCGAGATCGTTTGTCCCTCTTCAACTATTTGCTGCGCCCTTTTTTGGTATTCCTGGGGAAGATGGTCTATGAGAAGTTGCATCTCATCCCAGTGTGCGCGGTCATATCGGGCTAGCAGCGCTTGAGAATTTGCGATGCGCCATTGGTTGGCTGCCTGTGATGCGACTCTTTTTCCTGCCGCATCAAATTTTCGGCTTTCTTTGTCCGGAGGTGGGGCGTCGCCAGATGTATGGGAATTTGCTCTTTTGCGAGCTGCCCCTACTACTACGGAGTCAGGTGGTAACTGCGAAGTAATAAACACTGGGTCTGTGGGTGGTGGTTTATATTTCTTATCCACCCTTGGGGTGATGGCTCTTGATTTTACGGGCTCTTCAAAAATTTGTTTTGCGTGCCGTAACATCCCTGGTAGCATTGGGAGACATTGATATTGGCTATGTGTAGCCGAGAGGGTGTTAAATAGAAAATCATCCTCTATAGGATCGGAATGCAGTTGGACATTGTGGAATTCTGCTGCCCTAGCCACCAGTTGCGAGTATGAGGTACTGTCCTCTGGCGGTGACGGCTTTGTGGGGTATGAATCGGGATCATTGTCCGGCACTGGGGTGTCGTATAAGTCCCAAGCGTCTTGATCCTGATTATCTTGACTTATAGTAGTTTGCGCTGGTGAGTGCATTTGTGGCGGAGTTTGTGCCGGCGATGCCTGTTGTGGTGGAGAGGGCGGAGGCGTGACTTTTTTAACCACTTTGGCTTGTGGTTGTGCGTCATCCTTGAGAAATCCGATCCTTCTTTTTCTCATTATTGGGGGAAGGGTTGATATCTTCCCTGTGTCTTGTTGGATGTACAGTCTCTTTTGTGTGTAGTCTGATTCTACACTTTGGAGCTCTTGTCCAAATCTGTGCATCTGGCCACTTATTCCTTGTTCCTCTGTGTAGGAAGGAGGTGTGGAACTTTTCGGCGCCGAGAGAGAATCTTTTTTCGGCTTCGGTACCGACTGAATTTTTGTGGCTTTCGGCAGTGTGTCTCGGTGCCGATGTTTTTCGGTGCCGGCATCTTGTTGTTGCTCCATGGCGGTCCCTCGACCGGAGTCGGGTGTCTTCGCTATGGGCGTGCCCTTTTTCGGCGCCTTCGACGGGTCGCCGGTTTTATGGGTCGAGCCATGGCCTGTTGGCAGTGGCGTCCCCTGGGCTTTTGTTTTTTCGATGGTCTTTATTTTCGACGTCTTACTCACTGTTTGTTGTTGTTGTTCGACGTCGGAGTCTCCGGATTCTGAGTCCGGAACCGAGAATGTTTCCTCTTCGTCGTCGAAACGTTGTTTTGTCGGCGTGGACGCCATTTGTAGACGCCTGGCTCTTCGGTCCCGGAGTGTTTTTCTGGACCGGAAGGCTCGACAGGCCTCACAGGTATCCTCCTTGTGCTCGGGGGACAAGCACAAGTTACAGACCAAGTGCTGATCTGTATAAGGATACTTACTGTGACATTTTGGGCAGAAACGGAACGAGGTCCGTTCCATCGGCTTCGGCGTCACACGCGGTCGGGCCGACCAGGCCCCGATGGGAGATCGAAGCTACCCCAAAGTCTTCCGATGATCGGTGTCGATGTACCTAACTATCCCGATACCGAACGGAACAATACCAACGCTTTCTTCCGAGATTCTGACTAACTTTCCGAACCGAAACACGGAGCGAAAAGGAACACGTCCGAACCCGACAGCGGAAAAAAACTATCTAAGATGGAGTCGACGCCCATGCGCAATGGAGCCGAAGAGGGAGGAGTCCTTCGGTCCCGTGACCAAAAAAGACTTCTTCGAAGAAAAACAACTTGTAATACTCCGAGCCCAACACCAGGCAGCGGACTGTGCTCAACATGTGTATCTGCAGCAACATATGCCATCGAACACATGATTTATCCTGACTGTTGCTAAGAGATTGTTTAACGATAATTTTAGTTGTTTTTCATGTTTTAATTAGGAATTTGTTTTCTGGAAAGGACATATGTCCGGTCAAAGGCACTGCAGATGTGCTGTATTTGGCTACTGTTTACAAATGAGACTTGAACAAATCATTGCATTAATAATTTATGCTATATAGGAACTGATGAAAGACACAGGTTACTATATATTTTCTGACAGACCATTCCAGATTAGAATCCCCTGTTAGACACTCAAATTTAACAAGAGGATACTTAATGGGAAATGACTAAGGCAAACAACCAATTCTAACTCTTAACTTTCAAGGCTTAATGGAGTGTATGTAATAATGTTACAAGAGGCACAACACCCACTCAGAGACATTAAGAGACTAAAATCCAGATACTTTCCAGTACCACTCTATTCAAACGCCCTGACTAAAATGAAAGGGGTAGCAATTTTGATAACAGAGGTGCCAGCCCATATACAAATTAAGTGAGTCATAAAAAGCCAAGGTAATTGGGGCTACACAGAATTGTCGTCTGCAGACCCTATAGTATATTTTTACTAAATGGCCGTAACAACAAAGAGCCCTTTTATTCTTGGCTTTTTCCCTATAAAGCACAACATATGACAGATGAGCTACTGGTTGGGTAAAATTTAAATGCCGCACCCGATTCAGTTGGGGAAAGATGGGGCCACATATGGCAGCATTCAGTGACCCTACTATCGTTTTCCAGTGGGATCAAGGACTTGTCCCTAACTTATCTGGATAGCTCAACACCCAACAGAGAGACTGCACTTTTTTCCTAATGTCAATAGATCTCATTCCTGAATTCCTTTCTGATTTTCCCATCTTTGGTTCTACAGGTTCAACAGTTGTCTCATAAGCCAAAGAATAATTTCATTGCTTTCTTAATCATAAAGTTGTTTAAAAAAATAAAAAGTTTGGTATCTTACCTCTTCAACTAATAGTTCCATGGCATCTGTATTATTCTGCACTGAGGTACACTGACACATTTCCAAACGCAGAAAAATTTGAATTTGGCACCTATAACAAACAGTTTAAAATAAATTGTAAACATTAAAATATAAAACAAGTGTGCTTTTTAAGACTGTTTTGTAATGCTTTCAGACAGAACTGTACTTGAACAAACTGCTATCCAAAAGTGATTGAGGAGATGCAGCCCCTCATACCTTTAAAGAAAGTGCATGCAAATGAATACATTCTGCCACTTTAGAGAAACCACCAAAACCAAGCGGATAACTAATACTAATCAGAACCAGAATCCAATCAATTCTGAACTGTGGATGTCAATAATTCACTATCACTGTTTGAAACTGGGTCTCTGGTTGGCAGAGGTTTGCACTCTGTCCGAGTAGGAACCACAATTCTTGTTAGGGCAATTAAGATACACACTAAAAGTTCAACAGTGCCCCAAAAAGTGCAGGCCACCTGTGATGGAGCGCGGGCCAGGTACAGGAGTCACACAGACCCGCAGACAGTACCTTGGCTGTGTCGATGCTCGGTGACAATGTGCTGATCAGAGGAGGGGACATGTCGTGCTTGCAGGTGATGCATTGTTTTCTGATCGGGCAATGTCGTTTATGCATCAAAGTCCAGAATAGTACTGGTTCCCATGGATCAGTGCTGCGTCGGCCAATCCAAGGCTGCGTTGTAAGTCGGGGTTGTTGCATTGCGCAGTCGGCGAGCAGTGTCCAGAGCCACAGGCTATCCACAGCTCTCGGATGCTTCTCAGAGAGGGGGCAGAAGCCCCAGGTTCCTTACACCCTTCTTCACTCTATCTCCTACCAGTTAAAGGGTGGTATCCTGAGACTGCCCATCCAGCCTTGCGTCTGTACCCTGAGACTGGACCGGAGACAGAGGTGGGCTCTCCCTCACCCTGCAACTCCCTCTGGGATCCTGAAACTCCACTTGGGAGTGGTAACCCCAGAAACCTGAACCGTTAGGGCACTTGTGGCAGCAGCCCCACCCAGTTCCCCTGACACTGGAGGCCACTCATTCCCCAGATGGCAGTCTATGGGCCTCTGGATCACCTCCCAACACCTAGGGTGGAAAAAGTCCAACCCACAGGCTGATGTCACCCTACACACCTATCCGGTGTACTGTTCTGGGGAGACCCGCCTTTCCACCACCATTGTATAACTAGCCGGGTATCCCTCAGGGCAGTGAGGGGGCTCCACCCTCTTGGATCACCAACTCACTCACTGAGTCCGCCTCCTAATTAAGGGAGACCACAGCATGGCCTATGAACCTGAGGACTACTCACCCATAAGAACACATTGGCGACTCCTGCACAGTTCTCACCAGTGGGAAAGAGAAAGAGAAAGAGAGAGAAAGAGAGAGAGAAAGAGAGAAAGAGAGAGAGAGGGGAGAGAAAGAGAGGAGAGAAAGAGGGGAGAGAAAGGGGAGAGAGAAAGGGGAGAGAGAAAGGGGAGAGAGAAAGGGGAGAGAGAAAGAGGAGAGAGAAAGAGGAGAGAGAAAGAGGAGAGAGAAAGAGAGAGAGAGAGAAAGAGAGAGAGAAAGAGAGAGATCCCCCCTCCTTGTGTCCTAGCTGAGAACAAGCAAAGCAGCTGAGTTGGAAATGGGCTGCCATGGGTCCTTGCTCACCTGAATCTCCCCTTCTTTTCAGAAGGGACAGGGGAATCCTTTCCTTCCCCCTTAGTGTGAGGCTTGCCTGGGTCTCCCTTGATCCCCCATCCACCCCCTCTCTAAGCTAGGGGGAACCTGAACCACCCTTCTTGGAGTCACACCCTGGTACATTCTTGTGAACCCTGGTGCTGACCCAGCGGTCTACCTCCTCAGCAAGCTCCCTGGGGTCAGACAGCTTGCTATCAATCAAGTGCTGGTGAAGCTCTGTAAAACAAAGACTAAACATGTGCAATCAAATTGTACAGCCCCTGATAGTTTGTCACATGACTGCCCTTCACACAACTACCCAGTGCCATGCAGAAAGTCTACACAATGTACCTGGGTCTGAGGATGCATATCCTCCTCTCCATCTACAACACTGCCCTCCTCTGATCACCTAGCTGCCAGCAAGCCCTCCGAACCTTTTGCAACTCCTCCTTTTCAGTAAGGCCTTTGAAAGATCACTTGAAATCTCTGCAGAAACCTTTGAGCTGGGACACAGTGCAGGTTTCCAATTTGTCCTAGTGAAAACCCCACTCCTGCAGTTGCAGCTGTTCGCTCTCCAGATTGAGACATGGTTTTTGCAAAAACTCAAAAAGATGCCAAAGAGAAAAATAATGTATATGGGTATGTAATGGTCTGGTATATGGAAGTAGTGTACACAAATCACTGTATGCAATGCACAAATACAAGTCCTATCCTCACCGCTGATCACCAATGCTGGAAACTGGATCTCCAGTTGGCAGAGGTTTGTACTCTGCCCAAAAAGGAAGCACAATCCTAGTCAGGGCAAGTAAGGTACACACTAACAGTTTACCTCTGCTCACCCTCTGGTAGCTTGGCACACAGCAATAAGGCTAAGCTAAGGAGACAATGTGTAAAGTATTTGTGCGCACACACACACACAAACACACAAACACCACAAAAGGGCTCCACACCAGTTTAGAAAATAGACAATATTTATCTGAGTTAACCAAAATGACAAAAATCCAACATACACAAGTTATGAAGCTTTAAAGGTTAAATCAAAATGTAGTGCTTAGAAGAAAATAGCTCCAACTGGAGCTATTTGATCGCGCTAGACTGGGGCTAATCCAAATGTGCAGTCCAACCGCGAAGGAGTGTGGGCAGAGTACAGGTGTCACGCAGACACGCTGACAGTACCTGTGTTGTGACGATGCTCGTAGACGATGAGTTGATCCAGTGGAGGGGATGTGTTGCGTTTGCAGGCAAGACTGTGTTTCCTGATTGGGCAACGCAGTTGATGCATCAATGTTCAGAAGCGATGAGTACTGCTTTCAACGCATTGGTGCTGTGTCGGCCATGCCGGGGCTGAGATTTAAGTCAGGGTCGTTGAATCACACAGTTGGCAAGCGGTGTCCACTGCTTCGATGCAGGCAGCAGCAAAGTGGCGTTTCTGCAGCGGGATGCATTGATTTCAAGTGACACACCGGTGGTGTTGTATCAGTTCATGGGTTGCAGCACCACAGTCACCCACAAGGGCCCAGGACTGGATTTGACACTACTTGACAGAGCAGGACTCACAGCAAAGGAGCCCAGGTGCCGGTAGCAAGATACAGGTGAACTCTTTGATATCCCTGAGACTTCAGAAACAGGAGGCTAGCTCAGTCAGGACCTTGGAGAAACTTTAGATTGCAGGATGTAGAGAGTTAGATCCAGTCCTCTCACTCCCAGGCAAGTAGCAGCAGGCTGAAGGCCAACACTGCAGAGCAAACAGCAAAGTGGCAGAACCTCCTGACAGCAAAGCAGTCTTTGTTTTTGGTAGAATGTCCTTAGTCCAGAAGTGTTCTGAGTATATGGTGTCAGAGGCCCAGTACTTACCAAAAATGCCCTTTGATGTAGGGTAAATTAAAAAGAATTCTCTGAAGTGCACAAGGAACCCTTTCATACCAGCCCAGGCTTCAGACTACTAGTAGGGGGTAATCTGCCCTTTGTGCGAGAGCAGAAAACACCCTATTCAGATCTAATTGTGATTTACTCCCCCCTTTCTTTGCCCAGGACAACTATCAGTGTACTAATTCATCTCCTCTCACACCCATCCTTTCCTGTTTCTGGCTGTCTGGAGAGAACGCACAAATGTAGTCACGCAAACCCAGCCGTGTATTCAGTGACAGGCTAAGGCACAGACTGGTAAAATTAATAAAATGCCATCTTTCTAAAGTGCCATTTTCAGACCTGCAATTTAAAATACAACTATACCAAGCAATGTATTTGAAAATACTGAGTCCAGAGACACCAAACTCAATTTTTCTATCTTTTCCCAAATGAAAACTACACTTAGAAAATGTTACAAGATAACTCCAATGTTAGCCTATGGAAGAGATAATCCTTGCAATAGGGAAAAACAAATTTAAGAGTTTTTCACATCTGGACATGTTCAACTTAAAAGTACACGTCCACCTTTTTAACTACACTGCACCCTGCCCTTGGGGCTAACCAGGGCCTACCTTAGGGATAACTTGCATGTAATAAAAAGAAGGAAGGTTTCGGCCTGGCAAGAGGATACACTTGCCAGGTCGAAATCACAGTTTAAACTGTGCACACAGGCTCTGCAGTTGCAGGCCAGAGAGGTGTTTGAAAGGCTACATTAGTCGGTGGCACAATCAGTGCTGCAATCCCGCTAGTAGCATTTGAATTACAGGCTCTGGGCACACATAATGCCCTTTGCTGGGGAATTACTAGTAAATAAAATATGCCAGTCATGGAGAAGCCAATGTTACCATGTTTCAGACGCAGAGCACATGCACTTGAGCACTGGAAAGCAGTGGTAAAGTGCACAGAGTTCTAAAGCCAACAAAAACAGGGTCAGAAAAACAGGCGGAGGAAGGCAAAACGGCTGGGGATGACCCTGCAGAAAGGGCCATTTTCAACAATCACACATAAAATGGTCTACACAAAATAACGTAAGAACAATTAAAAGCAAAAACCCAACTACTAACAACCTGAATATAGTTTAGTAAAAATGTCTGGTACTGCAAAATCACACTGTATATGTAATAATGTAATCAACCTTCAAATGAACTTTGTAAAATTTCACTGGGCCGCCACTCAAAACTGAAGAATAGTTTAATATGCATGCAGTCGATTGAATCAAGCACTGTTTTATACAGGAAAGGCTTGCATGTTCCGAATGAAGAAGGAGCGGTGTGTCATTGTGGTAGAGCCTAGAAAGTCTAGTGCTCTGCCTTTACACTGGTAGGGATGAAAATCCATATGAAAGCAAATGATTGTCAGAGACACTGCTTAAAGTTCATACAGGCCAATGACTAGCTAGTTGCTAAGTTAATGGGAAAAATGGTAAAGGAAAATGTCAAGACATGACTCAGCCCTTTAAGCATGCAAAGCCCTTAGCAACTTACAGTGCGATGTAGTATTAGTAATAGACAGGATGGCAGCAAAATGTTAAATAATTCTGTTTCTGAAAACAAAAACAATGAACTGAAAGATGCGGTACACGGTCGGCACATAGGTAGCATAATTTTACATATGCCTTTAGACCAACTGTTAAGCTTTGGCACATTTTGTGACACCATCCATTTGGTGAGACAGAATAAAAAAGCAAGTTGGTAATGCACAGAAATGAGAAAAACAAAACGAAAAAAAACAGACTTTGGACTGAAAATGTAATGAAATTAAAATAAATGATGCTTGAGAACCAGACAGTAACAAGGTAGATAGGTAAAAATGTGAGACAGGAAAGAAAGGAAATCATACTCTCGGACTTTCGCTTCTTTATCCTGGATGTTACCGAACTGCTGCCTTATGAATTTGCCAGTTTTCAACAGATTAGATTGGATAATCTTTAAACAGTCCAACTGTAAAAACACAAAGATTATTATTTTATAAGCAAAAATAAAGAACAATTTACACAACAATGTAAAGAAATATAGCAGTATTTTGCTCATTTCAATTCAAGAGCTTTTCAACTAAGCATGCTGTATAAAGTTTACACTAAACACCATAACACAGGCTGCTCAAAAGAAGACATTACTTTATTAAAGCATATATGAAATATCAGCTGACAAAAAATTAACAATATGCATTTACAATACCTCTAAATCTTCAGTAGAGCGTGATTTGAAATAGGTCTTAATGACTGCAATCATATTCTGAGCACATGAATATAGTGAGCAGCCTTCTTCAGTGATAGTTTTCTGATAGTCATCCGTTATGAAGGCGAGAAGTTCCTTTTCAGTTTCAAAGTCTGGAAGATATACCAACATGGACATTAGAGCAATGATTAGTTTTCAGTTTATCAGAACTAACACAGTCTTAAAACTGCAAAGTTAGGAGGCTATGAAGTACGTCTTCAGTTCAAGTAAAGGAAGTCTTCAGTGCTGAAGACAAATTCCAATGCAAACTGCACATTAACATGACAAAGAAGTAGCAACTTGCATATGGTACAAGAAGAATGTAATCACTGTGTTAAGAAACCAATGCTCATTTAAGAAACTGTTTGACTGTATTATCTATTGAGGGACTGCTGAGAAGAGGGTCATAGGTTTCAAACCACATTTTCAAATACAGAGATGCAGTCAAGCTCATACCATTTTCAAAGTACATGCTACATTCTTGCTCTTTATTAATTGATATATTCAGGCAGGGCAAAAATAACCACCATGCTCATGGGTCACCAGCACCGCAGTAGACCCAAACCACAGCTTTATCACCACTTTCATCTAAACTTGTACTGACAGTCCTTTGTGGCTGTAACACGGTGATAAAGCTTACTTGGAAATTTCATTTATATGCCTAGGACTGAAGGGATATTTAGGAGGCTCACATGAGGAAATTATATTTGTTTCCAATTAAAAACAGAGTAAAAGGTTTAGAACTTCCACTTATGAAATCTGCAGATCAACTGTGCATACTTATCTGTACACTCATCACAAAGACAGCAATAAACTAAGTAGCTGAGAAAATAACATTTTATTAAAGGAATAGACTTGGTTAGATTTTTGTGCAAACTTTGGGTTAGATCAAGTCTACCTATCCGATAAAAGGACTGGCTGAATATTCTCAAATGAGATAGAGAAGCAGGCCTTTGCCAGAAGAGATAAAGCATTGTACTTGTCAAGCTGCTTATTATAAACTGATGAAAATGTGTAAGACAAAAAATATAAAAGCAGTTGTACTTTCTGAAGTTGGCCCACAAACATGCCTAATTTGCAGAACACTGGCTCATAAACCATTCAGCTTTAACAAAGATGCTTCTGAGCTTGCTGTACACTGGCGTGAGCACAGTGCAACAAGCACGAGACATACAGTGATCATCAGTCAGTAAATAAATGCTGGTCTTCTGCTCTTAGAAATAAAAACAACTCATTTGTAAAGAACCTTAAGACTTGCCATAGACACTCCTTTTTTTGGAAAAGCAAACAAAATCAAGTTTGAAGTAACAATTATGCTGAGACTGGCTAATTCCCAAAGCTATAAAAAGATTTAGACAAACACAAACTTTTTTTTTTTTTCTTCAATGGACATTCTATGTCAGGGGCAGATTATGCTGTTCTTCCCATTTTAGTAACTCAGCAGCAGCAACATGAACTACAATATAAAAAACATATTTCTCAATAACTAGGAAACGTATAACAAACACCAACAACATTATGTAATCATAACCAATGACACTCAATGTTCCACCAAAAAAGACAATGTGCCTTGGTTCAGCAGCTAGAAAGTTAGGTGCCTTCCAGTGTGAAAATAGTCTAGTACAGAAGCTCTGAAAGATCTGACTTCCTTTCCCAACATACAGCCAGAAAAGCACTTTACTTTTCACAAGGGAATGATAAGAGCAGACCTCTGGAGGGCACCTAAGCAGGAACAGATGCAGTAAGAATCTGAGGATAGGGAAGTGTAGGAAAATACCATTTTGCCTGGCATGTTACCCCCATATTTCACTGTAAATATGTTGTTTTAGTCTATGTGTCAATGGGACCCTGCCAGGCAGGGCCCCAGTGCTCATAAGTATGTGCCCTGTATGATGCCTAACTGTCTCACTGAGGACCTGCTAACCAGAACCTCAGTGGTTATGCTCTCTCTGCTTTCCAAATTTGTCACTAACAGGCTAGTGACTAAATTTACCAATTCACATTGGCAGTAGTATATGGTACTGAGGTACCCAGGGTATTGGGGTTCCAGGAGATCCATATGGGCTGCAGCATTTCTTTTGCCACCCATAGGGAGCTCTGACAATTCTTACACATGCCTGCCACTGCAGCCTGCATGAAATAACGTCCACGTTATTTCACAGGAATTTACCACTGCACTTAAGTAACTTATAAGTCACCTATATGTCTAACCTTCACCTGGTGAAGGTTGGGTGCAAAGTTATAGTGTGTGGGCACCCTGGCACTAGCCAAGGTGCCCCCACATCGTTCAGGGCAAATTCCCTGGACTTTGTGAGTGCGGGGACACCATTACACGCCTGCACTTTACATAGGTCACTACCTATGTACAGCGTCACAATGGTAACTCCGAACATGGCCATGTAACATGTCTAGGATCATGGAATTGACATGATCCCCCGGGTCTCTAGCACAGAACCCGGGTACTACCAAACTGCCTTTCCGGGGTCTCCACTGCAGCTGCTGCTGCTGCCAACCCCTCAGACAGGTTTCTGCCCTCCTGGGGTCCAGGCAGCCCTGGCCCAGGAAGGCAGAACAAAGGACTTCCTCTGAGAGAGGGTGTAACACCCTCTCCTCCCTTTGGAAATAGGTGTGAAGGCTGGGGAGGAGTAGCCTCCCCCAGTCTCTGGAAATGCTTTGATGGGCACAGATGGTGCCCATCTCTGCATAAGCCAGTCTACACCGGTTCAGGGATCCCCCAGCCCTGCTCTGGCGCGTAACTGGACAAAGGAAAGGGGAGTGACCACTCCCCTGACCTGCACCTCCCATGGGAGGTGCCCAGAGCTCATCCAGTGTGTCCCAGACCTCTGCCATCTTGGAAACCGAGGTGTTTGTGGCACACTGGGCTGCTCGGAGTGGCCAGTGCCAGCAGGTGACGTCAGAGGCTCCTTCTGATAGGCTCTTACCTCTCTTGGTAGCCAATCCTCCTTCCTATGGAGCCAAACCTCCTTTTCTGGCTATTTAGGGTCTCTGCTTTGGGAATCTCACCAGATAACGAATGCAAGAGCTCACCAGAGTTCCTCTGCATCTCCCTCTTCACCTTCTGCCGAAGGATCGACCGCTGACTGCTCAGGACACCTGCAAAACCGCAACAAAGTAGCAAGACGACTACTAGCAACCTTGTATCGCTTCATCCTGCCGGCTTTCACGACTGTTTCCAGGTGGTGCATGCTCTGGGGGTAGCCTGCCTCCTCTCTGCACCAGGAGCTCTGAAGAAATCTCCCGTGGGTCGACGGAATCTTCCCCCTGCAACCGCAGGCACCAAAAGACTGCATCACTGGTCCTCTGGGTCCCCTCTCAGCACGACGAGCGTGGTCCCTGGAACTCAGCAATTCTGTCCAAGTGACTCCCACAGTCCAGTGACTCTTCAGTCCACGTTTGGTGGAGGTAAGTCCTTGCCTCCCCACTCTAGACTGAATTGCTGGGTACTGCGTGATTTGCAGCTGCTCCGGCTCCTGTGCACTCTTCCAGGATTTCCTTCGTGCACAGCGAAGCCTGGGTCCCAACACTCCTTCCTGCAGTGCACAACCTTCTGAGTTGTCCTCCGGCGTCGTGGGATCCCCCCCCCCCCCCTTTGTGACTTCGGGTGGACTCTGGTTCACTTTTCTTCCAAGTGCCTGTTCAGGTACTTCTGCGGGTGCTGCCTGCTTCTGTGAGGGCTCCCTGAGTTGCTGGGCACCCCCTCTGTCTGCTCCTCCAAGTGGCGACATCCTGGTCCCTTCCTGGGCCACAGCAGCACCCAAAAACCTCTACAGCGACCCTTGCAGCTAGCAAGGCTTGTTTGCAGTCTTTCTGTGTGGGAACACATCTGCAAGCTTCATCGCGACGTGGGACATCCATCCTCCAAAGGAGAAGTTCCTAGTCCTCCCCTTTCTTGCAGAACTCCAAGCTTCTTCCAACAGGTGCCAGCCTCCGTGCACCCTCAGCTGGCATTTCCTGGGCTCCTGCCCACTCTCAACACTGTCGCGACTATTGGACTTGGTCAACTTGTCTTACAGATACTCAGGTTCGGAAACCACTGTTGTTGCATTGCTGGTGTTTGTTCTTCTTGCAGAATCCCCCTATCATGACTTCTGTGCGCTCTGGGGGTAGTAGGTGCACTTTACACCTACCTTTCAGGGTCTTGGGATGGGCTATTTTACTAACCCACACTGTTTTCTTATAGTCCCAGCGACCCTCTACACCTAGGTTTGGGGTCCATTCGTGGTTCCCATTCCACTTTTGGAGTATATGGTTTGTGTTGCCCCTATACCTATGTGCTCCTATTACAATCTACTTTTACACTGCTTGCATTACTTTTCTTGCTATTACTTACCTAATTTCGGTTTGTGTACATATATCTTGTGTATATAACTTATCCTCATACCGAGGGTACTCACTGAGATACTTTTGGCAGATTGTCATAAAAATAAAGTATCTTTATTTTTAGTACTTCTGTGTATTGTATTTTCTTATGATATTGTGCATATGACACCAGTGGTATAGTAGGAGCTTTACATGTCTCCTAGCTCAGCCTAAGCTGCTTTGCCATAGCTACCTTCTATCAGCCTGAGCTGCTAGAAACACTTCTTCTACACTAATAAGGGATAACTGGACCTGGCACAAGGTGTAAGTACCTCTGGTACCCACTACAAGCCAGGCCAGCTTCCTACAGGAAGTGCAAGAGACAATCATGCACAAATTTACTCAGGACAAAAAGCACTTTACTGAGGATCATGTTCTATATTTATTCTTTTAACCAGAGCTTTCCCAAGTGTGACAAGGGAGAGCTTTCAAACAGCATATGGATTTATAAAAGATTCAATGCTGGAGACCACAGTTATTTTGTGATGTTGGAACAGTCATTCTCATTCCTTGAAGCTGGGGTACCTACTGTCACTAGTAAGTAACTTTTACTTTCTATTTTCAATGCAAATAATAGTCTTAGTTTTTATTTATAAATGCTGTAGCTGGATTCATGTTTGAATTATTAATGCATTGCGAGATTACTGAGGTAATTCCTCAATAATGTTACCATTTGTTAAGTCATACCCGTAGAGTAACACATGCAGGTGGTTTTCATTGTGGTAACATTCCGGAGACTGGCCCTATGAAAATTAATTATCATGATTAATATTTGTGTGGAGTCACCGAAACATCATTTAATACTACTGAATGAAACTTTTACTTTAAAAATATATCATTTACACACGGATTTTTAAAGTTAATGTTCCTGAGGTTTTCTGTGTGCATTTTAATATTTTGTTCATATTGTGTATTGTATTGCCTTTTAAATAATGCCCTTGTGTATGGTTGAAAAGGGTGATTATTGTAGTTTTTCCCTGTGTGAAATAGATGGATCCATTTCACTGGCGTTATTCGGGAGGAAAAAGATGTGTTGAGGGGCTTGTCAGCTCATAAACCTAGTTGTTGCAGAAGCATACATGGAGATCAGATTTACATAAACACAGGCCATGAAACTAGCATACAACTGAACTAAGGAGCTAATCCAGTACACACTCAACGGAGCTAGTAACTATTCAATCTATTATCTTGGAAACCCTAGTATCATCAACGTGGATGGGAAGGCACCTGGGGCAGCAGGAAAAGTGATTCTGCTGCAGCTGAGGTCGAGTAAGGGGGTCTGCAAAACTGCAGAATAGCTTTGGCAATTCGCCAGTATGTGCAAGTACGTCTTTAGAACCAGTGATAGACTACTGAAGATCTATGCATGACTTTAGCAATCTGTGAATTAAAGTGACCATAACATATATTTTCAAAGATGCTGTTAAATTCAAAAACCTTTCCTGTCCTTAAACCTAAACCATGCCATAGGAAATGATTACCTGTCGAAATTTTCAATGATTTTGCCTTTTCTATTTTATTAGTTGACCGATGTCTTCTCTGCTTCTGCGGCATTTTTTCGATGACTGGCTGTGACTGATCATCATGTTGGCATTTCTGGGCCTTCACATTCAACCGGGCAACATTTAACATCTGCAGAGAGCGAGACATGGTCTTCATCTTTTGCCTCACTGGAGTGCGAGGAATCCCACCTACCAAACAAAATGACAGTAAAACAAAAAAATCACTATAGAAGTTCAAAGATATACATCAAACCAAAGTATAAACAAGAATACTTGGGTAGTAAATGTTAAACTGCTAAATTAAGACATTCTACATATAACTAGCCCTATTAAGTGGAAATCAAACACAACTTGTTTAGGTATGAGTTTAAAGAGTCCAGGCTCTTCATCTGGTAACTCGTGTAACTTAAAGCCCTGAAGAAAAAGTTACTTACCTTTAGTAATGCTCTTTCTGGCAGATACTATCTAGTCACAGATTCCTTCCTTTTGAATATTCCCCAGGCGTCAGACTCGATCCGTAAACCTTTCAGCAGCACCTCTGTGTGGGTCCACAATGGCGCTCTGGAAATAACATTTGGAGCCTATACAGGCACTAAACCCACACACTGTCAGTTGCTTTCAAGACTGTCTGTACCCCCAGATGTAGAGCCCCAAAAGCAAACAGTGTGACCAGTGTGTGATGTTAAGAATGGATAGAGGCCAACCACAGCATGGGGAGGATGGGAGGGTCGGTGAGGAATCTGCATCTATATAGAGTCTCTACCAGGAAGATCATTACCGAAGGCAATTAACTTGTTCTTCTGATTGAGACTTCTTGTGTCTTCCTCACCTTTTGAACAGATACCACATGAGTACCTACTTGGAGGTGGGTCTGTGGATGGACTCAAAGTATGGAGGGAAGCCCACACATCTGCTTGGCAAATGTTTATGACAGGGACTATGTGTAGCTGCTTCAGCCCTGATAGAATGAGCATGCAGTTCTTACAGAGACTGCTTTTTAGCCAATGATTAGCAGGCCTTAATGCAGAGCACAACTGTAAGGAAATGCTTGTTTCTGTATGGTAACCCCCAAAGTTTTGGACTGATGGTGCTGGCTTTTCAACTCTGAGCGCACATAGGCTTGTTAAGCA
This sequence comes from Pleurodeles waltl, assembly GCF_031143425.1. NCBI lineage: Eukaryota > Metazoa > Chordata > Amphibia > Caudata > Salamandridae > Pleurodeles > Pleurodeles waltl. The sequence continues at coordinate 433,464,976 of NC_090440.1, read as the reverse complement.
AATCTCAGTGCCCTGACCTTAATATGTGTATGTTTGACTGGCTTATACCCAATTGGCATAAGCTAACTTACCTGTAGGTCTTTAGTATAGAGTACCCAGGGAGTGTAAGCTGGGGGATCACCCGACTGATTACAGCACTGGTTGTACCCCGCAGAATAATAAAGGTAGAATATGGCTCCCATTCTACCACTGCAGACTGGATGGGGCAGAAGTAAACTGCTAATTTACCATTTAAAGCAATCGTAAAGTCCAATCTTCCCTTTTTAATACAAATAAGTGAGCCCTAAGGCAGGCCTATCAAGCCTCAAGGCAGTTTGCAGTATATTAGAAAGTGGAACATGTACTTTTTCATGTTCCAACATTAAAAACCCACAATTGTCATTTTTATTGTGGTGAAGGCTAGTAGCACCATTGGCAAGTGCAGAGCTGCAGGCTGGTATCTCATCCCTCCTAACATCTGACTAGTACTACTAAAACTGACAATGTAAGGTATCAAGCAACTCCTTACATTAAGCCAGACTTAATAGTCAAGTCGGAATTAACATAACTTGTTGATGTAAGCAACGTTTGAAAACTTGCCCCTTTGTTGCCTAAAGTATCCTGTGCCCGTTCACAGCTGCACATGGGGTCTCTTCTAAAGACAGCTTTCTGTCCTCCTCAGAAGCCCTGTAAACGACTCCCAGGTAAAGACAAAATAGAAGCCTACGTGCGGAAAAGATGTTACCTCTCCCAGTCAGAAAACCACACAAGTGTTGGCCCAAAAGGTGAGCTTCAAAAGGGAAGCAGCCTTCAAAGGGTTAATGACTACATAATGAGAAAGGCATTCATTAATTTACCAACCTAACACTTTCTATGCACTATTCTATTAGACCATGGAGTAGAGTAACGTACAGTATGCCTGATTATCTGGAACGCTGGAAGTGAGTGTTCTCTTGAACGAAAAATACATTGCAGCAGTTCTCAGGTCTTCTCCTCAGCAGCAGCAGACTTGTCGCACAAGGAATTCTTATTTGTGTCACTACCCAGAGAATGACAGTTTTTGTGTCACTACCAGTGTGGGGGTGGGGAGTTGGAGGGGGGGGGAAGGGATAGTTTTATCAAGCAACAATGTCCCAAAGGGGATCAATATGAAAGAAACCTAATCTGATTACTCTTACAGCACTCCAAGGCCATGTATTGTATACACAACTGAATTATGACACGAGCAAAGAAAAATAGACATTGTTCACATTAATTGGACAGACAGACGTGCAACTGTCTCATCTCTGGAATGTAAACAGGTGGCAGTCTTATTCTTTGTGCTCCTTCTGTCCTGATAACGATCTGTTAAATTGTGGACGATCGAACCGCCATCAACACTTAACCGGCTGAAAAAGGATATTTATTGTGCAATGATATCTTAGTGAAATTTTGGATTTTATTTACATTTATGCACAATATTAATTTACTTGTTTCTTTTTGCTGTTTCCATCTTTTTATATATTTCACTTTGCGCCGTTCACTTAACCTTCACGAGAACTGTGTTCGCTTTGCACATCGACCACTTTTACAAATCATATTTGTTGCTGATGCTAATTGTATATAAAACCAATTGAATATATCATGTTCCGGACTATTTTTGGCTATATCTTGTCTGTCTTCGCTTGTGTCATGATTCAGTTGTGTAAACAAAACATGACCTTGCAGTATTGTAAGAGTAATCAGATTAGTTTCTTTGCTATTGATGCCATTTGAGACATTGTTGCTTGATGCAAACGATTACCCGGGTCTCTCGAGTGTATGAGAAACTCCTGTTACTGTGTATTCTACTGCCAGGAGATATGACATATTTTGTCATTATTGTGGTATATGACATCTTTTGTACATTAGGGTCAGAAGGATGACACACATTTGCGACGGCTCAGAGCTATGTGATATAGAATATTTCCCCAGGACCACCATATTTTAGATTTTAGGACGTGAAAGGTCATGATTTTTCAAGTAGGGCCAGGACAAAATGGATTCCTCTTTTGTACAAAATGGAGTCAGGCCATTGGATCTGCACAAAAGGCTATCTGCATGGCGCTGAGAGTCTTCCTTCTGTCTATCAGAGAGGCTGTTACAGGTGCTCAAGGGCAACACCACTGCCATGTGAAATTGCAACAGACAGAGTGGTGGGGTCATGGACCCTGTTCCAGGAGCCCTTGTGCCTCTGAAAATGGCTGGACCACCAGGGAATCTTCCTGGTGGTGAACCACAAGGCTGATTCCATTAAATGCCAGGGTGGACAAGCTCAGCCCTCTGCGCCTGTCTTTTACACCTGGAGTTGGTGCAAGGTCTTTCCCGTGATTGGGGATTACTTTGGATCAGTGTGTTCACCATTTTCTTCAATGTGCAGTGTCAGCACTTCTGCGCATTGGAGTTTTCAAGCCATTCCTCTCTCAGAGAAGAGTTCAGTCTCAAGTGGAACTTGGCATTCCTGTATGCATTTCTGCTGAAACCACTCCTACCAGCAAGATGATTAGAATCGACTGGGGCCCAAGTCACCCTACTGGCCCCCTAGACTTGGCACGGACAGTATGGCTCCACAACACCTGGACATGAGCATCTGTCCTCCGATCAGGCTGCCACTCTAGGCAGATTTGCTTTTGCAGCAGCAGGGCAGGGTTCTGCACCTGGGCTTTTGCAATCTCCACCATCATGTGTGGAAATTGAGCAGGGCCATTTTGAAATGCCTTTGACATTTCTCCAGAGGTGGTTGATGCCATCTTGGCAGCCAGGCATTCTGCAACAAAAACTCTATACGCCTGTCGTTGGGGCTGATTTGTGGCTTGATGAAGTACTCAGCAGATGCACCTATTCACAACCATCAAGCTCTGTGACATCCCGCCATACACCACCTTCTTACCAGAACTGGTTTTGGGGAAGGGGCATCTTCCTTGCCTGAAGGTATGACACCGATCCCCCTTGGTCTAAACATCACCCTTCTGGCGTTCTATACTGTGCCTCACCCCTTTAAAAAGAAGAGGAAAGACCCTATCACTTGAACCACAAAAGAGCAGAGGTTTTACAGAGATCGCACCAAAGAACACAGAGTGGATGCTCAGCACTTTATGGGGTTCTCTACAGCAAAAAAAGCCAATGCTGTGTAAAAGAGAACCATCTCCTACTGTATTGCTTAGAAGTAATAGGGTGAATTATATAGTGTGGTTGAGACCTTACCATGTATACTTATCAACCTCTAAGACTAGTGGGTTTTTCTTGTTAAACCTTTAGCTTAACCCTGGGTAGCTGTGGCTCTGAGCAGTCAGGCTTACCAGGCTTACGTAAAGGAACAAGTGTAAAGCATTTAAACAGTACCAAAACATTTGAAGAAAGAATACACGAGGCACTCAAGAAATCAAACACCAATTTTTAAGAACTAGAGTAGATATATATATACATTTGACTCCAAAACGAAAAAGATTCACCTGAGGTTTCCAGAGATACAGAATTTACAAGGCATTGTAAATCAAAGCTTTTTACTCAACCTGTCAACAAGCAATGGCAAATTCACCAAAATTGACACTTAGGAACCTTCTTTGCAGAAGAACATGGGTAAATGTAATTGCGGTTAAAGATATTTTAGGCAACCAACTCCAGCAGGGAACCGGTCAGGAGGACCATCAAGGTCCACAGAAACAGTTCCCAAGACAAAAGAAGCAGTCTCCATTCCATTCCAGTTCGAGTGTCAGTGACTACTTCCCATTGACTTCTATAGAGTGGTCCTGATGCATGTGCTACTGTTTGCTTAAGATGCTCAAGGATGCTGAAGATGCTCTGTAGTTTTTGGGGGGCTTCATGGGGCTACTTGTTGGTACACTGGCTTTGTGAGGCAATCAAGGCCACAAGTCCTCTTGAGCTGGAGAGGAGTTCAAGTGCCACTTGGCTACCAGTGCCTGGTACAACGCTTTCATCGGTTTTTTTTGTTGGTTTTTTTTTTTTGACGTAATTTTCCTTCTAGGTGACCTGGCTGTACTTCAATGACTCTACCGGGACTAACGGACTTGGGGGCAACGTTTGAGCAACGTGTCCCTTAGGCTACCTGGTGGCGAGAAGAGCCGATTCAGGAATCTAGGCTACCGATTCAACCTAGCAGTTTTCTTCAGCTTTTGTGGCCCTGTGCTACGAATAGGTTAGCTAACTGACTCTTGGAATCCTTTGCTTTGGCTGGGCTCAGGAGTCCACTTTTCCATAAGGAGGACACATCAGACACAGTCCCACGCCTTTACGAGCCACCAGGTGCAGCAGGCACAATCTGTCGGTGCAGCCTCTCTTCACTGGGTCCTTGGTACAGCAGGGCCATCCTTTTTTCGGTTCTCTTCTCCAGTCTGAGATCTTGGTGGCAGAGGTGCCTTTTGTATGCCCAGAACACACCCTCAGGGGACGTTGAGGTCATTGGCTAATGGGCTGCTAGATTCCATTCTTCCTGATGACTACTTTTTGTGAAATGTGTCGTCAAACTACTGAAAGAACGAGTTACTTACCTTCAGTAACGACTTTTCTGGTGGATACATTAGCTACCTGTGGATTCCTCACCTAATGATTCCTCACCTAATGAATACTCCCATGGCGCCAGCATTCGACGGAAATCTTCTACCTAGTCTCTGCACGTCGACGAGGACGTCACTCTAGCCCACGCGACGCCGTCTGACGTCATACAGGCAATAAGAGGTCCTCGACGATGTGCCGACGTCAGTACCAACAATTTTTTACGTGCATGAGAACAACAACCCAATGCAATGAAAGAGCAAGGTAAAATACCATAACATTGTAAAATACACAACATTACAAAGAATAGCTGTAAATTTAATATACCTCTCTTTTTTTTTTTTAAACAACAAATATATGCAAATCATGTATATACACAAAGATATATACATATATATATATACATATATATATATATATATATATATATATATATATATATAGATAAATATACACAAATATCCATATATACAACATCTACTGCAACCTTGAAGACCAAGAGGAGCGCACTCAAGGATTACTTGGTAAGACCAGAAAGGCAACGGGGAGGCGGGTGGGACCATGAGGAATCCACAGGTAGCTAATGTATCCACCAGAAAAGTCGTTACCGAAGGTAAGTAACTCGTTCTTCTGATGGATACAACTACCTGTGGATTCCTCACCTAATGAATAGAGTCCCAAAGCAGTACCACGCCCGGTGGCGGGTGCCTAAATGGTCAAACAAAAGAAATCCTGCAGCACTGACCGTGCAAAATGGCCGTCCCTTCTAACCTCAGAATCCAAACAGACCAAGTTGCGGCCTTGCAGATGTCGACCACAGGAACACCTCTGGCCAAGGCCGAAGTGGCCGACTTAGCTCTGGTGGAATGAGCTCTAATGCCCTCAGGAGGATCCTTCTTTGCCAAAGAGTAACAGATTTTAATGCAAAGAACAACCCACCTGGATAGTGTTCTCTTGTGGACTGCCTTTCCTCTCCTCTTGCCCACGTATCCAATGAACAGCTGATCCTCCAGCCTGAAATCCTTCGTTCTATCAATAAAGAAGCTTAACGCTCTCTTTGGGTCCAGCCGGTGCAGTCTTTCTTCCTCTTTAGAAGGATGAGGCGGAGGATAGAACGTGGACAAAGTAATTGTCTGTGCCAAATGGAAAGGTGAAACAACCTTCGGGAGGAAAGCAGCCTTGGTCCTCAACACCACCTTATCCCCATAAAAAGTTGTATAAGGGGGCTTTACCGATAAGGCCTGCAACTCACTCACTCTCCTTGCAGATGTTATAGCAACCAGGAAGACTGTTTTTATAACCAAATACCTTAAGGGGCAAGAATGCATAGGTTCAAAAGGGGACCCCATAAGGAAAGTCAAGACCAAGGACAAATCCCATTGCGGCATAACGAATGGTTTTGGAGGATATTTATTTAGAAGACCTTTCAAGAATCTGACAACAATAGGGGATTTAAATAACAATGGTTGGTCTGGAAGACATATGAAGGCTGACAAGGCCGATAAATAACCCTTAATGGTAGCCACTGCATAGCCTTTCTGCGCTAGATACAGAGCAAAAGACAAAACATCCGATAGATGAGCTTGTAAGGGATTAATCTGCCTCTCTCCACACCACGCCACAAATTTAGACCACCTATTAGCGTAAATAGATTTAGTGGAGTGTCGCCTGGCCGCTAATATAACATCCACTACATCAGGCGGGAGAGAGAAGGAACTCAGGTTGCCCCGTTCAATCTCCAGGCATGTAGGTGCAGACTCTGGAGGTTGGGGTGTAAAACCTGCCCCTGCGACTGCGAGAGGAGGTCTGCCCTGATAGGGAGACGGAGCGGAGGGCACATTGAGAGTTGGAGAAGGTCGGAGTACCACACCCTCCTTGGCCAATCCGGAGCTATTAAGATTACTAGAGCCCGGTCTTGGCGAATCTTCCTCAATACTCGAGGAATCAAGGGTATGGGAGGAAACGCGTAAAGCAACTGGCCGCACCAGGTTATTTGAAACGCGTCCCCTAACGCTCCCTGCATCGGATACTGGAGGCTGCAGAATAACGGGCAATGCGCGTTCTCCAGAGTGGCAAACAGATCTACCCGAGGAAACCCCCACCTTTGGAAGATTAAACGGACTTGATCTGGATGGAGACGCCACTCGTGGTCTGCCGAGAATTGGCGACAGACTGTCCGCACGTACATTCAAGACCCCGGCCAGATGATTTGCTACCAAGCAAATCTGATGGTCCTTTGCCCAGGACCATAATCGAAGAGCTTCTTTGCAGAGAAGGTACGACCCTACTCCTCCCTGTTTGTTTATGTACCACATCGTGGTAGTATTGTCCGTTAGGACCTGTACCGACTGACCACGAAGGGAAGGGAGGAAGGCCTTGAGAGCCAGACGTACAGCCCGTAACTCCAACAGATTGATATGAAACATCTGTTCCTCTGGAGACCAAAGGCCTTTGATCTCCAGATCCCCCAGATGAGCTCCCCACCCTAGAGTGGAAGCATCCGTTATGACCGTGGCCACTGGTGGCGACTGTTCGAACGGCTTTCCTTGTGAAAGATTGTTGCTCGCAATCCACCACTTCAAGTCCACCGCAGCATCTCTGGAGATCTTGACAGCACCTTCTAGATCCCCTTTGTGTTGAGACCACTGCCTTCGGAGGCACCACTGAAGAGCCCTCATGTGCCAGCGAGCATGCGTGACCAACAGAATGCAGGAGGCAAACAGACCGAGCAGACGAAGGACCTTGAGCACTGGAACTACCGCTCCATTTCGAAACATTGGAACCAATTCCTGAATATCTTGAATCCGCTGAGGCGGAGGAAAGGCTCGACCCAATGTTGTATCCAGTACTGCCCCTATGAACAGGAGGCGCTGAGAGGGCTCCAGGTGAGATTTGGGCTCGTTCACCGAAAAACCCAGGTCGAACAGCAACTGAGTCGTTGACTGCAGATGATGCGACACAAGCTCCGGAGACTTGGCTTGGATCAACCAGTCGTCCAAGTAAGGGAATACTGCTATCCCCTTCCTTCTGAGCTCTGCCGCAACCACCGACATCACCTTCGTGAAGACTCGAGGTGCTGAAGTAAGACCAAACGGAAGGACCGCAAACTGATAGCGCTGCGATCCCACCATAAACCGGAGATACTTCCTGTGTGACTTGAGTATCGGGATATGAAAGTAAGCATCCTGCAAGTCGACAGACACCATCCAATCTTCCTTGTTCAACGCCAAAAGCACCTGAGCTAGGGTCAGCATCTTGAACTTTTCCTGTTTGAGGAACCAATTCAAGATCCTCAGGTCCAGGATTGGTCTCAACCGACCATCCTTCTTGGGAATCAGGAAATACCTTGAGTAACAACCTCGACCCCTTTCCTGCTCTGGGACCAACTCTACCGCGCCCTTTGAAAGGAGGACTTGTACCTCCTGTTCTAGCAACAGGAGGTGTTCTTCTGAACAATAAGATGGGCGGGGCGGGATGAGGGGAGGGAACTCCCGAAAGGGAAGGGTGTAGCCTTTTCCCACAATACTGAGAACCCAAGTGTCCGTTGTAATAGTCTTCCACTTGCGGAGAAAATGCTGTAATCTTCCCCCAACAGGAGAGGAGTGAGTGGGAAATGGTGGAAGCCTAAGGCTGCTTTCCCTGCTGCACCCCTCCAGAGGACGAGGAAGAGGCAGAGTGCTGCTGAGAGGCTCCTCTGGTGCGGGCCCTCCCTCTCCCTCTAAAAGATCTATAGGGATGGGAAGAGGCAGGTTGCTGGAATCTCCCCCGAAAGGAAGAGGAGGAAGAGCCACGCCCAAATCCCCGAAACCTCCTGAAAATCCTGGAAGAGGCAGAGGAAGAAGGAGCTTGGAGTCCTAACGATTTGGCTGTGGCCCTGCTCTCCTTAAAACGTTCCAAGGCCGAATCTGCCTTGGCGCCAAACAGCTTGTCCCCATCAAAAGGGAGATCCAATAGGGTTGACTGCACATCCGCAGAAAACCCCGAATTACGGAGCCAGGCCTGTCTCCTTGCCACCACAGTCGTGCCCATTGCTCTGGCCACCGAGTCGGTCGTGTCCAGCCCAGATTGAATAATCTGGGTCGCGGCAGCCTGGGCATCTGAGACAATATCCAAAAGACCCTGGGGAAGCTCCGTAAATGATGAGGAAATGTCATCCATAAGAGCATGAATATATCTCCCCAGGATACAAGTTGTCCCTGTCCCCAGGCACCGTCGGGAAAGAACCAGGCGCTGATTTGGATGAACAGGAGGCCTGCACCACCAAGCTCTCCGGTGTAGGGTGCCTAGAAAGAAAGCCAGGGTCAGTTGGTGCAGCTCGATACCTCCTGGCTACGGCTCTATGAACCGCTGGGGAAGATACTGGTCTCTTCCACACCTCTAGCACCGGATCCAGCAAAGCGTCATTAAACGGCAGTAGAGGCTCTGCCGCAGCTGAGGCCGGATGAAGCACCTCTGTCAGAAGGTTCTGTTTTGTCTCTGCCACCGGCAAAGGCAGGTCCAGAAAACTAGCCGCCTTCCGTACCACTGCGTGAAAGGAAGCAGCCTCCTCCGTGTATTCCACTGGAGACAAAAGATCCCACTCAGGGGAAGTGTCCAGCCCACTGGCTGTCTCTAGACCATGCAGTCAATCACCGAGTCCTCTAGTTCTCCTTCTTCCAGGACTCGTTGGTACTCCTGCTCCTCTAATAAACGGAGAGCACGTCTCCTCGAATGAAGCCTGTGCTCGATACGCGGAGTCGACAATGCCTCCGCCGAAGCCGAAGATCGGCGCTGATCTTCAGAAGCCACCGACGCCGCATCCGGTGCCACAGGTAACTTCGGCGCCGATGAAAGAGCACTCGGAGCGGATGGACCCACCGGAGTCGCAGGGCGAAATCCCGACGTCGACGGGATGGAAGTCTCCGGGGCCAATCCCTCTGAAGCCACCGGAGCGGCCACCAGCGCCGACCCCGGCGCCGAGCCCACGTTCCCAAAAGGGAGAAAGGGCATAAAGGGTGCCGGCCGTAGAGGCGCAGGATCACCCAATGAAAAGGCCAAAGGGCCAGCCGGAACACCCCCTGGAGCCATCTGTTGGAAGATGGTATACATCGCATTTAGGAATGCGGTACTATCTGCTCCAGGGGTGGGAAAAGCCGGATACTGGGGTGCCTGTATCAAAGGCGACCCCGACGCCGGCCTCGACGTCTGCGACGCCAGAGACAACACCAGAGGCTGCACCACCTCAATCACCGACGCCTGTCCAGGTGAAGTCGGTGACGCCGGAGAGGGCAACGGCGTCGATGGATGTGGCGTGACCGTGGGACTGACCTCCCAAGTCCTCCGGCGCCGATCCGAAGACCTGGAACGAGTCTCCTTGCTTGAACGGCACCGTGATTCTCTACGGCGCCGGGAGTCTCGATGACGCCGATGCCTTGGCGAAGAAGACTTCTTATGATGTTTTTCTTTCTTCGACTTCGCCATAAACAACTTCGCCTCACGTTCCTTGAGGGCCTTTGGATTCATGTGCTGGCATGAATCGCAAGTCGAGACGTCGTGGTCGGAGCTCAAACACCAAAGGCAGTCGGAGTGAGGATCCGTAACTGACATCTTGCCCCCACACTCACGACAAGGCTTAAAACCCGACTTTCTCTGCAACATTATTACTGCAGCGAAGGACTACGCAGCAAAAAATACACTGTAACCACGAAAGTAACAGTTGCTCCCTCGAAGATAACCGTTTCGAATGCACGGAAAAAAGGGAACTGACGTTGGCACGTCGTCGAGGACCTCTTATTGCCTGTATGACGTCAGACGGCGTCGCGTGGGCTAGAGTGACGTCCTCGTCGACGTGCAGAGACTAGGAAGAAGATTTCCGTCGAATGCTGGCGCCATGGGAGTATTCATTAGGTGAGGAATCATTAGGTGAGGAATCCACAGGTAGTTGTATCTATCAGAAAGTCTCTATTCTGCCCACTTTCAACATGGCAGAACCAGTCTCTTGGAGTGCAGAGCTCCCTAGTCCAACTCAGAGGTGTGGCTTCCATTGGGGCCCCTGGAAAACCAGTTTGACAACTGGCTCTCCCCTCTGCTCCCCACCACTTAGTGCCAGGATGTAGGAAGTTGGCTCTGTATATACTATTTGAAAGTAAGAAAGAGTGTGCACAGAGTCCAAGGGTTCCCCTTAGAGGTAAGATAGAGGCAAAATTAGATAATTCTAATGCTCTATTGTTGTGGTAGTGTGGTCGAGCAGTAGGCTTATCAGAGGGTAGTGTTAAGCATTTGTTGTACACACACAGGCAATAAATGAGGAACACCCACTCAAAGATAAGCAATAAGCTGTTTTAAAAGTGGACAGTGCAAAAACTACAGCTCCTGGGGGAGGTAAGTAATGGTTAGATTGTGAGCTAAGTAAAACATTTACAAGTCTCAGTTCCTGGGCATAGGCAGCCCACCGTTGGGGGTTCAAGGCAACCCCAAAGTTACCACACCAGCAGCTCAGGGCCGTTCAGCTGCAGAGGTCAAAGAGGTGCCCAAAACACATAGGTGCCGAAGGAGAACAGGGGTGCCCTGGTTCCAGTCTGCCAGCAGGTAAGTACGAGCGTCCTCGGGGGCAGACCAGGGGGGTTTTGTAGAGCACTGTGGGGGACACAAGTAGGCACACAAAACACACCCTCTGCGGCACAGGGGCGGCTGGGTGCAGTGTGCAAAGAAGGCGTCGGGTTTTAGATAAGATTTGATGGAGGGACCAGAGGGTCACTCTAGCAGTGCAGGCAGGCACGGGGGGCAGGGGGGGGGGGGGGGGGGGGCGGGGGGGGGGGGGAAGCTTCTCGGGCCAGCGGGAAACGTGAAGTCTTTAACCGCTTCTGTGCCTTGGACGAGATGATCTCGTCCAAAACTACAGTTCCCCTGTGCCTTGGACGAGATCATCTCGTCCATGGCACAGGGGAACTTGCTAGCGCGCCCCCCGTGCACCCCCCTCCCCCCCCCCCAAGTCAGGGATGGAAGGGGAAGACCTTCCCCCTTCCACCCCCGCCCCCCCCCCCCCCCCTGTGACGTCAGCGCGCGCGCGCTGATGTGTCACAGGGGCCTCCCTCGTCGCGCTGGAAGCTCTGCTTCCAGCGCGATTGAAAAAGAAATGCAAAAGCATTTCTCTTTCAATCGATGGGAGGCCCGGAGGGGCTTCAAAGGGAAGGAAAAGTATTTCCTTCCCTTTGAAGTCCCTCCGAGGGTTTCAAAAGCCGGATTGCTTGCAATCCGGCTTTTGAAACCCCACTAGACACCAGGGATTTTTTTTTTTTTTTATTGAAATTGACAAAAGGGAGCGACCCCTTGGGCAAGGGTCGCTCCCAGGGGGGGCATTTTTTTTAAAAGGCCTTTTCTGCCCCCCCCTGGGGGCAGATCGGCCTTATTAGGCCGATCTGCCCCCAGGGGGGGCAGAAACCTCTAGGCACCAGGGACCATTTATTTTTATTTTTTTCATTTTTATTTTTTTTGGTGGGGAGCGACCCCTTAGGCAAGGGTCGCTCCCCTTGGGGGAAAATTATATTTTGGCCATTTCTGCCCCCCTTGGGGGCAGATTGGCCTATTTTGATGAGGCCAATCTGCCCCCAAGGGGGGTAGAAACCACTAGACACCAGGGAGTTTTTTCTTTGCGTGAATTTCACGCAAAGGGAGCGACCCCTTAGGCAAGGGTCGCTCCCTGGGGGGGAGGGCAATTTATTTTAGGCCATTTCTGCCCCCGGGGGGGAAGAAACCTCTAGGCGCCAGGGCAAATTTTTTTTTTGTGGTTTTTTTTTTTTGTTGTTTCTTTTTTTTTTTTTTTAGAGATGGGGAGCGACCCATCAGGCAAGGGTCGCTCCCCTGGGGGACAAATTGTATTTAGACCATTTCTGCCCCCCTGGGGGCAGATTGGCCGATTTTAGGTCAATCTGCCCCCAAGGGGGCAGAAACCACTAGGCACCGGGGATTTGTTTTTTGGTGCCAATGTCACGCAGGGGGAGCGACCCCGTAGGCAAGGGTCGCTCCCGGGGGGGTGGAGGTTGGGGGGAGAGAAATTTATTTTAGGCCATTTCTGCCCCCCCTGGGGCAGATTGGCAGAGTTTAGGTCAATCTGCCCCCAAGGGGGCAGAAACCACTAGGCACCGGGGATTTTTTCTTTGGTGCCAATGTCACGCAGGGGGAGCTACCCCGTAGGCAAGGGTCGCTCCCGGCGGGGGAGGGTGGGGGTTGGGGGGGCAAATTTATTTTAGGGCATTTCTGCCCCCCCCCCTGGGGCCGGCTGAGCTACAGGCCAAACACCACAGGTAGGCACCTTGCAAAAAACACCTCTGTTTTCTGTGAAAAAATATGTTGTGTCCACGTTGTGTTTTGGGCCATTTCCTTTTGTGGGCGCTAGGCCTACCCACAGAAGTGACGTACCATTTTTATCGAGAGACTTAGGGGAACGCTGGGTGGAAGGAAATTTGTGGCTCCTCTCAGATTCCAGAACTTTCTGTCACCGAAATGAGAGGAAAAAGTGTTTTTTGGGCCAAATTTTGATGTTTGCAAAGGATTCTGGGTAACATAACCTGGTCAGAGCCCCGCAAGTCACCCCATCTTGGATTCCCCTGGGTTTCTAGTTTTCAAAAATGCACTGGTTTGCTAGGTTTCCTCAGGTGTCGGCTGAGCTACAGGCCAAAATCCACAGGTAGGCACTGCTTTTTATAAAAAAAAGTGATGTGTCCACGTTGTGTTTTGGGCCCTTTCCTTTCGTGGGCGCTAGGCCTACCCACGCAAGTGAGGTATCATTTTTATCGGGAGACTTGGGGGAACGCTGGGTGGAAGGAAATTTGTAGCTCCTCTCAGATTCCAGAACTTTCTGCCACAGAAATGTGAGGGACATGTGTTTTTTTAGCCAAATTTTGAGGTTTGCAAAGGATTCTGGGTAACAGAACCTGGTCCGAGCCCCGCAAGTCACCCCTCCTTAGATTCCCCTAGGTCTCTAGTTTTCAGAAATGCACAGGTTTGGTAGGTTTCCCTAGGTGCCGGCTGAGCTAGAGGCCAAAATCTACAGGTAGGCACTTCGCAAAAAACACCTCTGTTTTTTTCCAAAATTTAGGATGTGTCCACGTTGCGCTCTGGGGTGTTTCCTGTCGCCGGCGCTAGGCCTACCCACGCAAGTGAGGTATCATTTTTATCGGGAGACTTGGGGGAACATAGATTAGCAAAACAAGTGCTATTGCCCCTTGTCTTTCTCTACATTTTTTCCTTCCAAATATAGGAGAGTGTGTAAAAAAGACATCTATTTGAGAAATTCCCTATAATTCACATGCTTGTATGGTCACCCCGGAATTCAGAGATGTGCAAATAACCACTGCTCCTCAGCACCTTATCTTGTGCCCTTTTTGGAAATGCAAAGGTTTTCTTGATAGCAATTTTTTACTCTTTATATTTCAGCAAATGAATTGCTGTATACCCGGTATAGAATGAAAACGCACTGCAGGGTGCAGCTCATTTATTGGCTCTGGGTTCCTCGGGTTCTTGATGAACCTACAAGCCCTATATATCCCCGCAACCAGAGGAGTCCAGCAGACATAACGGTATATTGCTTTCCATAATCTGACATTGCAGGGAAAAGTTACAGAGTAAAACGTAGAGAAAAATTGATGTTTTTTTCACCTCAATTTCAATGTTTTTCTTTTTCAGCTGTTATTTTCTGTAGGAAACCCTTGTAGGATCTACACAAATGACCCCTTGCTGAATTCAGAATGTTGTCTACTTTTCAGAAATGGTTAGGTTTCTGGGATCCAGCATTGGTTTCATGCCCATTCCTGTCACTGACTGGAAGGAGGCTGAAAGCACAAAAAATTGCAAAAATGGGGTATGCCCCAGTAAAATGCCAAAATTGTGTTGAAAAATTGGGTTTTCTGATTCAAGTCTGCCTGTTCCTGAAAGCTAGGAAGCTGCTGAGTTTAGCACTACAAACCCTTTGTTGATGCCATTTTCAGGGGGAAATCCACAAGCCTTCTTCTGCAGCCACTTTTTCCATTTTTTTTTTAAAAAAACGAAATTTTCACAGTATTTTGGCCAATTTCTTGGCCTCCTTCAAGGGAACCCACAAAGTCTGGGTACCTCTAGAATCCCTAGGATGTTGGAAAAAAAGGACGCAAATTTGGCTTGGTTAGCTTATGTGAACAAAAAGTTATGAGGGCCTAAGAGCGAACTGCCCCAAATAGGCAAAAAAAGGCCTGGCACAGGAGGGGGAAAAGGCCTGGCAGCGAAGGGGTTAAAAGTTGCAGAAAAGTTGCAAGATTGTTGCTGTTTCTTGAGCAGAGCCGCTGCTCACTGGACTTTCTTGGTCCTTAGGTTCAGGGCAGTCCTCTGAGGCTTCAGAGGTTGCTGGTCCCTGTTGGATGCATCGCTGTTGCAGTTTTTCGAGTCAGGAGACAGGACGGTAGAGCTGGGGACAAAGCAGTTGTCGTCTTCCGTTTTCTCTGCAGGTTTACAGGTCAGCAGTCCTTCTTAGTTCAGGTTGCAGGAATCTCCTTTCCTGGGTTCTGGGACGCCCCTAAATACTAAATTTAGGGGTGTGTTTAGGTCTGGGAGGGCAGTATCCAATGGCTAATGTCCTGGAGGGTGGCTACACCCTCTTTGTGCCTCCACCCTGTGGGGAGGGGAGCACATCCCTAATTCTACTGGGGGAATCCTCCAAAACTAAGATGGAGAATTTCTAAAGGCAGGGGTCACCTCAGCTCAGGACACCTTAGGGGCTGTCCTGACTGGTGGGTGACACCTCCTTGTTTTTCTCATTATCTCCTCCAGCCTTGCAGCCAAAAGTGGGGGTAGTGGCCAGAGGGACAGGCATCTCCACTAGCTGGGATGTCCTGGGGCGCTATAACAAAGGGGGTGAGCCTTTGAGGCTCACCGCCAGGTGTTACAGTTGCTGCAGGTGGAGGTGTGAAGCACCTCCAATCAGTGCAGGCTTTGTTCCTGGCCACAGAGTGACAAAGGCACTCCCCCCCCCATGTGGCCAGCAACTTGTCTGGTTTGTGGCAGGAACTGGTCAGCCTACACTGGAAGTCGGATTGGTATTCAGGGGGCATCTCTAAGATGCCCTCTGGGCGCATGTTACAATAAATTGCACACTGGCATCAGTGTGCATTTATTGTGCTGAGAAGTTTGATACCAAACTTTCCAGATTTCAGTATAGCCATTATGGAACTGTGAAGTTCGTGTTTGACAAACTCCCAGACCATATACTCTTATGGCTACCCTGCACTTACAATGTCTAAGGTTTTGCTTAGACACTGTAGGGGCATAGGGCCCATGCACATATGCCCTCACCTGTGGTACAGTGCCTTAGGGCTGTAGGGCCTGCTAGAGGGGTGACTTACCTATGCCACAGGCAGAGAAAGGTTGGCCTGGCACTCTGAGGGGAAGAGCCATTTTCTCCCCACCAGCACACACACGCTGTAAAGCAGTGTGCATGTGCTGAGTGAGGGGTCCCCAGGGTGGCATAAGACATGCTGCAGCCCTTAGAGGCCTTCCCTGGCATCAGGGCCCGTGGTACCAGGGGTACCAGTTACAAGGGACTTATCTGAGTGCCAGGGCTGTGCCAATTGTGGAGACAAAGGTACAGTTTAGCAAAAGAACACTGGTGCTGGAGCCTGGTTAGCAGGGTCCCAGCACACTTTCAATCAAAACTTAGCATCAGCAAAGGCAAAAAGTTAGGGGATAACCATGCCAAGGAGGCACTTTCTTACACATGATGTCTATCTAGGCATGTAAAAACTTGCCTTTGTCCTTGTCACTGTGAGAAAGGCTGGAAGCTTCCGTGGCAAGTACAATGTTTGCTGATTGGGACTACTGAGGTGTGTACTTCAAGGTATCAAAAGAATCAGTGCATTATATCCTATTAATGAAAAATCAGATTTAATGTTACTGATTGACAAAGTGCAACTTTAGTAAGCTGCCACTTTGGTTGCCCAAGGTTTCCAGTGTCTATCTTCACATAAAGACTGTCCTCTTGGGCAGACAAGTGAATGACTCCCAGGAAAGGTAACAATAAAGGCCTACCAGACACTGGTGGAGATGTCACTTCCTTTTGTCAGGCAGCCACAGTGTGTGTTGGCCCAAAAGGCAAGCTTCAAAGGGGAAGCCACATTTGATGGGTAAGTGGTGCACACTCAGGGGAGGGGTTGCTATGTTGTTTAGGTTAACAGACTGTCAGAGAGAAAACAGTAGGCAAACCATTTTTTTTCCATGAACGTGTAAGCCACAGGAAGCCATAACTCCAGAGCGGGCTACCAAGCTCCATAAACCAAGAGACGGGTCTTGGAAGTGGGTAGAATAGAGCACTCTGGGATAGCTTGATGCTTGATGCTTGATGCCACACTTCACAGGAACTTGTCATCAGGCGAGAGGGAACCAAGTAGCCCATTGGCTAGTGAAAGAGGTCTCCCCTGAGGGCATTATCTGGACATGAAAAAGGCACCACTGGCACTCGGAACTCAGATCTCATTTGACAGTGGAAGAGGACCAAAGGAGGGCTACCATGCAGGTCCTGGAAACAGCAAAGAAGAGGCTGCACCAAAGTTGTTCTGTACCTGCTGCTCCTTGGGCTAGGAAAGGAAAGGATTGTGAGTTCAGTGTCCTGCTCATGGAGAAGTCATCCCCCAAGCCCAGCCAGAAGCAGAATCTCCAAGAGTCAGCTGCCCAACTTTCTATTCATAGCACATGGCCACAAAAGCTGAGGAAGCCTGCCTGGGTGAGTTAGTAGGCCAGATCATCGCTCCTCATCTCAGTGTAGCCCGGGAGACAGAGACCCAATGTTGCACCCTATCCTGCTGACCGTGGACGAGATGCGTGAGTGCAGGTTAATTGCTCAGATGGAAAGTCATCACCAAAAGAAGGAAATAGAGTTTGTTGTTCCCGGTGACCAGCATTAGAGTGGTGACTGGACTTTTGTTTGACAAAAGAGGGCTTTGAGGTATGTCGACCCTTGTGGTTAAACTTGCCCAACCATGACGATGTGCCAAGGAGTGGCCCCAGGAAGACCCCTTGTAGGAAAATGCCACTGTTGGCATGGTCACCCCCCACTTTTTGCCTAGTGTTGATGCCAGCTTTGATTGGAAGTGCGCTGGGACCCTACTAATCAAGCCCCATCACCATTGTTCTTTCCCTAAAACTGAAGCTTTGTTCCACAATTGGCAAAGCCCTAGCACACAGCTAAGTCCCTTGTAAAAGGTACCCCTGGTACCAAGGGCCCTGTGGCCAGGGACGTCCCTAAGGGCTACAGCATGTATTGTGCCACCCTCAGGGACCCCATCCTAAGTACATGCACACTGTCTTGCAGCTTGTGTGTACTAGTGGGGAGAAAACACAACCGGTGCAGTAACGACCAGCAGAAGGCCCTCATCTTTGCTCAGTCGGTGGCTTGCCTGAGAAGCCCCCCTGTGCCCTGCCTGCAGCACCTAAGTGACCCCCAGGTCCCTCCATTGAGTTCTATTGAGAAACCGTGCCCTGTTCACACACTTCACCCGGCCGCCCTTGTGCCGCTGAGGGTGTGGTCCCTGTGCCTGCATGGGGCCCCCCAGTGCTCCTTCAAACCCCCCTGGTCTGCCCTCGACAACGCGGGTACTTACCTGCAAGCAGACTGGAACCGGAGTACCCCCTGTCTCCATAGGCACCCATGCGATTTTGGCTCTTGTTTGACCTCTGCACCTAACCAGCCCTGTGTTGCTGGTGCTGGGTATTTGGGGTTATCTCGAAGCCCCAACAGTGGGCTACCTATGCCCATGAGACTAAACCTGTAAGTTGATAACTTATCTCTGAAACTGTACTTTACTTACCTCCCCCAGGAACTGTTGAAAATTGCAGTGTCCATTTTAAAGAAAACTGTGTACATTGTTGATTCCATTCAAAGTTCTAAGTATTACTGTGTAAAGCACCTTTCATTTAATGTACTTACCATTGCTTGTGTGTGTACAATAAATGCTTAACACTACCTTCTAATAAGCCTAAATGCTCGACCACACTACCACAAATAGAGCATTAGTATTATCTATTATTGCCTCTGTCAAGCCTCTTGGGGAACCCCTGGATACCACACCATATCCCATTTTGATACAGTATATACAGAGCCAGCTTCCTACACCCCTGCTAGAAGCAGGGCATCTCCTGCATCTTTGCGCATCTTCAGCATTCAGTATCCCTTGTACCAGGACCACTACATAGAAGTCAAAGGCAAGAGACCCCTGGAACTGGGAAGAAGACTATTTTCCTTGTTGAGGTAACTGTTTCTTTGGCCCTAGCTGGTCCCCTTTACTGGCTCCCTGCTGGAGTTGGTCACCCAAGTTAACTTAGTAATTGCATTCCACTCTTCCAAAGTTTTCCTCCCAAAAAAATGTGTCAGATTTGTTGAACTTGCCAATGCTTGTTTGTGGTTAAGTAAAAAGTATTGATTTATTCTTCCTTGTAAGATCAATATTTCCGGAAACCTCCAGTGGACCTTTTTTGTTTTGTTGTCCATAGATTTATAAAAATATAATCTAATTTTATAAATTGGTGTCGGAGTGTTTAAGTGTTGGATTCTTTTTTCAGTTGCTCTAATGCTTTTTAAATGCTTGACACTTGTTTCTTTATTGAAGCTGGACTGCTCGAAGCCACAGCTACCCACAGCTGAGGCTAAGGTTTAACAAACAAAACACAACTGGTCCTAGTGGGACGGTAGTGTATTACATGTTGAGGTCTCACAACCACACCATATAATACACCTCATTTCCTCAAACCTAGGCTTTTAGATTATAGCACTGATGCACCAAGAGAAGTTCAGGCATACAAGGGAGAGAAAGTCAACCTTGGAAAAATAAGCCAACACACCGAGTTTACGCAACAGACCCTCATCTCCAGAAGGTCGATATGGAGCCATGACTCCACCGGAGCCCAGAGGCCACTGATCTTCACTTCTGCCAGATGGCCACCCCAACCCTGAAGTGATGCATCAGTCTCTGCTGTGAGCTCTGGATGAGAAAGGGAGAGGGGCAGCTGAACTAACCGTGGTCCAGTAAACACCACTGCAGACCTTTTGCAGTCTCCTTCACAATCTGAATGTTGTCAGAAAGGTCAGATCACACAGCAAAGCCCTCATACGCCAGCTGGTGTGCATGAATAGCAGGATGCAGGAGGCTATCAGTCTCAGCAGCCTCAGAGTCTACATCACTGAAATCCAAGACCACAGCTGAAAAATAAGGATCATAGCCTGAATGTCCACGACTCTTCTGAGGGAAAGGCATGAAACTGAACTGTGTCCTGCTCCGATGAAAGGGAACCAGATGCGAAATCGGCATGTTGATAGTGAACCCCAAAGATGACAGAAAGGATGCCATAGTCTGGAGGTTGCTGACGACTGTCTAGGGCAAGCCCACCTATAACAGTCAGTCGGCACGGTAGGGGAAAACTGCCACACCTGACCTCCGAAGAGGTGCTGCCAACACCACCATCACTTTCCTGAACACATGATGGGCAATGGTAAGACCAAAAGAGAAGACAGCAAACTGAAAATGCTCTTGTTCCAACAGGAACTACAGGTAGTGCCAGTGGGCCTCAAGGATGAGTATATGGAAATAGGCATCCTGCAGGTTCAATGCCACCATCTAGTCTCTTTGGTCAATGGCAGAAAAGACCAGGAGTCGTGTGAGCATCTTGAATTCTTTCACTACAGACGGCAGTCCTGGTCGGGCATATCTAGAATCTGAGAAAGGCTCCCATCCTTCTTTGGCATTAGAAAGTAGCTGGAATAGCAACTAGGTCTTACTTGTGGCATAGACACCATCTCAATAGTCCCTTTAGACACAAGGACTTAAACTTCCTGTTGCAAAACATAAAGATGGCCCTCAGTCAGTTGCTGGGGTGGCGGTGGTGCAGAATGGAAAGGTAGGGCGTAGCCCTTCCACACTATATGCAGGATCCACATCTCTGATGGAATGGCCTGCCACCCCCGTAAGAATTGCCAGATCCTACCTCCTACCAGGTGGCTATGCTCCACTAAGGAGCTTGGCAGGTGGAGCTGAAGGAGGGAATGGGGCTGTGAACTGGATGGCCACTAGACCTTGAACACAGGTGCAGTGGGCATCATTGCTGCAAATTGGCTAGGCGTTGTGCTGAGATATAACTAGCTGACGGTATAGGGTACCTCTGCTGAAATCACAAAAGGAACGGCAAAGTGGGGCAGATAAGCCCAGAGAGCATGCCAGGGTCCTTCTCTCCTTGAACCGCTCAAGAGCCCAGTCTGCTTTTTTCCCCCCAAAACAGGGGAGTCCAATCAAAGAGTCCATGAGGAATACCTGTATCTTCATTCACACAAATAAATCTAATTAATAAAGTAGATTTTAAAAATAAAAATAAAAACTTAACCTTGATGCTCTCAATTTCCATGAATTCTAGTCTGAAATAGGATAAAATAAGCCATTCCACCTCACACAGATGTGCACTCGCTAGGTCTGCATTTCTGCTCCAGCTACTTCACTATGCACCAACAAAAGGTACCTCAACTTGGTAGTTTTGCCTCCCATCACTGAGAAATAAGAGTTAAGGGGGCAAAGAGTACTGTGAACGAGTGAACTACTTGGAACAAGCACAAGACATGTGTTAATAAGAATGACTTGTGAGCTTATTAGTGAACTAGTTGTATGAGTTAACAAGAGAGAAGTACTGCAAGTACTACAGGGAATGAGTACTGTCTACAAGTGAGCTTGTTAGTAGTTAGCGTTAGAGTTTTTGGGGAGTAAATGGTATATGGCTACTTAGACTGAGTACTGTGAGCACGCATGCTTGTGGGTCTGTGATCAGCAGTATGAGTTAACGAAGGAGTGAGTGCCATTAATTGAGCTTGACAGCACTGATAGTGAGCTTGTATGTGAATAAGTGACTTGAGTGGGAGAGGGAGTGAGTACTGACCTTCAGTTCAGGACGGAGTAATGTTAACATGTGTGCTTGTGGATGAGTGATCAGTATGAGTTAGAAAAGAGGTGAGCACTGTCAGTTCTGGCAGTGTATTGTTGACATAGTAAGCTTATGATTAGGTGTGTACTGACAGCAGGTGAGCTTGTGCATAAATGAATAGTATGAGAAAGGTAATGCGTACAGTCACCTAATCTACTTTTCAGTACTCTTGGCACACAAGCTTGTAGAAAAGCACTGTCAATGATCAATGTGTGAGCTTGTAGGGAGTGATTTGCACATGTCCGCAAGTTGATATATACACGGTCAGCAAGTTATCCTGTAGAGTGAGTGCTATCTGCAAACGAGCTTCATTGTGTTATGAGTTAGGGAAGCAGCACTGCCAAGAAGCAAGCCTGTAGGTGAATCCGCACTGTCAGTGAATAAGCTTGTGATTGAGTGGTATGAGTTAATGACAGCATACTATCGTCAAGAGAGCTTGTGGAAAAATACTGCTACAGAGTGAATTTGTGAGCAAGCAAAGTGATCTTGTGCTTGATCATTCAAGGAACACAATACTAAAGAAATTTTACCAAGTTATGAGCTTGGGTCACTGAAGCCCTAGTAAAATGAGCTACTGGTGCCTAGCACAGGCCTTCTATAAAATAACTGAAGAACAAAGTAGGTCCATTATACTTACGTCTTTTGTTTTCCACCTGTCCAGCAGAACTTGAATCTTCATTGGCATGTTTCTGATAAAACTCCGATAAATTATTTGCCATGTCCAAATCAAACCTGTAGCACTCATCCTTTTCATTAACATGAACAGCATCAAGTAACCTATGAAAATACACTACATTTAGTCACTGATTGTGTGGCAAATTAATTGTTCAAAGGCAATGAATACACTAATGGCTACTGATCTGAGTGTTTTGTCTAGAACCCAAAGCTTGTTAAAGGTAATCAAACATTTGAAGAGGCCTGAAAATATGTGGCTGGTCTTACACCCCCCGGGATGATTGACCCAAAGCCCTCTGTTCAGTGATGTGAAGCTATGACATTCTTCAACTGTGTTTTCTAAATAACACTGTTTTGAACTAGACAATATTCGTAGCCTACTGGAGGTGTTTCCAGTATTTAGGTTTTGGTTGCAAGACTTGTGCTTGACTATCAGGAAAATACCCATGTATATCCCTTCTAAATAAGGGCTGCTACCATGATCTCAAACAAGAAGAACAATTTACTTACCTTCAGTAATGCCTTATCTGGGTGAGACTATCTAGCAGCAGATTCCTTACCTCAGAATATTCCCCAGGTGTCTGAGCAGTACCTCTGCATGCCGGTATGAGATTTTCAATCAGCTATTTGCCGATGCCACCCACGACGGATGTGATGTGCATAGTGCCTAACAGGAAGCACCCTACAACGCTAACATCAGTTACTTTTCATGGCATTTTTGCAGTAAAAGCAAGGAGCCACAACAGAATGCGGACATACCAGTGCGCAGACATAAAGGGCCTATAACAGTCATACTAGTTAAAAAAGCGCATTCAGTGGGGAAGATGGAAGGGTCAGCAAAGAACTTGCGGCTAGACAGTCTCCACCACATAAAGCGTTATTGGAGGTAAGTAAATTGTTTATCTGATAGAGACTTCTAACTGCAGACTCCTTACCTCAGAATAGATACCCACCTCCGAGTGGGTTTTGCTTGGGTATGTCCACAAAATTAGACCAGGAAGTCATGAAGGACCAAACTGGCAAAACATGACTGCCAAGGATGTAGTGCTTGGTAAACGTGTGCAGAAATTTCCGCCTGCTGCTTGGACATGTCCAGGACAGGTACCACGCGAGTTAACACAGTGGTCGCAGCCTTGGCTCTGGTGGGTAGACCCTGCAAGCCCTTGTGGGGCTGCTTCATGGCCAATGCGTAGCTGCTCTTAATGTAGAATAAAATCCATCAGGAAATGGTCTGTTTCTGCACAGTTTTCCCTTTCTCTGATCCAGCGAACCCAATGAAGAGTTGATTGTCCACCTGGTGCTCTCTGGTAAGCTCAATCAATCATAGATTTGTAGAGCACGGCTAATCACCCATAGGGTCTTAAGGCGCTGTTTGTGGGTGTGCTGCTCAGTCGGAGACCCAGGTCTTGAGGTCCTTCCTGAACTGCTTCACTGATGCGATTTGCTTGAGAGGTAGCGTGTTCCATGTCTGGGCTGTCAGGTAGGAGAAGGATCTTTCTCCTGCTGTGCTTTTTCGGATCTTGGGGACGGCTGCAATGGCGAACTGGGAGGAGCAGAGACGTCTGTTGGGTACATAGAAGGTGAGGTGGTGGTTGAGGTATGCCGGTCCTATGTTGTGCAGTGCCTTGTAGGTGTGGATCAGGAGTTTGTATGTGATGTGCTTGTTGACTGGGAGCCAGTGTAGGTGTCTGAGGTGGGAGGAGAAGCAGCTGTGTCAGGGGATGTCCAAGATGAGTCTGGCTGCTGCATTCTTGACTCTTTGTAGTCTTGATTGAAGTTTCTTGGTGATGCCGGCATAGAGTGCGTTGCCATAGTCCAGTTTGTTGGTTAGGAGTGCGTGGGTGACTGTCTTTCTCATGTCGGAGGGAATCCACTTGAAAATCTTCCGCAGGAGTCTGAGGGTGTGAAAGCATCACAAAGAGACGGCGTTGACTTGTTGGGTCATAGCGAGAGGAGTCCAGGAATGATCCCTAGGTTGCATGTGTGGTCCGCGGGGGCGTTGCCTTGAGCGGTGGGCCACCAGGAATTGCTCCAGGCAGAAGGGGGTGGAGCCAATTACGAGGATCTCGGTCTTGTCTGAGCCGAGCTTGAGGCAGCTGGCCTCCATCCAGGCGGCGACTGCTCTCATCCCGTTGTGGAATTTTCTCTTGGCCTTTGCACAGTCCTCGGACAGGGAGCGGATCAGTTGGGTGTTGTCAGCGGAGGATACTATGTTTAGCTGTGTTGGATGATCTTGGCAAGCGGGGCCATGTAGATGTTGAAAAGCGTTGGGCTGAATAAAGATCCTTTGGACACTCCACAGCATGGGTCTTTGGGTACTGATGTGAACGGCGGTAGTCGGATGCCATGTGTTCTTCCGGTGAGGAAGGACCTGATCCAATCCAGTGCTTTATCTCGGATGCCAGCGTGTCTGTTGCAGAGGTTGGAGTGGGAGACTTTGTCAAATGCAGCAAAGAGGTCGAGGAGGATGAGTGCAGCCGTGCCTCCGCAGTCCAGTATGATGCATCTCTCTCTCCTTGGTGAACCCACACTGATGCCAGTGTTAGATTTGCCAGTGCATGCACCCAAGGGGCACCTTAAAGGTGCCCCCAGACACCTTACCAGCCTCTGGTGTGGTCTCTGACCAGTTTCTGCCAGCCTGCCACTGGAGACGAGGTTGCAGCCTCCTAGGGGCTGAACTCAGCTGAGGAGACCACCGCTGCATCCACTTCTCCTACCAGAAACCAGTCACTCACCACCACCACACACACAACCCCCCCGATGCAATTGGAGCAAAATATCAATGGATCAACTGATCTCCACTCTCACCCGGGCCCCACCCCCTGGGACCCCGGACCCCAACACAACCACCAACAACCTGCATCGCTGGATAGAAGATTGCGCCCAACATCCTTGCACCGCTCCAAAAAAAAAAAAAAACACCTCCCACAAAATCAAGGCCAGCTGGTTCACCCCAGAACTACAGGAATTCAAACGGCTATGTCGCAGAATGGAAAAAACCTGGCACCTTGACCCTACCGACTTTCAAGGATGCCCTATGCAAACATCACCAACTGATCCGCACCACCAAAAGGATCCACTTCAAAAACCGCATCGACGCCAACGCTCACAACAGTAAAGAGCTCTTCGGCATCATCAATGAGCTGTCCACCCCCAGGACCTGCTCCAACGAACCCCCGCCATCACAGGAGTTCTGCAACTCACTGGCAACCCACTTCCGTCGAAAGATAGAAGAAATCCACAATAGCTTCAAACCCCAGTCCCACCAGCTGACTAAAAACACCCAAGAACCCAACACTCCAAGCAACACCCACCTCCTCCACACCTGGACCCCCATCAACATAGAGGACACCGCCACCACCATGGCCTCCATACACTCCAGATCACCATCGGACCCCTGCCCACACCATATCTTCAATAAGGCAAACATCATCATCGCCCCCCACCTCTGCAAAACCATCAACAGCTCCTTCGAGTCAGCCACCTTCCCAGAAAGATGGAAGCACGCAGAAATCAACGCGCTGCTGAAGAAACTAAAGGCAGACCCAGATGACCCCAAGAACTACCGGCCGATCTCCCTCCTCCCCTTTCCAGCCAAGGTCATCGAAAAAAACTTAAACAGCCAACTATCCCGGTTCCTGGAAGACTGCAAGGTACTCAACACCTCCCAATCCGGATTCCCCAGAAACCACAGCACCTAGACTGCACTCATTGCTGCCACAGACTACATTAGGACCATGCTCGACAAAGGAGAAACAGCAGCACTCATCCTCCTGGACCTCTCCGCAGCTTTCGACACAGTATGTCATCACACTCTTCGCACACGCCTCCACAAGACTGGAATCCGCGACAAGGCACTCGACTGGATCTCGTCATTTCTCTCAGACAGAACCCAGAGAGTCCGCCTCCCACCGTTCCTGTCAGAAGCCTCCAGAATCATCTGTGGCGTTCCCCAAGGATCTTCGCTCAGCCCCACTCTCTTCAACGGTTACATGGTCCCCCTCGCCAACATTGCACGAACCCACCACATCAACATGGTTTCCTTCGCAGACGACACTCAGCTCATCCTCTCCCTCACGAAAGACCCTACAACTACAGGGATGTGGAATTCCTATCGCCCGACGCCCGGGACATCTTGTTTGGGGTCAAGGGCAACAAGTTTTTATGTTTACTTTGTCCTTGGGACAAGTAGGCCCAACCCTCTGCAGCACAAACCTTTTGGCTGCCTGTTTACAGAAAGTGGAACTGTCTGCAGTTGAGGTAATGTGTTTCCAAAAGATAATGCTGTTCAAACTTGTATTTATGGTTCATTATTTGAAAGCCTTCATTATTAGGGTGAGTGCTGTAAATAAATGTTTTAAGGTCACACTTCACTACTGACGTTGGTTCCAGTACAAAAAAAAAATGTGTATACACAGGTTTGAAAAGTTTAGGCTATGAGGCTAAGTATAATGCTCCCAGAATGCTCTCTGATTAGATGCAAATGAAGTGTCATTTAGTAAAATGTTTTGATGCATGCTAGTATTTCCCAAAAATATTTTGTAGTGGAAAATCAGTGTAACCATTTTCAACACGATTATGGGAAGCATGAAAATAAACAAACACTGACAAAGCCAACTGATCTGACATATTTTTTATAAGTCTTTTAGTTTCATCAATGCGTGTCTTGTTTATATATGGCTTTTGTAACACTTTATTGTTGTGGGAGCTACCAGGCCCTCAACATTGTAACAAACACTGGCAAAAAAAAAAAAAAAAACGTTTTTGAACTCGAAAAGCACACGTTGCCACCAGTGGCATAACAAAGGCCTGGTTACCGAATCGCAAAACGGGTTTGCGACTCGCAATTAGGAAGGGGTGTTCCCTTCCTAATTGTGACTCGCAGTGCAATGTAGGATTGTTTTGCGAACGCGGGCGCAAACCAATCGCAGTTTGCACCCATTTCAAATGGGTGCTAACACTTTCGCAAAAGGGAAGGGGTCCCCATGGGACCCCTCCCCCATTGTGAATGCCACTGCGGACCACTGCCTGCTCTGAAAAAATGAAATGAAAACGTTTAATTTTTCGTTTTTGTAATGCATCTCGTTTTCCTTTAAGGAAAACGGGCTGCATTACAAAAAAAAAACCTGCTTTCCTACACTCGGATTTGCGACTCGCAAATTGCGA
Organism: Pleurodeles waltl; assembly: GCF_031143425.1. NCBI lineage: Eukaryota > Metazoa > Chordata > Amphibia > Caudata > Salamandridae > Pleurodeles > Pleurodeles waltl. The sequence continues at coordinate 433,437,667 of NC_090440.1, read as the reverse complement.
GTCGCAAATCTGAACCTACCTACAAGTGGCCCCAAATTCTTAAAGAAAGTCACAAAAGTGCACCCATGGTATATGTCGTACCCCTATAAAATATTTGTGAACTGTATTTTAGCATGTGTAAATACACATGTGTAGATTTGCTCATGTGAAAATCTATTGAGCAGTTGCAAGTTTATTTTCCCTCCTGCCACTTTCTTCCCAACCCTGGAAGAAGTTCTAATTCTGCCATTGTCAGGAGTAAATGTCCAACCTTTCTTATTATGGGAAAATATTAGAGAGAAGTTGGTGAAAATCTTTAAAACATGCAGGTTAGTAGGTTTGCAGACTCAAAGCCATTCCAGCCCTGGAACTATTGCTTACTGCTTCCTCCAGCCCCAGTATGCAGATCTGCAGAAAGGTGGCAAAATAAGGAAATTGCTACAGTAGGGATTGAAACTGCAATTATTCAAGCCCTACTGTGGGAGTAGCCCTGACAATCAGAAAGGCTAATATCAGAGCTCTTACATAATGAGATTGCTGCCATAATTTGGCGCCACACTACATGGCACCAAAGGGACAAGTAGATCTTTTTACAGGACAAGTGGATTTGAGAAGCAACCTGTCCCCTGGACAAGTAGATATTTTAATAAATTCCACACCCCTGAACTACAAAGAACAACCTCCACAACAGACTTCACGCCATAGCCAGCTGGATGGATGGGATCAAGCCACCTCAAGTTAAACACAGACAAGACACAAAATCCTCATCTTTGGCACCAACCCCTCAACTTGGAATGACTCCTGGTGGCCCACCTCACTAGGAACCGTGCCCTCACCCACCACCCATGCACGCAACCTAGGCTTCATCTTGGACTCCACACTCAGCATGACTAAGCAGGTCAATGCCATCTCCTCTTCCTGCTGCAACACTCTCCGCATGCTCCGCAAAATCTTCAAGTGGATTGCTGTCGAAACCAGGAAAACCGTCACCCACGGCCTGGTAAGCAGAGCCGATTGGACTACGGAAACGCCCTATATGCAGGAATAACAACCAAACTCCTAACAAAGCTGCAAAGAATCCAGAACGCATCCGCCCGCCTCATTATGGACATCCCACGCCGCAATCACATTTCCCCCCCCACCTCAGAGACCTTCACTGGCTACCAGTATCAAAGAGGATCACCTTTAAACTCCTCATCCACGCACACAAGGCCCTCCACGACACAGGCCCAGCATACCTCAACAGATTCACCCTTCCACACCCCCACCCGCAATCTTCTCTCCGCCAGCCTCGCCCTCCCCTCCATCCCCCGCACCACACCAGGAGGAAGATCCTTCTCTCACCTAGCCGCCAAGACCTGGAACTCCCTACCGCTCCACCTTCGCCAGACCCAAGACCTCTTGACATTCAGGAAACACCTCAAGACATGGCTCTATGACCAGTAGCTCCCCCTCCATCCCAGCGCCTTGAGACCCTAACGGGTGATTAGTGCGCTCTATAAATCCTTGATTGATTGATTAGGGGTAACCCTGTGCTGTCAGGAGGCCCAGAACAAAAGCTTGTCCAGGAAGAGGGTGCAAAAACCCCCTCCCACAGGACCTATTTATTAGCCTTCCTAAGGCGGCAAGCCTCGAACACCTCACGCTTTTGAAATGCGAATGTGGCTCCCATTACAGGAGAATAACAATACCGATCATGGAGCAAACTCAATTTGGATGACATAGAACCACAACTAACAGCCAATACAGATCTAGATACAATTAATTCTGTTCTAAAACTTTATGAGTGGCTACAGGAAGCTTTTGACATCCTAATACCACTCAGAAAAACTAAACACAACAAAAGAAAACCAACACCTTGGAGAAACACAGAACTTAAAAAGATAAAGCAACAAATCAAAGTTGCAGTGGACCTCGCTCAAAACAGACATCAGTCAAGGCAAACCTGTATCTTCACAAACTTAACAGAATATACAAATCATCAAAAAAGCTAAAAAAAAGTACTACTCCGACAGAATTCAATATGCTAAATCTACAACCAAGGAATTTTATAAAATTCTAAATGAATTTCAAAAACCTACATGCACGGAAGGAAGTCACCCCACTACTCAAGATTTCACAAACAAACTGGCAACTCATTACACAATCAAGGCAGACACATTGGACTCCTATTTAAAACAGAAAAAAAACATCAGAACCAATCCCTTTCCTAAAATACCCTCTAAGAATAAACCAACCCAGCCTCTACAGTCCTTCCAACAAATATCCCAAGGTGAATTTATGGATTTAGTCAAAGCAAGTAGGCCTTCCAGTTGCCCTTCTGACCCTTGTCCACCACAAATCTTCAAGAACATTCTTTTATCTACTTCTGCTGTCACACCTGTAAGAAGAATCATCAACAACTCTTTAACTACAGGAACTTTTCCTGTAGACCTGAAAAAGGCATACATACAACCGTTATTAAAGAAAACAAACCTAGACCCGCAGCACCACAACAACTACAGACCAATCACAAATGGACCTTTCCTGGGCAAACTGATAGAGAGAGCAGCATTCGCCCAGATGTCACAATTCACTGAAGACAATTCTATACTTTCAGACTTCCAAACAGGATCCCACCCAGGAAGAGGAACTGAATCGGCACTTATAGCAATCTGGGATGATCTTAAAAACACAGTCGACTGCAATGGAGTTGCTGTACTACTTCTCTTGGACCTCTCGGCTGCCTTTGATACGGTTGACCATGACACCCTAATTCAAAGACTCCACGAAGCCGGTATACAAGGGACTACTCTCGACTGGATTACATCCTAGCTTAAAAAAAGATCTAATATCATCTATTTGCCCACCTTCTTGTCCAAACCCTACCTCACTAAAGAAGGGGTCCCCCAAGGATCAATCATTTTGCTGTTGCTTTTCAACATCTACATGATATCATTACCAGAACTGATCAATGATTTTCATCTCACATGCTACAACGATGCAGATGCAGAAATCTTCAGTTGCCTCAGAGCCGTTGATCAGTGGATGACCTGCAGCCATCTCAAACTAAATACCTAAAAAACAGAAATACTCATATGTGGTTACTGTAAACGTTATGACCCACTGTGCACCTGGCCTGACGATCTCAGACCACCTCCTCAATCATCCAAGGAAGTTAAAAACCTTGGAATCACCATGGACTCCAAGTTAACTATGAACGCCCAAGTGGACAAATTAGCATGAACAAGCTTCATCACCTTGAAGACTATACGACACTTCTTCCCCTACCTCGGATTTCCACACAAGGTGCAAGCTACTATCTCACTTGTACTATCCGAACTGGATTATGCCAATGGCCTCTACAATGGATCATCTCTATTATGAAAAACTACTACGTATTCAGAACTCCGCAGCCAGGCTACTATTACATGTAAAGCCACAAGCCCACATCTCCCCTGCCTTGAGAGAACTACACTGGTTACCCGTTGCCAGAAGATGCACTTTCAAGCTGCTTTGTATCACCCACAAAGCTATACACGGAACAGGACCACTTTTTATCAGAAACAAAATAACCAAATACAGTCAACAAAGAAACCTCCGCTCAAGATTGGCACCCCGCCTTAGAACACCACCATAAAAGACAAAGACTATAGGTGGTACATCCTTCTCCGTTCAAGCAGACAAACTATGGAATTCATTACCCCCAACTATAAGAGCTACATATAACTTTTTTGTCTTCAGAAAACTACTCAAGAGTTGGCTCTTTCCTTCATAACCACCATATTCAAACAACTATGGACTGCATATGCCTATGTTAATGAATGTGTTTTCTGATTATGATCTTTAGAAAATATGTATCACTACTATGTCATAACAAACTACACACACACTCTTTAAACCTGTTTAAGTATATTTACTCATGGTTTTTAAATATGTATGTACATATGTGTGTGCATATATGTATGTATTCATATGTGTGTGTTTATTATATATATATATATACAGGGAGTGCAGAATTATTAGGCAAATGAGTATTTCGACCACATCATCCTCTTTATGCATGTTGTCTTACTCCAAGCTGTATAGGCTCGAAAGCCTACTACCAATTAAGCATATTAGGTGATGTGCATCTCTGTAATGAGAAGGGGTGTGGTCTAATGACATCAACACCCTATATCAGGTGTGCATAATTATTAGGCAACTTCCTTTCCTTTGGCAAAATGGGTCAAAAGAAGGACTTGACAGGCTCAGAAAAGTCAATAATAGTGAGATATCTTGCAGAGGGATGCAGCACTCTTAAAATTGCAAAGCTTCTGAAGCGTGATCATCGAACAATCAAGCGTTTCATTCAAAATAGTCAACAGGGTCGCAAGAAGCGTGTGGAAAAACCAAGGCGCAAATTAACTGCCCATGAACTGAGAAAAGTCAAGCGTGCAGCTGCCACGATGCCACTTGCCACCAGTTTGGCCATATTTCAGAGCTGCAACATCACTGGAGTGCCCAAAAGCACAAGGTGTGCAATACTCAGGGACATGGCCAAGGTAAGAAAGGCTGAAAGACGACCACCACTGAACAAGACACACAAGCTGAAACGTCAAGACTGGGCCAAGAAATATCTCAAGACTGATTTTCCTAAGGTTTTATGGACTGATGAAATGAGAGTGAGTCTTGATGGGCCAGATGGATGGACCCGTGGCTGGATTGGTAAAGGGCAGAGAGCTCCAGTTCCACTCAGACGCCAGCAAGGTGGAGGTGGAGTACTGGTTTGGGCTGGTATCATCAAAGATGAGCTTGTGGGGCCTTTTCGGGTTGAGGATGGAGTCAAGCTCAACTCCCAGTCCTACTGCCAGTTCCTGGAAGACACCTTCTTCAAGCAGTGGTACAGGAAGAAGTCTGCATCCTTCAAGAAAAACATGATTTTCATGCAGGACAATGCTCCATCACACGCGTCCAAGTACTCCACAGCGTGGCTGGCAAGAAAGGGTATAAAAGAAGGAAATCTAATGACATGGCCTCCTTGTTCACCTGATCTGAACCCCATTGAGAACCTGTGGTCCATCATCAAATGTGAGATTTACAAGGAGGGAAAACAGTACACCTCTCTGAACAGTGTCTGGGAGGCTGTGGTTGCTGCTGCACGCAATGTTGATGGTGAACAGATCAAAACACTGACAGAATCCATGGATGGCAGGCTTTTGAGTGTCCTTGCAAAGAAAGGTGGCTATATTGGTCACTGATTTGTTTTTGTTTTGTTTTTGAATGTCAGAAATGTATATTTGTGAATGTTGAGATGTTATATTGGTTTCACTGGTAATAATAAATAATTGAAATGGGTATATATTTTTTTTTGTTAAGTTGCCTAATAATTATGCACAGTAATAGTCACCTGCACACACAGATATCCCCCTAACATAGCTAAAACTAAAAACAAACTAAAAACTACTTCCAAAAATTTCAGCTTTGATATTAATGAGTTTTTTGGGTTCATTGAGAACATGGTTGTTGTTCAATAATAAAATTAATCCTCAAAAATACAACTTGCCTAATAATTCTGCACTCCCTGTATATATATCCGCTGCCCTATATGCTGCGGAACTCTGGGGCTCATACAGACAACTGGACACCCTTCAAACCAAAGAAAACAATTTCCTTAGACACATATCTAGACTAGGGAAGGGCATGCCGATGCTCCCCCTAAGATTAGACCTGGGTATAAATAGCATCAAAGATACAGCATACTTAAGGCCACTTCTATACTGGTTCGACTATGGAAAACGGAAGAACTCGAACCCTTTAGGACAGCAGTTAAAGATCTAATACCACCTTGTCATGGATGGGAAAAAGTTCGCTGGTTGAGGGAGTTGAAGGCAGCTTGGGTCAAACTGGGCTTACCCCATTATTGGGAGAATCCGGAGATGATTCCTGCTGATGCCAGATTGTTGGTCAAAGATCGATATTGGGGGAAAATCTATGAGGAATCCTTCGGCTCAAATGAGCCAGGTCGGCTGACAGCAGAGTTCCTGCTGGTCAAGCACGTACCTTTGCCTGAAAGTTTCCTGGATCTCCCTATACCAGCCCGTGCCCGTACTCTACTACTTCAGTTCAGATACGGAACATTAGCGATCAACAGCTTCACGGCTCGTTGGTCGTCCAATAGTCCTGTGTCTGACAAATGTACAAACTGTCATCTGTGCAAGGAAACTCCTGAGCATGTCCTATTTTTCTGTCCCTTGTATAAACACCCTAGAGGAAAGTGGATTATCCCTCTGTGTAAAGCACTGCTACTTCAAAACCGAACCAGTGCCTACAGATTATGTAAATATGACACTTCCATGCTGATAGTAAGCTCTGTTTCTAAATATCTGTCAGCAGCATGGACAATCCGCAGTAGGATTATCTCAGATCTTAATCCACTGGCTGAAGAACGGTCTAGTAGTTAGCGGACGTGGACTGCTACAATAGAAAGGGATCTTAAATATAACTATTAGTGCTGATCTATTGATGATATCAGATTGTATCTCCGTGTATGCTTCCCAGTGGGTTACCCCATCCAAAGTGATCCACAGTTCCCCAGTATATATTATTTAGTAAACGGCAAGACCTAATTCATTTGACCAATTTACTTAAGGGAAGAGGCCTATCCTAGGGTACCCTTTTCCACTGTCTGCCTTTTAACTTTTGTAAATAGGAACTACTCCACAAAGTTTTACGATCTATTTTATGTATAAACCTGTTTTAGAATAGTTTTATATGTATTATCAGAAAAGATTTGGTATATTACTTTTTATTCTAAATTGATTTGTATTATCTTAACACATAGCACTTTGCAAATGGTAAGATTTAGGTACCATTTTAAATGTCTTGTTTTAATTATTTATGAAATCTTCTATGAAGCACTATGAACTATTTTAGAACAGTTTTCTTTAAGCACATTTTGAAAGGACTTGGCATATCATTTGTTTCTCCTCGCAACCGTTCTGGTAAATGGTACTTCTTTGTCTGGGAAGTATAAACTGTGGAATTCTCATTTAACCTCTGGCCCGTTGGGATAAACAGTGTGCTAATTGCTAATGCTTCTTTTTTATGTGATGGTTTACAATCTATTTCTTTTTGTATGTATGGTTACTTTAATTTTTTTTTTTAAATGGCCTAAACTTAGGCCGAATAAACTATTGAGAGTGTGTGTGTGTGTGTGTGTGTGTGTGTGTGTGTGTGTGTGTGTGCTGTGTTCTGTGCTGTGTTCTGTGCTGTGTTCTGTGCTGTGCTTGGCATGTTCGTGGGTCATTGCATGGCTCCTGGGTGGGTTGTTATACTTATACTAGATATCTATGAATCCCTGCTCTCATCTTACATCACCCTTATCTACCCATCACAATATGTCATGTCTCTATCAATCTATCCTCCATTCCCACTCTGACTCATCCCAAATCCATTATAATACTTTCATCTCCTAAATAACTCTGCCTAAGCTCTTCCCTCCGCTTCCACATATAACACACCAAACCTCACTTTACTACCATGACCTCCCAAACAACCCTACTAAATTCACCCTCATTTATCTCACCCTGCTACTATGGTCTCCCTAACCCCTTCCACAGACTCTTCCCTCCTCCTTCCTCCTTTACTCATCCCAAGCCTAAATCCTATTACCATATACTTCCAATTAACACTTCTGGATTCTTTCCTCCTCCACCCCTCCATTACTCCAGTCAATCTAACTAACAAACTCTCATATCCGCGGCTCAAATTAATCCTTAATACTAAAACTGTACTCATGTTTCCCTATACTAATCCATCACTAATTCTTGTTGGGTTCCGGAGTGGCGTGCTATCCGCAGAAAAGCGATTCAACGCCTCTTCAGGGGTAGGAAATGCTATATAAATACTATTACAATACAGTATGTCTTTGGTGGCTGCTAACATTGCAGTTCCAGTGCTGTGGTTGCTTCTGAATCTGGATTTGGATGGGTCCAGGATATGGTGTGTCTCGAGGCATTTTAATGAGTTGCTGGTTGACGGCCTTCTCAGAGAAATAGGTCTAGAGTTCTCCAGCTCCCTAGAGTCGGTGGTGGGTTTCTTCAGTAGCGGGTTGATTTTGGCGTGCTTCCAGTCTGAGGGGAAGGCAGCGGTCTCGAAGGATTGGTTGATAGTTCAGCAGAGCTCCGGTGCTATGGTGGTGCTGGCCAGGTTGAAGATATGAGGGCACCTGATATCTCCTCCTGCTGCTTCAACACCCTCTGCATGCTTTGGAAGATGTACAAATGGATCCCCACTGAAACCAGAAGGACGGTCACTCAAGCCCTCGTAAGCAGCAAACTGGACTACGGCAATGCCCTCTACGCAGGAACCACGGGCAAGCTCCAGAAAAGACTGCAATGCATACAGAACGCGTCCGCATGCCTCATCCTGGACATCCCCCGCCACATCACAGCCCACCTGAGACCCCTACACGGACTCCCCGTCAACAAGAGAATCATGTTTAAACTCCTCACCTACGCTGTCAGGGCACTGCACAACACTGGACCAGAATACCTCAGACGGCTCTCCTTCTACACCCCGACCCGACAGCTGCGCTCTGCCGGCCTTGCCATCATCCCACACATCCACAGAACGATCGCCGGTGGCAGATCGTTCTCTCACCCTGCCGCCAATACGTGGAATACTCTTCCCGCCCACCTATGTCGGTCACAGGACCTACTTACCTTCAGGAGACATCTCAAGACATAGCTGTTTGAGCAGGAGCAGTAGCATTCCCCACCTCCCCTCAGCACCTTGAGACCCTCACGGGTGAGTAGTGCGCTTTAAAAATACTCTGATTGATTGATTGAGGGCACATATTCGAGGATGCTCCCAAGTGGATGGAGATCATTATTCTTTGGGTGTCCTCTTTGGTGACGGGGGGTCCAGGTGTTCAGTATCTGGTGAGGTGCTAGGTCAGTGGTGATGACAGATGCTGGGGGGATTTGGTTCCTGAGGGCTTTGTAGGTGTCCTGTATTTTTTGGTGAAAGAAGGTGGTGAGGTTGTTGCAGAGGTCTTGGGAGGGAGGGATGGATGGATGGATGAGGTGTCTGTCCGGGAGCTCATGAACTCTTGAACGATGGGGAAGAGCTCTTTGGTGTTGAGTGCTGGTGTTGACGTGTGCTTGAAATGCAGCTTTTTTGGCAGCTCTGATGTTCTGGTGGTGCGTGGCGACTGCATTCTTGTAGGTTGTGTGGTCTTTGGTTGATTTGCTGACCCTCCATTTCTATTCCAGTCGTCTGCAGGAGTGCTCGGATTCCTTTAAGTCTGACAAACCATTTTGGTGTTTTGTTCCGTCGATAACCTGCTGTTTTCCTTAGGGGAGCTATGTTGTCAGCACATTTCGATAGCCAGCGGTGTAGATTGTGTGCAGCTTCATTGACATCCACTGCGTCCAGTGGGTGGGAGGTGTTGAGAGCATTGGTGTGTTGTGCTTCCATGACTTTGCCCCTGCGGCTGTCAGGGTGACGGGGGGCGTAGTGGCGTACAGTGTTCTTTGTGTAGGTAAAGTGGATGCACTTGTAGTCAGTCCAATGATGTTCAGAGGTATGAGAGATGGTGATGTTGTCCCTTGCTGAGAAAACAGGGTTGAGTATGTGTCCCACTCTGTGGTTGGGGACATTGGCAAGTTGTTTGAGGCCCAGAGTTGTGAGGGGTTGGGGTCATCGACTTTATCAAGATGGAAGTTGAGGTCGCCGAGCAGGATGTAGTCTGAGGAGGTGAGTGTTTGCGGGGCGATAAGGTTGGCGATTTCTTCGTCGAACTGGGGTCAGGGAGGCCTGTAGACAAGGGTACCCCGGAGGGAGTTGTTGGGTTGGTCTGAATCTGGAAGTGTAGGTGCTTGTGGGTTGACTGAGACTGCGACTCCGTGGTGGTTGTCAGGCAGAGGTTGTTCTTGTAAACTATTGCAATGCCTCCTCCAGGCCAGTTGGCTCTGTCTTTGTGGACTATTTTGTAGTTGTCCAGGACGGCCGTGCCCATGTCTGGGGCGGTGGTGGGGGTGATCCATGTCTCCGTGAAGAAGGCGACATCTGTGGCTGTTAAGTCGAGGAGGTCCCAGACTTCTACCGCATGCTTGACGACGGAGCATGTGTTGGGGAATATGCACTTGAGGTGACCTTCCGGGCTTGGTGCGGGATCATGAGGTAGTCCTTGGAGGGTGCTGGAGCAGGCGCGACAAGAAAAAGGTCAACAAGTGTTCCTGGAGTCAGCTCGGTGGCAGGCTGAGGATCTTCCTGGGTTGAGAGTGCATAGAGTGCTGGCGTCGAACCAGCGGATGAGACGAAAACCAGGGCTCAATGTACAAGAAAAACACTCTTTTTGGGTCCAGGCAATGTAGTCTCTCCTCTTCTTTGTGAGGGTGAAGTGCAGCAAAGAAGGCCAGCAATGTTAGGGTCTGGCTGATGTAAAAGGGCGTCACCACTTTCAGCAGAAATGAGGCATGTGTTCTCAGCACCTTTTATTATCCAAAAAGATAGTGTAAGGAGGGGGTGCACAGAATGCTTGCTAACCCTCCTGACTGATGTAATGGCTGCTAGAAAGGCGACACTGATGGTCAAGAGATGCAGAGGGCAACTATATATAAGCTCAAAGACTAAGCACATCAAAAATTTCAAAACTAAGCTCAGGTACCATTGGGGCATAATGACGGTTTTTTGGAGGAAACAGATGTTGGAAGCCTTTTAGAAAATGAGTCACAGATGATTTGAACAGGGAGGGTTGATCCAATAACCGCAAGAAAGTCAATATACCCAAAAGATACCCTTTCACTGTGCCTAAAGCAAAGCCTTGCCTGGCTAATGATAAAACAATTAACACCTTAGACAAGGGTGCAGAGAGGGGATAAACGTTGTTGGCACAACACTAAGCCACAAACTTGCCCCATTGGAAGGTGTACACTGTCTTGGTTAACGGGCGGCTGGCTGCCAGAATGACACTGTAGACTTCCGTAGGGAGAACAAAGACTGTCAATTCCTACTGCTCAATTTCCATGCAGGACCTCTTGACACAGGGCCCAATACCCCACCCATCTTGCTGCAGTATCACCATGGCAGTAGTGTTGCCCGTGAACACCTGAACTACCTTTTCCTTGATGGTAGAAAAATAAAGTTTGCAATGCTAGGTCAATCACTCGTCACTAACAGGATGATGTGGCGCGGATACTTCAATGGAAACCAGAGTACTCTGACCTTCACCTCTCCCAGCTTGCTGCCCCAGCCCAGGAGTGACATCCATCACCACAACCAGCTCGGAGTGGGAAAAGGAGAGGGTTCATGGCGGTGGTGTTGTCTGCACCATCTTCCCGTCGTAGGACTCTCGTTATTAGAACGAGTGCTGGATTTGGGGGGGCAGTACCATTGATTGTGGGTCACTGAGTCAATACCACACCCTCTTGGCAGCTGTCAGCCCAACCCTTTTGGCTAGCTCATAGCACCTCACCCAAACCTAGAAAGTAAAGGCGATTTGTGGCAGCATGACCATGACACCTGCGGTCCTCTCAAGGAAGCCACTGTTGACAAAGCTCACCCATTTCTCTCATTAGCAAGTCTCATACACACAAAGTAGGCCAAAGAAAGATGCGAGTAGTTTTCAATACATTTAGTGAAAAGGCTGCAATCTAGGATAAAATATGTGAACTGCAATTATTGGGGCAATGAGACATAACAAGATTAGGATTGTTGAGATCAGTAAAAATAAAATAACCCAAGAATATTGGCGTAACAATTATAGAAATCCTATCTAACCTCTAAATTCTAGCAAGAGCAGATCGGTGACAGCCTAAATCTGTCTGTGCTTAGTCCATGGAAGGAGAACTGTAAGGAAATGCCTCCTTGGCATGGTTGCCCCCTGACTTTTTGCCTTTGCTGATGCCAAGTTATGATTTGAAAGTGTGCTGAGGCCTGCTAACCAGGCCCCAGCACCAGTGTTTTTTCCCTAAAAACTGTACGTTTGTTTCCACAATTGGCACACCCTGGCATCCAGGTAAGTCCCTTGTAACTGGTACCCCTGGTACCAAGGGCCCTGATGCCAGGGAAAGTCTCTAAGGGCTGCAGCATGTCTTATGCCACCCTGGGGACCCCTCACTCAGCACATGCACACTGCCTGCCAGATTGTGTGTGCTGGTGGGGAGAAAATGACTAAGTCGACATGGCACTCCCCTCAGGGTGCCATGCCAACCTCACACTGCCTATGGCATAGATAAGTCACCCCTCTAGCAGGCCTTACAGCCCTAAGGGTGGGTGCACTATACCATAGGTGAGGGCATAGGTGCATGAGCACTATGCCCCTACAGTGTCTAAGCAAAACCTTAGACATTGTAAGTGCAGGGTAGCCATAAGAGTATATGGTCTGGGAGTCTGTCAAACACGAACTCCACAGCACCATAATGGCTACACTGAAAACTGGGAAGTTTGGTATCAAACTTCTCAGCACAATAAATGCACACTGATGCCAGTGTACATTTTATTGTGAAATACACCCCAGAGAGCATCTTAGAGATGCCCCCTGAAAACATACCCGACTTCCAAAGTGGGCTGACTAGTTTTGCCAGCCTGCCACACACCAGACATGTTGCTGGCCACATGGGGAGAGTGCCTTTGTCACTCTGTGGCTAGTAACAAAGCCTGTACTGGGTGGAGGTGCTTCTCACCTCCCCCTGCAGGAACTGTAACACCTGGCGGTGCGCCTCAGAGGCTCACCCCCCTTTGTTACAGCGCCCCAGGGCATTCCAGCTAGTGGAGATGCCCGCCACCTCCGGCCACGGCCCCACTTTTGGCAGCAAGGCCGGAGGAGATAATGAGAAAAACAAGGAGGAGTCACTGGCTAGTCAGGACTACCCCTAAGGTGTCCTGAGCTGAGGTGACTGACTTTTAGAAATCCTCCATCTTGCAGATGGAGGATTCCCCCAATAGGATTAGGGATGTGCCCCCCTCCCCTCAGGGAGGAGGCACAAAGAGGGTGTAGCCACCCTCAGGGCTAGTAGCCATTGGCTACTAACCCCCCCAGACCTAAACACACCACTAAATTGAGTATTTAGGGGGCCCAGGACCAAGCAAGATAGATTCCTGCAACCTGAAGACGAAGAAGGACTGCTGACCTGAAGCCCTACAGAGAAGACGGAGACACCAACTGCTTTGGCCCCAGCCCTACCGGCCTGTCGCCCCACTTCGAGAAAAACTGCAACAGCGACGCGTACCCCAGGGCCCAACGACCTCTGAAGCCTCAGAGGACTATCCTGCATCTAAAAGGACCAAGAACTCCAGAGGACAGCGGCCCTGTTAAAAAACAAAATGCGACTTTGCAACAAAGAAGCAACTCTTAAAGACGCACGTTTCCCGCTGGAAGCGTGAGACTTTCCACTCTGCACCCGACGCCCCCGGCTCGACCTGCGGAAAACCAACACTTCAGGGAGGACTCCCCGGCGACTACGAGTCCGTGAGTAGCCAGAATTGACCCCCCTGAGCTCCCACAGCGACGCTTGCAGAGGGAATCCAGAGGCTCCCCCTGACCGCGACTGGCTGCTTCAAAGAACCCGACGCCTGGGAAACACACTGCACCCGCAGCCCCCAGGACGTGAAAGATCCGACCTCCAGTGCAGGAGCGACCCCCCCCCCCCCCATGTGGCCCTCTCCCTAGCCCAGGTGGTGGCTACCCAGAGGAGCCCCACACCCCCCTTGCCTGCATCGCTGAAGAGACACCCGGGTCTCCCATTGAAACCTATTGCAAACCCGACACCTGTTTGCACTATGCACCCGGCTGCCCCTGTGCCACTGAGGGTGTACTTTCTGTGCTGACTTGTGTCCCCGCTGGTGCCCTACAAAACCTCCCTGGTCTGCCCTCCGAATTCGCGGGTACTTACCTGCTGGCAGACTAGAACCAGGGCACCCCTATCTCCATTGGAGCCTATGCGTTTTGGGCACCACTTTGACCTCTGCACCTGACCAGCCCTGAGCTGCTGGTGTGGTAACTTTGGGGTTGGCCTGAACCCCCAACGGTGGGCTACCTTGAACCCAACTTTGAACCCTGTAGGTGGTTTACTTACCTGCAAAACTAACAACTACTTACCTCCCCCAGGAACTGTTGAAATTTGCACTGTCTAGTTTTAAAATAGCTTATTGCCATTTTTGCCAAACCTGTACATGCTATTTTGCTGATTCAAAGTTCCTATGATACCTAAGTGAAGTACCTTTCATTTGAAGTATTGATTGTAAATCTTGAACCTGTGGTTCTTAAAATAAACTAAAAAAATATATTTTTCTATACAAAAACCTATTGGCCTGGAATTGTCTTCGAGTGTGTGTTCCTCATTTATTGCCTGTGTGTGTACAACAAATGCTTAACACTACCCTCTGATAAGCCTACTTCTCGACCACAAAATAGAGCATTAGAATTATCTCTTTTTGCCACTATCTTACCTCTAAGGGGAACCCTTGGACTGTGCATGCTATTTCTTACTTTGAAATAGTACACACAGAGCCAACTTCCTACAAGCGCACACACACCCATTACCTGAAAAAAGGGGTCTGCCCCTTGTCTCCTTGGTTGATTGCAGAGACAAGGCTAAGGTCAGCAGTGAAACGGCATACAGCGTGTATGGGTATCCTGGCCAGAATAACCTCCCTTCTTTCCCTGGCTTGTATGATGTTTTTGTAAGAAGCATGTTTATGTCCTGAGAAATAGGCCTGACATGAGCATGCGCCTAAGTGTTGGACTGTTTATGCACTTTTGTAGTGATAATGCTAGATAGATTATCATGTACTGTTCTTGTTAATCGCGGGCCCCTGATATAGCGCCATTATGGAATTGGTGTCCAGAGATTTTCATTTTTGATTTGTGTTTTTGGACCATTGGAAAACTAATTTAGCTTGGGTAGACATTGCTGATGTGGGGCGATTTTGGCTGAACAGGCCACTGGACACGTGGCACAACACAAAGATCAGCTTCCTCCAATTTGCCATTAAGTTCTTGAACAATACAGCCCACACCTTTTGAATCTCTCTCTCTCCAGGCACCAACTCCTCATTGACAATCATTCCACTTGCAATAATTGGAAATTCAGAGTTCACTGAAGCATCAGCAATGTTTTGGATAGTTAACATTTCCAAGTTCATCTTGGTCAATAATGTTGATGACCAGAATTTATCAAGTTGCACAGGTATAGGTGTTGATTTTTTGAAACAGGTCAGGTCAACTGTTCCACCTGTAGACATTTGGCTGATTTGTCCATATTCTTTGACAAATAGATAAATATAACTGTCAAAGACAATGTGCAGTTCTTGAAAGGTGCACACAAACTTTGATATCTGTAGAACAGTCTGAACAACCTCTCTGAAGTTTTGCATGGATGAAATCTTCAACATTCGCAATTGTGATATATAGTCCACAACAACAGGAGTTTTCATTGAGGACACCTTTCCAAACTGAAATTCTACAGGTGAAAAGTTTTTTTTAGCTCCTGTACAAGTGTGTGCTTCACTGGTTTGGTCGTAGCATCTCCATCAAATAATGTGTTTGTTGGAAGAAGAGCATTCAACAGAATGTTCTTGATTAATTCACCCCTTTCTTTTGCTACATCCATCTCTCTATGTGCTTGTGAAAGTTTTTTTTTTTTTTTTTAGTAACCTGTTTTGTAGTGGCTGGTTAGACTAAACTCTTACTATGGTAATTAAAGTGTAGAAGTTTAGCTTTAGTGATCATATCAAACTGCTTTTTATCTTTCAATACAAATATTTCCTGCCTGCGTATAGTTTTGATCCATGTTCCAGGACATCTAGTAGATGTCTTTTTATATTGTTATCCAAATATTGTTGGATCATGAAGTTGTGTAGGCGCACAGCCTCAGCCATTTCAAACTGGTTTCCTTGCTGCTGCATGAAATGAAGAAGGCTGTCAGGCATCTTGGGGACTACAAGTCGACTCTGACTCCGGACAGCTGTGGAACCTTGCTGGCACCATTGGTTTGCTTCAACTCGGGTTATGGACGCCGGGTGCAGAGGTCACTTCGGGTGTCGGGTCTTTGCTGTTCTGGAGGCTGCAGAGTCCTTTCTTGATACTTTGTTGCAGAGTAGATTTGCTTTTCACTGGAGCCTTATGGAAGGCAGGCAAGTCCTCTTGGGTTTATTAGGGGCTCAGCTGCAAGACGAGTCGTCTTTTTGGGCATAGACTGTTGAGGTCAGCTGGCAGGCCGGTGGGGCTGGTACCAAGTCAGCTGCTGCTTCTTTTTCTCTTCTGCAGGTACAACGTGTCTGTGTCCTTTTCTTCTTAGGTCATCAGGATCTGAGTTCTAGGGTTTAGGGGAGCCACCTAAACATTCATTCAATTTGAGGGTGTTACAGGAAGTGCCAGGCGGTAGCCAATGGACTGACCACCTTTAGAGTGACTACACCCTTTTTATGACCGCTTCCGCTGGGGAGTGGGAAAAAGCCTAGCCATAGTGCCCTAATTCCTTCCAAACAAGACTTAGGATTTTAAAAGTAGTGTCCACTTTCATCCACCTTAGGGGTGGGACTGGCAAGAAGTGGACACACTGTCTAAAATGACTAATTTTCCCACCTGTTGTGCAGCCAAAAATGGGGTCAGGACAAGTGGGGGAGTTTGGGTCAGTCATGGGAAATTTGCAGTGACCAGTGTCCGGCACATGTATTTTAAAAGGCTTCCCCATTCACTTACTATGTCTAAGAATCAACTGAGACATAGCGGCATCTGATCGTGCAGATATTCCCTCCCATGTAATATAATGCACCCTGCCTTAGGGCTGCAAGGACTGATAGAGTAATTACTTACATATATTATATGCCGTATTTAGGAGACATGGCACAAAGGCTGTGTGCCGTGTCATGTTTACACTTTTGTCTGCATCAAGACATGCAGCCCGCAACGGCAGCCTGTCATGTGCTTGGTGGGGGGCCTTTATGGTGGCACAATTCAGGCTGAAGCCCTTAGGGACATTCCTTAGTAACCCAGGCCCTAGGCACCAGGAGTACCATTTACTAGGGACTTACAGTGGGTGTTAAAGAGAGTGCCAATTGTACAACAGCTGCTCAATTTTGGGAAAAGGACAATGGCACTGGGGACCTGTTTAGCAGCAACCCAGTACACTTCAAAGTTGCATCTAAAAAGCAGCTTCATATAAGGAAGAAAAATAGTATCAAGCTACTTAAAAGGGCAATCAGTGTCACAGAATGAACTTTGCGAGCAAGTAAGTTGCGAAGATGAGCCTAATACACCAATGTGTCTTTCTTGGAGTCAGAGTTCAGGTGACCAATTTGGCAAAGTAGTGGACTGAGCTCCAAGTAGAAGCCTTACATAAGTCAACAATGGGAACAGTGTCATGAGAGCAGCAATAGCCATCTTCTCAATTTTGATACTGGTCACAAACTTTCCAGAAAATGACTTGTTAGCAATGAAGGTAACAAAGTGAATGCAATAAACTATCCACCTCACTAATGCCTGGATGCAACAAAGAGCTGCTTAACCTTACAAATCTCTTTAGTCTTATCCAAATAACAAAACAAAGCTCTATTAACAAAGCGTAAGCAACAAGCTCTCTGCAGGTTTGATAGCATTCTGAGAAAAAAAAAAAGTTGTTCGGGAAATAGTCCCATTAGAGTGAAATCATAAAAAGCCTATAGGAAGGAAAAGAAGGAAGAATTCGGAAGGATACCTTGCTATGATGCAAAACCTTATACTGGTTACCAGAACACAGTGCTTATAAGTTCATTTACCTTACTGGCTGATGTTCTAGCAACAAAAAAAGACATTCCAAGAGAGTTGCTGTAGATCAGCCTTATCTATTGGTTTCAAGGGGGAAGGTGGAGGGCACCACTTTCAAGTATCCATTTTCCAGGGAGGACAAAGGACTTCTAACTATATGAAAAATGTTCAAAACACCTATCATAGGAATACTGAAGGAAGATTCCTGGGAAGGAGAATTACGATAAGCAGCTATAGCAACCAAATGTACTCCAATAGAGAATTGTGCACCATTTTTTGTCAGGTAAAGATAAGATACCATCTCCTCCTCATATGTTCTCCCCCCGCCTCATTGATACACCATATTCTGAAACTATTCTACTTCAGAAACCCCAGCTTTGTTCCTCTCTGCTTGTACAGTGAACATATCTGTCTATTCAAGAGGGCTGGCTTTGACCACATTAAAAATGGACTTCGAAGCGAGGTAAACTGGCCCGCCGCAACCCTATAACTTTAATATGTTGATGTGCTAACTCTTTGTCAGCAAAGGCCACAGTACCAAATTTTAAGGATTGTACATGTATGCAGTCCAGCCCTCCATGGAGGTGTTTCTGACAGACATAATGGCTGTCAGAAACACAGTTTTTAAAATCAAATACCTCAAGGGACAAGAATGAAGAGGCTCAAAGGGAGAGCCCATCAAAAAAGTCAACACCAGATTCAAGTCCCACTGTGGCATGATAAAAGGAGTAGGAGGAAACCTATCAGGAAGCCCCTTCAAAAATCTTAATACCAAAGGAGATTTGAACAGAGAGGGTTGATCAGGAAGACATAAGAAGCCGGAAAGGGCAGAAAGATAGCCTTTAATAGTGGCCACAGCACAACCACGCTGTGCCAACGACAAAGCAAATAATATATCTGATAGATGGGGACCTAGGGGATTAATTTGCTGCTCTCCACACCAATTAACGAATTTAGCCCACCTACTAGCATAGACCGACTTGGTGGAGTGTCGCCTGGCCGATAAAAGAACGTCCACCACCTCTGGCGGGAGAGAAAAAGCACTCAGGTTGCCCCATTCAAACTCCAGGCATGAAGGTGCAGGCTCTGGAGGTGGGGGTGTAGAACTTGCCCCTGCGACTGCGAGAGGAGGTCTGCCCTGAGAGGGAGACTGAGCGGAGGGCACAGTGAGAGTTGGAGTATGTCTGCATACCACACCCTTTGTGGCCAATCTGGAGCTATTAGAATGACTTGGGCCCGGTCTTGGCGAATCTTCCTCAAAACACGAGGAATCAAGGGTATGGGGGGAAACGCGTAAAGCAACTGGTCGCATCAGGACATCTGAAACGCGTCCCCCAACGCTCCTTGCATCGGATACTGAAGGCTGCAGAACGACGGACAGTGTGTGTTCTCCCGAGTGGCAAACAGGTCTATTCGGGGAAAACCCCACATCCGAAAGATGTAAAGAACCAGATCCGGATGTGGACGCCACTCGTGGTAGTCTGAGAAGAAACGACAGACTGTCCGCCCGCACGTTTTGAACCCAGGCCAGATGGTTTGCTATTAGGCAAAGCCGATGGTCCCAAGCCCAGGACCAGAGTCGCAGAGCCTCTCTGCAAAGAAGGTACAACCCTACACCTCCCTGCTTGTTGATATACCACATTGCAGTTGTGTTGTCCGTTAGAACCTGAACCGACTGACCGCGAAGGGAAGGGAGGAAGGCCTTGAGGGCAAAACGAATCGCCCGCAGTTCTAGCAGATTGTAATGAAACATCTGCTCTACTGGAGACCAGCGACCCTTGATCTCCAGATCCCTCAGATGAGCTCCCCACCCCAAAGTGGAGGCATCCGTTATCACCGTGGTCACCTGAGGAGGCAGCGACAACGGCTTTCCTTGAGAGAGGATGCCGTCTGAAGCCCACCCTCAGAGATCTGCTGCAGTGTCTCCGGAGATCCTTATCGACTCCCCTAGATCCCCTCTGTGCTGAAACCACTGCCTGCGGAGGCACCGCTGAAGAGCCCTCATGTGCTAGCATGCATGAGTGACCAACAGAATGCAAGAAGCGAACAGGCCTAGCAGACAAAGGGCCTTGATGACTGGAGCAACCGCTCCTTGAAACATCGGAATCAACGCCTGAATGTCCTGGATCCGCTGTGGCGGAGGAAAGGCCCGATTCAATGTAGTGTCCAGTACTGCCCCTATGAACAGGAGGCTTTGATCAACCAATCGTCCAGGTAAGGGAATACTGCTATCCCTTTCCTCCTGAGGTCTGCTGCAACAACCACCATCACCTTCGTGAAGACCCGAGGTGCGGAAGTAAGACCAAAAGGAAGGACCGCAAACTGGTAGTGCTGCGATCCTACCACAAACCGGAGATACTTCCTGTGCGACTTGAGAATGGGAATGTGGAAATAAGCATCCTGCAAGTCGACCGACACCATCCAATCCTCCTTGTTCAATGCCATAAGCACCTGTGCTAGAGTCAGCATTTAGAATTTCTCCTGTTTGAGGAACCAATTCAAAATCAAAATCCTCAGGTCCAAGATAGGTCTCAGACGACCATCCTTTTTGGGAATCAGAAAGTACCTGGAATAACATCCCTGACCCCTCGCCAGCTCTGGAACCAACTCCACTGCGCCCTTCAACAATAGGGACAGAACCTCATGTTCTAGCAACAGGAGATGATCTTCTGAACAAAAGGAAGTACGGGGAGGGAATCTGCCGAAAGGGAAGAGCATAGCCTTTTCTCACCACACTGATTACCCAGGAATCTGAAGTTATGGACTCTCACATGGGAAGAAAAAGAGAAAGCCTCCCCCCCCTACCGTAGAGACATGGGAGACGATGGCGAGAGGACTAGGGCTGCTTTCCTTGTGGCAACCCTCCTGAGGAAGAGGAAGGGTGCTGCTGCTGGGTGGCCCCTCTAGTGCAGACCCTACCCCGCCCCCTAAATGATCGATAAGGGAGGCTCGAAGACTTCTGTCCTGGCTGCTGTGATCTCCCACGAAAGAAAGCTTCTCTTCCAAAAACTCACAGCCGCCTAAATGATTGAACTGGGGTTGAAGCAGCCTGCAGACCCAACGACCTAGCAGTGGCCCTACATTCCTTAAAGCGCTCTAGCGCAGAGTCTGCTTTAGATCCAAACAGTTTCGCCCCATCAAAAGGCAAATCCAACAACGTGGCCTGAACGTCCGAAGAAAATCCAGAAGTGCGCAACCACGCATGGCGCCTGGTGGCAACAGAGGTTCCCCAAGGCTCTAGCAACAGAGTCCGTGGTATCCAGCCCTGACTGAAGGACTTGCGTAGCCGCTGCCTGGGCATACAAGAGTAGGCCATGCAAGTTCTGGGGCATGTCTGGTAGAACTGTCTTGCCGGATCCATTATAGCATGTATGTACCTGCCAAGAATGCAGGTAGCATTGGCAGTATTTAACCCGATGCTACACGACGAAAACGCTTTCTTGGCTGACTGTTCCATGCGCTTGGATTCTCGGTCAGGTGGAACTCCCGGAAATGAACCAGGGGCAGACCGCGAAGAACAGGATGCCTGCACAACCAGACTCTCTGGAGATGGATGTTTAGACAAAAACTCAGGGTCCCCAGGTGCAGACCTATAACAACCGGCCACTGACCTACTCACAGCCGAAGAGGTGACAGGCTTCTTACACACCTCTTCTATTGGTTCCATAAGAGCCTCATTAAATGGCAAAACAGGATCCGCCATGGCTATAGCAGGGTGTAGAACTTCCATCAACAGGTTGGTTTTAACCTGAGCTGTAGGTAAGGGAAGTTCCAAGAAAGTCGCAGCCTTCCTAATGACTGAGTGAAAGGTGGCTGCCTCCTCCGTATACTCTCCTAGGGGCGGCCAGATCTCATTCTGGGGAAGTATCAAGCCCGCTAGCTGTAACCAATCCTGGGAACTCACTCTGGGGATCAGCAATCTCCCCCCTCCTCAAGGAATTGTTGTTGGTATTCCCTTTCCTCCAGCAACCTGAGGGCCTTCCGCCTGGATCTTAACTTGGCCTCCAGCCCCGGCATGGAGCGCAATGACGTCGGTGAATGGCGCTGAGAAGGCGTCATGACAGGATCTCCGGATCCTCCAGACGCCGCAGGTGGATCCACCGGAGCCATGAACAAACGCCCTGCATCCGACGACGCCATCTGGCCTCGAGGCTCCATCTCATCCGACAACGGCGTTGAAGGTCTCTCCCTCGACGTCTGCGCCACCGGCATAGGCGCCTGGTCAGAGTCTCCTGCCGGACAGAACGGCAGAAACCGCGTCAACCTGTACGGAGCCGGGACACCGAGATTGAATGCCAGGGGACCGGTGGGGCCAGCCGGCACACCACCTCCCGGAGCCATATTTTGGAATATGGTAAACATGGCATTCAGAAATACCGCCGGATCCGTCCCCGGAAACGTAGGATAGCCCTGAGGAGCCAGGGCCGGCGCCAGGGTGGACTCTAGCGCACCTGGATGCACCGGAGAAGCCTGATAACTTTGAGGCTCCACAACCTCGAAGACTGACGGCACCGGGGACGTCTGCGGAGTCACTGGCTGTGGGGACACCGTCGAACTCACTTCCCAAGACTTACGGCTTCAAGTCGACGGAGACCTCGACTCCGACCGACGCCTAGAGTCATGATGACGCTGTTTCTTATGAGTTGACTTCCCTGAAGACGAACCATGGTGCTGCTTCCTCTCCTTCTTCAACTTGGCTAAGAATAGCTTAGCCTCACACTCCTTCAAGACCTTCGGATTCATCTTTTGACATGACTCACATTCCTGCTCAGGCACCAAAGGCAGTTGTTGTGAGGATCAGTCACCGACATCCGACCTCTGCACTCTGCAGGGCTTAAAACCTGATTTCTTTGGAGCCGACATTGAGGAAAAACACAAAGTATCCCTTCCGAAGAGCGAACGATACAGGTAGCTAGAAAAGTAACCGTTATCGAAGGCACGGAAAAAAGGGAACTGACGTCAGCACGCCGGCGAGGGCCTCTTATTGCCACGATGACGTCAGGTGGAGCCGCGTGGAGTCGGGCAATAGTGACGTCCTCGCCGACGTGCAGAGCTAGAGAGAAGTTTCCGTTGAATGCTACGCATGGGGAGAATTCATTGGGTGAGGAATCCACAGGTAGTTGTATCCATCAGAAATTCCAAGTATAGAGAAGGACAAGATAATGGATTCCCAGAAGAGAGGAGACTTGAAACACTGAAGATGGCTGAACGAGAGAGAGTTGTATACAATTTCGATGAATGGAACATCCGTCAAGTGAGGAAGACAATGAAAAGCCGAACTCCCAAATGGTTCAGAATACATATCATGTACAATCTACTTTAGATCCAGCGGAAATTTTAATCAAAATATGTCACATGACCCACAATATGACTGCCTTCATACTTCTAATTAAAAATAACATGAAGACAACATTGTCCTCTGTGAAAACAGCATGGCTTTGTAGCGTCTGCTAAGCAACAAATGTGCTCTCTGATTTTTATAGAAGAACACTGGCAAACTACTCAAACTAGATCCCAGATATTCACCATTTAACATATCAACTTCCAGTAAATGTAGTTGTTCATGTCGGACGTTGGTTTGATTAAGCTACCCAAGCAAATAACATGATAATATGGATTTAACCGACTTTCGTTTAGGTCCACCTCATCCAATCTGCTCTAGATATATGCTTTGCTATAAAAGAAATCAGCTGTAAGATGTTACAAAACTTGATAGGGAGTCACTGCAAGACACCTTCTCCCTCACAATGTTAAAACATAGCTTAGATATAGATTCTATTGTTACTGTTCCATCATCAGTGGTCTAAATTATTAAAAGCAGCTTTTCATTCTTTCGACAAGAAAAGGATCAAATGTGTGCACTCTCCAAGCTTTATAAAAGCCTACACACTCTTAAATCTCATATGATAGCCTCTGCACTTCGATAAGGCAGCTGTTTGCCTAGTATTACACTACTTAACGACAAAAAATGAAGAAGGAAAGCATGAAACTTTAATTTACTTTAAATCCAACAAATAAAAGACAAATCCTCTTATCCAGCTGATTCCAACATAACGTAGTTAAACCACGGGACATATCCATGGCACATTATGACCTTTTAATATTATGGCATTTACAACAATTTCGTGCTCATTCACAACAACTATCTCCTACATTGATGGAACCATGTGTACTGCTTGATTACTCTACATGCTCTTTTAGACCATGTTAGGCATGGCAAGACTGCCAGTTAGTGTAGGAAACCGCTTCTCACATTCCATAAATCCATGTACTTGTTGAGAAGAGAAGCTATATTTAAAAAACAAATACCTCATTTTGGGGGTTGTGTCTTGAATAGGTTTAGCTACTTAATGTTCAAAAGGCTGAAATGTTGTGATGTAACTTTAGTCCTCTCCCATTAGGGCTTATGACATTCCCTTTTGGACAAACATAACTGTGACCTCATGGCGCGTTCATAAAGCGAACAAATTAAAATCTTGTCGAACACATAAATGAAGGTCTTTACCTGCGGCAGCTGAACATTTCCCAGTAGTATTTTTAACGCCTCAAACACAACAGCTGTGGCTGCCGCCGGGAGGAATACAAGCACTAAGTTGCTTACAATATATACGACTATTTGGCGTGATCCCAAACTTTCAAGGATCTCAACTTCAAATGTATTCATGGGAGTGGCTCCTATCTTAAAGAGTGCAAGAGTCATCCTTCTTGCCGTTCACTTTCAAAGATGATTTTGAAGCATCCATATGAGCGGCAGTGCAGCTACAGAGTACTTCTACCTAGGGTATATTTGCCTTGAAGTGTGCACAAACACTACACCGTAAACTCTAAGGAACATGTCACACCAGTGGCAAGAAGCAAGATCCATGCTTCTATGCTATTAACGCCCTCCCACAATTTTGAGTGGGGGAACTTGGCAGGTGTGCTGCTTAACAGTCTAAAAGAAGCACTTCCATTACGAAAGCAATTCTTTTATTAGCAATACAAGAGACAAAAAGTGTTTTAACCATCTATTTAACAATATTAGTTGGTTAGGGAAGCTAAATATCCTGCAAATAAATTCAGCATTGTGAATTAAGAGAATAATTCAATGTTAGACCTGTCTGTGATAAACCATGGGCAAACATTCAATAAGAAGGCTTACCAATGTAATATAGATATATGTATATATTCACTAATGATGTTTGCTATTAATTCAAGAGTATAATATATTGTCACTTTTTTTTTACTTTGCATGTATTACTTCACCATTTTGCCAAAGGCCTCAAATTGTTTATTGATATTATCAACTGCTTTTATTTCACTATGAATTATGTATACACAAATGTACTGGCTTTTGCATATTATGACACTGTGCGTTCCGTCCAGATATGACTATATAGCAGAGTGAGGACATAGGTGCCAGATTTGTTGTAAGCATGGCCACGAGTAAGATTGCAAGAATTACCATTAAAATCTTCTTTGCTCCTAAATGGCGAGAATTGTCTTGAAAACAGTACAGTGCACGCATCTTAAACTTTGAGACAAAAACGGATCACAGGTATATATGCAGGAAGCTTGGTTCTCTTTTAAGGACACTGGTGGATAACAAACTGGGCCCTTACAGTGCCTGGCTTTGCATGCAAGGTGCAGCCTGCCTTTACCAGAAGTGTAAGCAATAATGTACAGCACCTCTCCCAGTGGCACACTTTTAGGTGCTAATTTCACTTAGCTGAGACTGTGATAATTCAGTTCCTCTTCCTACTAACACAGTGATCTTTTTAACTTTATTTACTTTGTTTATTATTTACTTTGTTTATTCTTTTTGCTCACTGTAACTGGTATTTTCTACCATAATTTTGCTTATGTTCTTTACCAGGGTGAAGAGAAGCCAGAAAAATATACATGTCTCTGGCAGGTTTTCAGTGTCCCCCAACATGGATCCTATCCATGACCATTTGAGAGAGGTTTATGCAACAGCAGTCAATTTTACCCGTACTACCAATGGGAATCTATTGGATGTGACCAAGATTAGCTTGGCAATATGACAATCTAAATCATGGTCCACATAACACTGACCCAGGAATATGCAAGCAAATGTAGACAATCCAAGCAAAGGTTGCAACGCAGTAAGAAGGAATGCTTTTGCACAGGACTACAAGGTGCCTGATAAAGACCTTTGTCAATTATGTGAATAAAAACTATATGTGCACAGAGACTGACAGCAGCAGACAGGAATACCCATCATATTACCTAAATGACTCCATTAAATCAGAACTTGCACCAGTGTCGTTTGACAATGAATACCACCCTTCAACAACTGAACTACTCCAACGGTTGGTTCGATCAAGTTCTTGCTGTACCCAATCTGGAACTGGAACAGCTCCTGAAAGGAAAAGGAAAATCCTTAAATCACCAATGCGAGGAGGCACTGAAGGCATTTTAAAAAGAGAAACTACACAAGCAGCATGGCTGCTAACATTACGGAAGAATGGTCAGTACAAACACTAACCTGACTTTGGTTCATCATCCTCGTCGCCACTGTAAACATGGTTTAATACACTGTTCACAATATCGGGAAGATCAGAGTTAACATCATCTGAGCAATCTGTCAGTGACCCACAAGTCAGCATTTTCTCGAATTCAACTATGTTTGCGGTGCTGAGGACAGTCAGAAGTGCAACACCATCAGAAAGTGGCGAGAGTATGCCAGTGCTGGGCACTAAATCTTCACAGGTTGAGACATCAGTAATCTAGGACACAAGAATATGCTTTCAAAATAGATACAAGTGAACGCTAAAACAGGAAAATTATTGCACACAAATCATATGGAAAGCACATGTTTTCTTCCAATTCCTTGCTTGATGAAGTTTGTATGTACGTTTACGTTCATTATTTATATAGCACAAATAGTACCACAAAGCCCTCCTTTAAGGCAAATATTACGTTTGCCCCTAAGAGTGAAAATGATGGCGATTTATTAATGACAACATACACCTCCGGAATATTCTTTCCTGCAAATAACCAGGCAAATTTGATGTCCTGATTCACCACAGGATCCTCACTAAAATAGTACCATAATGTATTTCACAAAACATTTGCAAAATTACACATGGGGATGCTTCACAGATTACAGTATTTGGCTTGTACGAGTATAAGGCCAATGATGCATTTCCCAAGACGTAGATGCATAATTATTATACCATACACAAAGATCCAAGCCTGTAATCCTGAAGAATACAAGAGACTGTCAACCAAACAATGTATACATTATAGGGCTGTCTACTCGAGTTAAGGCCAACTTCTATCACAAAACGTCTGTTTGACGCAGACAGATAGTGTGACGTTCTCAGCATCTGAAAATGATTGCAGGGAGTTGTATCCATCAGAATGAGGCTGTTAGACTTTTGGGAACAGTGTACTACTAAGACTGTTCGATTTTGTTGGATATGATAAAGACGTCTGTAAAGTCCACTAACGTTAGGATTTGCCTTGAAGGTAGTTACATTATTTTCCTTCTTAATGTCAAGGATAAAACAGACTGTGCCTTCACGTTCCCCAGCTACTTCTCATGTAATTCGATTTTTCCCCACCACCCATCAGCACAGGAAGTGACATCACTGGATCTCCCATCATACACCTCCACAGGATGTGGCATCACTGAATTTCCCATCATCATGAAAATGGCATCAACATAGGGTTTGCGGTGCTAGAATCACCATCTTCCCAGCTTTCAGGAACAGGCAGACTCGAATCACAAAACCACATTTTTCAACACAATTTTGGCTTTTTACTGGGACATACCCCATTTTTACTATTTTTTGTGCTTTTAGCCTCCTTCCAGTTAGTGACAGAAATGGTGTGAAACCAATGCTGGATCCCAGAAAGCTAAACATTTGAGAAGTAGACAAAATTCTTAATGCAGCCAGAGGTAATTTGTGTAGATCCTACAAGGTTTTCCTACAGAAAATAACAGCTGAAATAAAACAATATTGAAATTGTGGTGACCAAAAAAATAAATAAAAAATAAAAAAATTCTACACGTTTTGCTCTAACTTTTTCCTGCGATGTCAGATTTTCAAAAGCAATATACAGTTACAGTGGAATCTTCTGTTTGCGGGTATATATAGGGCTTGTAGGCTCATCAAGAACCCTAGGTACCCAGAAGCAATACATGAGCTGCACCTTGCAATGGGTTTTCATTGCATACCGGGTATACAGCAAATCATTTGGTGAAATATAAAGAGTGAAAAATAGGTATCAAGGAAACCTCTGCATTTTCAAAATGGGCACAAGATAAGGTGTTAAGAAGCAGTGGTTATTTGGACACATTAGCATGTGAATTACAGAACATTTCTCAAATAGATGTATTTTTTACTCATTGCCTTACATTTAGAAGGAAAAAATGTAGAGAAAGACAAGGGGCAATAACACTTATTCTTCTATGCTATGTTCCCCCAAGTCTCCCGATAAAAATGGTATCTCAATTGTATGGGTAGGTCTAGTGCCCACGACAGGAAACACAACATGGACACATCACATTTTTACCCTGACAAATGACATGTTTATTGAAAGTGCCTTGCTGTGGATTTTGGTCTCTAGCTCAGCTGGCACCTAGGAAAATCTACAAAACCAGGGCTCTCACCAGGTTCTGCTACCCAGAATCCTTTGCAAACCTCAACATTTGGCAAAAAAAATAAAAACACATACACACACGTTTTCCTCATATTTCAGTGACAGAAAGTTCTGGAATCTGAGAGGAGCCACAAATTTCCTTCCACTAAGCGTTTCCCCCAAGTCTCCTGATAAAAATGGTACATCACTTGTGTGGGTAGGCCTAGTGCCTGTGAAAGGAAATGGCCCAAACCACTAAGTGGACACATCAAAATAATTGAATACAAAACTGCCTGTTTTAGCGGGGGACGAGGGTATGGGGGGTAACCTGCGTTTTTGGTCCTGGGGTCAGCAGCCATATAGGGAAATCTACCAAACAGAAACATTTCTGTAAACTAGACACCCAAGGGAGTTCATGGAGGTGTGACTTGCGTGGATCCCCCAGTGTTTTCTTACCCAGAATCCTCAGCAAACTTCAAATTTAGCTTTAAAAAAAAAAAAAAATCCCCACATTTCTGTGTGGGGTCACTGCACCGGCACAAATTTCCTATCACCCAACGTTCCCCTCAGTCTCCCAGTAAAAATGATACCTCACTTGTATAGGTGGGCCATGTGCCTGTGACAGGAAAGAGCCAACAACTTGTCGAAATTGAGGGGTCCAAAAGGACAGTGGAAAAAAAATTTGTTTAAGCTGACAAGTGGGGCAGAATTTTTATCGGTATAGATGAGACAATCTGGGTGGTAGGAATTTTGTGGTTTCCTGCAGATTCCGGAAGGTTCCATCACATAAATGTAGGAAAAATGTCTGATTTCAAGCAAAGTTGGAGGTTTGCAGGGCACTGTGGCTAAGAAAATGGTGCAGGGTGCATGAAGCACACCACCCTGGACTCACCCGGATGCTTAGTTTTCAGATGTGTCTAAGTCTTGTAGATTTTTCTACATGGCAGCATCCTAAAGTCCAAAAAGTGCAGCCTTCACCATTCCAAGTGGGACGATTTTGAAAGTTAAACAAGCTTTCATGGCCCAAATGTAAAACCAAAACCCAAAATAATTAAATGTCCTCTTGCTTGCCGTGGGATAAGATGTTTTATTGTGCAGGGGAGAGGTGAAAGACTGTTACCCCCTTTAGCTGGGGTGGGGGCATAACCATACCCATACTGGTTGGTAGTCGGCATCCCACTTTATTTTTTATTTTAATTTTTTTTAATTCCCTGGATCTAGTAGGCTCCCCCCCTCCTCCCCCTTTCGGGGAGGGGATCGGGGGTAACTGCCCCATCTGCCCACCGGTGGGCAGAACAACTTTGTCCCCATAATGGCTATACCACCACTCTTTTTTTGAGTACAACAAAAAATTCTTCCTTGGTCTCTGGTGGGTTTCGTGCCCCTCTTGGGGGCAGATGGGCCTTACAAAAATAGGATGATCTGCCCTCAAGGGAGGCAGATATGGCCAACAGTAATGTGCCCCCATGGGAGCAACCCTTGCCCAAGGCATTGCACCCCCCCCCCAAACAAAACACACACACCAATCCCTGGTGTCTGATTGGTTTCTGCCCCCCTTGGGGGTAGATAGGCCCCTTTCTATTAGGCTGATCTGCCCCCAAGGGGGTGAAGAAATGGCCTCAAATAAAAATGCCCCCAAGGGTAACGACCCTTGCCTATGGGGTCACTCCCCTTGCGTGAAACCGACACAAAAAATCCCTGGTGTTTTGGGGCAGATCGGCCTAATATAAACAGGACGATCTGCCCCCAAGGGAGGTCAGAAATGGCCTAAAATAAAATTGCCCCCCCACAGGGAGCGACCCTTTCCCAAGGGGTTGCTCCCTTCATGACAGTAACAAGAACAGATTCTTGGCCCAGGAGTGGGGACTCCAATCATATGAATGTGCAATCAATTTGGCATGTCTCAAGGTAGTGCAGTCTTGCTATAATTAGGAAGGGTGCCCCAAGCGCTACCCACATAGTGGTAGGGGCCTATTGCCCTTGCTAGGAGAGCAGTGGTGGCAGTATTACATTTTTATGTTTTATAAGTCAGTAGTGTGAACAGAACTTTTTACCTTTGACACTGAAGTGGCCCTTACCAGCCCACTCTTGTTAAGATTGGCTATGTAGATGACTGCTAGAAATGGGGTTCCTGGTTGGACAGGATAGGCACCTCAGGCCAGGCAGGGACCACAACTCTAGTCAGGACAAGAGAGCTACACACCCAAGATAACCCCTACTCACCCTCTTGGTATACCTGGCACGAGCAGTCCGGCTTAACCCAAAGGCAAAAAACACAAACACACTAAATTCACCACAAAGAATGATACTGTATTAAACAAAACAGCAGAGACCAAAAACAACATTAATCAGTAGTACCCTGCTACACAAACATTTGTCAGATTATCACAGATTACTAGTACTCTACTAACACAGCAGTTGTCAGGTCTTCATTAGTAATTAAATAAAACATTTAAATAAAAAAAAAAAGCATAATGATGGACGGAATGCTGGAACAATGCAAACATTCACCCCACCAGTCACAAAGATCTGGGTTTAATCCATTGTTTTTTTTGCCCACCACTCCACCTCAGTTTGGACCAAGCCATATGCAGATCAGTCTCGACCCTGTTCCTCATGGGAACAGTCCAACCCGAACTGCCAAGCCAGGTCCCCCCTGGACTGGAAGCAACCATCCTGGACCGGTTTCAGGGTATCACCATTCATCAGCCAGGCTAGCTTGAATCTAGTCAAACAGTGAGCACGGGACCCACATCTGGGCATACCCTTCGCACTTAGGGTGAAAAAAGCAGCAATAACAGATGATGGGCGGAATGCTGAACAGTGATAAAATTCACCTCCAGTCACAAAGATCTGAGTTTAAGCCATGTTTTTTTTTGTCCACCACTCACCCCAGTTTTCCCCCCAAGTGGGAATGTTTGCATTGTTCCGCATTCTGTCCATCATCTGTTCGTTTTGCTCAGGTCATCATTATTACCAGGAACGCACAAAGTGTAACATTCTCATATTGCATTAGTCATAAACACATCCTGCAGTGCATTCTGAAATTATACACATTCAGCGTGCACACTGAGGGCAAGAGTACTGCAATGCAATGTAGCTTATATCCAGAATGCCGCTTTCAGAGTGAGAGAGCGGCGTTCCTGCGCCGCCTCTTAGGGGAAATGCAGTAATTGCATGCAGTACCCTAAAGGAAGGTGATCCCACTCTTCTGACGGGGCAGCCTGGTGGTGGATCCTGGAAAAAGAGGACCTGCAAGAGAAGGGGACCAAATCCAGTCCACACAGGAGTGTCCAGGTGGGGCAGAAGCCACTACCCACCCTTCTGTGGATGATGATCCGGGTTGATGGTGGATGATGAAGGCCACCTGTGGAGCCCAGGAACTGAACAGAAGTCGCTGAAGTTGTGCAGATGCTGTCCCACTTCGGTCTGCAGTCTAGTAAGTGGTCAGGAGGACCACCAACAAGCCTTGGCAAACACAAATATGGGCAGAACAGGATTTGCAGAGAAGAAGAGGCCCAGCAAGGTCCACAGGACTGGACCCTTGGAGGGGAGTCCGGGCTGACCCACAGCAGTCGGGAGAGCCAGCAGAAGCAGTCATAACCCCCCACAGGCAACCCACTGGCAGCAGGCATGAGAAGTTGCAGTGAGGCCCAGTCAGCACACATGAAGAGGAGTCCCACGTTGCTGGAGCAGCAGACGAGAGAATGTCCTTGTAAGGATGAAGTGCTGGAGGCTGGGGCTTCTTGGAGCCTGAAGATCCCTCAGAGAAGGAGTCAACAGCCTTGGTTGCTGCAAGAGTCGTGGTTCACAGGGGTTCTGTCCTGCAAGGAGAGGCAAGGGCTCTCCCTCTCCCAAGTTAGACAGAAGGCAGAGAGGACCAAGAGGACCACTCAGAACCACCACCTGTGTTAGAGTATTGTAAGGAAATGCCTCCTTGGCATGGTTACCCCCTGACCTTTTGCCTTTGCTGATGCCAACTTATTATTTGAATGTGTGCTGAGGCCTGCTAACCAGGCCCCAGCACCAGTGTTCTTTCCCTAAAAACTGTACCTTTGTTTCCACAATTGGCACACCCTGGCATCCAGGTAAGTCCCTTGTAGCTAGTACCCCTGGTAGCAAGGGCCCTGATGCCAGGGAAGGTCTCTAAGGGCTGCAGCATGTCTTATGCCACCCTGGGGACCCCTCACTCAGTACAGACACACTGCTTACCAGCTTGTGTGTGCTGGTGGGGAGAAAATGACTAAGTCGACATGGCACTCCCCTCAGGGTGCCATGCCAACCTCACACTGCCCATGGCATAGATAAGTCACCCCTCTAGCAGGCCTTACAGCCCTAAGGCAGGGTGCACTATACCATAGGTGAGGGCATAAGTGCATGAGCACTATGCCCCTACAGTGTCTAAGCAAAACCTTAGACATTGTGAGTGCAGGGTAGCCATAAGAGTATATGGTCTGGGAGTCTGTCATGCACGAACTCCACAGCACCATAATGGCTACACTGAAAACTGGGAAGTTTGGTATCAAACTTCTCAGCACAATAAATGCACACTGATGCCAGTGTACATTTTATTGTGAAATACACCCAGAGGGCATCTTAGAGAGGCCCCCTGAAAACATACCCGACTACCAGTGTGGGCGGACTAGTTTTACCAGCCTGCCACACACCAGACATGTTGCTGGCCACATGGGGAGAGTGCCTTTGTCAATCTGTGGCTAGTAACAAAGCCTGTACTGGGTGGAGGTGCTTCTCACTTCCCCCTGCAGGAACTGTAACACCTGGCGGTGAGCCTAAAAGGCTCACCCCCTTTGTTACAGCGCCACAGGGCATCCCAGCTAGTGGAGATGTCTGCCCCCTCCGGCCACGGCCCCACTTTTGGCAGCAAGGCCGGAGGAGATAATAAGAAAAACAAGGAGTCACTGGCCAGTCAGGTTAACCCCTAAGGTGTCCTGAGCTGAGGTGACTCGGACTTTTAGAAATCCTCCATCTTGCAGATGGAGGATTCCCCCAATAGGATTAGGGATGTGCCCCCCTCCCCTCAGGGAGGAGGCACAACGAGGGTGTAGCCACCCTCAGGGCTAGTAGCCATTGGCTAACCCCCAGACCTAAACACACCCCTAAATTGAGTATTTAAGGGGCCCCAGAACCTAGGAAGACAGATTCCTGCAACCTAAGACGAAGGACTGCTGACCTGAAGCCCTGCAGAGAAGACGGAGACATCAACTGCTTTGGCCACAGCACTACCGGCCTGTCTCCCCACTTCGAGAGAAACTGCAACAGCGACGCGCTCCCCAGGGTCCAGTGACCTCTGGGGCCTCAGAGGACTACCCTGCATCTAAAAGGACCAAGAACTTCCGAGGACAGCGGCCCTGTTCCAAAGAAACTACAACTTGCAACAAAGAAACAACTTTTAAAGGACTGCACGTTTCCCGCCGGAAGCGTGAGACTTTCCACTCTGCACCCGATTCCCCCGGCTCGACCTGCGGAGAAACAACACTACAGGGAGGACTCCCCAGAGACTGCGACTCTGTGAGTAGCCGGAGCTGACCCCCCTGATTCCCCCCCAGTGACGCCTGCAGAGGGAATCCAGAGGCTCCCCCTGATCGAGACTGCCTGCTTCCAATAACCCGACACCTGGTAAAGACACTGCACCCGCAGCCCCCAGGATCTGAAGGATCCGACCTCCAGTGCAGGAGCGACCCCCAGGTGGGCCTCTCCCTTGCCCAGGTGGTGGCTACCCCGAGGAGCCCCCCCCTTGCCTGCCTGCTTCCCTGAAGAGACCCCTGGGTCTCCCATTGAAATCTATTGCAAACCCGACGCCTGTTTGCACTCTGCACCCGGCCACCCCCGTGCCGCTGAGGGTGTACTTTTTGTGCTGACTTGTGTCCCACCCGGTGCCCTACAAAACCCCACTGGTCTGCCCTCCGAAGTCACGGGTACTTACCTGCTGGCAGACTGGGACCGGGGCACCCCCTTCTCCATTGAAGCCTATGCGTTTTGGGCACCACTTTGACCTCTGCACCTGACCTGCCCTGAGCTGCTGGTGTGGTAACTTTGGGGTTGCCATGAACCCCCAACGGTGGGCTACTTTGGACCCAACTTTGGACCCTGTAGGTGGTTTACTTACCTGCAAGACTAACCAAAACTTACCTCCCCCAGGAACTGTTGAAATTGCACTGTCTAGTTTTAAAATAGCTTATTGCCATTTTTGCTAAAACTGGACATGATTTTGTGACGATTCGAAGTTCCTAAGATACCTGAGTGAAATACCTTTCATTTAAAGTATTGTTTGTAAATCCTGAACCTGCGGTTCTTAAAATAAACTAAGAAAATATATTTTTCTATATAAAAACCTATTGGCCTGGAATTGTCTTTGAGTGTGTGTTCTTCATTTATTGCTTGTGTGTGTACAACAAATGCTTAACACTACCCTCTGATAAGCCTACTGCTCAACCACACTACCACAAAATAGAGCATTAGAATTATCTCTTTTTGCCACTATCTAAGGGGAACCCTTGGACTCTGTGCATGCTATTTCTTACTTTGAAATAGTACATACAGAGTCAACTTCCTACAAGTATCCAATGAGTTCCTGTGAAAAGCAGATCCCAGCAGACAGACGTCGTTGCCTTAGGTGCCTGCGCATGCAGGAGAGTGACTCCTTCACTCCAAGGGAGATTCCTTCTTGCTTCGTTGGTATAGCTGAAGTCTTGCTGACCTCGGAGTATGCACAGCAGTGGAAATGGTGCAATTGCTACAAGAAGTCGGAGAAACAATGTTGCAAGGTGAGGTCATCTCAGGAGCTGCAGGCTTGTTTGGTTCCAGGTGAAGTCCAGCAGTGGTTCCATCGGCCAGGAGCAGAAGAGGTCGATGCAGAGGAGTCCTGGTGAAGTCTTGCACGCCGAATCTGGTGACCCCGCCTGCCAGGGAGTCCCTAAATAGCCCTAACAAGGGGCTCGGTCACTATGCAGGGTGCCAACCTATCATTGACATTAGACACCTGTTCTGGCCAACCAGATGCTCCCAGGGGCCTCTGCAAATCTTGTTTCCAAAATGGCAGAACCAAGGGGACACCTGGAGAAGCTCTGAGCACCGCCCCTGGGGTGGTGATCGACAGGGGAGTGGTCACTCCATTTCCTTTGTGTGGTTTTGCGCCAGAGCAGAAACTGAGGGTCCCTGGACTGGTGCAAACCAGATTATGCAAGGAGGGTACCAAATGTGCCCTTAAAAGCAAGCCGTGGGGAGGCTACCCCCCCCCGCAGCCTTGTAACACCCATTTCCAAGGTAGAGGGGTGTTGCATCCCCTCTCCCACTGGAAATCCTTTGTTCTGCCTTCCCCTGCTTGAGCTGATCAAGCAGCAGGAGGGCAGAAACCTGTCTGGAGGGGCTGCAGCAGAGTGTGCTGCCCACAAACCCTGAAAGACTGGTAGAAACAATACTTGGGGGTAGGGGGTGTCCTCTAAGGAGCCCCCAGAGTGCATGGAATCATGCCACCAATACTGTCATTAGTACTGAAGTATGATTCCGACATGTTTGATCCCAAACATGGCTAGGTTTGGATTTACCATTATATAGCTGGACCTGTGGCCAGTACAAGCGTAAAATGGCTTCCCCACACTTACAAAGTCCAGTGCATTGGAACTGGAGTGCACAGGGGCACCCCTGCTCATGCAGAGGTGCCCTCATGAACAGGAACCTGCACCCTGTCCTCTGGGCTAGGGGGGGGGCTACCATAGGGGTGACTTAGAGTGGCCTGGTGCAGTGACCAGCAGTGAAAATGTTAATGCACCCTTTTTTTTTTTTTTTTTTTTATCCAGCCTGCAATGGCAGGCCTACAGAGAGTTTGTATGGGCTCCCGTGGGTGGCATAATACATGCTGCAGCCCGATGGGGACCACTGGTGTACCAATGTCACGGGTACCTGAGACACACACTAGGGACTTACAGGGGTACACCAGTATGCCAACTGTGGGGTGTAAAGAGTATCAAAGCAACCGTATTTAGAGGAGAGAGCACATATTCAGAGGAGAGAGCACAATCACTGGGGTCCTGGTTAGCAGGCTCCCAGTGAAAACAGTCCAAGCACACTGATAAACAGGCAAAAAGTGGGGGTAACCATGCCAAGAAGAGTAACTTTCCTACACTAAGCAACAGCCAAAGTTTGTTATTTCCTTCTATGCACCTGCTTACTGACTACTGATAGTGATAGCCTTGCTCTCCATGTTTATGAACTCCATAAAACTTTCAAAGGAGGAAAGTTGTAATCATACTTCCCAGCCATGAGTGTCTTCTTTGAACTAAAACACGATCACCGATACAAACTATCAATTCATGGTCTCAATCTGGGATTGTTTGTCACCCATCAAAGAACTGTGGCCCAACTCCACTTCTTAAGACATCCCTGCTAAGCTATAGACTACTAACATACCAAGGGTATTCTTAAAACCAAAGGCTATGTCGGATTGTAATGGGTAATCTACTGGAGGTCATAGTCTTGCTCAAGGCTGCCTGAACAATCATAAGTTTGATTTAGGTTACCATTACTGAAGAAACAGTGCTTGGTGCCCTGCCCAGGCTGTAGAGACACATGAATCTTGAAAATTGTACGTGGCTTGATATCAGGAGACGACCGACACGTTGAAAAAATTCCAATTCCTTCAAAAGGAAAAACATGCTAAACAAATGCTAGGATATACTCAACATATGCAGATGCAGGATCCATTAGATGCATGCAAACAAAATGAACTGGTGTCCCCTGTGCACCCGGCCCCTTTTATATTGGTAGATATTCCACTTCCAAATCAGCCAAGAGGCTACTAAAGGAAAGTGGCTTTGTGAGTTTCACATCTAGTCTGGCACCTGGGAGGGGCTAATGTAATTCTGCCACATTCAATATCTGCTATAAAAGACCTGCACTTGTATAGCCTCAAATAAAGGAATGTACATATCTATATAGATCAATTCAGAACCTAACTATAACGTCCCTGTAACCTTTGGTTTTTTAAGTCAATTTCTAAGGTCTTTTTAATTCTATTTCTTAACTATAACATCCCTCTATGTTTTTTTAAACAAAGTAATTCTAATTACTATATGATAATTCAACAACCCCCCACGGACAGCCTTCAGCTGTGCGCAGCGGAAGTTCACTGCAGGGCATGGATAGCGGTAAACCCCATATAACCACCCAACCCCACATCACACACAACCTTTGGCCGTGGGTGACAGAGATTGGCTACAGGCCCTGGCCCGCTGCCAGGCCCTGCAGCCAACCCCTATAACCGCCCAATCCCGCACCGCCCACGCCCTTTGGATGTGCGCGGCAGGAGTTGGCCGCAAGGAACAATGTTTTCATGTTTCCCTGCACGTATATTTGCATGCATGGAAACAGAAGAAACTCTGCAAGCAGGAGCTGTTTGCAGAAAACATAGTTTTTTGCTTTTGCTCAGTGGGAGCAGTCAGCTCCCCTTGCACAAATCTTTATTTGCCATGGAAAGGTGGCAATCCCTGGGGCCCCAACTGGGTCAGGCAGGTGAAGCAGAGTCCCAAGATGGCTGCCAACACTTCCTTGTTTGAAATGTTGGCAGTCAATCAGAGCTGTGCATTTGCCATGCACGAGCTCTTAATATTCGCAGTCATCATCGTAAGAGATATACAAATTTGTTTTCCCTTTAAGATCTCAAAAACTACTGAACAGATTTACACCAAATAAGCGAAAGCACAATCTGGATACTGAAAGCTAGCTTTCTGCCAAATTTGGTGTAATTCCGCCCAGTGTTCCGGGCTGCAGCCTTCTTCAAAGGTCCTATGGGAATTACCATGGGAAACAACTTTTTGGACCCCCTCCCCACCATTTTTTTTCTCAGCCTCGCTTGACAGATCACACTGAAACTTTCTGTGCACAACAAGAATCAACAGAGCATTTATTGTGAAGATTCTTCAAACGGCACCAAAGATATAGGCAAGTCAAAAAACGCTTTTCATATGAAAATATGGCCCCCACTAGGTAATATACATACACACATACATATATCATATTACCTACTGGCGATAGCCAGTAAGTAGTTATAGTTAGGACCTAGTTTCCATAGACCAAGCTTTTGTTCTGCTATTAACTTTCACTCGGTTTGACGAAACTTCACAACATTTTCAAAACTAGTGTCCTGGTTACTTCAGCTGCTGGCTGGAAACATCTGGGGTGATCCATCAAGTGGGGGGTGGATTTGGGGTGTCAAAATTTTCCCCATGCAATTTCCTATAGGAATTTTAGGCA
Source organism: Pleurodeles waltl (assembly GCF_031143425.1). NCBI lineage: Eukaryota > Metazoa > Chordata > Amphibia > Caudata > Salamandridae > Pleurodeles > Pleurodeles waltl. The sequence continues at coordinate 433,399,116 of NC_090440.1, read as the reverse complement.
TGACTAAAGCCGAAGCCGCTGAACAGAATTACACCAAATCTGGCAGAAAGCTAGATCTTGGTCCAGAAAAAAGATATTGTAGTTTGGTGTAAATCTCTTCAGTAGTTTTGGAGTTATTAAAGGAAAAAGAAATATAGATATCTAGCGACACGGACCCATTGCAGATCCACTTGCGAAGGATCAGTGGAAAAAGCAAGGCCTGGATTGACTGGCCGCAACCTGAGAGGAAAGTTGCAGCCACCATTTTCTTTCTTGCATCGTGTTGGTGGGCAGATTATCACCCTGTAACTTTCATGGAAGAAGCTGAGGTGGATAAACTTTTTTACTACAAAGTTTTGTGAAGATTTGTCAAATTTCTACTATGTTTTTAGCAAACCATAAAAATCCATTTCCTATACTAATTAAGCCCTAACTAGAACTACACAGAGACAAACACCATGCTTACTCTTGTTTTTATTTATATTCGTGCAAAGTGATGACCAACTGAATTTTCCTGGATAAACCTTCGATCAACTTCACCTTGAGAAAATAAACTTTGCAATGTAGCGCTGTTCAAAAATGATATTATAAGCAGGGGCAGCTCCTCCATTAGACATGAGGGGCTTTGTCCCACTAATTAAAATCCCCCAAAACACTGCTAAGAGTTGAAAAGTAAAAAGGTAATAAAGTTAATTTATTACCATTTTATTTTTCTTCAACCCGTCCCAAACTGAGTGTCAGGGCAGGGCCTGCTGAGGGACAGCAGCAGGGAGGAGTTGTGGGCTGCCTGTGCACTTAAGTTTGAAGTGTGCATGTCTATTTAGCCGGCTGTTTTGCATCTCCAAGCCACACATGCACACTTTAAACCCCTAAACCCAGCTGTTTTATACAGTTGGGTTGAGGGTAAACACAGGCCTCCAGCGCCCTCTGGAGCTGCGAGAGAGGCCGCTCCCTCCAATGCTGGTGCTCCTCTCGTGTTGATTAACAGCGTGAGAGCAGCCCCAGGACTGGTAAAGGGAGTTGGCTATGGCCCACGATGAAGCCTGGAGAAGAGAATAAGAATATTGGACCGTAGAGAGGAGGACGTGTCATGCAGCAACCAAGGTAAGTGACTTTTTATTTTACGGAGCCCACTCCTTACATGTAGCACACATGCATGCACCCACTCACCACCCATTTGTTTGCCCCCCCCTGCTCTCGGTAGTTGGCAGCCACCACTGAATATAACTACTATGCGCTCTGAACTCCCAAATAAAAAATAAATACAAAACTTTTAATAATGTCGTATGGGATTTAAGAACATTAGAATATACTGCGATACTCTCAAGTGATAATGTCAAGATTTTCTGGCTAGAGAGCTAATCTTTTCTGCTTCATTTTTCCTTGGTAAAGGAAAATGTTTTTGTTCTAAGAAATAGGATGCTTGTATCAAATGTATATTGCAACTTAATTTAATAAAGAAGCTTTGCCAATAGACATTAAAAGTGAAACAGGTGTGATGGGTAGCTCAGTGTTAATCCTATAACACCCTGAAAGTGAGAGCACACAGCCGCACCATCCTTGCACACGGACGTCAGTTTATTATTTTTCCAATCAAATTTTGCTACCAGTGTGATGAAAACTAACTTTAGTACCTTTTAACATGTTGGAAAAAGCTAGCGTTCACGTTTGCAAAATATAAATACAAAATAGATAATAAATACATAAAAAACTCAGCAAAAAAATGAATGCTTGCAAATGATGATTTAAAAAAATAATAATAAAACAGAGACTAGCCTACCAACCACAGCAGTAAATTAAAGTACGTTCTAGGTGGATGTGACCATCTACAAGAGGGCAATGTTGTCACTCGCAGTAGAAAGCACCAATGGCTGAAGTTGGCTGACTCATACCCCAAAGCTGTAGGCGTCGGTAGCTAACTGTTGGATGACACTTCAAGAGACAAATGGATAAAGCGAGCTGATCAAAATTTAACCATATTTATGATTGTTTGGGAAAACACAAGGCGAGCAAAACAGCTTAAGCTGTGTCTAGGCCAAACCTGTTTTTTATGTATTTTGACATTATTTAAAGTCTTCACTAAGACAATTGCTGGAAACGTATTAAGGGCTATATTTACCATATGCAAATGTTCAGCAGAGAGTCTTTGTAAAAGCTGTAGAAATAAATCTCCAACTTCATAATCCGTTAGATTAGAATGTCGTAGCACCCAGCTGTCTGATCTGAAGGTGCACATGTTTAGCACATTCCAGTCTTTCACGGTTCCCTTCAAAGTAATGGTCACTGGATGCTGTAGAAAGCGCTGGTTCATTGATAATGGTTCCAAGACAACTGTAGAATAATTCCACTGTCCGGACATGCCTTGGATACAAAATAGACAACAGTTTTTTATCAAAACCAAATGTTTAAGGTTTTTTGTCTTTTTCCCCCACTCTGCGTTCACTAAGTCAGACCAGTAATGCATGATTTAAACTTAAACTGTATAAATAAACAATGGATTAACCAGTTACTCGGCAAGGAGTAACTCCTCTAAGTTCAATCAAAGTTTTAATTGTAATTCTTGTACATAACTTTTGTTAATGAAAGATGCCAAATCCCACATCAGTTTAGGAAACAAAACGGCGATCATAACTTGGCATTGAGCAGCTAGTTTAAATGCTATCTGCACGTGGGTGGGGAAAAAGGTAGTAAAGTGCCACAAAAACCACGAAACCAAAATCTGAAGTCACCCATATAATAATATAACATTTTAATTGCTTTATAATTTTATCAAAGAGGAAAGAAGCAAAAAGTGGACAATTTACTTTTCAAAAACATAAGTTGCATAATGACAATACAATAGATGTCCCCATTAAGTGCAGTCTTGTCATTCAGCACAAATGAGGGTTACACAGTAAGATTTATACCTTTGATAAACCACACCAAAAGTATTATGTGAAGTAGAACAAGTTACTTACTTTTAATAACGATCTTTCGAGTGGATACTCTAACTGCAGACTTGTCACCACAGAATACCCCCCAGGGACCAGACTGCACCAAGCAACCTTTTTTCACCAATGCTCTGGTGTGATGTTGGGTGGTGCTGGGTAGCTCTATGTTGTTAACTCCCTACCACCTTAAAAGTGAGAGAGCAGAGCCACACCATCCTTGTACATTAACTTCAGTTTCTTATTATTCCGACCAAATGTTGCTACCAGTGTGATGAATACTAACCTTAGGACCTCTTTAAATGCTAATAAAAAAACAGTGCTGATAGTTTGAGCTCTTAGACTTTTGAGGCTGTTACTTAGACAATGCAGTGAAGTTTTTGGTGCAGAGGACTATCCACTTCAACAAGGTACTCTTGTTCACCATCTTCATTTTATTCACTACGGAGAACCAAACAAAAAGCTTATCATCCACACAGTGCTCCATGGTGCAATCAAAGTAAAGTTGAAAGCCCTTTTGGGGTGCAGCCAATTGGAACATATCCTCCTCTTTTGAGCTGTGAAGCCAAGAACGCTAGAAGAGTGATGAACCACACAATGTGAAAAGGGCTCATTCCTTTCGGCAAAAATGGTGCCAGAGTCCACAGCACCATGATGGTAACACAAAAAGGGCCTGGAGTACACTCATGCAATGCACTGATGTATGAAATGTAGCAAACAACTATGCATCAGTGTAGGAGGCTGGCCTGGCTTGTAGTGGGTACCAACGGTACTTACACCTTGTGCCAGGTCCAGTTATCCCTCATTAGTGTAGAAAAGGTAGCTATGGCAAAGCAGCTTAGGCTGAACTAGGAGACATGTAAAGTTCCTACTATACCACTGGTGTCATATGCACAATATCATAAGAAAACACAATGCACAGAAGTACTAAAAATAAAGGTACTTTATTTTTATGACAATATGCCAAAAGTATCTCAGTGAGTATCTTCAGTACGAGGATAAGATATATACACAAGATATATGTACACAAACCAAAATTATGCAGGTAATAGCAAGAAAAGTAATGCAAGCAGTGTAAAGTTACAATAGATTGCAATAGGAGCACATAGGTATAGGGGCAACACAAACCATATACTCCAAAAGTGGAATGCGAACCACAAATGGACACCAAACCTATGCGAGCTTGTAGAGGGTCACTGGGACTGTAAGAAAACAGTGAGGGTTAGAAATATAGCCCACCCCAAGACCCTGAAAGGTAGGTGTAAAGTGTACCTACTACCCCCAGAGAGCACAGAAGTCGTGATAGGGGGATTCTGCAGGAAGAACAAACACCAGCAATGCAACAGTGGATTTCCGGACCTGAGTACCTGTAAGACAAGGGGACCAAGTCCAATGGTCGCGACAGTGTAGAGAGTGGGCAGGAGCCCAGGAAATGGCAGCTAAAGGTGCAGGGAAGCTGCCACCGGTTGGAAGAAGCTTGGAGTTCTGCAAGAAAGAAGAGGACTAGGAACTTCTCCTTTGGAAGACGGATGTCCCACGTCGCGATGAAGCTTGCAGAGGTGTTCCTACGCAGAAAGACCGCAAAGAAGCCTTGCTAGCTGCAAGGGTTGCGGTAGAGGTTTTTGGGTGCTGCTGTGGCCCAGGAGGGACCAGGATGTCGCCACTTGGAGGAGGAGACAGAGGGGGAGCCCAGCAACTCAGGGAGCCCTCACAGAAGCAGGCAGCACATGCAAAAGTACCTGAACATGCACTTGGAAGAAGAGTGAACAGGAGTCCACGTGAAGTCACAAAATGGAGCCCCACGACGCCAGAGGACAACACAGAAGGTTGTGCACTGCAGGAAGGAGTGTCAGGAATCCAGACTTGGCTGTGCACAAAGAAAATCCTGGAAGAGTGCACAGGAGCCGGAGCAGCTGCAAATCATGCGGTACCCAGCAATGCAGTCTAGCGTGGGGAGGCAAGGACTTACCTCCACCAAACTTGGACTGAAGAGTCACTTGGACAGAGTTGCTGAGTTCCAGGGACCACGCTCGTCGTGCTGAGAGGGGACCCAGAGGACCAGTGATGCAGTCTTTTGGTGCCTGTGGTTTTAGGGGGAAATTCCATGATCCCGCGGGTCTCTAGCACAGAACCTGGGTACTGCCAAACTGCCTTTCCGGGGTCTCCACAGCAGCAGCTGCTGCTGCCAACCCCTCAGACAGGTTTCTGCCCTCCTGGGGTCCAGGCAGCCCTGGCCCAGGAAGGCAGAACAAAGGACTTCCTCTGAGAGACGGTGTAACACCCTCTCCCTTTGGAAATGTATAGCGTCACAATGGTAACTCTGAACATGGCCATAAAACAAACAAAAGGGTGCCTGATGGTTGTGCTAGTCAGTTACCGCCACTCAGTCCCCACACAAGGAGGTGCAGGTTGAGGCCCTAAAGATGCACCAAAGATCCTCTTGAAGTGGTAGCCTCATCCGAAGACAGATGCTCATCTCCAGAAGTTCAAGGTGCCACGCTCTTGTTGCCTAATCCTAGTCACTAGGGTGACTTATACCTGGCTGTTCTTTATCTTTTTTAGAATTTAGGATAGGTGAGAAAGAAGCAGGAAGATGTACTGGAGTCTAGTGTTCAATTCCAGTGTAAATGCATTGTCTAACAAGTGTTCTTGTAAAAAAAAAAAAAAAAAAAAAAAAAAAGTGAAACAATCTTTTCACCACTGTAGGAAGATGCTATGCGCCAGCATGGAATAGAGAATGTTTTAGGAAAGTACCCTCTTTTTGGCATGGTTACTCCCACTGTTTGCCTGCTGTCAGTTTGTTTTTGACTATGCTCACTGGGATCCTGCTAACCAGGACCCCAGTGACCGTGCTCGCTCTCTCTCTCTCTCTAAATGTGGTTGTTCGTGACTGTGCACCCCACAATAAGCATACTGGTGCCTCCATGCAAGTCCCTAGTGTATTGTACCTAGGTACCCAGGGCATTTGGGCACCAGGGGTTCCCAATGGGCTGCAGCATGTATTATGCCACCCATGGGAGCCCATACAAAACGTGTCTGCAGGCATGCCATTGAAGCCTGCATCAAAAAGGTGCATGCACCCTTTCACTACAGGCCACTGCACTGAAAGTCACCCCTATGGCAGGTTCTCCCAGCCCAGAGTGCAAGTACCTGTGTGTGAGGGCACCCCTGCATGAGCAGAGAAGAACCCACACACTCCAGCCCTATTCTCCTGGACTTCATGAGTGCGGGGAAGCCATTTTACTCTTGCACTGGACATAGGTCACCAACTATATCCAGCTCAATCAATCAATAAAAAAAATGTATAAAGCGTGCTACTCACCCGTGAGGGTCTCAAGGTGCTTTGGGGGTGGGGGGGCAGGAGGGTTACTGTTCGAACAACCATGTTTTGAGATTTTTTCTGAAGAGCAGGAGGTCTTTGGTTTTGCAGAGGTTGGTGGGGAGAGAGTTCCAGGTTTTGGGGGCGAGGTAGGAGAAGGACCTGCCTCCTGTGGTGGTGCGTTGGATGCGGGGGACTGTGGCTAGGGCGAGGTTGGCTGATCGGAGGTTGCGGGTGGGAGTGTGAAAGTTCACTCTTTCGTTGTGGTATGTCGGGCAGGTGTTGTGGCGGGATTTGTGTGCGTGGATGAGGATCTTGAATGTGATTCTCTTGTTTATGGGGAGCCAGTGAAGGGTTTTGAGGTGTGGTGAGATTCGTTCGTGGCAGGGAGGCCAAGGACGAGGCGCGCGGCTGTGTTCTGGATTCTCTGGAGTTTGCGTGTGAGTGAGTGTGGTGCCGGCGTAGAGAGCGTTACCGTGGGCTAGTCGGCTGCTGATGAGTGCATGGGTGACTGTCTTCCTGGTCTCTGGGGGAATCCATTTGAAGGATTTTTTTTTTTTTTTTTTTTTTTTTAAGAGTGCGGAGTGTGAGGAAGCAGGAGGAGGTAAGAGAATTGATTTGCTGTGTCATGGAGAGGGAGGGGTCCAGGATGATGCCGAGGTTGCGTGCGTGGTTTGCGGGGGTGGGTGCGGATCCTAGGGCGGTAGGCCACCAGGAGTCATCCCATATGGTTTTGTTGGGGCCGAAGATGATGATGATCTCGGTTTTGTTGGAGTTAAGCTTGAGGTGGTTAGTTGTCATCCAGTTGGCGGTGTCGAGGAGAGCTGCGTGTAGGTTGGTTTTGGCGGTGGTGGGGTTGCGGGTGAGGGAGGAGGAGGAGTTGGGTGTCATCTGCGTAGGAGAGGATAGTGATTCCGTGTGATCAGAGGATGTTGGCTAGGGGGGGGTCATGTAAATGTTGAGTGTGGGGCTGAGAGAGGACCCTTGGGGGACTCCGCAGATGATCTTGGTGGTGGTGGAGTGGAAAGGTGGGAGGCGGACTCTCTGGGTTCGTCAGATAGGAAGAAGATGAGCCAGTCTAAGGCTTTGTGGAGAATTCCTATGTTGTGGAGGCGTGTGCGGAGTGTGTGGTGGCAGACAGTGTCAAAGGCTGCGGAGAGGTCTAGGAGGATGAGTGCGGTGGTCTCGCCTTTGTCGACTTTGGTCCTAATGTCGTCAGTGCATGCGATGAGGGCAGTTTCCATGCTGTGGTTCTTGCGGAACCCGGATTGTGAGGGGTCAAGAGTGTTGTTTTCTTCGAGGTAGTGGGATAGGCAGGTGTTGACTAGATTCTAGGCGACCTTGGCGGGGAAGGGGAGGAGGGAGATGGGGCGATAGCTGGAGAGGATCTCTGGGTCGGCTTTGGCTTTTTCTTTTTTTTTTTTTTTTAGGAGAGCAGTGATTTCTGCGTGCTACCAGGGGTCTGGGTAGGTGGAGGAGTCAAAGGACGAGTTGATTATGTCACGGAGTATGGGGGCGATGGTTGGGCTGGCTTTGTTGTAGATGCGATGTAGGCAGGGGTCGGAGGGGGATCCGGAGTGGATGGAGTTCATGGTTTTTTCGGTTTCTTCGTGTGTGATGGGGGCCCAGGTGGTAAGGGATCATGAGTGAGGGTTGAGTTGGGTGGGTGAGGGGTGTGTGTGGATGAAGCTGTTGTGGATGTCCAGGATTTTGTGGTGGAAGTGGTTGGAGAGGGCGTCACCTAGGGGCTGTGTGTGTGTGTGTGTGTGTGTGTGTGAAGGGTCTATGCTGCTGGCCTTGGGTTTGGCTAGTTCATTAATATTGTGAAGAGTTCTTTGCTGTTTTGAGAGTTGTTGTCAAGGCATGTCTTGTAGTGGTCTCTTTTGGCGGTGCGCACGAGTTGGTGATGGGTGCGAATGGTGGCTTTGAGGGTGGAGAAGTTGGTTGTAGAGTGTTCTCGTCACCATATTTTCTCCGCTTGGCGGCATTTGCGCTTGGAGTTCGGGGTGAACCAATGGGCGTTCTTGATGTTGCGTGTGGCGTTTTCTGAGGGGGCTAGTGTGTCTGCGCAGGTGGTGATCCATTTTGAGAGGTTGTGGGCTCCTGTGTTGGGGTCGGTGGTGTGGAGGGGGGTAGTGAGCCAGTTGGGAGTTCAGGAGTTCTGTGGGGATCTTGTCCCACATGCGGTAGGGTGTGGTGTGTTGATGGTGATGTGGGGGGGGGGGGTTTGGCAAAGGAGAAGTGGACTCAGTGGTGGTCAGTCCAGAGGAGTTCGGTGGTGTGGGTGTAGGCTATGTGTTGGCTTGAGGTGAAAATTGCGTTGAGCGTGTGTCCTGCGGGTGGGTGCGATGACTAGTTGTTTGAGTCAGAGGTTGGTGAGGTTGTCTATGAGGGATGTTGAATTGTGGTCTTGTAGGTTCTCCAAGTGAAAGTTGAAATCACCGAGTAGGATGTAGTCTGTGGAGGTGAGGCAGTGCGAGCTGATGGTGTCGCAGAAGGCGGGCGTGGTCCTGGTGGTCTGTAGATTAATTTACCTCTGAGGGTGGGTTAATGTGGATTAGGAAGTGCAAGTGTTCTGTGTTGTCAATAGTGTCTTGGGAGCTGGTGGTGACATTGATGGCGATGCCACCCCCTGGCCTGTTGAGGCGGTCTTTGCGTTGGAGTTTTTATCCCTTGTGGGTGGCGATGGCCATGTCGTGTTCCGAGGAGGGGTTGGCCCAGGTCTCCGTGAGCAAGGCAATGTTGGGTGAGTGTGATGTGATGAGGTCCCAGAGTTCTATGGCATGTTTGTGAAGGGAGCGGGTGTTGAGGAGCAGGCAGTTGAGGCGGTTGTGATGGGTGGCGTTGGTGTGGTGCATGAGGGTGTTGTTGCGGGGTGGGGTCTGGTTGTGGGGTGGTGTGCTGCACGGTTGGTTGGTGGGGGGCAGAGCAGGTGAGTGTTGCGTTGGGGGTGTTGTGTGTGTTGTGGGGGGGGGGGGGGGTCGCTGTGGTTGGTGTGAGGGAGGAGGAGCAGAAAAAATGACAGGTGTGGCAAGTGATGGGGCCATGAGAGTGAGTGAGTGTGTGTGTGTGTGTGTGTGTGTGTGTGTGTGTGTGTGTGTGTGTGTGTGTGTGTGTGTGTGTGTGTGTGTGTGTGTGTGTGTGTGTGTGTGTGTGTGTGTGTGTGTGTGTGTGTGTGTGTGTGTGTGTGTGTGTGTGTGTGTGTGTGTGTGTGTGTGTGTGTGTGTGTGTGTGTGTGTGTGTCTGGAAAGGGGGCAGGTGAGGCGAGGGCCTGGGTTGAGTGAGTTGAGGATGAGGGGGGGAGTAGGCTTTTTTGCGAGGGCCAGGGGGACTGGCGCTGGGCGCGGTCTTGGCGCAGACGGGCTTGCCTTTGGCGTGCCAGCGGCGCACCTGCTGCGCGCGTCAGCGCCGTGGCTTCCATAAATGGGGGGAGGAAGGGAGTGGCAGCTGGGAGGAGGGAGGGCAGCAGGGGGGAAAAATGAAAAAGAAACAGAGGTGAGGAGGAGGGGGGGGGAGGCGGGAGGAGACGCAGCGGCTGGGAAAGCTGGAACGGGGCAATGGACAATGGGAACGGAACAGTGAGGTGGAGGGGGGAGGTGGGAGGGGACGCAGTGGCTGGGGAGGCTGGAACGGAGCTGTGGAACAATGGGAACGGACGGTGAGGAGGTGGCGGCGGAGCAGGGAGCGAGGAGTTACCCGTCTGCTAAGCTACACCATGATAACTCCAAACTTGGGCATGTTTGGTATCAAGCATGTTAGAATCATACCCCAATGCGGTTTCCAGTATTGGTTGCATGAATCCATGCACTGTGGGGGGGTCCCTGGAGGACCCCCAGCTTTGCTTCTACCAGTTTGCAGGGTTTTCTCGGGCAGCCCGTGCTGCTGCAATCCAACAGACAGGTTACTGCCCTCCCGCTGCTTGAACATCTGAAGCCCAGGAAGGCAGAACAAATGATTTCCTATGGGAGATCCTTCAGGTGTTTACACAGAGGGCCACGCTGAGCTAGATGTCGAGATTTTTTTTTTTCTTTAATAACTACAAACATACTGAACGGATTAACACCAAATTATAAAGAGAGATCTTTCTGGACCAAGATCTACCTGTCTGACAAATTTGCTGCAATTCCGATCAGTGGGTAAGGCTGTGGTCGTGTCCAAAGTCCCAAGGGGAAATTGCATGGGGAAAACACATTTTGCCCAACCCCTTTTTTTGTGACCTCCACTTGACAAATCACCCCATAATTTTCAAGACAGCAGCTTAAGTGACCAGGACACCAGTTTTGAAAATTTAATGACGATTCATCAAACGGCGCTAACGTTATTAGCAAAACAAAAACTCTCTGTCTACGGAAACTAGGTCCCAAATAGAACTACTTACTGCTATCGCCGACCCAGAGCCCTATCCCTATCCCCCAGGGCTGGCTCCTTGTCCAAGGCTGCCCACTCCAGGACAGAGCTCTCACTGCCTGCACTGCCGCAGGCAGAGAAACCTGTGCTTGCTCTAGCTTGTTGGGAAAATGTCAAAGCTCCCGCCAAGCAACAGCAAAGTAGAAGTCTGCTGCCAATGGGCAGGGGCATGAAAAATGCTCCCCCCCTGCCTGCTGGGAGCAGACTTCCAATCTGTTACGGGCAGGAAAACAGATCTAAATATTGCTCCCGCTCCCAGAGAGCAGCATTTTTAGCTGCTCTCTGCAGACAGGAGCAATGCTGGCTCCCACTGGATGCAGGGAGCTTGCTGGGGCCGGGGGGACCTTGGGGTCTTCCCCTGCAGCGCTCGACGAGGACATGATAGGTGCCCTGTGTGGACACAAGGGCACCCACTTTATGTTGGCCATGCCATGGAGGGTGGGGTCACAAGGGCCTAAACTGACTGGGAGGGGGGTGCCTGGGCCCCCTCCCCATTACTAATCAGCCAGGTCCCGAGGATTGGGTTCCTTGGGCCAAAGTCAGCATGAGGAGAGGGCGGCATGCCCCCTCCCTCTGATTGATTTTGGCCCCGGGGACCCCATTTACTGGCTAAAGTTAGTCAGGGAGGTAGAGCACGTAGCCCCTCTCACATTGTAATAAGGCTGGCCCAGATGGATGGGATGGGATCCATGGGGGCAAAATCAGCCGGGGAGGAGGCTGCATCTCCATCTCCCCCCATAAGCATAATTGTGGGCCATAGGGGATGGGGATGGGGTACCAAGGGCCAGGCATAAACGACCCAGGCAGAGGGACACATGCACCCTCTCCCAAAAATGTGCTGGGCCCAGGGGGATGGGGTCTTTAGGTCCGAAATCAACCCGGGGGAAGGGTTCTATGTGCCCCCTTCTCTTTTGAAAAATAGTCGGACCCCAGGGAATGGGGTCCAAGGGATCAAAAACGACCGGGGAGGGGGGGACCCACGGGTTGGCTGCTATTGGTGAGTTGGCCATAGAGAATGGCAAACCCACCGCTGCGCCAATGGTCATGTGCAGATTGGCGTTGGCTCTATGCGGCTAACACCAACTGCACACGGCCAAATTACGTGCGCAGTGTGAGGTCGACTGCATGCAGGGTGTTTGTCGCTGTAGCCAACCCCCTGCTGCGCATGGCCTTTGTCAATTGGAGTAATGTATGGTAATTAAATATTACTTTCATTAAAGAAACTCGAAAAATTCAATAAAAAAAAAAAAAAAAACATTACAGGGACATTACAATTACATTCAGATTTTACAGACTTAAAACCACAGAAATTCAGCAGTTTATAGCTATACTTCTCAAGAAACTGTAACTCGTGCCCTTAGGTAACTATCACTCACACCCTCGCCACAAGAAGAAAACATAAAAAAAAAACCTGGGGCTAAAACAGTTTCTTTTTTTTTTGTTGTATTATTTTTTTCAAATTTACCACAAATTTGCAGAGCATCTATGAATCTACAGTTAAAATAAAAATAAAAAATAAAAAGTGCTGGTTCCAACGCTTGTTTTCTATGTGCCCCCTTGGTTGGGCCAGGTCCCAGGAGGTGGATATTTAAATATCTTTGGGTTCCGAGGAAGATTTCAGCCCTTGGGACCCATCCCCCAAACCCGGCCAAAACCAAGAAGGGTGAAGGGGGTGGGGGGGCCAGGGGGCCGTGCCTTTAAAATGAATTCCACTGCGTCCACCTCCCATAGTTCTTAATGGCCCTAGGGACCCCATCTCCCAGGGCCAGGCTCTTGCTATGTCCTGGGGTGCTCACCACGCAACACAACAGTTTCCTTGCCTCCACTAGTGTGGGCAGGGAAACCTGTGTTTGCTCTCGCTTCGCGATTTCAAAGGTCCTGCCAAGAGAGAGAACAAACTAGAAGTCCAATACCAGTGGGCAGGAAAATGCTCCTGCCCACTGAGAGTGGCCTTTTCATCTGTTTCCCTGCTGCTGTGAAGTGGGCAGGGGAAACAGATAGGAAAAAAAAAATGCTTTTTAGCTACTCCCTGCAGACGTGAGCAATGGTGGCTTCTGCAGGTGGCGGTTAGTCAGCTGGGGCAGTGGGGGAGGGGGGGGGGGGGGATTGTGACTTCTCCCGGGGCCTCCAACAAAGAGGCAGTGGGTACCCTGGGTGGGTACCAGGGCACCCTCTATTTACTGGACGGCCCTGGCGGATGAGGTCTTTGGAACCAATAATGGCCTGGGGGGGGGGGGGGGGGAGGGGGCTGGGTGCCCTCCTCCCCCTTCATAGAATGAAGGGTCCCGGTACATGGGATGTCCTGGGCCGGAATCGACCGGGGAGGATTGGCTGACCCCCACCCCCAAATTACAATAAAGCCAGGCTTGGGAGAAGGGGGTTTCTTGGGGTCAAAATACAGCCTGGGGCCCATGCATCCCCTACCCTAAAAACATTTGAAAGGTATCTGGGGATATGGTCTGACTGCACGAAGGAGGGGAGAACTGCGTTGGAAAATAAAACTGGTTACAGGGCTATAGAGAAAAAAGATAACTGTGTGATACGAGTAAGAGTGTGATTGCACTGCCTATGAGGAGGAGTGTGATTAAAACACCAGACTACTCGATGGCGCTCTGGATATGATTGGAAAATAATTGGGTCCTATTATTAATGCAGGGTGGTCAAAAAAAAACTAAAAACTCGGGTAGATGTATTTTAAATATCTATCGCAAAGAAAGCAATGTTTCTAATTGTGTATATGTGGCAACTCACAGCCCTAGCGAAGCTCTCTGATGTGAGTGAAACACGCACACTGTGCTGCTGTGTTTTCATGTCAAGCATTATAAGACTAATAAAGAAACATATTTTACCAGGAGCTCAAACCTTCTGGTGAATTTCCTGGAGTTAATGAATTTAATCATTATATGACTGATAAATGTGGATGACTTATTTCTATTCCCTTTCTGCAATCATTTTTTTTTTTTGCAGTTTGGGTCTTGGGCAGCTGGCCCATGGAGGGGGCAACATATGATTGTGATAAAGAGAACTGGTAGGTTACTGCTGCTAAGGTATAACTTAGTTTTTTAAGTATGGTCTAGGAAAAGCAGAATCAGCCCCTTTCAGATTAGCTGGATGTCCTAGTAATCCTTCCAGACAAAATCTGCTGCAGCATGACAGATCTGCTCATAAATCAAGCAACAGTGTCTACAGAGCCCAGGTCGCACTTCAAGATCTGTTTCAATACATCTAATATATCACTAAGTCTGAAAAGACTTTGTCACAGGGCCAGGCAAGCTCATCACTGCAACTTTCACCAGTTTCCACAAGCCATGAATATATCAACCTATGATGCAAGTGGCATTAACAGACAAGGGACAGGCTGTCAAAATGCTTTATTGCCTATGTAGCCAGTTTTCTTCTACTCCCAATTAGGAGGTGCTTTAGGGAAGGCACTTGGTTTGGCTTTGAGAACGATGTTTGAATAACTAGACTTCACATTGAGCAAACTAAAAGTGGGGCTCACCTGGAGCGTCTAGGACGTCTGGAAACTTGTTTCTGGATTGTCGGACCTGAAAGTGGTTTCTCCCATGCAGTCATGAGAGGATTCAAGAGGACTTTCCTGAATGGAAACAAGGGCTATGATACTGAGAAAGAGGGTTGCAAAATCTCAAGAGTTGCAAAGGATGCCCCTTCTGGTGAAGAGTTCAAACCAATTACAGTTTTTAAGTTCAGATATAATCCAGCATCAGCATTTTAGTGAAGGAGATCTCATCATCTTCTGTCCGGCCATAATCTTTAAACCTTTACCAGCCAATAGAAGGGCTTCAGAGTTCACATATTTTCCTTCACAAATAGATTTTTTTTTCCCCAACACAGACTGCTTTGTTTTCTGAGTTTTAGCCGCCAACCAATGCAGCATCTGAGTTAAAGAGGCTCTGAATGAAAAGGAAACAGTGCCTCGGCAGGCTTCCACTCTTTTTTAGGGTCCAAAGCCTATATGCCTGGAGCAATGAGCTCCTCTTGGCAGCAGCGCACAGAATTAAGGGGCCTTCCAAAACAGATCCAGCTTGTGTTTTACTAAAGGAGAGAAGGTTAGCATTCCCCCACTCCCAACAAGAACGGAAGGGGTCCCAGTGGCCTTTACAATACATATACGATTAAGTCACTGCCACTTACTTTGTAGCAACTAACCATGATTTAGGATATGCGTTCAATTGTTGTTGAGGGATGTTCCACTGGCTAAAGTTGCTTCCCGGGTAGAAGTGTGGGGAGGGGGGCTGATGGGGATTGTTGCATTGGGTGCTATGTGTTGTCTTTCTTTGTTCATGTTATCTTGAAAGCATGTCCTTCCAAACAACCCAACCAATCTCGGACCCTGCTTCCAATGCACATCTCATCCGTTTCCACCTCACTACCACCCACTGCCGCATGGAATTTACTTTTCTCTCCTAGAATGTAAACGGTCTACTGGACCGTATCAAACGCACTACTGTTTTCAAATCCCTTCAGCACCACTACCCCGGCGTAGCTCTATTTCAAAAGACCCACCTTCTTGGCACTTACAGCCCCATTTTATGCAAATTCGGTTACAACCAAGCCTTTCGCACTGGCTTCACCAGAGTTCCAGGGGTACAGCAATACTCCTCCACAAATACTTTCCCTAGGTGGTCACCAAGGTATTCTATGATCCACAGACTGGGTAGGTATGTTGGGAGTGGCAGGCACATTAGTAGGGAAGCCTTGTGGCTTTTTTAGCATCTATGTTCCCCCATGTGAGAAGTTGTGCTGTTGGTTGAAAGTGGTACGAGCCTTGGTCAAGAAACAGCCACAGTCCCCTGCAGGGTGAACCACAAAACCTCACTAATTTAACCTGTGCTTAACCATGGGTAGCTTTCCACAAAAAGCAGTCAGGCTAAACTTGGAAGCAATGTGTTAACTATTTATGCAGTACACAAACAGCAATACAGTGAAAACACAACACAATAAAAATCCCAAACCAATTAGATTTTTTTTTTAAACTAACGAATCATTTGACTTCAAAACCCAATTAGTAGAACCGGAGTTATGAATTTTCAAAGCTAAAAGGTTCAAAATAGCAAATCCTCAGTTTTGAAAAATGGATACCTGGGCATCTTTAGCACCACAACCTAGGGTCCAGGAGTAGATAGAGAACTCTTGGGGGTTCAGATCTCACTCAGGCTGGGGCTACGTGCAGGTTCAACATGGTGGGAGCCTGTTATGCCCATGTGGCTCTGTACGGAAGACCAGCAATAATAGCCCTTTGAGTCACTTCTGTATGTCCTGGGTACAAGTGAAGTTGCAGGGCTGGCCTCTGATGGTTCAAGGCAGGCTCCAGGCAGCAAAGCAGTCCTTCCAGGAACAACAGCTGTCTGGCACAGTGCACAGCAGGTCACAGGAGCAGGCAGTCCTCAGAGTCCTTCCGCAGGTCCAGTAGTGATCTGTAGGGTGGGTTTGAGAGCCTTATTTTTAGACCCTGGTGCCCTGCTCCTAAGTAGGTGGGAGAAGATTCCAGAAAGGTACTATGAAGTTCCAGGAGTTTCCTGACTCCCCTGCCCTGGTTCCTAGCCAGCTGCACTGACAATACAGGGCTGTTAAGCCTATTTTGTGGTGGCAGAGCACAACCCACAACCTAAATATGGCAATCAGGTATATGACAATCCAATCATGTTTTAGAAATGGAGCACAAGCACTGGTTAGCAGTAGTAGTGCATAGAGTCCTAAGGAAAACAAGTGAAAATCCAGCAAAAAGTAGCAGGCAAAATGTTTTGGGGTGGCCCTGTGAGGAGGGCGATTTCAAACACCCTGTACCTGCATAAACTACAATTTCAAAATCTAACGCAATTGACAGCAACACTGACACATAATGCACTACTCCTAAGGGGAGTCTTCAAAGCAGCAGCTGACCAAACTCTGGACGTGCCTGGCCCGGCTACTCGGGACCGCCGCACTCACTCCTGCTTCGTTCCTCACTGGTTATTGTCCCTTGGGCTTTGGGACGTCTGAAGAATATGGAATTATTACACACACACACACACCCCAACACCCTTCCCCATCTGCATCTAATCGTACTATGCATAGACTATATTTTCCTCCCAGCTGCTGAAATCCCACCACAAAGGGACCTCCAAGCTCCTTTAAGGTATATTGGATCACTCCCTGCAGCATCTCCGCCTGGCTTTGCCCGTTCCCTACAAACGCACTATGTGGCACCTCAATGCATGTTCTCTCACAGATGATCACTTGGTTACACACTTGGCTGAATTGCTGCAATACTTTTTTGATACCAATAAAGTCACTGCTGAGAGCACTGGCCCTCTGTGGGAGGCGGGTAAAACGAAGATCCAAGGGGTGCAGAGAAGATACCTGGGGCATAAAGAGAGGCAGGAAGACACAGTCGACCTTGAGGCCCGCATACTTACCACTGAAACAACATTTGCGTGAATGAAGCAGTAACTCGACAACTTCATTTAAACAGAATGGCGCTTCGTCACTTGGTATCCCGTGAGGCCCATCAATGCTGGTGCGCGTCTACCCAATGCGTGTATGTACACAGTGACAAAAATAGTGCCCTTCTGTACCGACTAACAACCAGAAGCCTTGAGTCACACTTCATTCCCCCTGCGCAGACCTGGGTGGGTGCACTAGCTATCTCAGCTGAGGACATTGGGGCTGCCTTTGCTGCTTATTATAAGAACCTGTATGCCCACAATCCACATCCACTTGTGGAAAGTGCTCAACCACCTCTAGCGGATATACGCCTCCCTGCCCTCACCACAGCCAGCGAGCGCCTCTAGATGAACCTCTCAGGAATGAGGAAATTCAGATTTGCCCACCAGCTGCCATTCCAGAGTGAGGTTTGGGTGCAAAAAAGCAGCACCTCAGTTTTTCGCCCCCATTGAGCTTAAGGAAATTACATTCCATCCAAGCAGCCACAGCTGGCGTACACTGGGAGATAATATGTGCAGTATCACCCATATTCCTAGGGACAGATATGATTATTTGATATCATCTGCAAATGATATTGTATCCAGCCTGAATGATGGCCACAAGGGAGGACACATACAGATTAAAAAGTGTTGGGCTTAAGGAGGAGTCTTGTCGCACCGCACAAGGTAAAAAGTAAAGACGTCTGACTGGAACTTGTTTAGCAGTACTTTCTGAGTACGGTCAGTAAGGAAGGAGGACAGCAAGGCCAGCGCCTGATCTGTAATACCCAAGTTGTAGAGACATTTAATCAATAACGAGGGGGAGATGTTAAAGGCCGCAGACAGGTTAAGGAGAACTAAAGCTGCTCCTTGACCCTAGTCTACTAGCAATTTGATGCAGTCAGTGGCAGAGACCAGAGCACTTTTAGTACCACAGAACCTTAAATGAGAATTGTCCTGCCTCCCCTGCTCCTCCACAACATTCATAACGTGGTAATTCAGATGTTTCTCCAAGATCTTAGCCAGCAGTGGAAGTAGTGAAATTGGACAATAGTTTTTGCAGTCCTTGTTATCTAAGTAAAGCTTCTTTAAACGAGGCCTAATAATAGCCTCCTTCCAATATCATGAAAAACAACCTTACATAATTAACTTTGTTCATCAAGGTTGTGAGGGGGCCTGCAACAGTGCCCGCGACCGTATGTAGAACAGATGGACAACATGATTCCATGGGTGAACCAGACTGAGTTGAGAATATACTGTTCCATTTTATCGATGTTAATTGGTGGAAATATCCTAAGTAACTTCATCTCTTTGCTCCCAAGTCTCTGAGGCTTCAACAATTCTGACACCTGACTTTCTTTAGCCATTTGAGGGCTAGAAATCTTTTTAAATTAAACAGACTTCACTACCTCATAAATGTCAGTCATTTTACTTTGGAAAAAGGTGGCCACTTGATCGCAGAAAACTTGCGAACCCTCTGACCCCTCTAACAGAGGAGTAGAAAGTTGCTGCACCACCTTAAAGAGCTCTCTAGAGGATGTAGTCGCTTCCATCCTCCGAGAACAATACATAAACTTTTCCTAATTAATAGCTATATAATATTCTCTTATTTTTCTCTTACATACTGGACTACACCGGACGTCGCCTTCATCACTGAGACCTGGATGAACGCCTCTTCGGCGCCCGACATCGCCATAGCCATCCCCGACGGCTACAAGATCTCCAGGAGAGACCGCACCAACCAAGTAGGGGGAGGAATCGCCATCGTCTTCAAGGACTCCATCAACGTCACCACCTCCACTGAAGACACCCCCCTTGCCGCCGAACACCTGCACTTCCAGATCCACACCGACCCCAGGACCACCCTCAGAGGAACTCTCATCTACAGACCCCCTGGACCACGAGCCCTCTTCAGCGACTCTATCACTGACTTCATCTCCCCGCACGCCCTTGCCTCGCCGGACTACATCCTCTTTGGTGACCTCAACTTCAACCTGGAACAGAACAACGACCCCAACACCACCGCCCTGCTCGACAACCTCGGTCTCAAGCAACTGGTGAACACCCCCACCCACATCGCCGGACACACGCTCGACCCCATCTTCTCCGCCAGCAACCACGTATCCTTCAGCCACTCCTCCGCTATACACTGGACCGACCACAGATGTGTCCACTTCACCTTCCGACGCGAGACTCGCCACCTCCGCACACAACCCATCCTACACCGACATTGGAACAAAATCCCCGCGGAACAGCTTCTCTCCACTCACAGCGACAACCAACCCACCTTCTCCACCGACCCCAATGACGCAGCCCACAGCCTCACGCATTGGATCACCAACTGCGCAGACAACCTCGCTCCCCTCAGACGCCTCCCAAGACAGACCAACACCAAAACACCTCTCTGGTTCACAGACACCCTCAAGGAATCTAAAAAAAAAACTGCTGCACCCTCGTGAAAGCCTGGCGCAAGGACCACACCGCAGATAACATGGCTGCCCTCAAGAACGCTACCCGCGAACACCACCAACTGATCCGCGCCACCAAAAGAAATTTCTTCACAGACTGGACAAGAACACTCACAACAGCAAAGAACTCTTCAACATTGTCAAAGAGCACTCCAACCCTAACACCAACGCCATCCCGCCCTCACAAGACCTCTGCAACTCCCTTGCCACCTTCTTCCATCGTAAGATCACAGACCTACACAACAGCTTCGGACACCAGACCCAGCCAACCACCACAGAACCTACAACCCCAGCCATCACCCTCAATGCCTGGACTCACATCAACACGGAAGAGACCAAAGCCACCATGAACTCCATCCACTCCGGTGCCCCCTCGAACCCCTGCCCACACTTCCTCTTCAACAAAGCCGACGACATCATCGCCCGCATCTCCAGACCATCATCAACAGCTTGTTTGCTTCTGCCACCTTCCCAGAGAGCTGGAAACACGCAGAAGTCAACGCCCTACTGAAGAAACCTACGGCGGACCCCAGCGACCTGAAGAACTTCCGCCCCATCTCGCTCCTCCCCTTCCCTGCCAAAGTCATAGAGAAGACCGTCAACAAGCAACTTACCAACTTCCTTGAAGACAACAACCTACTCGACCCCTCTCAGTCCGGATTCTGAGCCAATCACAGCACAGAAACCACCCTCATCTCAGTCACAGACGACATCAGAACTCTGATGGACAACGGAGAAACAGTCGCCCTCATCCTCCTCGACCTCTCAGCTGCCTTCAACACCGTCTGCCACCGAACCCTAATATCCCACCTCCGCTCCACCTGGATCCAAGGACAGGCCCTGGACTGGATCACCTCCTTCCTCTCCAACCGCTCCCAAAGAGTCTACCTCCCACCTTTCCGCTCAGACCCCACCAAGATCATCTGCGGCATCCCACAAGGCTCCTCGCTCAGCCCGACTCTCTTCAATGTCTACATGAGCCCCCTCGCCGACATCGTACGCAAACACAACATCAACATCACCTCCTACGCCGACGACACTCAGCTGATACTTTTCCTCACCAAGGACTCCACCAGCGCCAAGACCAACCTGCAAGATGGAATGAAAGACGTCGCAGAATGGATGAAACTCAGCCGTCTGAAACTGAACTCAGACAAAACAGAAGTCCTCATCCTCAGAAACACCCCGTCCGCCTGGGACGACTCCTGGTGGCCCATGGCCCTTGGCACCGCACCAACCCCCTCAGACCACGCACGCAACCTCGGTTTCATCCTGGACCAACTTCTCACTATGACCAAACAAGTCAACGTCGTATCATCCTCCTGTTTCCTCACCCGCCGCATGCTCCGAAAGATCTTCCGTTGGATCCCCGCCGACACCAGAAAGACCCTGACCCACGCCCTCGTCACGAGCCGCCTGGACTACGGCAACACCCTATATGCAGGAACCACCGCTAACCTCCAGAAACATCTGCAACGAATTAAAAACGCCTCCGCCCGCCTCATCCTCGACATACCCCGCAACAACCACATCTCCGTCCACCTGAGACACCTGCACTGGCTTCCCGTCAACAAAAGGATCACCTTCCGACTCCTCATCCACGCACACAAAGCCCTCCACAACAAGGGACCCGAATACCTCAACCGCCGCCTCAGTTTCTACACACTCACCCGTGAACTTCGCTCCGCCAACCTCGCTCTCGCCGCCGTCCCTCGCATCTGCCGCACCACAGCAGGTGGGAAATCCTTCTCCTACCTGGCGGCCAAGACATGGAATTCCCTCCCCACCAACCTCAGGACCACCCAGGACTACCTCGCATTCCAGAGGCAACTCAAGACCTGGCTCTTCGAGCAGCAGTAACCCCCACCCCCCTAGCGCCTTGAGACCCGCACGGGTGAGTAGCGCGCTTTATAAATGTTTATGATTTACATAACTGTTTTTCGAGGGCTTCAAGGTTTTTTTTTTTTTTTTTTACTTCAGATACGCTCTTGGCTGCGGCAAGCATGTCAAGAGTTCCCAACAGGTCATGAGACCAAGAGTATGAAGGGATAGACCTTCTTAATTTAGTTTCCCCCGACAGGAGCAATTCTATTAGCTGCCTCATCCAACCATGGTGCAAATTCCACTACTCTTCTATCTACATCATCCAAGAACTCAAGAGACATACTTTCTAATGCTTTGATCAGAAATTCAAAAGATACACTCTTCCAATTTCTCCTCCCTAGTTTATTACTAGTTGAGTGACAGCTGCTAGATAAAAGGGGTATAGTAAGCGAAAAGAACAAGTTACTTACCTTCGGTAACGCCTTTTCTGGTGGTTACACTAGCTACCTGTGGATTCCTCACCTAATGAACTCTCCCAATGCGCCAGCATTCAACGGAAATTTTCTACCCAGCTCTGAACGTCAACGAGGACGTCACAATTGCCCGACTCCCACGCAACGCCGTCTGACGTCATCGAGGCAATAAGAGGTCCTCGCCGGCGTGCTGTCAGTTTTCACAATTTTTTACGTGCCTTCAAGGGAAACAGGTGACTACCGACAATACATACTTGACATGAATACATCAAATATCAAACATAACCTTTAATCAAATATAAACATATATATATATATATATATATATATATATATATATATATATATATATATATATATATACACACACACATACATATACACACACATATACCATCAAACATTTATACACATCCTTATATACATATACACCCTAGGATATCATGGTAAGACCAACCAGGCAACGGGGAGGCGGGTGGGAGCGTGAGGAATCCACAGGTAGCTAGTGTATCCACCAGAAAAGACGTTACCAAAGGTAAGTAACTTGTTCTTCTGATGGATACAACTACCTGTGGATTCCTCCCCTAATGAATAGAGTCCCAAAGCAGTACCGCACTCGGTGGTGGGTGCCTGAATGGTCACACCAAGAAATCCTGCAACACGGACCGTGCAAAATGGCCATCCCTCCTAACCTCGGAGTCCAAGCAATAATGCTTTGCAAAAGTGTGGAGGGAAGCCCAAGTTGCGGCCTTACAAATATCAGCCACAGGAACACCTTTAGCCAAAGCCGAAGAGGCAGACTTAGCCCTGGTGGAATGAGCTCTTATTCCAACAGGAGGAACCTTCCTTGCCAAAGAATAACACATTTTTATGCAAAGAATGACCCACCTGGATAGTGTTATCTTGTGGACAGCCTTGCCTTTCCTCTTCCCCACGTAGCCGATGAAGAGCTGATCTTCCACTCGGAACGCTCTCATTCTCTCAATGTAGAAGCTTAGGGCCATATGTACGAACACATTTTCCCACAGACACA